>NW_027415386.1:0-600000 GCF_964106895.1 Numenius arquata | reverse complement strand
TTCAGGATGGCCAGAGGCGTTTCCCTGCCGAACCAATAAAACAAGAGAAGTGGCTAAAGTGCTGTTGCAAGAGATTATACCAAGATTTGGGGTTCCCGCAGTGATTTCCTCGGACCGAGGATCTCATTTCACTGCAAAGGTTGTTTCAAAAGTAAGCAGATTACTGGGTATAGATTGCAACTTCACACCCCATACAACCCACGATCAAGTGGTCAGGTAGAAAAGATGAATCACCTAATTAAAATGCACATTGTGAAGCTAGGCCAGGAAGCTAACTTGGCCTGGCCTCAGTCATTACCGTTAGCCCTTCTCAGGATAAGAACAAAACCCAGAACCAAAGAAGGTTTGAGCCCCTTTCAAATACTCTATGGGAGACCATATAGTGTACAAGATGGGACATCCACAGAGTTGGGGAATGAAATATTGACAGATTACATGATAAATTTACAAAAACAGATCCGAGGGGTAGAAAAACTGGTTCTGGGAACAAGAGCTCGTGGGCTGGATGGACCAGTACACGAGATCGAACCTGGGGGTTATGTATATGTCAAGTCTTTTACAGATTCACCACTGAAGCCAAAGTGGGAAGGTCCCTTCCAGGTACTGCTGACCTCTCACACAGCCATAAAGATTAAGGAACAAGCCGCTTGGATCCATTGGACTTGAGTCAAGAGAGCTCCAGAACCCCAATGGACATCAACGCAGGCCGGACCCTTGAAACGTCGCCTCCAACGAAGAGATGGACATTAATGACATTGATAATCGTTACCATGCCGGGACTTTGTATTTCAGGGGGAGGGACACGGGATGTGAATACATATTCACGAAATCTAGAAACATTGGTAAGGGCTACTAATCTGTCAGATTGTTGGGTATGTAGTACCCTCCCCAAAGGAGAAATGAAATTGCCTCTATATGGGGTGGCAGCAAGCAATTGGAACTGTGCCAACGGAACCTGGCCCAAATTTTGGGCAAGAGGGGAAGATGAGTTGGACGGGTATTGTGAGAACGATGATAATATCTACCCCTTAGGACCCAGATTTGATTTACAAGTGTTGAAAGAAAAGCTCGTTGTATTAGTTAGCAATAACAATTGTACCTGGGAACACGGGGAATATAGACACAGGGGGCCGGTGAATAGGACAATAGCCTGGGGATGGAGCAAGTTCATAGCTAAAACTCAGATTTTGCATCAGACTGCGCAAGATGACACCACATTCAAGTTTTCAGACCTTTGGGAAAAGTTAACCTCGTGGTTACCTAACCTGGCTTGGCTTAAACAACTGTTTATCCTTCTAGTAGCAATACTTGTGTTAGGAATTTTAGCGTGTGCATTAGCTAGATGTCTTATGTGTTGTACCAGGGGGGCCAAAGATGAATACATTCAATGGAAGAAGCATCAGCTCCGTGAGCGAGTGGAGTCAGGGAAGTATTTTAGAAATCAGATGAAGAAGGAAAGTGTGTTATAGGCAATTGTAAAAGAATTTACAAAGGTGAAAGAAAAGGGGGGACTTGATTCAGAGAATTAATGGTTAAAGGTCGTTAGTGTAGATTTAGTACAGCTTGGCAAAGAACAGAGCTCGGAGCCCAGGAGCCCAGCATTCCAAGATAAAGAAATGGCCTTGTGTATAAGATAGCGGGAACAGCCTGCATGCTAAGGAGGAACCCAACTGTCTGGGTAAAGTGTCCATCTGGTCGGGACCAGTTTTGCGGTTTGGGGGCCAGCCAGCCCAGCATTCTAAGCCAAAGGTAAAAGTACACGGTGAAGAAGACTATGAGCCTTCCTCCAGAAGACCCCAGCCCACAACCACTGGGCGACAGTACGCATGCGGCGAGGGGAGGAGACTTATGATAATGAGTTCCTAGAAATAATTAGAATAGTAACGCCTTTTCTTAGAATCAATTATAATAACCCAGCCCACATTAATGAATATGTATGCTTTTCATCATAAATAGATGCTTGTTTTACGAGCCAGTGTGCAAGTTAGGAGGAGAAATCCCCCTTGCACCCGGCGCCGCAATGAACATACCTGCTTTATAACTCTCTGCGAGTTGTAGGGTTTGTTTCCGCGCGTCACTGGGCTCCCCGGTGGGGTCCAGTGTCACCTGTGGGGAGGAGGGGATGGTCACCTCGCGTGGCTGAGGCATGGGGAGAAGGGAGAGAGGTGTCGGTGTACATCCCTGACACCAGGGGCAAGGGCCAGGGGCGCGGAGGAAGAAGAGGGTCTTGGTGTAATTCAGGAGGAAGAGGTGCTGCGTCCTCTCCCTCCCCAACACCCTTCAGGCCACTGCAGGCTCGCTTGGGCTGTGAGGAGGGGGCGTGGGGGAGGTGATGGCGGGCAGCCCCATGGCAAGCACCACCCCCCACCCACCCTCCTCCACACCACCACAATCCCAGTGGCCTCACCCTCACCTCCTCAACACCCTCAGGCGGATGCCGGTGGCGATGGCAGCCAGAAGCCCGCTGGCCCACGGCTGCCGTCTAGTGGCACGGCCAGGGCACGCTGACTCTCTGGGAGGCGGTGGCTCCCTCGGAGATGGGGGGATCCAGAAGACGGGGGCGGCTGAGAGGAGGGAGGGCCGCAAGGGGCAAAGAGGGGCCTGGGGCCTGCGCTGGGGGCTGCTCGGCCTCAGGGCAGGCCCCACGGGCGCCATGGCAAAGCTCGGCCTGGCCACCAGCAGAGCCCGCCTTCTGCTCCCAATGGTCTTCGCCCTCATAGGTCGGGAGCGCTGTCAGTCTCCTCCCCTGAGGCGAGGCTGCCGCTGATTGGCCACAGGTGGGCAGGCTGCTGTGCGGCAGTGCTCATCCGTCACCAGAGAGAGTCACCGCTGATTGGCCGCCTGGGCCGTCACCCTGCCCTCCTTTGGGGCCCACCCCCCCCTGGGGCGATGCTCTCTGTTATTGGCCGCCTGAGGGGTCGCTCACACACAGTGCCCGCCCTGCCCTCTCGGAATCTTTTCTCTGATTGGCTGTCTGTTACAGTCAATCCCATGCCCTGTCCCCCTCCTCTGACGCCATTGGCTGTCCCGGGCCCGCTGCCTCCCCTCCTGGGCGGGCGTTGCCGGGCGACCGGCTCCGCCTTCAGGGCTTGATCCCTGCCCAGGGCCCCTGGGCCCTGAGGGAAGGCCGTGGGGCGTCCAAGACGGGTCGGGGCCTTCAACCTGTAAAAAGGAGGCTTTGGGCTCGGAAAGGATGGGCTAGGTGCTAACAGTGGCGCCTTGGACTCTGAAAATGAGGGGAACCCCTTGGTTGTGGCCTGAGCTGGCTTTGGTGCCCAGTAACTCCCCCCAGGACACCAGCCTCCTGTCTGGAGCGAGCAGCGTGAGGGCTGGAGCCTGAAGGCACGGGCCCGATGGACGCTGTGGGCTTTTTGTGGAATTTTTAGGGACATTTTACAGGGGTGGTCCGTCCACGGAGGGAATGCTGCCTGTGCTACCTATCAAAGGATAAGAAGGGGAGTGCTGGTTCCCGAGGATGCGTTGGATAATGCGTGACCTGGGCCTGGCGTTCCTGCTCTGGGGTGAGGGGTGGAGAAGGGACTGCTGGGCCTTGGCCCCAGCTAGTAACGGAGCAGCAGCCGCTCGCTCACTGCCCCCGGCGCGATGGGGGAGAGCATGGGAAGGGTGAAAGCCAGACAGTTCCTGGGTTGAGGTAATAACTTCACTAATGGCAACAAAATAAAATCATACCAGTAATGAGAAATTGTAATGAAGAAGAAAATAGCACAGAGTGAGAACTAAACTTGCGAGACAGACAAGCAATGCAGCTGAAGGCACCACCGACCGAGCGATGCCCAGCCAGTCCCTGAGCAGCGTTCCCCTGTGCCGGCCTCCCCCCAGGTTTATGGCGGAGCAGGATGTCCTATGGCACGGGATGTCCCTCCCTTTGCTCCGCTGGGCTCAGCTGTCCCAGCTGTGTCCCCTCCCAACGCACTGCGCACCCCCAGACTGCTCGCTGGCGCGGTAGGCAGAGAAGCAGAAAGGGCCCTGATGCTGCGTACACGCTGCTCAGCAGTAACGAACACGTGCCTGTGTGATCAAAGCTGTTTCCAGCGCAAATCCAAAACGTCGCCTCATATGAACTACTACGAAGAAAATTAACTCTATCCCAGCCAAAACCAGCACAGCTCCCCAGAACAAAAGAGGATTCTGACGCCAGGAGAAATGGCGACTCCAGAGCTTTGCGGAGCACGGGTGCCTTTCCGTGCCCTGAGATGTCTCCGGAGGGGCGGGTCAGGCTCAGGCTTCTCTCCTCCTCCCCTCTGGGCTTTGCGGTCTAGGGGGGGGCAGCTGGGGCTTTGCTATCAGGAACAGCCTGGGTCCGGGGCTACTGTCCTGCAGGCGGTGGCAGAGGCCAGGAGTGACACTGTCCGCTCGGCACGCTCAGGGCGGTCCCCATGGGAAGGACACCATGGCACTGGGCTGCTTGTTCCAGCTTTATTATAAACTAAGTCGTATTCAAACACAGCCGTTCCCTAAGGCTTAGTTGACCTCTCTGTCTCTTCAGAGCCCGCAGCACAGTGCTCGAAGGGACCACCGTGATGATGTTGGCTGCTTCCTTGGTGTTCCCAAGATGAGCAAGGTCTGAGCTGCCAGGGACCGGACTGCGGGTTCAGCGTCAGTCTCCAAGGGCCTGAGAGCTGTGACAGAAGGAAACACAGCAGTGGTGAAACCCCGCTGTCTGCAGAGACCCTCCCGTGCCAGCCCTGTCTGTCTCTTTCTCTGGCCAGGAGGAGCAGGTGAGGCCATCAGAGCAGCTGGAAGCTGCTGCTCAGGAAGGCCCATGTGCCCCTCACACCTCCCTCTGCTCCTGAAGCAGTTCCCTGGAGCAGGGCCTGGGATGGCAGCACCCTGCCCAGGCTCTGTCCCGTGCCCCACCAGTCCCAGCCAGCACAGCACTGCCCCCGCTCACCGTTGCAGATATCCCGCAGCTGCCTCCCCTCTGGGTCCCTCAGGCGCCGCGCACCAAGCCCTAGGCACAGAGCTTTGTCAGACCTCTGCTCCCCAGTGCGCCTCGGCAGCGCGGCCCCCGGCCCTGCCGGCTCGGCTGGATGCCCTCCTGCCCCCCAGCAGGGCTGAGCGCGGGGATGGACAGTCCCCGAGGGCGGTGGGACGCAGCAAGGCTCCCGGTGAGCCCACCTGCCTGGGCAGCTGGGGGCCAGGCTGCCAAAAGTGGGACCCCGGGGGCTGTGGCTCACCGATGAACCTGACGGCTGCCTCGCGCAAGGTGGCCTGAGCGTTCTGCAGGTACGGCAGGCTCTGCTCCAGGTATTCTTCCAGCCTGCTCCTGTCCTGCAGCAGCTGGAGAGAGCACAATGGTATGGGCATGTCACCATCCCTCTCCAGTCATCTGGACACCTCCCTCCTCCCAACACCCCTGTTCCTGAGACCCCTCCCTCCCACTGGGTGCAGGAAAGGCCCTGGGGGGCTCTGTTCTTGAGGGCAGGGAAGGAGGATGCAGCTCCAGGCTGGAGCGGGGCAGGCGAGGCAGAGCTGCACAGCCCACACCCCAGACGCCGGGGGACACCCCTCGTCCAGCCTGGGCCCTGGGCCTCACCGAGTACTCGACAGTCCTCCACATCTTCTGTGGCTGCACCAGGTCTTTGAGCTCTTTCATCTTGAGGAGCTCGGCTGCAGCAAGGAGGGCTTCCCTGGATGCCTGCAGAGGGGCAAAAGCTGGGAGATGGCACCACAGTCTGGGGAAGGAGACCTGGCGGCCCCCTCCTCTTGGCTTCGTTCCTGGCACGAGTCAGCCCTTGGGGAGCTGGGACATGCCCTGGCCTAAATCTCTGGGGGTCTCTTGGGCACGGCCTGGGGGGACAGGGATTGAGCCTCCAAGCCGTGGCCTCCAGCTGCTGCAGGGACAACAGGGAAGCCTGCAGGGACGCACCTATTCCCGCCTGGGGCCACGGGCAGGGCAGGGGTGGGCAATGTCTGTGCCAGCTTCTCTGCCCCTGCTGGCGCTGGGTCTGCAGGGGCCTTCCCCTGGGCTGCCCTGGAGGAGGGCTGAAAGGAGGCAGCGTAGCTGGGAGGGGACCCCCCCAGTGTCCCCTCCGCTTCTGCAGCAAGAGGCAGTGGTGGAGCGGTGCAGGGAAGGAGGGGAGCTCTGCCCTGTCCTCAGGGACTCGGGCAGTGGGACCCCGAGGTGAGAGACGCTCCCCCGGTCCCACTGCCAGCGGCTCTTGCCCTTGATACCCAGGGGGTCAGCACGCCCTTCCCTGTGTCCCTGGCCAGCTTTCAAATCTGTACCTCGGACACGCTGTCTGTCTCCTCACACGTGTGAAAGAATAGCGGGAGCAGGCCCCTTTGCACTTGCTCCTTCATCCTCTTCTTGTCCTCCCCCACCACAGTCCCCACCAGATCTCTGAAGAGGCTGATGGAGAGCTCTCGCAGCTGGCTGGACTCCTGGTAGGGAGAAGGAGAGGGGGACTTGAGAAGGAGCCCCTCCCTGCTTCCTGTGAGCATCAGCCCAAGGGCGTGAGCCTGGCAGATGGGAGGGGAGATGCTCCGGGGCCAGATTCTGCAGGAGGGAGAAGCCGTGCTGGGCTGCAAAGCCCAGAAGCCATCCCAGCAGAGCCCAGGGGAGCAGACCCTCCTCTGAGTGCTGCCCGTGGGGCTGGGCTGAGGGGCAGCTCTCATCGCAAGAGTGCCCATCTGCAGGGCTCAGTCTCCCACATCAGCCTTACAGCCTCAAAGAGGGGCAGGAGCTTCTCCTCCGCCAGCTGCACAGCAATGAGGCTGGCCTCCTTCCTCTCCAGGTGACCCATCACGTTTCTGAAGATGACCAGGACATTCATCTTGATATCGGTGGTGTGGCCATCCTGCATCAACTCCATAATGTGTGGCAGGAGGACCTGCATTTTTCTTGCCTGTACGAAAGACAGTTTACTTTGTATTTGAAACGGTCAAAGACCACCCCAGCAAAAGTGTCCCAGCCTCCGGTCCGGCGTCCTGGCAGGTGGTGGCACAGGCATCTCTGCAGCAGCCTCCTGGCAAGTGGCGGCCATGGGCACACTGGTGGGGACGCGGGAGAGCAGGGGTAGGGCAGGGAGGGCAGGAAAGCAAAGACCCCCCTCCCGTCCCCATCCCAGCCGCCCCCTTTTCCCGCAGGCCCGAGGAGGCAGATGGCTGGGGAACCCTTCGTGCCTGGAAAGCTCCCCAGGCAGCCACCGCCCCGCCCCCCCCCCCCCCCCCCCCCCCGCATGGCATTTGGAGCAGTCATCCCACTGCCCGTCCCCCCGCCACAGCCAAGCCACCACCTCACCCACTGCCCCAGCCCCGGCTGCCAACGTGCCTCCTCTCGGTGCCGCCCTGCTCACCGTGTCACGTGTCTGCGACAGCTGGAGGAGGTGTCTGAGCAACAGGGAGGCTGTCACCAGGCTTGGACACCTCTGATAGACGGTACCAAAATCCTCGGACAGGAACGCAGCGGGGGCCAGCAGCTGAAACAAACACCGCAGTGAGATCCTGGCAGAGCCTGCAGGGCTCGCTGAAGGTGAGCAAGGCCTTTGCACTTTTGTCAAGGTAACTCACAGACAAGTGAAGGATGTAGGCCTTCTCTATGGCCAAGGCGCCTGGGGCGCGTGTTTTCCTGCCCTGGAGTTGACTGAGGAGCTCCTTTAAGATCTTCTCCAGAGTCTGAGGGACGGAAAGCATCACCTCCCACATCGCTGCACCATTGCTGCAAGCCAGAGCACTCTGTCAGTAGGGCCTCTCGGCCACAGCAGCGTGGCCGGGGACAGCCCTGCATGAGACGGACCCTGCCCCTCGGTCGGGATGCCCTGGGCAGCCGGAGAGGGCTGAGCTCCCTGTGGGGCTGGGAGGAGCGTGGTGGCTCTGGGCTGGCTTGGCCAGCTTTGACTGCTGCAGGCCTGGCTGACCCACCAGGGCTGGAAAGCGTGGTGGGATGGAGGGCCCCGCTCCACGGGGATGTCCTGCGGCATTCCTTGTGTCTGGCATCCCGAGAGTCCCTGACTTCCTCTCCCATTGGGAACAAGCCCTCATGGCTTTTGGGGCCAGTACCTGTCTCCGGTTGCAGAGAACTTCAACAGGCTCAGGAGCACTTTGGTGGGGTCCAGGTCAGTCAGCACGTCAAGCAGTGACTCCACGCTCTGGCGTGCTGACTCCGTGTTGATGTGTCCCAGGTTTTCCTGGATGCAGCTCATGATCTTCAGCACCTGGAGGAGACACAGGTGAGGATGGTGCTGCCACTGGAGCGCAGCCATTTCCTCAGCTGCCCTTTCCGTCCCTCTCTGCTGGCTTCAGGTGGCTTCAGGTGCCCGAGACACCTTGGGGGTGGGAGGGAGGAAGCGGGAGAGGAACAAGGCCTGACAGGGCTCAAGGGCAGGGCAATCCAACCACAGGGTACTTACATCCGCCAGCCAGAGGTCGGGGTATGTCATGAACAGATCCAGCACTCTTCTTGCCGCTTCCTTGTCAAAGATGCTGGAGTCTCTCATCGCCTCGATGAACGCAAGGACGATGTCTGTCATCTGATAAGGTGGGAGGTATTGTGCAAACCGCTATGGGAGGAAGGAAGGGAGCAAAGACGTCACACCGAGTCCCCGACGGTGTGTTTAGCTGGGCAGAGTGAGCAGTCCTGGCGAGAGATGCCGGCCAGTGCTGGTGGCAGTGCCCGCAGGAAAGCTGGCAGCAGGGGCTGCTGTCTCTGCAGGGCGGAGGATGAGAGCAGAGGGTCCCCAGGGTGAGGGGGGAGGCTTGGGCTCATGGGCACAGCGTTGCCGGCCCTACGGAGAACCAGGGCTCTCTGGTGGCCAGGAGGGCTGGAGCTGCTGCTGGGACACTGGCGTGCTGCCCCCGCATAGTCCCTGCGTGGGGACAGAAGGAGCCCTCTCACCAGGGACAGGGAGACCAGGGACACCACGGCAGCCCCACTGATGCCACATGCCTTTGCTCACTCAAGTCCTCTCGAGGCCACAGGCAAGAGTCCCAGTGGGGGTGGAGCTCCTTACCATGGCCCACTCTCTGGCGGTGTGAGAGAAGCATCCAAATTTCCAAGGGAAGTTTTGTTTTTTATTCTTTGTCGGTGAGTTGCCTAAATAGCGGGGGAAACACAGAAGAGTCTGTAAGACACAGCAGCTTTGCCAGCAAGCTTACCAAACTGCCCTGAGATCCGCTTGCAAGATGGCAGGACACAAGCGGTCAAGGAGACTTCTGGAGGGTGTCAGGAATAGCTTCTTGCTACAGGCACTGGAGAGACCAGCCGGAGTGATGCGCGGGTGGATCTGCTCTTCACTAATGGGGAAGATGTGGCTTTGGGACCTGATAATCAATGGTAGCTTTGTTTGTAGGGACCGCAACAGAGTGAGCGGGGTTCAAGATGCTGAAAGGAGGGAGGGAGGAGAGTAGCAGAGAACAGATCCTGGACATCAGGAGAGCACTCGGCTTCTGCAGCAGAACGTCAGCTGGGATGCTACGGGAAGCAGCTGGGAGGGGCAAAGGAGGTCAGGAAGAGAAGCAGAGCTATCAGGAGATGTCTGTGTGCAGAGGGACAAAGCCCACCATTGTGGGTTGTTTCTCTTACGTTCGTGCTGATCGATGAAATCGCTGAGGTGGCAAAGAGCAAAGTAAGCACCAGGGGTTGTCTCTTCTGTGGAAGAAAAGAAAAGCAGGAGACGTCCCAGCAGCGTTCCCAGGTTTGCAATCTGGAAGTGTTTATCTTTGATGGGGTCATACACTCCTGTTGGATAATGTTTCCAGGCCTGGGCGAGAGAGGCAGAAGAGCAGAAGGGTTGAGGGCAATCAGTTGGTGCCAAAGCCCTGAACCCAAGTGTGTGCCCAGGGCTGGATCCCTGCGGAAAAAGGGCTTTGCAGGGCCATGCCAGCCACGACTCCGAAAGCAACCGGCTGGGGAGCAGCCCCGCGTGGGGAGAGCTGCTGCTGCTCTGGTGTGCAGTGAGGGGAGGGGGCCTGGCTGGAGGGGGCCTGGACCTTACCGACATGCATTCAAACATTTCCAGGTGGAAGCTCAGGTTGACAATTATATCCAGGGCCCTCTTCTGCACGGCTACTGTCTCAGAGTCGGTGAAGTTCAGCAGCATCTGGGAAGAGAGAAGCTGCTGGTGTGCCCTGGCAGCAGACGCCTGCTCCAGCAGAAACAGCACTGCTGAACTCCTGGGCTGGACTCGCACAGCCCATTAAGGCTTCCTCTGATCTCAAGGAAAGCCTGCAGTTCCTGCCCTAGGGGAGCTCGCAGGCTTGGGATAAATGCCCCGGGCCAACCTTGTGGCCAGGCAGGAAGGCAGATGCCACCCTCTGCAGCCACTGTGCTCCAGAAGAGCCTGGTGGCCCAAGGGAGGTGGGCACCCTCCCTGCAGTGTGCTGTCTCTGCATGGCACTGAGGTTGGCACCGTCCACTCCAGAGTGGACACCCCCTTCCCTCCAGGGTGAGGAACAGCCCTTGTGCATGCCAGACCTGGAAGATGATCTGCACCAGCATGGTGACTCTGTGGAGATGACAGTTGAACACCAACTCTCTCACCATGTACTTCACGGTGTTCATGGTCTGCAAGGAGGGCAAAGAGTTGTGCCAGTGATTCCGCTGTCCCTCTCACCCCCAGGAGACTGCTCTGAACCCCCAGAGCCAAGGGAGGACTCCCGTGCTGCCTCGCGGTACCCAGGAGACACCCAAGGGCAGACAATCTGCTGGGTGCAGAGCAGCCTGCAGCACTGGAGGCGGCCAGGCCTACAGGAAGGGGACAGATGGAAGGGGGTGGGAAAGCAAAGCCGAGACCCTGCTCTGCCTTGGACCTCTGGTCATATCGCAGCACGGGGTGGGCCAGGGAGCAGCCTGGGGGGACTGGAGGCTCCTGGAGCTCACCCAGGTCTTACCTGATGGTAGAGGATTCTTTCCAGGTCCTGCATTTCCTCTTCAGGAGGAAGGAAAAAGACACTCGAGAAGCAGGTTTCTAGGAGGCTTTCCTCTTTACCCTCCAGCACTCTCTGCCCTGAGCTGCAAAGGGCGAGAGGGGCCATTTGGACACTGGTGCTGGGAGCAGCACTTCGAGGCCTCGTGCAGGTGGACAGGGACCTCTGGGGCAGGGATGGGCAGGTACCTCAGTTTAGCGATGACATCCATGGCTTTCATCCGCACTTCTGTGCTCAGTTGGTCCCTGGGCTCCTTTTCCAGCAGCATCTGCAGAGGACAACCAGGATGGGACCTGGCAGCTGCCAGCTCCCAGTGCCACCAGACCCTCGCCCTGCCCAAGCACTGTCCTCACAGGGGGGCCGTGCCCCCTTCTCCAGAGCTGCCTGGTGTGCTCTCACCTTGATGTTCTCTGGCAGCTCGAATGCATGGCAGAAGAAATGTAGGCACCGTAACAAGCTGTAGTCTGAGGCTGTATGGCACATCATGTTGATGCTGTCAAGAAACTCAAGCTTCTTGTCCTCGTCCTGGCAGCCGCGGGGACAGAGAGACAAACAGAGTGTGAAAGGGGCCCCCACGGCCATCGGGAGCGGAGCACAGCGGGTGCAGGGCCGTGTGGAAGAGCTGGGAGATGCAGCTCTGCCCAGCCAGCACACCTCCAGCAGCCCGGCAGCAGAGCCCCTGGCAGGAGATGCCGGCAGAGCTGCAGGGGAAATGGCCGCAGTTACCTCTTCTGGGCAGCGGACAAAGGCCATGATAAAGTCCATGGTTTCCTTTGCCTTTTCGTAGAGCGGTAACCATTCAGGATCTAATAAAGTAGGAGAGCAAGGAGAGCTGTAGAGAGGAGCTGCTGGCAGGGGGGCAGAGGAAGATCTGCCCTCCGTCCAGCCTCATGCCCGCTCCCCTGGCGCCTTCTTCCCACATGTGACAGGGCTGGAGGGTGCCCTGCAGATGGGCTGCCATGTCGGAGCACGGCGCAGCGGGGAAAGCCCCCGGTGCCCCGGGCTGAGGAACTGGCTTGCAGGTGGGCAGGAAAGGTCCCCCTCCCGCAGCATCGCTGCCTCCTGCCCGCCCCACTGACTCTCGCTGCCCGTGCCCCGGAGCAGGAGCTGGGTCCCGCCTGCTCTCTCCCTCCTTGGGAGAGGCTGTGCCGGGGCCCGATCCCAGCCCTGAGCAGCCCCGGCCTTCAGGCAGCACCATGCCCACCACCCATGAGATGAGACCCCCACTGCCAGCCTGCCAGGAAAAGGTGACTCTGGCCCGGAGCAGGGTGCGCTCGCTGGCCCCAGCCCTGCCCAGACCAACAGGGCCCCTCACTCACCCGTCTGCAGCGGCTCGACCATGGTCACCTCGTAGGGCTCCGGTGGAGATCTGCGCTCCCGGGGAGCCGCCTTCTCCTCCCAGGCCACCCTGGGGCGGCTGGGGGGTCTCTCTGCCATCCTGCGGGATGGAGGTAAAGGGGAAGGGGACGGAGGAAGCCTTGGCAAAACGCCTCGGCGCTGTGAGGCTGCCGGGGGCAGCAAGGAAAAGACACGGGCTGTGCTCGGGGGCTCTCGGCTCGCTCCGCTCCTGCCCTGTCCCGTCACTGTCCTGCCGGACACTGCGGGCAGGGGGCCGCAGCCCCGCTGACCACACGCAGAGCAGTGGGGTGTCACCGGGTGAGGTCACAAAGGGCCCCGCTGTGACCCGCCACCCGGGCAGGGAGGGGCAGGGCGCTCCCCGGGGGGGCATGGAACACATGGAAGCGGAGCATCCAGGAAAAGGGGGGAAAGAGAGAATAGAAGGTGCAGCCGAAAATGAGCCGGGGACGCCGGGGGCTCCCAGGCCAGCAGCCCTGTACCTGCCAGGGCAGCCTGCAGCAGGAGAAGCAGCCTGTTGCCCTGCCTGTACCGCCCGTGCTTGCCCGGCTGCTGGCGTCAGGCGGAGCTGGAGCACTCCCCAGTGCCAGCCGAGGGATGTCTCAGAGAGGGCAAAGAGGGGATCCAGCCTCCCCAGCCAAGGGGCTTGTTGGTCAGACAATAATATTTGAGAGGAGCCGGGTGGTCCCACTGGTTTTTGGTTTGTATTGGCTGCAGGTACTGAAAATGCCAAAGGGATCGGTTCATTGGGAGGAGTAAGTCGTGAGAATATTCCTCGACTTCCATCTCTCTGTGCGCAAAACCACTTCGAACCACACGGAAGCTGTAAAGGGAAGGTCTGGATTTGTCCTGTTTGTACGGACGGGCTAAGGCTCCTCCGGAGTTCAGAGCAGATGAAAACTGGCTGTGTCTCGCAGACCGGCGGCTGTGCCAAGCCCCCCTCTTCCCTTTACTTTCCCTGCTTGGACACATCTTGCATTCCCTGTACGCAGAGGAACATACCCTAACCAGAGGAGACCAAGTCCCAGCAGGGACCAACTGGCCAGGCCCCTTGCCCCAGCCCTGGCCAGCAACACCAGTGACCCGGGGACCCTTCCCCAGCCGAGGGGCCTCCTCTTGCCAGGAGGAAGAGGCCAAGCGGGGCAAGCAAGAAGGACCCGGGGAAAGCCCCAGCGGTGCCAGCCGAGGGACCGCTTCACTCATGCGCTCATCCCTGTCCCTGGGGAGGCTCGTTGGTGGCAGTGGCAGGGAGCCGGAAGCCCAGCAGGGCCTCTTGGGAGCCCTGGCCACAGGCTGAAAGCCGGCAGCCAAGATGTGGCACCGCTCAGGGCTCCTCACCAGCCCTGTGCTCCTGCCCTTGCCCCGTGCTGCCCTGCTGGACACTGAGGGGTCGGGGCCACGCTGGCACCCAGTGTGTCACGGAGGAGGTCACAAAGGGCCCCGCTGTCACCTGCCACCCAGGCTGGTTGCCACATCCACGCGGTGGCTGGCAGGCTACACACGAGAGCTGCAGGCACAAGCACCCGCGGTGGTGACTGCACAAGGCCGGAATGTCTAGGAAGGGGCACCTTTGCCTCGGGGAGGAGACGGCACGAAGGAGGGCACAGTCCCCACGGTCCATTCATGGGGGCAGCAGCTCTTGACCCTGCAGCCACCTACACCAGCCTCCAGCTTGCCCCTCCTGGCAGGGTCAGTGGCGCTCACCCCCTGTCCTCCTGCAGAACACCCTCTCGCTTTACAGTCTGCCCCCCCGCTGACAGCGGAGGAGGAGCAGACACCCCCCTGCCAGGGGAGGCTGCAGGAACTGAACTGCAGATGGCTGGCACTGCTTCTCCAGACCTTCCTCCTCTATTTGAGACAGAAAAGTCATAGCTTTGTCTCTCCTACACCTCTGCTTCCCACCGAGCTCTGGGTTTCATCTTCCAAAGAGGGGATGGGACAGAGGCACCCTCAGGAAGGCGTGGGCTGCCCAGGCCCTGTGGGGAAAGAGGCAGAGACGCAAAGACACCCATGGTACGAGGTCCAAAGTCGCCACAGGCAACACAGGCAGAGGCACGGGCAAGGAGATTTCTGGAGGGTGTCAGCAATAGCTTCCTGCTACGGGCACTGGCGACCATCTGGGGGCTGGAGTCCTACACCCGACGGCTCCACTGCCTGGGAATCATCACCCTCTAGGTGTACCAAGGCGGCAGCTCTTCATTAAATGTGCGGAGAGCAGCTTCCACCGGCTGTCCCCTGCTACAGCCCAACAGGAACAGCAGTGTCCTCTCCTCTGCCCATCTCCAGGCGCGGGAGGAGCTGCTCACGGACCCCTGGCAGCCAGCCCTGCTGCCTGCTGTGCTGCTCAGGGCCATGCCAACTGTCACCCTGCGCCCCTACCCGCATCACTGTTCTCCTGCTGAGGGACACTGCTCACCTCGTTATGTTCCCACCTGTCTACAACCAGCTGGTGCCAACTGTCTCGTGAGCATTCTGGAAAATGCTTACACGCTTTTTGCTCTCAACACCTGCTTTGGCCTCAATCCCCTTACCCAGATCATCAATAAGATATTAAACAAGACTGGCCCCAAGACTGAGCCCTGAGGGACACCACTGGTGACCGGCCGCCAACTGGATTTCAGCCCATGGATCACAACTCTCTGGGCACGGCCATCCAGCCGGTTGGGAGAGGAGGGTTGGGGTGAGAGGGGGTTAAGGGAGGGTTAGGGAGGGGGAAGAGGGTTTTTGGGGGTTGGGGGGGTTAAGGGGGGATTTTGGGGTAGGAGAAGTGGAGATGGGGGGGGGTTGAGGGAGCGTTTACAGAAGGAGGCTAGGAGGGGGGGGGTTGGGGTGGGAGGGGGGCTTGTGTGGCTTGGGGGAGAGGAGGGGTTTTGGGGGAAGGGGGTTAAAAGAAGGGGGTAAGGGGGCAGGGGTTTTGGGGAGGGGGGGTTAAGAGAAGACTATTTTGAAGGTCCAGTACAGTGAGAAACGGGTCATTACAGGCTGTCTTCATATTACATATACTGCAGATCTAGAAGTTGCATTTGATTCATCAGGAACTATTGGAAATTTTAATTTATGATCATGAAGTGATAGGAAGTGCATTTAAACAACACCACCTGTCACTATTTCAAAGCACGTTAAAAAGAACTTCTAGCTATTGATGAAGTAGTATGACATACACTCTTTCATGTGCCTGTCAAGTGCTCTACAGGTGATCACATGGGAATGCTAGCACCACAAGCAGAATACGCTCTCGCTCCTCTGAGCCAGACTAACGGCAAAATGCGTAACTTGTGGAAACAGTCGGCCGCTCATCATCATCACCTACATTGACTTGCACTGCTCTGCAAAACAGGCCACTGCATCTCAAGCAGAATTTCTTTTTTTAGGTGTAGTGTCATAATACGGATCACAGTTTTCTGTAATTACTAATTTTCTCTAATAGACCAGCCAGTAGCCTTCCGATGCTCCCTTCACGTACAAAATGTGGCCATCGTTAGAGCACGATGGGTTAAATTCATAGCAACGACAACTGAATGACAAAATCTGAATATTAGTCATTTCTATCAGGGCTAGCAAAATGACATATCCATTTGTCAGCATCCACTTTAGCAAAGAGCTGCTTACCCAGGTCACCGGTGACTCCAGGGGTGTCACCTGCAAAAACCCAGAAGAACACTCCTTTGGTACGTCGAACGTACATCCCGCCATCGTCAACTCTTCCTGCAATAAACACGCCCCCATCACGTTGGTTTTCTACGTAGAGGTCACAAGTGACTGTCATGTTTACGCTACACAAGAAGCTTCGCGCTTTAAAAAGCAATGAATCGATCGTTTTGAGCAGGCAGTAGGTAGAAGAGTATTCCCTATTTAGTCCAGTCAACTTTTTGAGGAAAGATTTAGCAATCCTAATGGTGACCTGCAGGTGTAAGACGCGTGGGACTTGTCTAGACTCATTGTTTCCCACCTGTGAATCCATAGATTTTCTTAGGAGGAGCAAATCTCCTCAGAAACCAACAGCAAAATGAAATGTATTGTCAGCAATTTTCAATTAATTATTTAAAAAACAAACACAACCAAAACAAAAGCACACAGAAGGTTTGCAACTGCACAGAAAAACTTGCGGGTGTCTGCCACGTGAAAAGTTGCTTTTAGACAACTACATCAAACCCAAGGTTCAAGGTTACAGCACCACATCTGCTACCATTTGATCTTCATTTCTCTAGCGTTTTTCATACAGGACAAGTCTTAAGCAATCCAGACCTCTTGCCCAAAAGCCAAACCAAACTTTTTTAAGCAAAATGTTCAAATACGTTGAAATTATTTGATCTTCCTGAGGTGGCACTTCAGCTCAACAGTAAAGCACCACGTTATACATCTAATGACAGCTGCAAAGGAGAATAGAGTGAAGGAATACCAGAACAATCAAACATCACCTAGAAACTTCCCCCGCCCCAGGGCTGCACTACAAGCCTCTTAACAGTAAAAATTAAAGGCATTTTTTACCTCCATTAATCTACACTAAAATTGGAAATCTACATCCCCTTTGTGGACTTGCAACATGGATACAGCCACAAGGTCGCATATTTCAAAAGTTTCAAATTATCTATAATTATTTACAGAATGTGAAAAGACTCTCTCTGACATCAGCTCAGCTGATAACTACATCATATCTATTTTAGCAACTTTTCTCCCCACCTCTTACAAAATAGTAAGAACAACCCCAGATTCCATTCAAATGCAATGCTATTAGAAGTACCACATTCTTGGATACATATTCATTACACAAACAAGATTTCTTTTTTGCCTTCTTACGGACTAAACAAGAGATCCCCACATCTTGCTGAAGCCATTATAAAGCGATTGCAAGCAATGTAGAATGAGTCGAATAGGAATATATTCAGGATACAGCTAGCTTCAACAAAAGCATCAGGGCAAAACACTAACAAATTCAGGAGTCGAAACAAAAAGCTTTCACAAGCACAAGACTAAAATTCAAACTAAAATGAACTAAATAATTCTGAAATTTAATCATAATAAATCGCCACTGATGACTGAAGTCAAGTATCGTTCCACAGAGAAGCACAGAGTGCAAGATTGCTTCAGTATTTCAATAGCATGCACTAATGGTTGAAAACATCTACCTAGGGCGAGATGAGCTTTAAACTGAGGATGAAGCAAACAAGTCAGAGGGCCCGAAACTGAAGACTACCATTATGAAAAGCTACAGGTCAGTAGAACTTAAATAATCAACTGAATAGTCAGGAAACAAGCTTGGTTCCGAAAACAAGATGAAAATTCAGAAAGAAATGGAAGAAAATGAAATAATAGGAAGGTTTTAGGAATCTCAGTACAGTAACTTAACAACACATCCTGTGTAGCTGTTATAGGAATCACTGAATATGATCTACTCAACGAGGAAAAGTTGATTTTAGGGGGAATACGAGACTTTGCTTAACAGATGACTGCAGAAGAAAACCTCGGGTAACTGAAGAACAGCCCCCAGCTACAAGATGGCGATGGTCTTCCAGGCTTCAGAGCAAAGTGATTCCAACACTTGTCCAGGCCAGAAATTAGAAGCACGTTCTGTAAAAGCGTTTGGGGGATCAATGATGCAATTAAAGTGAAAAAAACCTGGCCAAATGGCTATTTTAAAGAACATATCAAAGAATTTAAGTTAGACTTGAAAATAGAAGAAAATGATTTAAGCATAAATTTGATGATCACTTACTATTACTAAACCAATTAGTGAACAGGTTCTTTCCCAAATGCTTTTTAATTTTAAATAAACACTATGCTAAATATGCTGCTTGATTCCAAATTACCATCATTACAGCTCCGAGAAGGAATTGCAATCATAACTATACTCTTACCAAACCAGTAAATCTCAGTTACATTTACCCCAAAATAAAACTCTCTTAAGTAGCAGTCGAATCAAACCCACACAATTCTAGGAAGCACTCAGAAGATGGCAGTCTGCAACAAATATAACTGAATTCACTCCCAGACTATTTCATTGATTCGAGATTGATCAAAATCACTAACAATCAAGCAAGACAACTCATAATCATCTGGGCCGGAAGGGACCTTCAAGGGTCGGACTAGATGACCTCTGAAGGTCCCTTCCGGCCCAGATGATTCCATGATTCTATAATTAGGCAATTTAAACTGAATAGATTTTTTTTTTTTTTTTTTTTTTGCTCCATCTAAAAGGCACCGAAACTCAGTGCACACTTTGAATTAGGATTTTGGTCTTTCTAGTCTGCCCAGCGAGATCTGTTATTCTGAAAAACCAGCTTGAACAAACACGTCCAGCGGGACATTAGGGAGAAAAATTCTAAGACAGTGCAGCGGTGGGTCTGGCTACCAAGAGACGTGGTGGACTCTCCATCCTTGGATGGTTTCAAGACTCCTTCAGACAAAAAACACCGTTGATCTCTTAGAGTTGGCAAGAGCTCCGAGCAGGGCTCAACGGCTTTTGGAAGTCCCTTCAAGTCATCATTTGTACATGTCTACAGAGAGTCTGAATGCAAAAGCCCTCTGTCTAAGAGAAATGAGGCTTGAAACAGATTAACTGATCATAAGGAGGACATTTCCCCAGATGTCGCTAGAAAATAGTATTTACATACCACTTAGAATTTCCCATGAGTCTGGTCTGCATCAGAAGCCCAAGTGATGGGTCGCTGAACCACCACCTGGCGGCGTGTGAACACATGATCTCCTGGGTCGGAAGCATTTACGAAGCACTCAAATACACCTGTCTGATCAGCAAAATTTGGGGCTTCACTGAAAGGAGGACCACCTGTTCAGAAAAGAAAACACGTACCAACACCAAAACTATTATTTTTCTTCTGTGTAGTCCTCAGAAATTTTGTCTGAAAATATTCTGCAGAATTTTCACTTACTCTATCAAAGCACAGTCTCCAAAGATGAAGTTTGGGGAGTTGCAAGGTGATTTTAGTTTTTAAGCAGACCCCAGTCTTTGCAAACATATGAACAAAGTTAAATTACTTCCTTTCCTATCTTCCTTCCTTAAGCTACTTCACTGTATTTATGAGCTGCATCACTTGCATCAAGAACTTTAAAGCTGTTAGTGACCACCCAGTTAAGACATAGAATTAAATACAACTCATTGCAAGTGAAGCACGTAGGTGTAAGTTGCTGGAGAAGCAGGTATAAATAAACAAAAATAATACAGATTACTTTGTGTCACTTCCATTAGAGGACCCAAACAACATAGTTTTTATTGCCTTTCTACATTAAGACTATATCTGTGTGTGAAATAAGTTTTTGGATAAGAGAATTCTGACTTACAAATATTGAAAACATCTCTGTAATTTGAAGGAAAGGGCTGAGGTGGTAGAGGCTCTGGGCAGCCACGTTTCCGCCCTGTCTTGAGTGTGGTTAAAGTGTAGACTTCATCTACGTCTAGATCTAAAGAAAAACTTCCCTTCCGCACCTGGAATTAAAAGAAAGCTCGAGTTGCAAAAAATCAAACAGGTAAATAACAAAGTACTCAAGTTTCTGAATTAAAGGAGGTCTCTGAAGTTCTGATTTAAGGCAAAAAACTCTCTCATCTTCGTGCCTCAGCATTTAATACCTCGAGGCTCTTTTAAATACCCCTTTCCCCCAAACTCTTTATTGCCTCCAAATAAGCTTGTCTATAGCTAGTAAAACTGCAATCAAATGGAGCTAATAAAACACATCCTAATTAGGCAGTTTAGGCATGAAAGGTTCCAGCAAAAAGAGAAGAAACACCTGGACCTGTAGACTGCATCAGAGAATCACAGAATGATATGGGGTTGGAAGGCACCCCTGGAGATCTTCTGGTCCAACCCCCTGCCAAAGCAGGTCCACCCAGAGCAGGTTGGGCAGGTTTTGAATGTCTCCAGAGACAGAGACTCCACCACCCCCCAGGGCAGCCTCTTCCAGGGCTCTGCCACCCTCAAGTTCCTCCTCATGTTTAGATGGAGCTTCTTATGTTGAAGTTTGTGCCCGTTACCTCTTGTCCTGTCACGGGGCACCACTGAAAAAGGTCCGGCCCCATCCTCTTGAAACCGACCCGTTAAGTATTTATTAGCGGTGATCAGATCCCCCCTAAGCCTTCTCTTCTCCAGACTAAAATGACCCAAGTCCCTCAGCCCCTCCTCATAAGAGGGATGTTCTAGGCCTCTAATCATCTTTGTGGTCCTCTGCTGCACCCTCTCCAGCAGTTCCCTGTCCTTCTTGAACCGGACACAGCGCTCCAGATGGGGCCTCAGCAGGGTAGAGTAGAGGGGCAAGATGAACTCCCTCGACCTGCTGGTCGACCTCGACCTGATGCCCCCCAGGATGCCATTGGCCTTCTCGGCCACGAGGGCACATTGCTGGCTCATGGTCATCCTGTGGTCCACCAGGACTCCCAGGACTTTCTCCTCAGAGCTGCTCTCCAGCAGGTCAGCCCCCGGCCTGTACTGGGGCAGGGGGTTATTCCTCCCCAGGTGCAGCACCCTACACTTGCCCTTGTTGAAGTTCATCAGGTTCCTCTCTGCCCAGGTTACTCTCCAGCATCTCCAGGCTGCTGGTGACCATACAGGTGGCAGAGCCTTCTGGTGTGTCAGCCACCCCTCCTAGTTTTGTGTCGTCACCAAACTTGCTGAGGGTACCCTCCATCCCTTCATCCAGGTCATCGATGAACATATTGAAGAGGACCGGACCCAGTACTGACCCCTGGGGAACACCACTTGTTACTGACCTCCAACGAGATTCTGTGCCGCTGATCACTACCCTCTGAGCTCTGTCTTTCAGCCAGCTTTCAATCCACCTCACTGTCCGCTCGTCTAACCCACACTTCCTAAGCTTACCTAGGAGGATGCTGTGGGAGAATGTGTCAAAAGCCTCGCTGAAGTCCAGGCAGACAACATCCACCGCCCTCCCCTCATCTACCCATCCAGTCATGCCATCCTAGAAGGCTATCAGGTTAGTCAGACACGATTTCCCCTTGGTGAATCCACGTCGACTACTTCTGATAACTTTTCCTCCAGATGCTTTGAGGTGACATCCAGAAGGAGCCGCTCCATCATCTTTCCAGGGGTGGAGGTGAGGCTGACCGGCCTGTAGTTTCCTGGCTCCTCCTTCTTGCCCTTCTTGAAGACTGGGATAACACTGGCTTTCCTCCAGTCCTGGGGCACCTCGCCTGTTCTCCAGGACCTTTCAAAGATGATGGAAAGCGGCCCAGCAATGTCTTCTGCCAGCTCCCTCAGCACTCGTTGGTGCATCCCATCAGGACCCATGGCTGTACGTTACTGTGCTCTTTCTTGGCCTTCCCCAACCAGAGGGCTGGCCTGAGCAGTAAAGCCTGAAAGCAAAGAAGGCACTCAGCAGCTCCGCCTCCTCTGCATCCTCCGGCACCAGGGCACCCGTCTCGTTCAACAGCAGGCCCACATTTTCTCTCGTTTTCCCTTTGCCTCCGATATACTTGACAAAACCCTCCTTCTTGACTTTGACATCCCTTGCCAGTTTTAATTCAAAAAAATTGTGTTAGGCAGGAACGAATTCTTAAAACCCTTTAACTTTTTGCATCAAAATTTTGAAAGCGATTACTGTGCAGTGGAAGAGTTAAACAAAGAAGCAAAATTATCCTAGGCCACAGCTCCTTGAACATGACCCTACAGGGGCAGCAGACACAAAACAAGAGAAGACGAGAAAGTTAGAATAATACGACTAATTGATATAATTGCCAAAAAGATTTAGATCAGGGATTTGTAGCAAATGCTATTTGGCTCGCATTTACGGTAATCAGATAAATGGATATACATGAACTAATTCCTCCATTCACGGTTACAAAAAAAAAAAAACAACAACAACAACAAGGAGAGGTTATTTTATCATGGTGGGCGGAAATTACTCAAACCTCTAAAGGGTATTCACAAAGTGCACTTTTCAAAATGTGAGCCGTATTAAATGAACTCCCGGCTCCACCATTACGGAGATCAGCTCAGTGTTGTACCTTTACTGGCAATTCTCTCGTATCCTTTCGCTCCAAAGACGTTATGAGTGAGGCTCCGCTCGCCACCATCTCACACGGAGAGATCCCACTGCCAGGCCACAGCGGCAGTTCTGAACTTCCACTTCTCTTGCTGAAGTCGGCTTATCTGTTTAAAGAAATGTTGTTTATGTGAGAGCTGCAGGCCATCAGATCTATATCAGCTGCCTCAGAGTCCTTTTTCTTTCTATCGTTCTGCAGGATTTGACTGATGACCAAAAATCTTGGAATTCCAGCTACCTGGGGAAAATAAGTACTCAGTGGAGGATATATAATAAAGAGCAGCTAAAAAGAAAGTGATAGCAATCACTGAAAAGCCCGATCGCTGACTCTCTGGTATCCAACATAAATACTGGGTTTAGGTGCTTTTTACACATTTCACAGCAAGACTCAGATGCTCGGAATCCAGTCAGGGAGTTTATAGAAGTCAGTTCCTTACTTGCCCAACTTTATGACATCGGTTCATCTTGAATTTATACATTGCTTTAAAAGGTCACAATTACAAAAAAATACTGCCAACTAAAATATTGAGACCGAGCCTTCCTGTTCCTGGCGGTTTTAAATGTATCTCCTGGAAATATTTTGAACTACATACTTGCAGATTTTATGAAATGCTGCAATCTTAGTATTGTGCATTATGTCATAGAATCATATGGGGTTGGAAGGGACCTCTGGAGATCATCAAGTCCAACCCCTCCACCGGAGTGGGTCTCCCTAGAGCAGGTTGCACAGGATCTTGTCCAGGCGGTTTTTGAATGTCTCCAGAGAAGGAGACTCCACCACCCCTCTGGGCAGCCCGTTCCAGCGCTCCACCACTCTCACAGTAAAGCTGTTCCTCCGCATGTTCAGGTGGAGCTTCTTATACTCAAGTTTGTGCCCATTTCCTCTTGTCCTGTCACTGGGCACCATTGAGAAAAGACCAGCCCCGTCCTCCTGACTCCCTCCCTTTAAGTATTTATAAGCATTGATCAGACCCCCCCTCAGCCTTCTCTTCTCTAGACTAAAAAGACCCAAGTTCCTCAGCCTCTCTTCGTAAGAGAGATGCTCTAGGCCCTTAATCACCTTTGTGGCCCTTTGCTGTACCCTCTCCAGCAGTTCCCTGTCCTTCTTGAACTGAGGGGCCCAGAACTGGACACGGTATTCCAGATGGGGCCTCACCGGGGCAGAGTAGAGGGGCAGGATGACCTCCCTCGACCTGCTGGCCACGCTCTTCTTGATGCACCCCAGGATGCCATTGGCCCTCTCGGCCACAAGGGCACATTGCTGGCTCATGGTCATCCTGTTATCCACAAGAACTCCCAGGTCTTTTTCCTCAGAGCTGCTCTCCAGCAGGTCAGTCCCCAACCTGTACTGGGGCAGGGGGTTATTTCTCCCCAGGTGCAGCACCCTACACTTGCTCTTGTTAAATTTCATTAGGTTTCTCTTGGCCCAGCTCTCCAGTCTGTCCAGGTCTCGCTGGATGGCAGCACAGCCTTCTAGGGTGTCAGACACCCCTCCCGGTTTTGTGTCGTCACCAAACTTGCTGAGGGTACCCTCCGTCCCTTCATCCAGGTCATCGATGAACATATTGAAAAGGATTGGACCCAGTACTGACCCCTGGGGAACACCACTCGTTACAGACTTCCAGCTGGACTCTGTGCCCCTAATCACAACCCTCTGGGTTCTGTCTGTTAGCCCCTTTTCAATCCACTTACCTATCCATCCATCTAACCCACACTTCCTAAGCTTGCCTATGAGGATGCTGTGGGAGACGGTGTCAAAAGCCTCGCTGAAGTCAAGGTAGACAATACCCACCGCCCTCCTCTCATCTATCCAACCAGTCATGACATCATAGAAGGCTATCAGGTTAGCCTGACATGACCTCCCCTTGATAAAGCCATGTTGACTATTTCTGATGGCTTGCTTTCCCTCCATATGCTCTGAGATGACGCCCAGGATGACGTGTTCCATCACCTTTCCAGGGATGGAGGTGAGGCTGACCGGTCTGTAACTTCCCGGCTCCTCCTTCTTGCCCTTTCCGAAGACTGGGATGACATTGGCCTTTCTCCAGTCCTTAGGCACCTCGCCTGTTCTCCAGGACCTCTCAAAGATGATGGAGAGTGGTCTTGCAATGACTTCTGCCAGCTCCCTCAGCACTCTCGGGCGTATCCCATCTGGACCCATGGACTTGTGGATGTCCAGCATTCTTAACTGATCCCTAACTTGGTCCTCCTCCACCAAGGGAAGATCTTCCTTAGTCCAAACTTTCTCTGATTCATCCAAAGTCCATGGCTCTTGGGGGTTGGCCCGAGCAGTAAAGACTGAGGCAAAGAAGGCATTCAGCAACTCAGCCTTCCCAGCATCCTCTGTTACCAAGGCACCCGACTCATTCATCAGCGGGCCCACAGCTTCTTTAGTTTTCTTTTTGCCTCCAATATAATTGAAGAACCCCTTCTTGTTAAGTTTGACATCTCTTGCCAATTCTAATTCCAAGGAGGCCTTGGCTTTCCTTGTTTCTTCCCTACATAGTCTAACAGCATCTCTGTAAGCCTTCCAGGTGGTCAGTCCCTTCTCCCACTTGGTGTAAACCTCCTTCTTCCACTTCCGTTTTTTTCAGAAGGTCCCTGCTCAGCCACCCAGGTCTCCTGCTTCCCTTGCTCGATTTCTTGCTCTTTATGAATGCACTGTTCCTGAGCCTGGAGAAGGCAATGCTTGAATATTTCCCAGCTTTCTTGAGCCCCATTGCCTTCCAGAGCCCTAACCCATGGAACTTCACCTAGCAGTTTCCTGAAAAGGACAAAGTTAGCCCTCCTGAAATCCAAGCTTTCAGTCTTGCTTATTGGGTTTTGTATGTTACCCACGATCCTGAACTCTTGTCTTCCCATGGTCACTGCAGCCTAGGTTGCCCTCAACCTTGATGTCATCCACCAGTCCCTCTTTGTTCGTCAGTACTAGGTCCAGTAATGCCTCTCCCCTTGTAGGCTCTTCCACCAGTTGGGTTAAGAAGTTATCATCAATATTTTGGAGGAACCTCTTAGATTGTATGTTCCTGGCTGTGTAGCCTTTCCAGCAGATATCTGGGTGATTGAAGTCCCCCACAAGAAACAAGGCCCGCGATTGTGAGGCTACTTGGAGCTGGTTGTAGAAGGCCTCATCAACTTCTCTATCCTGGTCAGGTGGTCTGTAATAAACACCCACATTAGTGTCCCTCTGTGGGACGAGGCCTGAAGAGCAGGACCCCGAGTACTGCTCAATTAATTAGCGGGGATGTGCTGGAACTTGTAGGCCAGAAACCATGGGAAACTGAAGGAAGTCATGACCATAAAAAGACTAAACAAGGGCCTGAAAACAGAAACTTGACAGATGTTACAACACTGAGATAAGCAAGTTCCAGACACCCTGGCGCCCTGCCAAAGAAAGCCTTAAGGACTATCTCCTCAAGATAAGATATGTTTGCTAGCGTGACAGTATATCGCTGACCAATCTGATGCAGCCGCGTGAGCAGCATATGTGCAAAAGAACCAATCTGTTTAAAACACACAGTCAATGTAAGCATATATAAAGAAATAATTGTATACAATAAATTGACATTCTGCTTGCATCAAGCTGTGTCCCGTCTCTCAATCGCCGCATCCCTCATATTGGCCTGCCCCTTAATTCTCACCCACAGGCTCTCAACTCTCTCATCTGACACCGGGGAAGAATTTAGGGACATCTCCTCACTCTCTATCCATTCCTTGACATAAAGGGCAACACCTCCACCCCTCCTCCCTCGCCTGTCTCTTCTGAACAACCTATAGCCCTCAATAGCCACACTCCAGTCATGGGATTCATCCCACCAGGTTTCAGTGATGGCCACTATATCCTATCTTTCCAGCAGCACAGTAGCTTCCAACTCATCCTGTTTGCTGCCCATGCTGCGTGCATTGGAGTAGAGGCACTTCAGGAAGGACAGGCTGGGCAGAAGGGGAGGGGGTGTTGCCCTCTATGTCAAGGACCAGCTGGAATGTATGGAGCTTCACCTGGGGATGGATGAAGACAAGACAGAGAGCTTATGGGTCAGGATTAAAGGGAGCACGGGGGCAGGTGATGTTACAGTAGGAGTCTGCTACAGGCCACCAGATCAAAGTGACAGCGAGGATGTGGCCCTCTACAAACAGATAGGGGCAGCATCGCGCTCACACGCTCTGGTCCTCATGGGGGACTTCAACCACCCCGACATCTGTTGGAAGGACAACACAGCAGAGCACAGGAAATCCAGGAAGTTCTTGGAATGTGTCGACGACAACTTTCTTCTACAAATAATAGAGGAACCAACGAACTGGGTTTTCCCATTCGAATGGGAAACACAGCTCACGTGAACTGTGCTACCACAGGGCTTTAAAAATAGCCCAACACTTTTTGGAAATCAGCTAGCCAAAGATTTAGAAGAGTGGGAACGCCCGCCTGGGACAGGAGTGGTATTGCAGTATGTGGACGATATATTACTCGCCACTGACACCAGAGAAACATGCCTAGAATGGACTGTGAGCCTGCTAAATTTTCTTGGACTTAATGGCTATAAAGTTTCTCCACAGAAGGCACAGATAGCCCAGCAGCAAGTGACCTATCTGGGATATGAAATCACCGCAGGCCAACGGACACTAGGGAAGGAGAGGAAAGAGGCCATTTGCCAGACACCTCGACCACAGACGCCTAAGGAACTTCGGACCTTTCTAGGAATGACAGGATGGTGTCGTCTCTGGATATGTAACTACGGACTCTTGGTAAAGCCGCTATACGGGTTATTAAAATCTAACTCAAAGAATATTGTGTGGAATAAGGAAGCAGACAGAGCCTTCCATCAGTTAAAAAAGAGGTTAATGGAAGCACCTGCCCTGGGATTACCCGATACTACTAAACCTTTCTGGTTGTTTTCCTATGAAAAACAAGGAACGGCCTTAGGAGTCCTAGCTCAGAATCTGGGACCCTATCGAAGGGCGGTGGCATACTTCTCTAAACAGCTCGACGGAGGAAGTAAAGGGTGGCCTAGCTGTCTCCGAGCAGTGGCAGCAGTGGTAAGAAACATCCAAGAGGCCCGTAAGCTCACCCTAGGCCAGAAAATCACAGTTATGGTATCACACACCGTCTCAGCAGTACTGGAAGTAAAAGGAGGGCATTGGCTTTCACCTCAGAGGTTTCTTAAGTACCAGGCTATCCTGATAGAGCAAGATGATGTAGAAATAACAGTAACTAATATTGTCAGTCCAGCCTCTTTCCTCAGCGGAACCGAAGGAGAATCAGTGACCCATGACTGCTCGGAAACAATCGAGGCTGTGTACTCCAGTCGAACAGACCTGAAAGAAGAACCATTGGAAGATGCAGAGGATTCCTGGTTCACCGACGGGAGCAGCATCGTTCAACAGGGGATACGCAAAGCTGGCTATGTGGTAACCACCACAGAGAAGGTAATAGAGTCCAAAGCCCTGGCCCCAAATACATCAGCCCAAAAGGCTGAGATAATAGCACTAACCCGAGCGCTGGAACTAGCCAAAGGAAAACGGATCAATATCTGGACAGACTCTAAATATGCTTTTGGGGTGGTGCACGCTCACGGGCCGGTCTGGAGAGAAAGAGGCCTCTTATCTACACAAGGGAAGCACATAAAACATGCTGAGGAAATTCTCGAGCTCTTAGATGCAGTATTACTGCCTACCAAAGTGGCTATCATGCACTGCAAAGCTCACCAAAAAGGGAACACCGCTCCGGAACTGGGCAACGCACTGGCGGACCGAGAAGCCAAAAGAGCAGCAGAGATGGGTAATGCAGAGGTACAATCCTTGGTCCCAGATGGTAAGATACAAATTGACGACGAACCTAGATATTCTAGGGACGATCACAAATTGATCAAAGACTTAAATGGGAAAATTGAAGGGAAATGGGCCAGAACCCCACAGGGAAAAATAATAGTGCCTTTCTCGTTACTATGGGCTGTAGTCATGGCAGAACATAAGAAATCCCACTGGGGAACAGAGGCACTTTACGGATACCTGAGTAGGCTGAGATGGGCTCGGAATCTATACGCCACTGTCAAACAAGTCACTCAGCAGCATGAGGTATGTTTACAGAACAACCCTAGGACAGGTCCCAGAGTCCAGTTTGGCCAAATAGGGAAGGGAAACCATCCGGGACAACAATGGCAAATTGATTTTTCAGAACTTCCAAGAAAAGGGGGGTTTCGATACCTATTGGTATTAACAGATACCTTTTCAGGATGGCCAGAGGCGTTTCCCTGCCGAACCAATAAAACAAGAGAAGTGGCTAAAGTGCTGTTGCAAGAGATTATACCAAGATTTGGGGTTCCCGCAGTGATTTCCTCGGACCGAGGATCTCATTTCACTGCAAAGGTTGTTTCAAAAGTAAGCAGATTACTGGGTATAGATTGCAACTTCACACCCCATACATCCCACGATCAAGTGGTCAGGTAGAAAAGATGAATCACCTAATTAAAATGCACATTGTGAAGCTAGGCCAGGAAGCTAACTTGGCCTGGCCTCAGTCATTACCGTTAGCCCTTCTCAGGATAAGAACAAAACCCAGAACCAAAGAAGGTTTGAGCCCCTTTCAAATACTCTATGGGAGACCATATAGTGTACAAGATGGGACATCCACAGAGTTGGGGAATGAAATATTGACAGATTACATGATAAATTTACAAAAACAGATCCGAGGGGTAGAAAAACTGGTTCTGGGAACAAGAGCTCGTGGGCTGGATGGACCAGTACACGAGATCGAACCTGGGGGTTATGTATATGTCAAGTCTTTTACAGATTCACCACTGAAGCCAAAGTGGGAAGGTCCCTTCCAGGTACTGCTGACCTCTCACACAGCCATAAAGATTAAGGAACAAGCCGCTTGGATCCATTGGACTTGAGTCAAGAGAGCTCCAGAACCCCAATGGACATCAACGCAGGCCGGACCCTTGAAACGTCGCCTCCAACGAAGAGATGGACATTAATGACATTGATAATCGTTACCATGCCGGGACTTTGTATTTCAGGGGGAGGGACACGGGATGTGAATACATATTCACGAAATCTAGAAACATTGGTAAGGGCTACTAATCTGTCAGATTGTTGGGTATGTAGTACCCTCCCCAAAGGAGAAATGAAATTGCCTCTATATGGGGTGGCAGCAAGCAATTGGAACTGTGCCAACGGAACCTGGCCCAAATTTTGGGCAAGAGGGGAAGATGAGTTGGACGGGTATTGTGAGAACGATGATAATATCTACCCCTTAGGACCCAGATTTGATTTACAAGTGTTGAAAGAAAAGCTCGTTGTATTAGTTAGCAATAACAATTGTACCTGGGAACACGGGGAATATAGACACAGGGGGCCGGTGAATAGGACAATAGCCTGGGGATGGAGCAAGTTCATAGCTAAAACTCAGATTTTGCATCAGACTGCGCAAGATGACACCACATTCAAGTTTTCAGACCTTTGGGAAAAGTTAACCTCGTGGTTACCTAACCTGGCTTGGCTTAAACAACTGTTTATCCTTCTAGTAGCAATACTTGTGTTAGGAATTTTAGCGTGTGCATTAGCTAGATGTCTTATGTGTTGTACCAGGGGGGCCAAAGATGAATACATTCAATGGAAGAAGCATCAGCTCCGTGAGCGAGTGGAGTCAGGGAAGTATTTTAGAAATCAGATGAAGAAGGAAAGTGTGTTATAGGCAATTGTAAAAGAATTTACAAAGGTGAAAGAAAAGGGGGGACTTGATTCAGAGAATTAATGGTTAAAGGTCGTTAGTGTAGATTTAGTACAGCTTGGCAAAGAACAGAGCTCGGAGCCCAGGAGCCCAGCATTCCAAGATAAAGAAATGGCCTTGTGTATAAGATAGCGGGAACAGCCTGCATGCTAAGGAGGAACCCAACTGTCTGGGTAAAGTGTCCATCTGGTCGGGACCAGTTTTGCGGTTTGGGGGCCAGCCAGCCCAGCATTCTAAGCCAAAGGTAAAAGTACACGGTGAAGAAGACTATGAGCCTTCCTCCAGAAGACCCCAGCCCACAACCACTGGGCGACAGTACGCATGCGGCGAGGGGAGGAGACTTATGATAATGAGTTCCTAGAAATAATTAGAATAGTAACGCCTTTTCTTAGAATCAATTATAATAACCCAGCCCACATTAATGAATATGTATGCTTTTCATCATAAATAGATGCTTGTTTTACGAGCCAGTGTGCAAGTTAGGAGGAGAAATCCCCCTTGCACCCGGCGCCGCAATGAACATACCTGCTTTATAACTCTCTGCGAGTTGTAGGGTTTGTTTCCGCGCGTCACTGGGCTCCCCGGTGGGGTCCAGTGTCACCTGTGGGGAGGAGGGGATGGTCACCTCGCGTGGCCGAGGCATGGGGAGAAGGGAGAGAGGTGTCGGTGTACATCCCTGACACCAGGGGCAAGGGCCAGGGGCGCGGAGGAAGAAGAGGGTCTTGGTGTAATTCAGGAGGAAGAGGTGCTGCGTCCTCTCCCTCCCCAACACCCTTCAGGCCACTGCAGGCTCGCTTGGGCTGTGAGGAGGGGGCGTGGGGGAGGTGATGGCGGGCAGCCCCATGGCAAGCACCACCCCCCACCCACCCTCCTCCACACCACCACAATCCCAGTGGCCTCACCCTCACCTCCTCAACACCCTCAGGCGGATGCCGGTGGCGATGGCAGCCAGAAGCCCGCTGGCCCACGGCTGCCGTCTAGTGGCACGGCCAGGGCACGCTGACTCTCTGGGAGGCGGTGGCTCCCTCGGAGATGGGGGGATCCAGAAGACGGGGGCGGCTGAGAGGAGGGAGGGCCGCAAGGGGCAAAGAGGGGCCTGGGGCCTGCGCTGGGGGCTGCTCGGCCTCAGGGCAGGCCCCACGGGCGCCATGGCAAAGCTCGGCCTGGCCACCAGCAGAGCCCGCCTTCTGCTCCCAATGGTCTTCGCCCTCATAGGTCGGGAGCGCTGTCAGTCTCCTCCCCTGAGGCGAGGCTGCCGCTGATTGGCCACAGGTGGGCAGGCTGCCGTGCGGCAGTGCTCATCCGTCACCAGAGAGAGTCACCGCTGATTGGCCGCCTGGGCCGTCACCCTGCCCTCCTTTGGGGCCCACCCTCCCCTGGGGCGATGCTCTCTGTTATTGGCCGCCTGAGGGGTCGCTCACACACAGTGCCCGCCCTGCCCTCTCGGAATCTTTTCTCTGATTGGCTGTCTGTTACAGTCAATCCCATGCCCTGTCCCCCTCCTCTGACGCCATTGGCTGTCCCGGGCCCGCTGCCTCCCCTCCTGGGCGGGCGTTGCCGGGCGACCGGCTCCGCCTTCAGGGCTTGATCCCTGCCCAGGGCCCCTGGGCCCTGAGGGAAGGCCGTGGGGCGTCCAAGACGGGTCGGGGCCTTCAACCTGTAAAAAGGAGGCTTTGGGCTCGGAAAGGATGGGCTAGGTGCTAACAGTGGCGCCTTGGACTCTGAAAATGAGGGGAACCCCTTGGTTGTGGCCTGAGCTGGCTTTGGTGCCCAGTAACTCCCCCCAGGACACCAGCCTCCTGTCTGGAGCGAGCAGCGTGAGGGCTGGAGCCTGAAGGCACGGGCCCGATGGACGCTGTGGGCTTTTTGTGGAATTTTTAGGGACGTTTTACAGGGGTGGTCCGTCCACGGAGGGAATGCTGCCTGTGCGACCTATCAAAGGATAAGAAGGGGAGTGCTGGTTCCCGAGGATGCGTTGGATAATGCGTGACCTGGGCCTGGCGTTCCTGCTCTGGGGTGAGGGGTGGAGAAGGGACTGCTGGGCCTTGGCCCCAGCTAGTAACGGAGCAGCAGCCGCTCGCTCACTGCCCCCGGCGCGATGGGGGAGAGCATGGGAAGGGTGAAAGCCAGACAGTTCCTGGGTTGAGGTAATAACTTCACTAATGGCAACAAAATAAAATCATACCAGTAATGAGAAATTGTAATGAAGAAGAAAATAGCACAGAGTGAGAACTAAACTTGCGAGACAGACAAGCAATGCAGCTGAAGGCACCACCGACCGAGCGATGCCCAGCCAGTCCCTGAGCAGCGTTCCCCTGTGCCGGCCTCCCCCCAGGTTTATGGCGGAGCAGGATGTCCTATGGCACGGGATGTCCCTCCCTTTGCTCCGCTGGGCTCAGCTGTCCCAGCTGTGTCCCCTCCCAACGCACTGCGCACCCCCAGACTGCTCGCTGGCGCGGTAGGCAGAGAAGCAGAAAGGGCCCTGATGCTGCGTACACGCTGCTCAGCAGTAACGAACACGTGCCTGTGTGATCAAAGCTGTTTCCAGCGCAAATCCAAAACGTCGCCTCATATGAACTACTACGAAGAAAATTAACTCTATCCCAGCCAAAACCAGCACAGCTCCCCAGAACAAAAGAGGATTCTGACGCCAGGAGAAATGGCGACTCCAGAGCTTTGCGGAGCACGGGTGCCTTTCCGTGCCCTGAGATGTCTCCGGAGGGGCGGGTCAGGCTCAGGCTTCTCTCCTCCTCCCCTCTGGGCTTTGCGGTCTAGGGGGGGGCAGCTGGGGCTTTGCTATCAGGAACAGCCTGGGTCCGGGGCTACTGTCCTGCAGGTGGTGGCAGAGGCCAGGAGTGACACTGTCCGCTCGGCACGCTCAGGGCGGTCCCCATGGGAAGGACACCATGGCACTGGGCTGCTTGTTCCAGCTTTATTATAAACTAAGTCGTATTCAAACACAGCCGTTCCCTAAGGCTTAGCTGACCTCTCTGTCTCTTCAGAGCCCGCAGCACAGTGCTCGAAGGGACCACCGTGATGATGTTGGCTGCTTCCTTGGTGTTCCCAAGATGAGCAAGGTCTGAGCTGCCAGGGACCGGACTGCGGGTTCAGCGTCAGTCTCCAAGGGCCTGAGAGCTGTGACAGAAGGAAACACAGCAGTGGTGAAACCCCGCTGTCTGCAGAGACCCTCCCGTGCCAGCCCTGTCTGTCTCTTTCTCTGGCCAGGAGGAGCAGGTGAGGCCATCAGAGCAGCTGGAAGCTGCTGCTCAGGAAGGCCCATGTGCCCCTCACACCTCCCTCTGCTCCTGAAGCAGTTCCCTGGAGCAGGGCCTGGGATGGCAGCACCCTGCCCAGGCTCTGTCCCGTGCCCCACCAGTCCCAGCCAGCACAGCACTGCCCCCGCTCACCGTTGCAGATATCCCGCAGCTGCCTCCCCTCTGGGTCCCTCAGGCGCCGCGCACCAAGCCCTAGGCACAGAGCTTTGTCAGACCTCTGCTCCCCAGTGCGCCTCGGCAGCGCGGCCCCCGGCCCTGCCGGCTCGGCTGGATGCCCTCCTGCCCCCCAGCAGGGCTGAGCGCGGGGATGGACAGTCCCCGAGGGCGGTGGGACGCAGCAAGGCTCCCGGTGAGCCCACCTGCCTGGGCAGCTGGGGGCCAGGCTGCCAAAAGTGGGACCCCGGGGGCTGTGGCTCACCGATGAACCTGACGGCTGCCTCGCGCAAGGTGGCCTGAGCGTTCTGCAGGTACGGCAGGCTCTGCTCCAGGTATTCTTCCAGCCTGCTCCTGTCCTGCAGCAGCTGGAGAGAGCACAATGGTATGGGCATGTCACCATCCCTCTCCAGTCATCTGGACACCTCCCTCCTCCCAACACCCCTGTTCCTGAGACCCCTCCCTCCCACTGGGTGCAGGAAAGGCCCTGGGGGGCTCTGTTCTTGAGGGCAGGGAAGGAGGATGCAGCTCCAGGCTGGAGCGGGGCAGGCGAGGCAGAGCTGCACAGCCCACACCCCAGACGCCGGGGGACACCCCTCGTCCAGCCTGGGCCCTGGGCCTCACCGAGTACTCGACAGTCCTCCACATCTTCTGTGGCTGCACCAGGTCTTTGAGCTCTTTCATCTTGAGGAGCTCGGCTGCAGCAAGGAGGGCTTCCCTGGATGCCTGCAGAGGGGCAAAAGCTGGGAGATGGCACCACAGTCTGGGGAAGGAGACCTGGCGGCCCCCTCCTCTTGGCTTCGTTCCTGGCACGATTCAGCCCTTGGGGAGCTGGGACATGCCCTGGCCTAAATCTCTGGGGGTCTCTTGGGCACGGCCTGGGGGGACAGGGATTGAGCCTCCAAGCCGTGGCCTCCAGCTGCTGCAGGGACAACAGGGAAGCCTGCAGGGACGCACCTATTCCCGCCTGGGGCCACGGGCAGGGCAGGGGTGGGCAATGTCTGTGCCAGCTTCTCTGCCCCTGCTGGCGCTGGGTCTGCAGGGGCCTTCCCCTGGGCTGCCCTGGAGGAGGGCTGAAAGGAGGCAGCGTAGCTGGGAGGGGACCCCCCCAGTGTCCCCTCCGCTTCTGCAGCAAGAGGCAGTGGTGGAGCGGTGCAGGGAAGGAGGGGAGCTCTGCCCTGTCCTCAGGGACTCGGGCAGTGGGACCCCGAGGTGAGAGACGCTCCCCCGGTCCCACTGCCAGCGGCTCTTGCCCTTGATACCCAGGGGGTCAGCACGCCCTTCCCTGTGTCCCTGGCCAGCTTTCAAATCTGTACCTCGGACACGCTGTCTGTCTCCTCACACGTGTGAAAGAATAGCGGGAGCAGGCCCCTTTGCACTTGCTCCTTCATCCTCTTCTTGTCCTCCCCCACCACAGTCCCCACCAGATCTCTGAAGAGGCTGATGGAGAGCTCTCGCAGCTGGCTGGACTCCTGGTAGGGAGAAGGAGAGGGGGACTTGAGAAGGAGCCCCTCCCTGCTTCCTGTGAGCATCAGCCCAAGGGCGTGAGCCTGGCAGATGGGAGGGGAGATGCTCCGGGGCCAGATTCTGCAGGAGGGAGAAGCCGTGCTGGGCTGCAAAGCCCAGAAGCCATCCCAGCAGAGCCCAGGGGAGCAGACCCTCCTCTGAGTGCTGCCCGTGGGGCTGGGCTGAGGGGCAGCTCTCATCGCAAGAGTGCCCATCTGCAGGGCTCAGTCTCCCACATCAGCCTTACAGCCTCAAAGAGGGGCAGGAGCTTCTCCTCCGCCAGCTGCACAGCAATGAGGCTGGCCTCCTTCCTCTCCAGGTGACCCATCACGTTTCTGAAGATGACCAGGACATTCATCTTGATATCGGTGGTGTGGCCATCCTGCATCAACTCCATAATGTGTGGCAGGAGGACCTGCATTTTTCTTGCCTGTACGAAAGACAGTTTACTTTGTATTTGAAACGGTCAAAGACCACCCCAGCAAAAGTGTCCCAGCCTCCGGTCCGGCGTCCTGGCAGGTGGTGGCACAGGCATCTCTGCAGCAGCCTCCTGGCAAGTGGCGGCCATGGGCACACTGGTGGGGACGCGGGAGAGCAGGGGTAGGGCAGGGAGGGCAGGAAAGCAAAGACCCCCCTCCCGTCCCCATCCCAGCCGCCCCCTTTTCCCGCAGGCCCGAGGAGGCAGATGGCTGGGGAACCCTTCGTGCCTGGAAAGCTCCCCAGGCAGCCACCGCCCCGCCCCCGCCCCCCCCCCCCCCCCGCATGGCATTTGGAGCAGTCATCCCACTGCCCGTCCCCCCGCCACAGCCAAGCCACCACCTCACCCACTGCCCCAGCCCCGGCTGCCAACGTGCCTCCTCTCGGTGCCGCCCTGCTCACCGTGTCACGTGTCTGCGACAGCTGGAGGAGGTGTCTGAGCAACAGGGAGGCTGTCACCAGGCTTGGACACCTCTGATAGACGGTACCAAAATCCTCGGACAGGAACGCAGCGGGGGCCAGCAGCTGAAACAAACACCGCAGTGAGATCCTGGCAGAGCCTGCAGGGCTCGCTGAAGGTGAGCAAGGCCTTTGCACTTTTGTCAAGGTAACTCACAGACAAGTGAAGGATGTAGGCCTTCTCTATGGCCAAGGCGCCTGGGGCGCGTGTTTTCCTGCCCTGGAGTTGACTGAGGAGCTCCTTTAAGATCTTCTCCAGAGTCTGAGGGACGGAAAGCATCACCTCCCACATCGCTGCACCATTGCTGCAAGCCAGAGCACTCTGTCAGTAGGGCCTCTCGGCCACAGCAGCGTGGCCGGGGACAGCCCTGCATGAGACGGACCCTGCCCCTCGGTCGGGATGCCCTGGGCAGCCGGAGAGGGCTGAGCTCCCTGTGGGGCTGGGAGGAGCGTGGTGGCTCTGGGCTGGCTTGGCCAGCTTTGACTGCTGCAGGCCTGGCTGACCCACCAGGGCTGGAAAGCGTGGTGGGATGGAGGGCCCCGCTCCACGGGGATGTCCTGCGGCATTCCTTGTGTCTGGCATCCCGAGAGTCCCTGACTTCCTCTCCCATTGGGAACAAGCCCTCATGGCTTTTGGGGCCAGTACCTGTCTCCGGTTGCAGAGAACTTCAACAGGCTCAGGAGCACTTTGGTGGGGTCCAGGTCAGTCAGCACGTCAAGCAGTGACTCCACGCTCTGGCGTGCTGACTCCGTGTTGATGTGTCCCAGGTTTTCCTGGATGCAGCTCATGATCTTCAGCACCTGGAGGAGACACAGGTGAGGATGGTGCTGCCACTGGAGCGCAGCCATTTCCTCAGCTGCCCTTTCCGTCCCTCTCTGCTGGCTTCAGGTGGCTTCAGGTGCCCGAGACACCTTGGGGGTGGGAGGGAGGAAGCGGGAGAGGAACAAGGCCTGACAGGGCTCAAGGGCAGGGCAATCCAACCACAGGGTACTTACATCCGCCAGCCAGAGGTCGGGGTATGTCATGAACAGATCCAGCACTCTTCTTGCCGCTTCCTTGTCAAAGATGCTGGAGTCTCTCATCGCCTCGATGAACGCAAGGACGATGTCTGTCATCTGATAAGGTGGGAGGTATTGTGCAAACCGCTATGGGAGGAAGGAAGGGAGCAAAGACGTCACACCGAGTCCCCGACGGTGTGTTTAGCTGGGCAGAGTGAGCAGTCCTGGCGAGAGATGCCGGCCAGTGCTGGTGGCAGTGCCCGCAGGAAAGCTGGCAGCAGGGGCTGCTGTCTCTGCAGGGCGGAGGATGAGAGCAGAGGGTCCCCAGGGTGAGGGGGGAGGCTTGGGCTCATGGGCACAGCGTTGCCGGCCCTACGGAGAACCAGGGCTCTCTGGTGGCCAGGAGGGCTGGAGCTGCTGCTGGGACACTGGCGTGCTGCCCCCGCATAGTCCCTGCGTGGGGACAGAAGGAGCCCTCTCACCAGGGACAGGGAGACCAGGGACACCACGGCAGCCCCACTGATGCCACATGCCTTTGCTCACTCAAGTCCTCTCGAGGCCACAGGCAAGAGTCCCAGTGGGGGTGGAGCTCCTTACCATGGCCCACTCTCTGGCGGTGTGAGAGAAGCATCCAAATTTCCAAGGGAAGTTTTGTTTTTTATTCTTTGTCGGTGAGTTGCCTAAATAGCGGGGGAAACACAGAAGAGTCTGTAAGACACAGCAGCTTTGCCAGCAAGCTTACCAAACTGCCCTGAGATCCGCTTGCAAGATGGCAGGACACAAGCGGTCAAGGAGACTTCTGGAGGGTGTCAGGAATAGCTTCTTGCTACAGGCACTGGAGAGACCAGCCGGAGTGATGCGCGGGTGGATCTGCTCTTCACTAATGGGGAAGATGTGGCTTTGGGACCTGATAATCAATGGTAGCTTTGTTTGTAGGGACCGCAACAGAGTGAGCGGGGTTCAAGATGCTGAAAGGAGGGAGGGAGGAGAGTAGCAGAGAACAGATCCTGGATATCAGGAGAGCACTCGGCTTCTGCAGCAGAACGTCAGCTGGGATGCTACGGGAAGCAGCTGGGAGGGGCAAAGGAGGTCAGGAAGAGAAGCAGAGCTATCAGGAGATGTCTGTGTGCAGAGGGACAAAGCCCACCATTGTGGGTTGTTTCTCTTACGTTCGTGCTGATCGATGAAATCGCTGAGGTGGCAAAGAGCAAAGTAAGCACCAGGGGTTGTCTCTTCTGTGGAAGAAAAGAAAAGCAGGAGACGTCCCAGCAGCGTTCCCAGGTTTGCAATCTGGAAGTGTTTATCTTTGATGGGGTCATACACTCCTGTTGGATAATGTTTCCAGGCCTGGGCGAGAGAGGCAGAAGAGCAGAAGGGTTGAGGGCAATCAGTTGGTGCCAAAGCCCTGAACCCAAGTGTGTGCCCAGGGCTGGATCCCTGCGGAAAAAGGGCTTTGCAGGGCCATGCCAGCCACGACTCCGAAAGCAACCGGCTGGGGAGCAGCCCCGCGTGGGGAGAGCTGCTGCTGCTCTGGTGTGCAGTGAGGGGAGGGGGCCTGGCTGGAGGGGGCCTGGACCTTACCGACATGCATTCAAACATTTCCAGGTGGAAGCTCAGGTTGACAATTATATCCAGGGCCCTCTTCTGCACGGCTACTGTCTCAGAGTCGGTGAAGTTCAGCAGCATCTGGGAAGAGAGAAGCTGCTGGTGTGCCCTGGCAGCAGACGCCTGCTCCAGCAGAAACAGCACTGCTGAACTCCTGGGCTGGACTCGCACAGCCCATTAAGGCTTCCTCTGATCTCAAGGAAAGCCTGCAGTTCCTGCCCTAGGGGAGCTCGCAGGCTTGGGATAAATGCCCCGGGCCAACCTTGTGGCCAGGCAGGAAGGCAGATGCCACCCTCTGCAGCCACTGTGCTCCAGAAGAGCCTGGTGGCCCAAGGGAGGTGGGCACCCTCCCTGCAGTGTGCTGTCTCTGCATGGCACTGAGGTTGGCACCGTCCACTCCAGAGTGGACACCCCCTTCCCTCCAGGGTGAGGAACAGCCCTTGTGCATGCCAGACCTGGAAGATGATCTGCACCAGCATGGTGACTCTGTGGAGATGACAGTTGAACACCAACTCTCTCACCATGTACTTCACGGTGTTCATGGTCTGCAAGGAGGGCAAAGAGTTGTGCCAGTGATTCCGCTGTCCCTCTCACCCCCAGGAGACTGCTCTGAACCCCCAGAGCCAAGGGAGGACTCCCGTGCTGCCTCGCGGTACCCAGGAGACACCCAAGGGCAGACAATCTGCTGGGTGCAGAGCAGCCTGCAGCACTGGAGGCGGCCAGGCCTACAGGAAGGGGACAGATGGAAGGGGGTGGGAAAGCAAAGCCGAGACCCTGCTCTGCCTTGGACCTCTGGTCATATCGCAGCACGGGGTGGGCCAGGGAGCAGCCTGGGGGGACTGGAGGCTCCTGGAGCTCACCCAGGTCTTACCTGATGGTAGAGGATTCTTTCCAGGTCCTGCATTTCCTCTTCAGGAGGAAGGAAAAAGACACTCGAGAAGCAGGTTTCTAGGAGGCTTTCCTCTTTACCCTCCAGCACTCTCTGCCCTGAGCTGCAAAGGGCGAGAGGGGCCATTTGGACACTGGTGCTGGGAGCAGCACTTCGAGGCCTCGTGCAGGTGGACAGGGACCTCTGGGGCAGGGATGGGCAGGTACCTCAGTTTAGCGATGACATCCATGGCTTTCATCCGCACTTCTGTGCTCAGTTGGTCCCTGGGCTCCTTTTCCAGCAGCATCTGCAGAGGACAACCAGGATGGGACTTGGCAGCTGCCAGCTCCCAGTGCCACCAGACCCTCGCCCTGCCCAAGCACTGTCCTCACAGGGGGGCCGTGCCCCCTTCTCCAGAGCTGCCTGGTGTGCTCTCACCTTGATGTTCTCTGGCAGCTCGAATGCATGGCAGAAGAAATGTAGGCACCGTAACAAGCTGTAGTCTGAGGCTGTATGGCACATCATGTTGATGCTGTCAAGAAACTCAAGCTTCTTGTCCTCGTCCTGGCAGCCGCGGGGACAGAGAGACAAACAGAGCGTGAAAGGGGCCCCCACGGCCATCGGGAGCGGAGCACAGCGGGTGCAGGGCCGTGTGGAAGAGCTGGGAGATGCAGCTCTGCCCAGCCAGCACACCTCCAGCAGCCCGGCAGCAGAGCCCCTGGCAGGAGATGCCGGCAGAGCTGCAGGGGAAATGGCCGCAGTTACCTCTTCTGGGCAGCGGACAAAGGCCATGATAAAGTCCATGGTTTCCTTTGCCTTTTCGTAGAGCGGTAACCATTCAGGATCTAATAAAGTAGGAGAGCAAGGAGAGCTGTAGAGAGGAGCTGCTGGCAGGGGGGCAGAGGAAGATCTGCCCTCCGTCCAGCCTCATGCCCGCTCCCCTGGCGCCTTCTTCCCACATGTGACAGGGCTGGAGGGTGCCCTGCAGATGGGCTGCCATGTCGGAGCACGGCGCAGCGGGGAAAGCCCCCGGTGCCCCGGGCTGAGGAACTGGCTTGCAGGTGGGCAGGAAAGGTCCCCCTCCCGCAGCATCGCTGCCTCCTGCCCGCCCCACTGACTCTCGCTGCCCGTGCCCCGGAGCAGGAGCTGGGTCCCGCCTGCTCTCTCCCTCCTTGGGAGAGGCTGTGCCGGGGCCCGATCCCAGCCCTGAGCAGCCCCGGCCTTCAGGCAGCACCATGCCCACCACCCATGAGATGAGACCCCCACTGCCAGCCTGCCAGGAAAAGGTGACTCTGGCCCGGAGCAGGGTGCGCTCGCTGGCCCCAGCCCTGCCCAGACCAACAGGGCCCCTCACTCACCCGTCTGCAGCGGCTCGACCATGGTCACCTCGTAGGGCTCCGGTGGAGATCTGCGCTCCCGGGGAGCCGCCTTCTCCTCCCAGGCCACCCTGGGGCGGCTGGGGGGTCTCTCTGCCATCCTGCGGGATGGAGGTAAAGGGGAAGGGGACGGAGGAAGCCTTGGCAAAACGCCTCGGCGCTGTGAGGCTGCCGGGGGCAGCAAGGAAAAGACACGGGCTGTGCTCGGGGGCTCTCGGCTCGCTCCGCTCCTGCCCTGTCCCGTCACTGTCCTGCCGGACACTGCGGGCAGGGGGCCGCAGCCCCGCTGACCACACGCAGAGCAGTGGGGTGTCACCGGGTGAGGTCACAAAGGGCCCCGCTGTGACCCGCCACCCGGGCAGGGAGGGGCAGGGCGCTCCCCGGGGGGGCATGGAACACATGGAAGCGGAGCATCCAGGAAAAGGGGGGAAAGAGAGAATAGAAGGTGCAGCCGAAAATGAGCCGGGGACGCCGGGGGCTCCCAGGCCAGCAGCCCTGTACCTGCCAGGGCAGCCTGCAGCAGGAGAAGCAGCCTGTTGCCCTGCCTGTACCGCCCGTGCTTGCCCGGCTGCTGGCGTCAGGCGGAGCTGGAGCACTCCCCAGTGCCAGCCGAGGGATGTCTCAGAGAGGGCAAAGAGGGGATCCAGCCTCCCCAGCCAAGGGGCTTGTTGGTCAGACAATAATATTTGAGAGGAGCCGGGTGGTCCCACTGGTTTTTGGTTTGTATTGGCTGCAGGTACTGAAAATGCCAAAGGGATCGGTTCATTGGGAGGAGTAAGTCGTGAGAATATTCCTCGACTTCCATCTCTCTGTGCGCAAAACCACTTCGAACCACACGGAAGCTGTAAAGGGAAGGTCTGGATTTGTCCTGTTTGTACGGACGGGCTAAGGCTCCTCCGGAGTTCAGAGCAGATGAAAACTGGCTGTGTCTCGCAGACCGGCGGCTGTGCCAAGCCCCCCTCTTCCCTTTACTTTCCCTGCTTGGACACATCTTGCATTCCCTGTACGCAGAGGAACATACCCTAACCAGAGGAGACCAAGTCCCAGCAGGGACCAACTGGCCAGGCCCCTTGCCCCAGCCCTGGCCAGCAACACCAGTGACCTGGGGACCCTTCCCCAGCCGAGGGGCCTCCTCTTGCCAGGAGGAAGAGGCCAAGCGGGGCAAGCAAGAAGGACCCGGGGAAAGCCCCAGCGGTGCCAGCCGAGGGACCGCTTCACTCATGCGCTCATCCCTGTCCCTGGGGAGGCTCGTTGGTGGCAGTGGCAGGGAGCCGGAAGCCCAGCAGGGCCTCTTGGGAGCCCTGGCCACAGGCTGAAAGCCGGCAGCCAAGATGTGGCACCGCTCAGGGCTCCTCACCAGCCCTGTGCTCCTGCCCTTGCCCCGTGCTGCCCTGCTGGACACTGAGGGGTCGGGGCCACGCTGGCACCCAGTGTGTCACGGAGGAGGTCACAAAGGGCCCCGCTGTCACCTGCCACCCAGGCTGGTTGCCACATCCACGCGGTGGCTGGCAGGCTACACACGAGAGCTGCAGGCACAAGCACCCGCGGTGGTGACTGCACAAGGCCGGAATGTCTAGGAAGGGGCACCTTTGCCTCGGGGAGGAGACGGCACGAAGGAGGGCACAGTCCCCACGGTCCATTCATGGGGGCAGCAGCTCTTGACCCTGCAGCCACCTACACCAGCCTCCAGCTTGCCCCTCCTGGCAGGGTCAGTGGCGCTCACCCCCTGTCCTCCTGCAGAACACCCTCTCGCTTTACAGTCTGCCCCCCCGCTGACAGCGGAGGAGGAGCAGACACCCCCCTGCCAGGGGAGGCTGCAGGAACTGAACTGCAGATGGCTGGCACTGCTTCTCCAGACCTTCCTCCTCTATTTGAGACAGAAAAGTCATAGCTTTGTCTCTCCTACACCTCTGCTTCCCACCGAGCTCTGGGTTTCATCTTCCAAAGAGGGGATGGGACAGAGGCACCCTCAGGAAGGCGTGGGCTGCCCAGGCCCTGTGGGGAAAGAGGCAGAGACGCAAAGACACCCATGGTACGAGGTCCAAAGTCGCCACAGGCAACACAGGCAGAGGCACGGGCAAGGAGATTTCTGGAGGGTGTCAGCAATAGCTTCCTGCTACGGGCACTGGCGACCATCTGGGGGCTGGAGTCCTACACCCGACGGCTCCACTGCCTGGGAATCATCACCCTCTAGGTGTACCAAGGCGGCAGCTCTTCATTAAATGTGCGGAGAGCAGCTTCCACCGGCTGTCCCCTGCTACAGCCCAACAGGAACAGCAGTGTCCTCTCCTCTGCCCATCTCCAGGCGCGGGAGGAGCTGCTCACGGACCCCTGGCAGCCAGCCCTGCTGCCTGCTGTGCTGCTCAGGGCCATGCCAACTGTCACCCTGCGCCCCTACCCGCATCACTGTTCTCCTGCTGAGGGACACTGCTCACCTCGTTATGTTCCCACCTGTCTACAACCAGCTGGTGCCAACTGTCTCGTGAGCATTCTGGAAAATGCTTACACGCTTTTTGCTCTCAACACCTGCTTTGGCCTCAATCCCCTTACCCAGATCATCAATAAGATATTAAACAAGACTGGCCCCAAGACTGAGCCCTGAGGGACACCACTGGTGACCGGCCGCCAACTGGATTTCAGCCCATGGATCACAACTCTCTGGGCACGGCCATCCAGCCGGTTGGGAGAGGAGGGTTGGGGTGAGAGGGGGTTAAGGGAGGGTTAGGGAGGGGGAAGAGGGTTTTTGGGGGTTGGGGGGGTTAAGGGGGGATTTTGGGGTAGGAGAAGTGGAGATGGGGGGGGGTTGAGGGAGCGTTTACAGAAGGAGGCTAGGAGGGGGGGGGTTGGGGTGGGAGGGGGGCTTGTGTGGCTTGGGGGAGAGGAGGGGTTTTGGGGGAAGGGGGTTAAAAGAAGGGGGTAAGGGGGCAGGGGTTTTGGGGAGGGGGGGTTAAGAGAAGACTATTTTGAAGGTCCAGTACAGTGAGAAACGGGTCATTACAGGCTGTCTTCATATTACATATACTGCAGATCTAGAAGTTGCATTTGATTCATCAGGAACTATTGGAAATTTTAATTTATGATCATGAAGTGATAGGAAGTGCATTTAAACAACACCACCTGTCACTATTTCAAAGCACGTTAAAAAGAACTTCTAGCTATTGATGAAGTAGTATGACATACACTCTTTCATGTGCCTGTCAAGTGCTCTACAGGTGATCACATGGGAATGCTAGCACCACAAGCAGAATACGCTCTCGCTCCTCTGAGCCAGACTAACGGCAAAATGCGTAACTTGTGGAAACAGTCGGCCGCTCATCATCATCACCTACATTGACTTGCACTGCTCTGCAAAACAGGCCACTGCATCTCAAGCAGAATTTCTTTTTTTAGGTGTAGTGTCATAATACGGATCACAGTTTTCTGTAATTACTAATTTTCTCTAATAGACCAGCCAGTAGCCTTCCGATGCTCCCTTCACGTACAAAATGTGGCCATCGTTAGAGCACGATGGGTTAAATTCATAGCAACGACAACTGAATGACAAAATCTGAATATTAGTCATTTCTATCAGGGCTAGCAAAATGACATATCCATTTGTCAGCATCCACTTTAGCAAAGAGCTGCTTACCCAGGTCACCGGTGACTCCAGGGGTGTCACCTGCAAAAACCCAGAAGAACACTCCTTTGGTACGTCGAACGTACATCCCGCCATCGTCAACTCTTCCTGCAATAAACACGCCCCCATCACGTTGGTTTTCTACGTAGAGGTCACAAGTGACTGTCATGTTTACGCTACACAAGAAGCTTCGCGCTTTAAAAAGCAATGAATCGATCGTTTTGAGCAGGCAGTAGGTAGAAGAGTATTCCCTATTTAGTCCAGTCAACTTTTTGAGGAAAGATTTAGCAATCCTAATGGTGACCTGCAGGTGTAAGACGCGTGGGACTTGTCTAGACTCATTGTTTCCCACCTGTGAATCCATAGATTTTCTTAGGAGGAGCAAATCTCCTCAGAAACCAACAGCAAAATGAAATGTATTGTCAGCAATTTTCAATTAATTATTTAAAAAACAAACACAACCAAAACAAAAGCACACAGAAGGTTTGCAACTGCACAGAAAAACTTGCGGGTGTCTGCCACGTGAAAAGTTGCTTTTAGACAACTACATCAAACCCAAGGTTCAAGGTTACAGCACCACATCTGCTACCATTTGATCTTCATTTCTCTAGCGTTTTTCATACAGGACAAGTCTTAAGCAATCCAGACCTCTTGCCCAAAAGCCAAACCAAACTTTTTTAAGCAAAATGTTCAAATACGTTGAAATTATTTGATCTTCCTGAGGTGGCACTTCAGCTCAACAGTAAAGCACCACGTTATACATCTAATGACAGCTGCAAAGGAGAATAGAGTGAAGGAATACCAGAACAATCAAACATCACCTAGAAACTTCCCCCGCCCCAGGGCTGCACTACAAGCCTCTTAACAGTAAAAATTAAAGGCATTTTTTACCTCCATTAATCTACACTAAAATTGGAAATCTACATCCCCTTTGTGGACTTGCAACATGGATACAGCCACAAGGTCGCATATTTCAAAAGTTTCAAATTATCTATAATTATTTACAGAATGTGAAAAGACTCTCTCTGACATCAGCTCAGCTGATAACTACATCATATCTATTTTAGCAACTTTTCTCCCCACCTCTTACAAAATAGTAAGAACAACCCCAGATTCCATTCAAATGCAATGCTATTAGAAGTACCACATTCTTGGATACATATTCATTACACAAACAAGATTTCTTTTTTGCCTTCTTACGGACTAAACAAGAGATCCCCACATCTTGCTGAAGCCATTATAAAGCGATTGCAAGCAATGTAGAATGAGTCGAATAGGAATATATTCAGGATACAGCTAGCTTCAACAAAAGCATCAGGGCAAAACACTAACAAATTCAGGAGTCGAAACAAAAAGCTTTCACAAGCACAAGACTAAAATTCAAACTAAAATGAACTAAATAATTCTGAAATTTAATCATAATAAATCGCCACTGATGACTGAAGTCAAGTATCGTTCCACAGAGAAGCACAGAGTGCAAGATTGCTTCAGTATTTCAATAGCATGCACTAATGGTTGAAAACATCTACCTAGGGCGAGATGAGCTTTAAACTGAGGATGAAGCAAACAAGTCAGAGGGCCCGAAACTGAAGACTACCATTATGAAAAGCTACAGGTCAGTAGAACTTAAATAATCAACTGAATAGTCAGGAAACAAGCTTGGTTCCGAAAACAAGATGAAAATTCAGAAAGAAATGGAAGAAAATGAAATAATAGGAAGGTTTTAGGAATCTCAGTACAGTAACTTAACAACACATCCTGTGTAGCTGTTATAGGAATCACTGAATATGATCTACTCAACGAGGAAAAGTTGATTTTAGGGGGAATACGAGACTTTGCTTAACAGATGACTGCAGAAGAAAACCTCGGGTAACTGAAGAACAGCCCCCAGCTACAAGATGGCGATGGTCTTCCAGGCTTCAGAGCAAAGTGATTCCAACACTTGTCCAGGCCAGAAATTAGAAGCACGTTCTGTAAAAGCGTTTGGGGGATCAATGATGCAATTAAAGTGAAAAAAACCTGGCCAAATGGCTATTTTAAAGAACATATCAAAGAATTTAAGTTAGACTTGAAAATAGAAGAAAATGATTTAAGCATAAATTTGATGATTACTTACTATTACTAAACCAATTAGTGAACAGGTTCTTTCCCAAATGCTTTTTAATTTTAAATAAACACTATGCTAAATATGCTGCTTGATTCCAAATTACCATCATTACAGCTCCGAGAAGGAATTGCAATCATAACTATACTCTTACCAAACCAGTAAATCTCAGTTACATTTACCCCAAAATAAAACTCTCTTAAGTAGCAGTCGAATCAAACCCACACAATTCTAGGAAGCACTCAGAAGATGGCAGTCTGCAACAAATATAACTGAATTCACTCCCAGACTATTTCATTGATTCGAGATTGATCAAAATCACTAACAATCAAGCAAGACAACTCATAATCATCTGGGCCGGAAGGGACCTTCAAGGGTCGGACTAGATGACCTCTGAAGGTCCCTTCCGGCCCAGATGATTCCATGATTCTATAATTAGGCAATTTAAACTGAATAGATTTTTTTTTTTTTTTTTTTTTTGCTCCATCTAAAAGGCACCGAAACTCAGTGCACACTTTGAATTAGGATTTTGGTCTTTCTAGTCTGCCCAGCGAGATCTGTTATTCTGAAAAACCAGCTTGAACAAACACGTCCAGCGGGACATTAGGGAGAAAAATTCTAAGACAGTGCAGCGGTGGGTCTGGCTACCAAGAGACGTGGTGGACTCTCCATCCTTGGATGGTTTCAAGACTCCTTCAGACAAAAAACACCGTTGATCTCTTAGAGTTGGCAAGAGCTCCGAGCAGGGCTCAACGGCTTTTGGAAGTCCCTTCAAGTCATCATTTGTACATGTCTACAGAGAGTCTGAATGCAAAAGCCCTCTGTCTAAGAGAAATGAGGCTTGAAACAGATTAACTGATCATAAGGAGGACATTTCCCCAGATGTCGCTAGAAAATAGTATTTACATACCACTTAGAATTTCCCATGAGTCTGGTCTGCATCAGAAGCCCAAGTGATGGGTCGCTGAACCACCACCTGGCGGCGTGTGAACACATGATCTCCTGGGTCGGAAGCATTTACGAAGCACTCAAATACACCTGTCTGATCAGCAAAATTTGGGGCTTCACTGAAAGGAGGACCACCTGTTCAGAAAAGAAAACACGTACCAACACCAAAACTATTATTTTTCTTCTGTGTAGTCCTCAGAAATTTTGTCTGAAAATATTCTGCAGAATTTTCACTTACTCTATCAAAGCACAGTCTCCAAAGATGAAGTTTGGGGAGTTGCAAGGTGATTTTAGTTTTTAAGCAGACCCCAGTCTTTGCAAACATATGAACAAAGTTAAATTACTTCCTTTCCTATCTTCCTTCCTTAAGCTACTTCACTGTATTTATGAGCTGCATCACTTGCATCAAGAACTTTAAAGCTGTTAGTGACCACCCAGTTAAGACATAGAATTAAATACAACTCATTGCAAGTGAAGCACGTAGGTGTAAGTTGCTGGAGAAGCAGGTATAAATAAACAAAAATAATACAGATTACTTTGTGTCACTTCCATTAGAGGACCCAAACAACATAGTTTTTATTGCCTTTCTACATTAAGACTATATCTGTGTGTGAAATAAGTTTTTGGATAAGAGAATTCTGACTTACAAATATTGAAAACATCTCTGTAATTTGAAGGAAAGGGCTGAGGTGGTAGAGGCTCTGGGCAGCCACGTTTCCGCCCTGTCTTGAGTGTGGTTAAAGTGTAGACTTCATCTACGTCTAGATCTAAAGAAAAACTTCCCTTCCGCACCTGGAATTAAAAGAAAGCTCGAGTTGCAAAAAATCAAACAGGTAAATAACAAAGTACTCAAGTTTCTGAATTAAAGGAGGTCTCTGAAGTTCTGATTTAAGGCAAAAAACTCTCTCATCTTCGTGCCTCAGCATTTAATACCTCGAGGCTCTTTTAAATACCCCTTTCCCCCAAACTCTTTATTGCCTCCAAATAAGCTTGTCTATAGCTAGTAAAACTGCAATCAAATGGAGCTAATAAAACACATCCTAATTAGGCAGTTTAGGCATGAAAGGTTCCAGCAAAAAGGGAAGAAACACCTGGACCTGTAGACTGCATCAGAGAATCACAGAATGATATGGGGTTGGAAGGCACCCCTGGAGATCTTCTGGTCCAACCCCCTGCCAAAGCAGGTCCACCCAGAGCAGGTTGGGCAGGTTTTGAATGTCTCCAGAGACAGAGACTCCACCACCCCCCAGGGCAGCCTCTTCCAGGGCTCTGCCACCCTCAAGTTCCTCCTCATGTTTAGATGGAGCTTCTTATGTTGAAGTTTGTGCCCGTTACCTCTTGTCCTGTCACGGGGCACCACTGAAAAAGGTCCGGCCCCATCCTCTTGAAACCGACCCGTTAAGTATTTATTAGCGGTGATCAGATCCCCCCTAAGCCTTCTCTTCTCCAGACTAAAATGACCCAAGTCCCTCAGCCCCTCCTCATAAGAGGGATGTTCTAGGCCTCTAATCATCTTTGTGGTCCTCTGCTGCACCCTCTCCAGCAGTTCCCTGTCCTTCTTGAACCGGACACAGCGCTCCAGATGGGGCCTCAGCAGGGTAGAGTAGAGGGGCAAGATGAACTCCCTCGACCTGCTGGTCGACCTCGACCTGATGCCCCCCAGGATGCCATTGGCCTTCTCGGCCACGAGGGCACATTGCTGGCTCATGGTCATCCTGTGGTCCACCAGGACTCCCAGGACTTTCTCCTCAGAGCTGCTCTCCAGCAGGTCAGCCCCCGGCCTGTACTGGGGCAGGGGGTTATTCCTCCCCAGGTGCAGCACCCTACACTTGCCCTTGTTGAAGTTCATCAGGTTCCTCTCTGCCCAGGTTACTCTCCAGCATCTCCAGGCTGCTGGTGACCATACAGGTGGCAGAGCCTTCTGGTGTGTCAGCCACCCCTCCTAGTTTTGTGTCGTCACCAAACTTGCTGAGGGTACCCTCCATCCCTTCATCCAGGTCATCGATGAACATATTGAAGAGGACCGGACCCAGTACTGACCCCTGGGGAACACCACTTGTTACTGACCTCCAACGAGATTCTGTGCCGCTGATCACTACCCTCTGAGCTCTGTCTTTCAGCCAGCTTTCAATCCACCTCACTGTCCGCTCGTCTAACCCACACTTCCTAAGCTTACCTAGGAGGATGCTGTGGGAGAATGTGTCAAAAGCCTCGCTGAAGTCCAGGCAGACAACATCCACCGCCCTCCCCTCATCTACCCATCCAGTCATGCCATCCTAGAAGGCTATCAGGTTAGTCAGACACGATTTCCCCTTGGTGAATCCACGTCGACTACTTCTGATAACTTTTCCTCCAGATGCTTTGAGGTGACATCCAGAAGGAGCCGCTCCATCATCTTTCCAGGGGTGGAGGTGAGGCTGACCGGCCTGTAGTTTCCTGGCTCCTCCTTCTTGCCCTTCTTGAAGACTGGGATAACACTGGCTTTCCTCCAGTCCTGGGGCACCTCGCCTGTTCTCCAGGACCTTTCAAAGATGATGGAAAGCGGCCCAGCAATGTCTTCTGCCAGCTCCCTCAGCACTCGTTGGTGCATCCCATCAGGACCCATGGCTGTACGTTACTGTGCTCTTTCTTGGCCTTCCCCAACCAGAGGGCTGGCCTGAGCAGTAAAGCCTGAAAGCAAAGAAGGCACTCAGCAGCTCCGCCTCCTCTGCATCCTCCGGCACCAGGGCACCCGTCTCGTTCAACAGCAGGCCCACATTTTCTCTCGTTTTCCCTTTGCCTCCGATATACTTGACAAAACCCTCCTTCTTGACTTTGACATCCCTTGCCAGTTTTAATTCAAAAAAATTGTGTTAGGCAGGAACGAATTCTTAAAACCCTTTAACTTTTTGCATCAAAATTTTGAAAGCGATTACTGTGCAGTGGAAGAGTTAAACAAAGAAGCAAAATTATCCTAGGCCACAGCTCCTTGAACATGACCCTACAGGGGCAGCAGACACAAAACAAGAGAAGACGAGAAAGTTAGAATAATACGACTAATTGATATAATTGCCAAAAAGATTTAGATCAGGGATTTGTAGCAAATGCTATTTGGCTCGCATTTACGGTAATCAGATAAATGGATATACATGAACTAATTCCTCCATTCACGGTTACAAAAAAAAAAAAACAACAACAACAACAAGGAGAGGTTATTTTATCATGGTGGGCGGAAATTACTCAAACCTCTAAAGGGTATTCACAAAGTGCACTTTTCAAAATGTGAGCCGTATTAAATGAACTCCCGGCTCCACCATTACGGAGATCAGCTCAGTGTTGTACCTTTACTGGCAATTCTCTCGTATCCTTTCGCTCCAAAGACGTTATGAGTGAGGCTCCGCTCGCCACCATCTCACACGGAGAGATCCCACTGCCAGGCCACAGCGGCAGTTCTGAACTTCCACTTCTCTTGCTGAAGTCGGCTTATCTGTTTAAAGAAATGTTGTTTATGTGAGAGCTGCAGGCCATCAGATCTATATCAGCTGCCTCAGAGTCCTTTTTCTTTCTATCGTTCTGCAGGATTTGACTGATGACCAAAAATCTTGGAATTCCAGCTACCTGGGGAAAATAAGTACTCAGTGGAGGATATATAATAAAGAGCAGCTAAAAAGAAAGTGATAGCAATCACTGAAAAGCCCGATCGCTGACTCTCTGGTATCCAACATAAATACTGGGTTTAGGTGCTTTTTACACATTTCACAGCAAGACTCAGATGCTCGGAATCCAGTCAGGGAGTTTATAGAAGTCAGTTCCTTACTTGCCCAACTTTATGACATCGGTTCATCTTGAATTTATACATTGCTTTAAAAGGTCACAATTACAAAAAAATACTGCCAACTAAAATATTGAGACCGAGCCTTCCTGTTCCTGGCGGTTTTAAATGTATCTCCTGGAAATATTTTGAACTACATACTTGCAGATTTTATGAAATGCTGCAATCTTAGTATTGTGCATTATGTCATAGAATCATATGGGGTTGGAAGGGACCTCTGGAGATCATCAAGTCCAACCCCTCCACCGGAGTGGGTCTCCCTAGAGCAGGTTGCACAGGATCTTGTCCAGGCGGTTTTTGAATGTCTCCAGAGAAGGAGACTCCACCACCCCTCTGGGCAGCCCGTTCCAGCGCTCCACCACTCTCACAGTAAAGCTGTTCCTCCGCATGTTCAGGTGGAGCTTCTTATACTCAAGTTTGTGCCCATTTCCTCTTGTCCTGTCACTGGGCACCATTGAGAAAAGACCAGCCCCGTCCTCCTGACTCCCTCCCTTTAAGTATTTATAAGCATTGATCAGACCCCCCCTCAGCCTTCTCTTCTCTAGACTAAAAAGACCCAAGTTCCTCAGCCTCTCTTCGTAAGAGAGATGCTCTAGGCCCTTAATCACCTTTGTGGCCCTTTGCTGTACCCTCTCCAGCAGTTCCCTGTCCTTCTTGAACTGAGGGGCCCAGAACTGGACACGGTATTCCAGATGGGGCCTCACCGGGGCAGAGTAGAGGGGCAGGATGACCTCCCTCGACCTGCTGGCCACGCTCTTCTTGATGCACCCCAGGATGCCATTGGCCCTCTCGGCCACAAGGGCACATTGCTGGCTCATGGTCATCCTGTTATCCACAAGAACTCCCAGGTCTTTTTCCTCAGAGCTGCTCTCCAGCAGGTCAGTCCCCAACCTGTACTGGGGCAGGGGGTTATTTCTCCCCAGGTGCAGCACCCTACACTTGCTCTTGTTAAATTTCATTAGGTTTCTCTTGGCCCAGCTCTCCAGTCTGTCCAGGTCTCGCTGGATGGCAGCACAGCCTTCTAGGGTGTCAGACACCCCTCCCGGTTTTGTGTCGTCACCAAACTTGCTGAGGGTACCCTCCGTCCCTTCATCCAGGTCATCGATGAACATATTGAAAAGGATTGGACCCAGTACTGACCCCTGGGGAACACCACTCGTTACAGACTTCCAGCTGGACTCTGTGCCCCTAATCACAACCCTCTGGGTTCTGTCTGTTAGCCCCTTTTCAATCCACTTACCTATCCATCCATCTAACCCACACTTCCTAAGCTTGCCTATGAGGATGCTGTGGGAGACGGTGTCAAAAGCCTCGCTGAAGTCAAGGTAGACAATACCCACCGCCCTCCTCTCATCTATCCAACCAGTCATGACATCATAGAAGGCTATCAGGTTAGCCTGACATGACCTCCCCTTGATAAAGCCATGTTGACTATTTCTGATGGCTTGCTTTCCCTCCATATGCTCTGAGATGACGCCCAGGATGACGTGTTCCATCACCTTTCCAGGGATGGAGGTGAGGCTGACCGGTCTGTAACTTCCCGGCTCCTCCTTCTTGCCCTTTCCGAAGACTGGGATGACATTGGCCTTTCTCCAGTCCTTAGGCACCTCGCCTGTTCTCCAGGACCTCTCAAAGATGATGGAGAGTGGTCTTGCAATGACTTCTGCCAGCTCCCTCAGCACTCTCGGGCGTATCCCATCTGGACCCATGGACTTGTGGATGTCCAGCATTCTTAACTGATCCCTAACTTGGTCCTCCTCCACCAAGGGAAGATCTTCCTTAGTCCAAACTTTCTCTGATTCATCCAAAGTCCATGGCTCTTGGGGGTTGGCCCGAGCAGTAAAGACTGAGGCAAAGAAGGCATTCAGCAACTCAGCCTTCCCAGCATCCTCTGTTACCAAGGCACCCGACTCATTCATCAGCGGGCCCACAGCTTCTTTAGTTTTCTTTTTGCCTCCAATATAATTGAAGAACCCCTTCTTGTTAAGTTTGACATCTCTTGCCAATTCTAATTCCAAGGAGGCCTTGGCTTTCCTTGTTTCTTCCCTACATAGTCTAACAGCATCTCTGTAAGCCTTCCAGGTGGTCAGTCCCTTCTCCCACTTGGTGTAAACCTCCTTCTTCCACTTCCGTTTTTTTCAGAAGGTCCCTGCTCAGCCACCCAGGTCTCCTGCTTCCCTTGCTCGATTTCTTGCTCTTTATGAATGCACTGTTCCTGAGCCTGGAGAAGGCAATGCTTGAATATTTCCCAGCTTTCTTGAGCCCCATTGCCTTCCAGAGCCCTAACCCATGGAACTTCACCTAGCAGTTTCCTGAAAAGGACAAAGTTAGCCCTCCTGAAATCCAAGCTTTCAGTCTTGCTTATTGGGTTTTGTATGTTACCCACGATCCTGAACTCTTGTCTTCCCATGGTCACTGCAGCCTAGGTTGCCCTCAACCTTGATGTCATCCACCAGTCCCTCTTTGTTCGTCAGTACTAGGTCCAGTAATGCCTCTCCCCTTGTAGGCTCTTCCACCAGTTGGGTTAAGAAGTTATCATCAATATTTTGGAGGAACCTCTTAGATTGTATGTTCCTGGCTGTGTAGCCTTTCCAGCAGATATCTGGGTGATTGAAGTCCCCCACAAGAAACAAGGCCCGCGATTGTGAGGCTACTTGGAGCTGGTTGTAGAAGGCCTCATCAACTTCTCTATCCTGGTCAGGTGGTCTGTAATAAACACCCACATTAGTGTCCCTCTGTGGGACGAGGCCTGAAGAGCAGGACCCCGAGTACTGCTCAATTAATTAGCGGGGATGTGCTGGAACTTGTAGGCCAGAAACCATGGGAAACTGAAGGAAGTCATGACCATAAAAAGACTAAACAAGGGCCTGAAAACAGAAACTTGACAGATGTTACAACACTGAGATAAGCAAGTTCCAGACACCCTGGCGCCCTGCCAAAGAAAGCCTTAAGGACTATCTCCTCAAGATAAGATATGTTTGCTAGCGTGACAGTATATCGCTGACCAATCTGATGCAGCCGCGTGAGCAGCATATGTGCAAAAGAACCAATCTGTTTAAAACACACAGTCAATGTAAGCATATATAAAGAAATAATTGTATACAATAAATTGACATTCTGCTTGCATCAAGCTGTGTCCCGTCTCTCAATCGCCGCATCCCTCATATTGGCCTGCCCCTTAATTCTCACCCACAGGCTCTCAACTCTCTCATCTGACACCGGGGAAGAATTTAGGGACATCTCCTCACTCTCTATCCATTCCTTGACATAAAGGGCAACACCTCCACCCCTCCTCCCTCGCCTGTCTCTTCTGAACAACCTATAGCCCTCAATAGCCACACTCCAGTCATGGGATTCATCCCACCAGGTTTCAGTGATGGCCACTATATCCTATCTTTCCAGCAGCACAGTAGCTTCCAACTCATCCTGTTTGCTGCCCATGCTGCGTGCATTGGAGTAGAGGCACTTCAGGAAGGACAGGCTGGGCAGAAGGGGAGGGGGTGTTGCCCTCTATGTCAAGGACCAGCTGGAATGTATGGAGCTTCACCTGGGGATGGATGAAGACAAGACAGAGAGCTTATGGGTCAGGATTAAAGGGAGCACGGGGGCAGGTGATGTTACAGTAGGAGTCTGCTACAGGCCACCAGATCAAAGTGACAGCGAGGATGTGGCCCTCTACAAACAGATAGGGGCAGCATCGCGCTCACACGCTCTGGTCCTCATGGGGGACTTCAACCACCCCGACATCTGTTGGAAGGACAACACAGCAGAGCACAGGAAATCCAGGAAGTTCTTGGAATGTGTCGACGACAACTTTCTTCTACAAATAATAGAGGAACCAACGAACTGGGTTTTCCCATTCGAATGGGAAACACAGCTCACGTGAACTGTGCTACCACAGGGCTTTAAAAATAGCCCAACACTTTTTGGAAATCAGCTAGCCAAAGATTTAGAAGAGTGGGAACGCCCGCCTGGGACAGGAGTGGTATTGCAGTATGTGGACGATATATTACTCGCCACTGACACCAGAGAAACATGCCTAGAATGGACTGTGAGCCTGCTAAATTTTCTTGGACTTAATGGCTATAAAGTTTCTCCACAGAAGGCACAGATAGCCCAGCAGCAAGTGACCTATCTGGGATATGAAATCACCGCAGGCCAACGGACACTAGGGAAGGAGAGGAAAGAGGCCATTTGCCAGACACCTCGACCACAGACGCCTAAGGAACTTCGGACCTTTCTAGGAATGACAGGATGGTGTCGTCTCTGGATATGTAACTACGGACTCTTGGTAAAGCCGCTATACGGGTTATTAAAATCTAACTCAAAGAATATTGTGTGGAATAAGGAAGCAGACAGAGCCTTCCATCAGTTAAAAAAGAGGTTAATGGAAGCACCTGCCCTGGGATTACCCGATACTACTAAACCTTTCTGGTTGTTTTCCTATGAAAAACAAGGAACGGCCTTAGGAGTCCTAGCTCAGAATCTGGGACCCTATCGAAGGGCGGTGGCATACTTCTCTAAACAGCTCGACGGAGGAAGTAAAGGGTGGCCTAGCTGTCTCCGAGCAGTGGCAGCAGTGGTAAGAAACATCCAAGAGGCCCGTAAGCTCACCCTAGGCCAGAAAATCACAGTTATGGTATCACACACCGTCTCAGCAGTACTGGAAGTAAAAGGAGGGCATTGGCTTTCACCTCAGAGGTTTCTTAAGTACCAGGCTATCCTGATAGAGCAAGATGATGTAGAAATAACAGTAACTAATATTGTCAGTCCAGCCTCTTTCCTCAGCGGAACCGAAGGAGAATCAGTGACCCATGACTGCTCGGAAACAATCGAGGCTGTGTACTCCAGTCGAACAGACCTGAAAGAAGAACCATTGGAAGATGCAGAGGATTCCTGGTTCACCGACGGGAGCAGCATCGTTCAACAGGGGATACGCAAAGCTGGCTATGTGGTAACCACCACAGAGAAGGTAATAGAGTCCAAAGCCCTGGCCCCAAATACATCAGCCCAAAAGGCTGAGATAATAGCACTAACCCGAGCGCTGGAACTAGCCAAAGGAAAACGGATCAATATCTGGACAGACTCTAAATATGCTTTTGGGGTGGTGCACGCTCACGGGCCGGTCTGGAGAGAAAGAGGCCTCTTATCTACACAAGGGAAGCACATAAAACATGCTGAGGAAATTCTCGAGCTCTTAGATGCAGTATTACTGCCTACCAAAGTGGCTATCATGCACTGCAAAGCTCACCAAAAAGGGAACACCGCTCCGGAACTGGGCAACGCACTGGCGGACCGAGAAGCCAAAAGAGCAGCAGAGATGGGTAATGCAGAGGTACAATCCTTGGTCCCAGATGGTAAGATACAAATTGACGACGAACCTAGATATTCTAGGGACGATCACAAATTGATCAAAGACTTAAATGGGAAAATTGAAGGGAAATGGGCCAGAACCCCACAGGGAAAAATAATAGTGCCTTTCTTGTTACTATGGGCTGTAGTCATGGCAGAACATAAGAAATCCCACTGGGGAACAGAGGCGCTTTACGGATACCTGAGTAGGCTAAGATGGGCTCGGAATCTATACGCCACTGTCAAACAAGTCACTCAGCAGCATGAGGTATGTTTACAGAACAACCCTAGGACAGGTCCCAGAGTCCAGTTTGGCCAAATAGGGAAGGGAAACCATCCGGGACAACAATGGCAAATTGATTTTTCAGAACTTCCAAGAAAAGGGGGGTTTCGATACCTATTGGTATTAACAGATACCTTTTCAGGATGGCCAGAGGCGTTTCCCTGCCGAACCAATAAAACAAGAGAAGTGGCTAAAGTGCTGTTGCAAGAGATTATACCAAGATTTGGGGTTCCCGCAGTGATTTCCTCGGACCGAGGATCTCATTTCACTGCAAAGGTTGTTTCAAAAGTAAGCAGATTACTGGGTATAGATTGCAACTTCACACCCCATACAACCCACGATCAAGTGGTCAGGTAGAAAAGATGAATCACCTAATTAAAATGCACATTGTGAAGCTAGGCCAGGAAGCTAACTTGGCCTGGCCTCAGTCATTACCGTTAGCCCTTCTCAGGATAAGAACAAAACCCAGAACCAAAGAAGGTTTGAGCCCCTTTCAAATACTCTATGGGAGACCATATAGTGTACAAGATGGGACATCCACAGAGTTGGGGAATGAAATATTGACAGATTACATGATAAATTTACAAAAACAGATCCGAGGGGTAGAAAAACTGGTTCTGGGAACAAGAGCTCGTGGGCTGGATGGACCAGTACACGAGATCGAACCTGGGGGTTATGTATATGTCAAGTCTTTTACAGATTCACCACTGAAGCCAAAGTGGGAAGGTCCCTTCCAGGTACTGCTGACCTCTCACACAGCCATAAAGATTAAGGAACAAGCCGCTTGGATCCATTGGACTTGAGTCAAGAGAGCTCCAGAACCCCAATGGACATCAACGCAGGCCGGACCCTTGAAACGTCGCCTCCAACGAAGAGATGGACATTAATGACATTGATAATCGTTACCATGCCGGGACTTTGTATTTCAGGGGGAGGGACACGGGATGTGAATACATATTCACGAAATCTAGAAACATTGGTAAGGGCTACTAATCTGTCAGATTGTTGGGTATGTAGTACCCTCCCCAAAGGAGAAATGAAATTGCCTCTATATGGGGTGGCAGCAAGCAATTGGAACTGTGCCAACGGAACCTGGCCCAAATTTTGGGCAAGAGGGGAAGATGAGTTGGACGGGTATTGTGAGAACGATGATAATATCTACCCCTTAGGACCCAGATTTGATTTACAAGTGTTGAAAGAAAAGCTCGTTGTATTAGTTAGCAATAACAATTGTACCTGGGAACACGGGGAATATAGACACAGGGGGCCGGTGAATAGGACAATAGCCTGGGGATGGAGCAAGTTCATAGCTAAAACTCAGATTTTGCATCAGACTGCGCAAGATGACACCACATTCAAGTTTTCAGACCTTTGGGAAAAGTTAACCTCGTGGTTACCTAACCTGGCTTGGCTTAAACAACTGTTTATCCTTCTAGTAGCAATACTTGTGTTAGGAATTTTAGCGTGTGCATTAGCTAGATGTCTTATGTGTTGTACCAGGGGGGCCAAAGATGAATACATTCAATGGAAGAAGCATCAGCTCCGTGAGCGAGTGGAGTCAGGGAAGTATTTTAGAAATCAGATGAAGAAGGAAAGTGTGTTATAGGCAATTGTAAAAGAATTTACAAAGGTGAAAGAAAAGGGGGGACTTGATTCAGAGAATTAATGGTTAAAGGTCGTTAGTGTAGATTTAGTACAGCTTGGCAAAGAACAGAGCTCGGAGCCCAGGAGCCCAGCATTCCAAGATAAAGAAATGGCCTTGTGTATAAGATAGCGGGAACAGCCTGCATGCTAAGGAGGAACCCAACTGTCTGGGTAAAGTGTCCATCTGGTCGGGACCAGTTTTGCGGTTTGGGGGCCAGCCAGCCCAGCATTCTAAGCCAAAGGTAAAAGTACACGGTGAAGAAGACTATGAGCCTTCCTCCAGAAGACCCCAGCCCACAACCACTGGGCGACAGTACGCATGCGGCGAGGGGAGGAGACTTATGATAATGAGTTCCTAGAAATAATTAGAATAGTAACGCCTTTTCTTAGAATCAATTATAATAACCCAGCCCACATTAATGAATATGTATGCTTTTCATCATAAATAGATGCTTGTTTTACGAGCCAGTGTGCAAGTTAGGAGGAGAAATCCCCCTTGCACCCGGCGCCGCAATGAACATACCTGCTTTATAACTCTCTGCGAGTTGTAGGGTTTGTTTCCGCGCGTCACTGGGCTCCCCGGTGGGGTCCAGTGTCACCTGTGGGGAGGAGGGGATGGTCACCTCGCGTGGCTGAGGCATGGGGAGAAGGGAGAGAGGTGTCGGTGTACATCCCTGACACCAGGGGCAAGGGCCAGGGGCGCGGAGGAAGAAGAGGGTCTTGGTGTAATTCAGGAGGAAGAGGTGCTGCGTCCTCTCCCTCCCCAACACCCTTCAGGCCACTGCAGGCTCGCTTGGGCTGTGAGGAGGGGGCGTGGGGGAGGTGATGGCGGGCAGCCCCATGGCAAGCACCACCCCCCACCCACCCTCCTCCACACCACCACAATCCCAGTGGCCTCACCCTCACCTCCTCAACACCCTCAGGCGGATGCCGGTGGCGATGGCAGCCAGAAGCCCGCTGGCCCACGGCTGCCGTCTAGTGGCACGGCCAGGGCACGCTGACTCTCTGGGAGGCGGTGGCTCCCTCGGAGATGGGGGGATCCAGAAGACGGGGGCGGCTGAGAGGAGGGAGGGCCGCAAGGGGCAAAGAGGGGCCTGGGGCCTGCGCTGGGGGCTGCTCGGCCTCAGGGCAGGCCCCACGGGCGCCATGGCAAAGCTCGGCCTGGCCACCAGCAGAGCCCGCCTTCTGCTCCCAATGGTCTTCGCCCTCATAGGTCGGGAGCGCTGTCAGTCTCCTCCCCTGAGGCGAGGCTGCCGCTGATTGGCCACAGGTGGGCAGGCTGCTGTGCGGCAGTGCTCATCCGTCACCAGAGAGAGTCACCGCTGATTGGCCGCCTGGGCCGTCACCCTGCCCTCCTTTGGGGCCCACCCCCCCCTGGGGCGATGCTCTCTGTTATTGGCCGCCTGAGGGGTCGCTCACACACAGTGCCCGCCCTGCCCTCTCGGAATCTTTTCTCTGATTGGCTGTCTGTTACAGTCAATCCCATGCCCTGTCCCCCTCCTCTGACGCCATTGGCTGTCCCGGGCCCGCTGCCTCCCCTCCTGGGCGGGCGTTGCCGGGCGACCGGCTCCGCCTTCAGGGCTTGATCCCTGCCCAGGGCCCCTGGGCCCTGAGGGAAGGCCGTGGGGCGTCCAAGACGGGTCGGGGCCTTCAACCTGTAAAAAGGAGGCTTTGGGCTCGGAAAGGATGGGCTAGGTGCTAACAGTGGCGCCTTGGACTCTGAAAATGAGGGGAACCCCTTGGTTGTGGCCTGAGCTGGCTTTGGTGCCCAGTAACTCCCCCCAGGACACCAGCCTCCTGTCTGGAGCGAGCAGCGTGAGGGCTGGAGCCTGAAGGCACGGGCCCGATGGACGCTGTGGGCTTTTTGTGGAATTTTTAGGGACATTTTACAGGGGTGGTCCGTCCACGGAGGGAATGCTGCCTGTGCTACCTATCAAAGGATAAGAAGGGGAGTGCTGGTTCCCGAGGATGCGTTGGATAATGCGTGACCTGGGCCTGGCGTTCCTGCTCTGGGGTGAGGGGTGGAGAAGGGACTGCTGGGCCTTGGCCCCAGCTAGTAACGGAGCAGCAGCCGCTCGCTCACTGCCCCCGGCGCGATGGGGGAGAGCATGGGAAGGGTGAAAGCCAGACAGTTCCTGGGTTGAGGTAATAACTTCACTAATGGCAACAAAATAAAATCATACCAGTAATGAGAAATTGTAATGAAGAAGAAAATAGCACAGAGTGAGAACTAAACTTGCGAGACAGACAAGCAATGCAGCTGAAGGCACCACCGACCGAGCGATGCCCAGCCAGTCCCTGAGCAGCGTTCCCCTGTGCCGGCCTCCCCCCAGGTTTATGGCGGAGCAGGATGTCCTATGGCACGGGATGTCCCTCCCTTTGCTCCGCTGGGCTCAGCTGTCCCAGCTGTGTCCCCTCCCAACGCACTGCGCACCCCCAGACTGCTCGCTGGCGCGGTAGGCAGAGAAGCAGAAAGGGCCCTGATGCTGCGTACACGCTGCTCAGCAGTAACGAACACGTGCCTGTGTGATCAAAGCTGTTTCCAGCGCAAATCCAAAACGTCGCCTCATATGAACTACTACGAAGAAAATTAACTCTATCCCAGCCAAAACCAGCACAGCTCCCCAGAACAAAAGAGGATTCTGACGCCAGGAGAAATGGCGACTCCAGAGCTTTGCGGAGCACGGGTGCCTTTCCGTGCCCTGAGATGTCTCCGGAGGGGCGGGTCAGGCTCAGGCTTCTCTCCTCCTCCCCTCTGGGCTTTGCGGTCTAGGGGGGGGCAGCTGGGGCTTTGCTATCAGGAACAGCCTGGGTCCGGGGCTACTGTCCTGCAGGCGGTGGCAGAGGCCAGGAGTGACACTGTCCGCTCGGCACGCTCAGGGCGGTCCCCATGGGAAGGACACCATGGCACTGGGCTGCTTGTTCCAGCTTTATTATAAACTAAGTCGTATTCAAACACAGCCGTTCCCTAAGGCTTAGTTGACCTCTCTGTCTCTTCAGAGCCCGCAGCACAGTGCTCGAAGGGACCACCGTGATGATGTTGGCTGCTTCCTTGGTGTTCCCAAGATGAGCAAGGTCTGAGCTGCCAGGGACCGGACTGCGGGTTCAGCGTCAGTCTCCAAGGGCCTGAGAGCTGTGACAGAAGGAAACACAGCAGTGGTGAAACCCCGCTGTCTGCAGAGACCCTCCCGTGCCAGCCCTGTCTGTCTCTTTCTCTGGCCAGGAGGAGCAGGTGAGGCCATCAGAGCAGCTGGAAGCTGCTGCTCAGGAAGGCCCATGTGCCCCTCACACCTCCCTCTGCTCCTGAAGCAGTTCCCTGGAGCAGGGCCTGGGATGGCAGCACCCTGCCCAGGCTCTGTCCCGTGCCCCACCAGTCCCAGCCAGCACAGCACTGCCCCCGCTCACCGTTGCAGATATCCCGCAGCTGCCTCCCCTCTGGGTCCCTCAGGCGCCGCGCACCAAGCCCTAGGCACAGAGCTTTGTCAGACCTCTGCTCCCCAGTGCGCCTCGGCAGCGCGGCCCCCGGCCCTGCCGGCTCGGCTGGATGCCCTCCTGCCCCCCAGCAGGGCTGAGCGCGGGGATGGACAGTCCCCGAGGGCGGTGGGACGCAGCAAGGCTCCCGGTGAGCCCACCTGCCTGGGCAGCTGGGGGCCAGGCTGCCAAAAGTGGGACCCCGGGGGCTGTGGCTCACCGATGAACCTGACGGCTGCCTCGCGCAAGGTGGCCTGAGCGTTCTGCAGGTACGGCAGGCTCTGCTCCAGGTATTCTTCCAGCCTGCTCCTGTCCTGCAGCAGCTGGAGAGAGCACAATGGTATGGGCATGTCACCATCCCTCTCCAGTCATCTGGACACCTCCCTCCTCCCAACACCCCTGTTCCTGAGACCCCTCCCTCCCACTGGGTGCAGGAAAGGCCCTGGGGGGCTCTGTTCTTGAGGGCAGGGAAGGAGGATGCAGCTCCAGGCTGGAGCGGGGCAGGCGAGGCAGAGCTGCACAGCCCACACCCCAGACGCCGGGGGACACCCCTCGTCCAGCCTGGGCCCTGGGCCTCACCGAGTACTCGACAGTCCTCCACATCTTCTGTGGCTGCACCAGGTCTTTGAGCTCTTTCATCTTGAGGAGCTCGGCTGCAGCAAGGAGGGCTTCCCTGGATGCCTGCAGAGGGGCAAAAGCTGGGAGATGGCACCACAGTCTGGGGAAGGAGACCTGGCGGCCCCCTCCTCTTGGCTTCGTTCCTGGCACGAGTCAGCCCTTGGGGAGCTGGGACATGCCCTGGCCTAAATCTCTGGGGGTCTCTTGGGCACGGCCTGGGGGGACAGGGATTGAGCCTCCAAGCCGTGGCCTCCAGCTGCTGCAGGGACAACAGGGAAGCCTGCAGGGACGCACCTATTCCCGCCTGGGGCCACGGGCAGGGCAGGGGTGGGCAATGTCTGTGCCAGCTTCTCTGCCCCTGCTGGCGCTGGGTCTGCAGGGGCCTTCCCCTGGGCTGCCCTGGAGGAGGGCTGAAAGGAGGCAGCGTAGCTGGGAGGGGACCCCCCCAGTGTCCCCTCCGCTTCTGCAGCAAGAGGCAGTGGTGGAGCGGTGCAGGGAAGGAGGGGAGCTCTGCCCTGTCCTCAGGGACTCGGGCAGTGGGACCCCGAGGTGAGAGACGCTCCCCCGGTCCCACTGCCAGCGGCTCTTGCCCTTGATACCCAGGGGGTCAGCACGCCCTTCCCTGTGTCCCTGGCCAGCTTTCAAATCTGTACCTCGGACACGCTGTCTGTCTCCTCACACGTGTGAAAGAATAGCGGGAGCAGGCCCCTTTGCACTTGCTCCTTCATCCTCTTCTTGTCCTCCCCCACCACAGTCCCCACCAGATCTCTGAAGAGGCTGATGGAGAGCTCTCGCAGCTGGCTGGACTCCTGGTAGGGAGAAGGAGAGGGGGACTTGAGAAGGAGCCCCTCCCTGCTTCCTGTGAGCATCAGCCCAAGGGCGTGAGCCTGGCAGATGGGAGGGGAGATGCTCCGGGGCCAGATTCTGCAGGAGGGAGAAGCCGTGCTGGGCTGCAAAGCCCAGAAGCCATCCCAGCAGAGCCCAGGGGAGCAGACCCTCCTCTGAGTGCTGCCCGTGGGGCTGGGCTGAGGGGCAGCTCTCATCGCAAGAGTGCCCATCTGCAGGGCTCAGTCTCCCACATCAGCCTTACAGCCTCAAAGAGGGGCAGGAGCTTCTCCTCCGCCAGCTGCACAGCAATGAGGCTGGCCTCCTTCCTCTCCAGGTGACCCATCACGTTTCTGAAGATGACCAGGACATTCATCTTGATATCGGTGGTGTGGCCATCCTGCATCAACTCCATAATGTGTGGCAGGAGGACCTGCATTTTTCTTGCCTGTACGAAAGACAGTTTACTTTGTATTTGAAACGGTCAAAGACCACCCCAGCAAAAGTGTCCCAGCCTCCGGTCCGGCGTCCTGGCAGGTGGTGGCACAGGCATCTCTGCAGCAGCCTCCTGGCAAGTGGCGGCCATGGGCACACTGGTGGGGACGCGGGAGAGCAGGGGTAGGGCAGGGAGGGCAGGAAAGCAAAGACCCCCCTCCCGTCCCCATCCCAGCCGCCCCCTTTTCCCGCAGGCCCGAGGAGGCAGATGGCTGGGGAACCCTTCGTGCCTGGAAAGCTCCCCAGGCAGCCACCGCCCCGCCCCCCCCCCCCCCCCCCCCCCCGCATGGCATTTGGAGCAGTCATCCCACTGCCCGTCCCCCCGCCACAGCCAAGCCACCACCTCACCCACTGCCCCAGCCCCGGCTGCCAACGTGCCTCCTCTCGGTGCCGCCCTGCTCACCGTGTCACGTGTCTGCGACAGCTGGAGGAGGTGTCTGAGCAACAGGGAGGCTGTCACCAGGCTTGGACACCTCTGATAGACGGTACCAAAATCCTCGGACAGGAACGCAGCGGGGGCCAGCAGCTGAAACAAACACCGCAGTGAGATCCTGGCAGAGCCTGCAGGGCTCGCTGAAGGTGAGCAAGGCCTTTGCACTTTTGTCAAGGTAACTCACAGACAAGTGAAGGATGTAGGCCTTCTCTATGGCCAAGGCGCCTGGGGCGCGTGTTTTCCTGCCCTGGAGTTGACTGAGGAGCTCCTTTAAGATCTTCTCCAGAGTCTGAGGGACGGAAAGCATCACCTCCCACATCGCTGCACCATTGCTGCAAGCCAGAGCACTCTGTCAGTAGGGCCTCTCGGCCACAGCAGCGTGGCCGGGGACAGCCCTGCATGAGACGGACCCTGCCCCTCGGTCGGGATGCCCTGGGCAGCCGGAGAGGGCTGAGCTCCCTGTGGGGCTGGGAGGAGCGTGGTGGCTCTGGGCTGGCTTGGCCAGCTTTGACTGCTGCAGGCCTGGCTGACCCACCAGGGCTGGAAAGCGTGGTGGGATGGAGGGCCCCGCTCCACGGGGATGTCCTGCGGCATTCCTTGTGTCTGGCATCCCGAGAGTCCCTGACTTCCTCTCCCATTGGGAACAAGCCCTCATGGCTTTTGGGGCCAGTACCTGTCTCCGGTTGCAGAGAACTTCAACAGGCTCAGGAGCACTTTGGTGGGGTCCAGGTCAGTCAGCACGTCAAGCAGTGACTCCACGCTCTGGCGTGCTGACTCCGTGTTGATGTGTCCCAGGTTTTCCTGGATGCAGCTCATGATCTTCAGCACCTGGAGGAGACACAGGTGAGGATGGTGCTGCCACTGGAGCGCAGCCATTTCCTCAGCTGCCCTTTCCGTCCCTCTCTGCTGGCTTCAGGTGGCTTCAGGTGCCCGAGACACCTTGGGGGTGGGAGGGAGGAAGCGGGAGAGGAACAAGGCCTGACAGGGCTCAAGGGCAGGGCAATCCAACCACAGGGTACTTACATCCGCCAGCCAGAGGTCGGGGTATGTCATGAACAGATCCAGCACTCTTCTTGCCGCTTCCTTGTCAAAGATGCTGGAGTCTCTCATCGCCTCGATGAACGCAAGGACGATGTCTGTCATCTGATAAGGTGGGAGGTATTGTGCAAACCGCTATGGGAGGAAGGAAGGGAGCAAAGACGTCACACCGAGTCCCCGACGGTGTGTTTAGCTGGGCAGAGTGAGCAGTCCTGGCGAGAGATGCCGGCCAGTGCTGGTGGCAGTGCCCGCAGGAAAGCTGGCAGCAGGGGCTGCTGTCTCTGCAGGGCGGAGGATGAGAGCAGAGGGTCCCCAGGGTGAGGGGGGAGGCTTGGGCTCATGGGCACAGCGTTGCCGGCCCTACGGAGAACCAGGGCTCTCTGGTGGCCAGGAGGGCTGGAGCTGCTGCTGGGACACTGGCGTGCTGCCCCCGCATAGTCCCTGCGTGGGGACAGAAGGAGCCCTCTCACCAGGGACAGGGAGACCAGGGACACCACGGCAGCCCCACTGATGCCACATGCCTTTGCTCACTCAAGTCCTCTCGAGGCCACAGGCAAGAGTCCCAGTGGGGGTGGAGCTCCTTACCATGGCCCACTCTCTGGCGGTGTGAGAGAAGCATCCAAATTTCCAAGGGAAGTTTTGTTTTTTATTCTTTGTCGGTGAGTTGCCTAAATAGCGGGGGAAACACAGAAGAGTCTGTAAGACACAGCAGCTTTGCCAGCAAGCTTACCAAACTGCCCTGAGATCCGCTTGCAAGATGGCAGGACACAAGCGGTCAAGGAGACTTCTGGAGGGTGTCAGGAATAGCTTCTTGCTACAGGCACTGGAGAGACCAGCCGGAGTGATGCGCGGGTGGATCTGCTCTTCACTAATGGGGAAGATGTGGCTTTGGGACCTGATAATCAATGGTAGCTTTGTTTGTAGGGACCGCAACAGAGTGAGCGGGGTTCAAGATGCTGAAAGGAGGGAGGGAGGAGAGTAGCAGAGAACAGATCCTGGACATCAGGAGAGCACTCGGCTTCTGCAGCAGAACGTCAGCTGGGATGCTACGGGAAGCAGCTGGGAGGGGCAAAGGAGGTCAGGAAGAGAAGCAGAGCTATCAGGAGATGTCTGTGTGCAGAGGGACAAAGCCCACCATTGTGGGTTGTTTCTCTTACGTTCGTGCTGATCGATGAAATCGCTGAGGTGGCAAAGAGCAAAGTAAGCACCAGGGGTTGTCTCTTCTGTGGAAGAAAAGAAAAGCAGGAGACGTCCCAGCAGCGTTCCCAGGTTTGCAATCTGGAAGTGTTTATCTTTGATGGGGTCATACACTCCTGTTGGATAATGTTTCCAGGCCTGGGCGAGAGAGGCAGAAGAGCAGAAGGGTTGAGGGCAATCAGTTGGTGCCAAAGCCCTGAACCCAAGTGTGTGCCCAGGGCTGGATCCCTGCGGAAAAAGGGCTTTGCAGGGCCATGCCAGCCACGACTCCGAAAGCAACCGGCTGGGGAGCAGCCCCGCGTGGGGAGAGCTGCTGCTGCTCTGGTGTGCAGTGAGGGGAGGGGGCCTGGCTGGAGGGGGCCTGGACCTTACCGACATGCATTCAAACATTTCCAGGTGGAAGCTCAGGTTGACAATTATATCCAGGGCCCTCTTCTGCACGGCTACTGTCTCAGAGTCGGTGAAGTTCAGCAGCATCTGGGAAGAGAGAAGCTGCTGGTGTGCCCTGGCAGCAGACGCCTGCTCCAGCAGAAACAGCACTGCTGAACTCCTGGGCTGGACTCGCACAGCCCATTAAGGCTTCCTCTGATCTCAAGGAAAGCCTGCAGTTCCTGCCCTAGGGGAGCTCGCAGGCTTGGGATAAATGCCCCGGGCCAACCTTGTGGCCAGGCAGGAAGGCAGATGCCACCCTCTGCAGCCACTGTGCTCCAGAAGAGCCTGGTGGCCCAAGGGAGGTGGGCACCCTCCCTGCAGTGTGCTGTCTCTGCATGGCACTGAGGTTGGCACCGTCCACTCCAGAGTGGACACCCCCTTCCCTCCAGGGTGAGGAACAGCCCTTGTGCATGCCAGACCTGGAAGATGATCTGCACCAGCATGGTGACTCTGTGGAGATGACAGTTGAACACCAACTCTCTCACCATGTACTTCACGGTGTTCATGGTCTGCAAGGAGGGCAAAGAGTTGTGCCAGTGATTCCGCTGTCCCTCTCACCCCCAGGAGACTGCTCTGAACCCCCAGAGCCAAGGGAGGACTCCCGTGCTGCCTCGCGGTACCCAGGAGACACCCAAGGGCAGACAATCTGCTGGGTGCAGAGCAGCCTGCAGCACTGGAGGCGGCCAGGCCTACAGGAAGGGGACAGATGGAAGGGGGTGGGAAAGCAAAGCCGAGACCCTGCTCTGCCTTGGACCTCTGGTCATATCGCAGCACGGGGTGGGCCAGGGAGCAGCCTGGGGGGACTGGAGGCTCCTGGAGCTCACCCAGGTCTTACCTGATGGTAGAGGATTCTTTCCAGGTCCTGCATTTCCTCTTCAGGAGGAAGGAAAAAGACACTCGAGAAGCAGGTTTCTAGGAGGCTTTCCTCTTTACCCTCCAGCACTCTCTGCCCTGAGCTGCAAAGGGCGAGAGGGGCCATTTGGACACTGGTGCTGGGAGCAGCACTTCGAGGCCTCGTGCAGGTGGACAGGGACCTCTGGGGCAGGGATGGGCAGGTACCTCAGTTTAGCGATGACATCCATGGCTTTCATCCGCACTTCTGTGCTCAGTTGGTCCCTGGGCTCCTTTTCCAGCAGCATCTGCAGAGGACAACCAGGATGGGACCTGGCAGCTGCCAGCTCCCAGTGCCACCAGACCCTCGCCCTGCCCAAGCACTGTCCTCACAGGGGGGCCGTGCCCCCTTCTCCAGAGCTGCCTGGTGTGCTCTCACCTTGATGTTCTCTGGCAGCTCGAATGCATGGCAGAAGAAATGTAGGCACCGTAACAAGCTGTAGTCTGAGGCTGTATGGCACATCATGTTGATGCTGTCAAGAAACTCAAGCTTCTTGTCCTCGTCCTGGCAGCCGCGGGGACAGAGAGACAAACAGAGCGTGAAAGGGGCCCCCACGGCCATCGGGAGCGGAGCACAGCGGGTGCAGGGCCGTGTGGAAGAGCTGGGAGATGCAGCTCTGCCCAGCCAGCACACCTCCAGCAGCCCGGCAGCAGAGCCCCTGGCAGGAGATGCCGGCAGAGCTGCAGGGGAAATGGCCGCAGTTACCTCTTCTGGGCAGCGGACAAAGGCCATGATAAAGTCCATGGTTTCCTTTGCCTTTTCGTAGAGCGGTAACCATTCAGGATCTAATAAAGTAGGAGAGCAAGGAGAGCTGTAGAGAGGAGCTGCTGGCAGGGGGGCAGAGGAAGATCTGCCCTCCGTCCAGCCTCATGCCCGCTCCCCTGGCGCCTTCTTCCCACATGTGACAGGGCTGGAGGGTGCCCTGCAGATGGGCTGCCATGTCGGAGCACGGCGCAGCGGGGAAAGCCCCCGGTGCCCCAGGCTGAGGAACTGGCTTGCAGGTGGGCAGGAAAGGTCCCCCTCCCGCAGCATCGCTGCCTCCTGCCCGCCCCACTGACTCTCGCTGCCCGTGCCCCGGAGCAGGAGCTGGGTCCCGCCTGCTCTCTCCCTCCTTGGGAGAGGCTGTGCCGGGGCCCGATCCCAGCCCTGAGCAGCCCCGGCCTTCAGGCAGCACCATGCCCACCACCCATGAGATGAGACCCCCACTGCCAGCCTGCCAGGAAAAGGTGACTCTGGCCCGGAGCAGGGTGCGCTCGCTGGCCCCAGCCCTGCCCAGACCAACAGGGCCCCTCACTCACCCGTCTGCAGCGGCTCGACCATGGTCACCTCGTAGGGCTCCGGTGGAGATCTGCGCTCCCGGGGAGCCGCCTTCTCCTCCCAGGCCACCCTGGGGCGGCTGGGGGGTCTCTCTGCCATCCTGCGGGATGGAGGTAAAGGGGAAGGGGACGGAGGAAGCCTTGGCAAAACGCCTCGGCGCTGTGAGGCTGCCGGGGGCAGCAAGGAAAAGACACGGGCTGTGCTCGGGGGCTCTCGGCTCGCTCCGCTCCTGCCCTGTCCCGTCACTGTCCTGCCGGACACTGCGGGCAGGGGGCCGCAGCCCCGCTGACCACACGCAGAGCAGTGGGGTGTCACCGGGTGAGGTCACAAAGGGCCCCGCTGTGACCCGCCACCCGGGCAGGGAGGGGCAGGGCGCTCCCCGGGGGGGCATGGAACACATGGAAGCGGAGCATCCAGGAAAAGGGGGGAAAGAGAGAATAGAAGGTGCAGCCGAAAATGAGCCGGGGACGCCGGGGGCTCCCAGGCCAGCAGCCCTGTACCTGCCAGGGCAGCCTGCAGCAGGAGAAGCAGCCTGTTGCCCTGCCTGTACCGCCCGTGCTTGCCCGGCTGCTGGCGTCAGGCGGAGCTGGAGCACTCCCCAGTGCCAGCCGAGGGATGTCTCAGAGAGGGCAAAGAGGGGATCCAGCCTCCCCAGCCAAGGGGCTTGTTGGTCAGACAATAATATTTGAGAGGAGCCGGGTGGTCCCACTGGTTTTTGGTTTGTATTGGCTGCAGGTACTGAAAATGCCAAAGGGATCGGTTCATTGGGAGGAGTAAGTCGTGAGAATATTCCTCGACTTCCATCTCTCTGTGCGCAAAACCACTTCGAACCACACGGAAGCTGTAAAGGGAAGGTCTGGATTTGTCCTGTTTGTACGGACGGGCTAAGGCTCCTCCGGAGTTCAGAGCAGATGAAAACTGGCTGTGTCTCGCAGACCGGCGGCTGTGCCAAGCCCCCCTCTTCCCTTTACTTTCCCTGCTTGGACACATCTTGCATTCCCTGTACGCAGAGGAACATACCCTAACCAGAGGAGACCAAGTCCCAGCAGGGACCAACTGGCCAGGCCCCTTGCCCCAGCCCTGGCCAGCAACACCAGTGACCCGGGGACCCTTCCCCAGCCGAGGGGCCTCCTCTTGCCAGGAGGAAGAGGCCAAGCGGGGCAAGCAAGAAGGACCCGGGGAAAGCCCCAGCGGTGCCAGCCGAGGGACCGCTTCACTCATGCGCTCATCCCTGTCCCTGGGGAGGCTCGTTGGTGGCAGTGGCAGGGAGCCGGAAGCCCAGCAGGGCCTCTTGGGAGCCCTGGCCACAGGCTGAAAGCCGGCAGCCAAGATGTGGCACCGCTCAGGGCTCCTCACCAGCCCTGTGCTCCTGCCCTTGCCCCGTGCTGCCCTGCTGGACACTGAGGGGTCGGGGCCACGCTGGCACCCAGTGTGTCACGGAGGAGGTCACAAAGGGCCCCGCTGTCACCTGCCACCCAGGCTGGTTGCCACATCCACGCGGTGGCTGGCAGGCTACACACGAGAGCTGCAGGCACAAGCACCCGCGGTGGTGACTGCACAAGGCCGGAATGTCTAGGAAGGGGCACCTTTGCCTCGGGGAGGAGACGGCACGAAGGAGGGCACAGTCCCCACGGTCCATTCATGGGGGCAGCAGCTCTTGACCCTGCAGCCACCTACACCAGCCTCCAGCTTGCCCCTCCTGGCAGGGTCAGTGGCGCTCACCCCCTGTCCTCCTGCAGAACACCCTCTCGCTTTACAGTCTGCCCCCCCGCTGACAGCGGAGGAGGAGCAGACACCCCCCTGCCAGGGGAGGCTGCAGGAACTGAACTGCAGATGGCTGGCACTGCTTCTCCAGACCTTCCTCCTCTATTTGAGACAGAAAAGTCATAGCTTTGTCTCTCCTACACCTCTGCTTCCCACCGAGCTCTGGGTTTCATCTTCCAAAGAGGGGATGGGACAGAGGCACCCTCAGGAAGGCGTGGGCTGCCCAGGCCCTGTGGGGAAAGAGGCAGAGACGCAAAGACACCCATGGTACGAGGTCCAAAGTCGCCACAGGCAACACAGGCAGAGGCACGGGCAAGGAGATTTCTGGAGGGTGTCAGCAATAGCTTCCTGCTACGGGCACTGGCGACCATCTGGGGGCTGGAGTCCTACACCCGACGGCTCCACTGCCTGGGAATCATCACCCTCTAGGTGTACCAAGGCGGCAGCTCTTCATTAAATGTGCGGAGAGCAGCTTCCACCGGCTGTCCCCTGCTACAGCCCAACAGGAACAGCAGTGTCCTCTCCTCTGCCCATCTCCAGGCGCGGGAGGAGCTGCTCACGGACCCCTGGCAGCCAGCCCTGCTGCCTGCTGTGCTGCTCAGGGCCATGCCAACTGTCACCCTGCGCCCCTACCCGCATCACTGTTCTCCTGCTGAGGGACACTGCTCACCTCGTTATGTTCCCACCTGTCTACAACCAGCTGGTGCCAACTGTCTCGTGAGCATTCTGGAAAATGCTTACACGCTTTTTGCTCTCAACACCTGCTTTGGCCTCAATCCCCTTACCCAGATCATCAATAAGATATTAAACAAGACTGGCCCCAAGACTGAGCCCTGAGGGACACCACTGGTGACCGGCCGCCAACTGGATTTCAGCCCATGGATCACAACTCTCTGGGCACGGCCATCCAGCCGGTTGGGAGAGGAGGGTTGGGGTGAGAGGGGGTTAAGGGAGGGTTAGGGAGGGGGAAGAGGGTTTTTGGGGGTTGGGGGGGTTAAGGGGGGATTTTGGGGTAGGAGAAGTGGAGATGGGGGGGGGTTGAGGGAGCGTTTACAGAAGGAGGCTAGGAGGGGGGGGGTTGGGGTGGGAGGGGGGCTTGTGTGGCTTGGGGGAGAGGAGGGGTTTTGGGGGAAGGGGGTTAAAAGAAGGGGGTAAGGGGGCAGGGGTTTTGGGGAGGGGGGGTTAAGAGAAGACTATTTTGAAGGTCCAGTACAGTGAGAAACGGGTCATTACAGGCTGTCTTCATATTACATATACTGCAGATCTAGAAGTTGCATTTGATTCATCAGGAACTATTGGAAATTTTAATTTATGATCATGAAGTGATAGGAAGTGCATTTAAACAACACCACCTGTCACTATTTCAAAGCACGTTAAAAAGAACTTCTAGCTATTGATGAAGTAGTATGACATACACTCTTTCATGTGCCTGTCAAGTGCTCTACAGGTGATCACATGGGAATGCTAGCACCACAAGCAGAATACGCTCTCGCTCCTCTGAGCCAGACTAACGGCAAAATGCGTAACTTGTGGAAACAGTCGGCCGCTCATCATCATCACCTACATTGACTTGCACTGCTCTGCAAAACAGGCCACTGCATCTCAAGCAGAATTTCTTTTTTTAGGTGTAGTGTCATAATACGGATCACAGTTTTCTGTAATTACTAATTTTCTCTAATAGACCAGCCAGTAGCCTTCCGATGCTCCCTTCACGTACAAAATGTGGCCATCGTTAGAGCACGATGGGTTAAATTCATAGCAACGACAACTGAATGACAAAATCTGAATATTAGTCATTTCTATCAGGGCTAGCAAAATGACATATCCATTTGTCAGCATCCACTTTAGCAAAGAGCTGCTTACCCAGGTCACCGGTGACTCCAGGGGTGTCACCTGCAAAAACCCAGAAGAACACTCCTTTGGTACGTCGAACGTACATCCCGCCATCGTCAACTCTTCCTGCAATAAACACGCCCCCATCACGTTGGTTTTCTACGTAGAGGTCACAAGTGACTGTCATGTTTACGCTACACAAGAAGCTTCGCGCTTTAAAAAGCAATGAATCGATCGTTTTGAGCAGGCAGTAGGTAGAAGAGTATTCCCTATTTAGTCCAGTCAACTTTTTGAGGAAAGATTTAGCAATCCTAATGGTGACCTGCAGGTGTAAGACGCGTGGGACTTGTCTAGACTCATTGTTTCCCACCTGTGAATCCATAGATTTTCTTAGGAGGAGCAAATCTCCTCAGAAACCAACAGCAAAATGAAATGTATTGTCAGCAATTTTCAATTAATTATTTAAAAAACAAACACAACCAAAACAAAAGCACACAGAAGGTTTGCAACTGCACAGAAAAACTTGCGGGTGTCTGCCACGTGAAAAGTTGCTTTTAGACAACTACATCAAACCCAAGGTTCAAGGTTACAGCACCACATCTGCTACCATTTGATCTTCATTTCTCTAGCGTTTTTCATACAGGACAAGTCTTAAGCAATCCAGACCTCTTGCCCAAAAGCCAAACCAAACTTTTTTAAGCAAAATGTTCAAATACGTTGAAATTATTTGATCTTCCTGAGGTGGCACTTCAGCTCAACAGTAAAGCACCACGTTATACATCTAATGACAGCTGCAAAGGAGAATAGAGTGAAGGAATACCAGAACAATCAAACATCACCTAGAAACTTCCCCCGCCCCAGGGCTGCACTACAAGCCTCTTAACAGTAAAAATTAAAGGCATTTTTTACCTCCATTAATCTACACTAAAATTGGAAATCTACATCCCCTTTGTGGACTTGCAACATGGATACAGCCACAAGGTCGCATATTTCAAAAGTTTCAAATTATCTATAATTATTTACAGAATGTGAAAAGACTCTCTCTGACATCAGCTCAGCTGATAACTACATCATATCTATTTTAGCAACTTTTCTCCCCACCTCTTACAAAATAGTAAGAACAACCCCAGATTCCATTCAAATGCAATGCTATTAGAAGTACCACATTCTTGGATACATATTCATTACACAAACAAGATTTCTTTTTTGCCTTCTTACGGACTAAACAAGAGATCCCCACATCTTGCTGAAGCCATTATAAAGCGATTGCAAGCAATGTAGAATGAGTCGAATAGGAATATATTCAGGATACAGCTAGCTTCAACAAAAGCATCAGGGCAAAACACTAACAAATTCAGGAGTCGAAACAAAAAGCTTTCACAAGCACAAGACTAAAATTCAAACTAAAATGAACTAAATAATTCTGAAATTTAATCATAATAAATCGCCACTGATGACTGAAGTCAAGTATCGTTCCACAGAGAAGCACAGAGTGCAAGATTGCTTCAGTATTTCAATAGCATGCACTAATGGTTGAAAACATCTACCTAGGGCGAGATGAGCTTTAAACTGAGGATGAAGCAAACAAGTCAGAGGGCCCGAAACTGAAGACTACCATTATGAAAAGCTACAGGTCAGTAGAACTTAAATAATCAACTGAATAGTCAGGAAACAAGCTTGGTTCCGAAAACAAGATGAAAATTCAGAAAGAAATGGAAGAAAATGAAATAATAGGAAGGTTTTAGGAATCTCAGTACAGTAACTTAACAACACATCCTGTGTAGCTGTTATAGGAATCACTGAATATGATCTACTCAACGAGGAAAAGTTGATTTTAGGGGGAATACGAGACTTTGCTTAACAGATGACTGCAGAAGAAAACCTCGGGTAACTGAAGAACAGCCCCCAGCTACAAGATGGCGATGGTCTTCCAGGCTTCAGAGCAAAGTGATTCCAACACTTGTCCAGGCCAGAAATTAGAAGCACGTTCTGTAAAAGCGTTTGGGGGATCAATGATGCAATTAAAGTGAAAAAAACCTGGCCAAATGGCTATTTTAAAGAACATATCAAAGAATTTAAGTTAGACTTGAAAATAGAAGAAAATGATTTAAGCATAAATTTGATGATTACTTACTATTACTAAACCAATTAGTGAACAGGTTCTTTCCCAAATGCTTTTTAATTTTAAATAAACACTATGCTAAATATGCTGCTTGATTCCAAATTACCATCATTACAGCTCCGAGAAGGAATTGCAATCATAACTATACTCTTACCAAACCAGTAAATCTCAGTTACATTTACCCCAAAATAAAACTCTGTTAAGTAGCAGTCGAATCAAACCCACACAATTCTAGGAAGCACTCAGAAGATGGCAGTCTGCAACAAATATAACTGAATTCACTCCCAGACTATTTCATTGATTCGAGATTGATCAAAATCACTAACAATCAAGCAAGACAACTCATAATCATCTGGGCCGGAAGGGACCTTCAAGGGTCGGACTAGATGACCTCTGAAGGTCCCTTCCGGCCCAGATGATTCCATGATTCTATAATTAGGCAATTTAAACTGAATAGATTTTTTTTTTTTTTTTTTTTTTGCTCCATCTAAAAGGCACCGAAACTCAGTGCACACTTTGAATTAGGATTTTGGTCTTTCTAGTCTGCCCAGCGAGATCTGTTATTCTGAAAAACCAGCTTGAACAAACACGTCCAGCGGGACATTAGGGAGAAAAATTCTAAGACAGTGCAGCGGTGGGTCTGGCTACCAAGAGACGTGGTGGACTCTCCATCCTTGGATGGTTTCAAGACTCCTTCAGACAAAAAACACCGTTGATCTCTTAGAGTTGGCAAGAGCTCCGAGCAGGGCTCAACGGCTTTTGGAAGTCCCTTCAAGTCATCATTTGTACATGTCTACAGAGAGTCTGAATGCAAAAGCCCTCTGTCTAAGAGAAATGAGGCTTGAAACAGATTAACTGATCATAAGGAGGACATTTCCCCAGATGTCGCTAGAAAATAGTATTTACATACCACTTAGAATTTCCCATGAGTCTGGTCTGCATCAGAAGCCCAAGTGATGGGTCGCTGAACCACCACCTGGCGGCGTGTGAACACATGATCTCCTGGGTCGGAAGCATTTACGAAGCACTCAAATACACCTGTCTGATCAGCAAAATTTGGGGCTTCACTGAAAGGAGGACCACCTGTTCAGAAAAGAAAACACGTACCAACACCAAAACTATTATTTTTCTTCTGTGTAGTCCTCAGAAATTTTGTCTGAAAATATTCTGCAGAATTTTCACTTACTCTATCAAAGCACAGTCTCCAAAGATGAAGTTTGGGGAGTTGCAAGGTGATTTTAGTTTTTAAGCAGACCCCAGTCTTTGCAAACATATGAACAAAGTTAAATTACTTCCTTTCCTATCTTCCTTCCTTAAGCTACTTCACTGTATTTATGAGCTGCATCACTTGCATCAAGAACTTTAAAGCTGTTAGTGACCACCCAGTTAAGACATAGAATTAAATACAACTCATTGCAAGTGAAGCACGTAGGTGTAAGTTGCTGGAGAAGCAGGTATAAATAAACAAAAATAATACAGATTACTTTGTGTCACTTCCATTAGAGGACCCAAACAACATAGTTTTTATTGCCTTTCTACATTAAGACTATATCTGTGTGTGAAATAAGTTTTTGGATAAGAGAATTCTGACTTACAAATATTGAAAACATCTCTGTAATTTGAAGGAAAGGGCTGAGGTGGTAGAGGCTCTGGGCAGCCACGTTTCCGCCCTGTCTTGAGTGTGGTTAAAGTGTAGACTTCATCTACGTCTAGATCTAAAGAAAAACTTCCCTTCCGCACCTGGAATTAAAAGAAAGCTCGAGTTGCAAAAAATCAAACAGGTAAATAACAAAGTACTCAAGTTTCTGAATTAAAGGAGGTCTCTGAAGTTCTGATTTAAGGCAAAAAACTCTCTCATCTTCGTGCCTCAGCATTTAATACCTCGAGGCTCTTTTAAATACCCCTTTCCCCCAAACTCTTTATTGCCTCCAAATAAGCTTGTCTATAGCTAGTAAAACTGCAATCAAATGGAGCTAATAAAACACATCCTAATTAGGCAGTTTAGGCATGAAAGGTTCCAGCAAAAAGGGAAGAAACACCTGGACCTGTAGACTGCATCAGAGAATCACAGAATGATATGGGGTTGGAAGGCACCCCTGGAGATCTTCTGGTCCAACCCCCTGCCAAAGCAGGTCCACCCAGAGCAGGTTGGGCAGGTTTTGAATGTCTCCAGAGACAGAGACTCCACCACCCCCCAGGGCAGCCTCTTCCAGGGCTCTGCCACCCTCAAGTTCCTCCTCATGTTTAGATGGAGCTTCTTATGTTGAAGTTTGTGCCCGTTACCTCTTGTCCTGTCACGGGGCACCACTGAAAAAGGTCCGGCCCCATCCTCTTGAAACCGACCCGTTAAGTATTTATTAGCGGTGATCAGATCCCCCCTAAGCCTTCTCTTCTCCAGACTAAAATGACCCAAGTCCCTCAGCCCCTCCTCATAAGAGGGATGTTCTAGGCCTCTAATCATCTTTGTGGTCCTCTGCTGCACCCTCTCCAGCAGTTCCCTGTCCTTCTTGAACCGGACACAGCGCTCCAGATGGGGCCTCAGCAGGGTAGAGTAGAGGGGCAAGATGAACTCCCTCGACCTGCTGGTCGACCTCGACCTGATGCCCCCCAGGATGCCATTGGCCTTCTCGGCCACGAGGGCACATTGCTGGCTCATGGTCATCCTGTGGTCCACCAGGACTCCCAGGACTTTCTCCTCAGAGCTGCTCTCCAGCAGGTCAGCCCCCGGCCTGTACTGGGGCAGGGGGTTATTCCTCCCCAGGTGCAGCACCCTACACTTGCCCTTGTTGAAGTTCATCAGGTTCCTCTCTGCCCAGGTTACTCTCCAGCATCTCCAGGCTGCTGGTGACCATACAGGTGGCAGAGCCTTCTGGTGTGTCAGCCACCCCTCCTAGTTTTGTGTCGTCACCAAACTTGCTGAGGGTACCCTCCATCCCTTCATCCAGGTCATCGATGAACATATTGAAGAGGACCGGACCCAGTACTGACCCCTGGGGAACACCACTTGTTACTGACCTCCAACGAGATTCTGTGCCGCTGATCACTACCCTCTGAGCTCTGTCTTTCAGCCAGCTTTCAATCCACCTCACTGTCCGCTCGTCTAACCCACACTTCCTAAGCTTACCTAGGAGGATGCTGTGGGAGAATGTGTCAAAAGCCTCGCTGAAGTCCAGGCAGACAACATCCACCGCCCTCCCCTCATCTACCCATCCAGTCATGCCATCCTAGAAGGCTATCAGGTTAGTCAGACACGATTTCCCCTTGGTGAATCCACGTCGACTACTTCTGATAACTTTTCCTCCAGATGCTTTGAGGTGACATCCAGAAGGAGCCGCTCCATCATCTTTCCAGGGGTGGAGGTGAGGCTGACCGGCCTGTAGTTTCCTGGCTCCTCCTTCTTGCCCTTCTTGAAGACTGGGATAACACTGGCTTTCCTCCAGTCCTGGGGCACCTCGCCTGTTCTCCAGGACCTTTCAAAGATGATGGAAAGCGGCCCAGCAATGTCTTCTGCCAGCTCCCTCAGCACTCGTTGGTGCATCCCATCAGGACCCATGGCTGTACGTTACTGTGCTCTTTCTTGGCCTTCCCCAACCAGAGGGCTGGCCTGAGCAGTAAAGCCTGAAAGCAAAGAAGGCACTCAGCAGCTCCGCCTCCTCTGCATCCTCCGGCACCAGGGCACCCGTCTCGTTCAACAGCAGGCCCACATTTTCTCTCGTTTTCCCTTTGCCTCCGATATACTTGACAAAACCCTCCTTCTTGACTTTGACATCCCTTGCCAGTTTTAATTCAAAAAAATTGTGTTAGGCAGGAACGAATTCTTAAAACCCTTTAACTTTTTGCATCAAAATTTTGAAAGCGATTACTGTGCAGTGGAAGAGTTAAACAAAGAAGCAAAATTATCCTAGGCCACAGCTCCTTGAACATGACCCTACAGGGGCAGCAGACACAAAACAAGAGAAGACGAGAAAGTTAGAATAATACGACTAATTGATATAATTGCCAAAAAGATTTAGATCAGGGATTTGTAGCAAATGCTATTTGGCTCGCATTTACGGTAATCAGATAAATGGATATACATGAACTAATTCCTCCATTCACGGTTACAAAAAAAAAAAAACAACAACAACAACAAGGAGAGGTTATTTTATCATGGTGGGCGGAAATTACTCAAACCTCTAAAGGGTATTCACAAAGTGCACTTTTCAAAATGTGAGCCGTATTAAATGAACTCCCGGCTCCACCATTACGGAGATCAGCTCAGTGTTGTACCTTTACTGGCAATTCTCTCGTATCCTTTCGCTCCAAAGACGTTATGAGTGAGGCTCCGCTCGCCACCATCTCACACGGAGAGATCCCACTGCCAGGCCACAGCGGCAGTTCTGAACTTCCACTTCTCTTGCTGAAGTCGGCTTATCTGTTTAAAGAAATGTTGTTTATGTGAGAGCTGCAGGCCATCAGATCTATATCAGCTGCCTCAGAGTCCTTTTTCTTTCTATCGTTCTGCAGGATTTGACTGATGACCAAAAATCTTGGAATTCCAGCTACCTGGGGAAAATAAGTACTCAGTGGAGGATATATAATAAAGAGCAGCTAAAAAGAAAGTGATAGCAATCACTGAAAAGCCCGATCGCTGACTCTCTGGTATCCAACATAAATACTGGGTTTAGGTGCTTTTTACACATTTCACAGCAAGACTCAGATGCTCGGAATCCAGTCAGGGAGTTTATAGAAGTCAGTTCCTTACTTGCCCAACTTTATGACATCGGTTCATCTTGAATTTATACATTGCTTTAAAAGGTCACAATTACAAAAAAATACTGCCAACTAAAATATTGAGACCGAGCCTTCCTGTTCCTGGCGGTTTTAAATGTATCTCCTGGAAATATTTTGAACTACATACTTGCAGATTTTATGAAATGCTGCAATCTTAGTATTGTGCATTATGTCATAGAATCATATGGGGTTGGAAGGGACCTCTGGAGATCATCAAGTCCAACCCCTCCACCGGAGTGGGTCTCCCTAGAGCAGGTTGCACAGGATCTTGTCCAGGCGGTTTTTGAATGTCTCCAGAGAAGGAGACTCCACCACCCCTCTGGGCAGCCCGTTCCAGCGCTCCACCACTCTCACAGTAAAGCTGTTCCTCCGCATGTTCAGGTGGAGCTTCTTATACTCAAGTTTGTGCCCATTTCCTCTTGTCCTGTCACTGGGCACCATTGAGAAAAGACCAGCCCCGTCCTCCTGACTCCCTCCCTTTAAGTATTTATAAGCATTGATCAGACCCCCCCTCAGCCTTCTCTTCTCTAGACTAAAAAGACCCAAGTTCCTCAGCCTCTCTTCGTAAGAGAGATGCTCTAGGCCCTTAATCACCTTTGTGGCCCTTTGCTGTACCCTCTCCAGCAGTTCCCTGTCCTTCTTGAACTGAGGGGCCCAGAACTGGACACGGTATTCCAGATGGGGCCTCACCGGGGCAGAGTAGAGGGGCAGGATGACCTCCCTCGACCTGCTGGCCACGCTCTTCTTGATGCACCCTAGGATGCCATTGGCCCTCTCGGCCACAAGGGCACATTGCTGGCTCATGGTCATCCTGTTATCCACAAGAACTCCCAGGTCTTTTTCCTCAGAGCTGCTCTCCAGCAGGTCAGTCCCCAACCTGTACTGGGGCAGGGGGTTATTTCTCCCCAGGTGCAGCACCCTACACTTGCTCTTGTTAAATTTCATTAGGTTTCTCTTGGCCCAGCTCTCCAGTCTGTCCAGGTCTCGCTGGATGGCAGCACAGCCTTCTAGGGTGTCAGACACCCCTCCCGGTTTTGTGTCGTCACCAAACTTGCTGAGGGTACCCTCCGTCCCTTCATCCAGGTCATCGATGAACATATTGAAAAGGATTGGACCCAGTACTGACCCCTGGGGAACACCACTCGTTACAGACTTCCAGCTGGACTCTGTGCCCCTAATCACAACCCTCTGGGTTCTGTCTGTTAGCCCCTTTTCAATCCACTTACCTATCCATCCATCTAACCCACACTTCCTAAGCTTGCCTATGAGGATGCTGTGGGAGACGGTGTCAAAAGCCTCGCTGAAGTCAAGGTAGACAATACCCACCGCCCTCCTCTCATCTATCCAACCAGTCATGACATCATAGAAGGCTATCAGGTTAGCCTGACATGACCTCCCCTTGATAAAGCCATGTTGACTATTTCTGATGGCTTGCTTTCCCTCCATATGCTCTGAGATGACGCCCAGGATGACGTGTTCCATCACCTTTCCAGGGATGGAGGTGAGGCTGACCGGTCTGTAACTTCCCGGCTCCTCCTTCTTGCCCTTTCCGAAGACTGGGATGACATTGGCCTTTCTCCAGTCCTTAGGCACCTCGCCTGTTCTCCAGGACCTCTCAAAGATGATGGAGAGTGGTCTTGCAATGACTTCTGCCAGCTCCCTCAGCACTCTCGGGCGTATCCCATCTGGACCCATGGACTTGTGGATGTCCAGCATTCTTAACTGATCCCTAACTTGGTCCTCCTCCACCAAGGGAAGATCTTCCTTAGTCCAAACTTTCTCTGATTCATCCAAAGTCCATGGCTCTTGGGGGTTGGCCCGAGCAGTAAAGACTGAGGCAAAGAAGGCATTCAGCAACTCAGCCTTCCCAGCATCCTCTGTTACCAAGGCACCCGACTCATTCATCAGCGGGCCCACAGCTTCTTTAGTTTTCTTTTTGCCTCCAATATAATTGAAGAACCCCTTCTTGTTAAGTTTGACATCTCTTGCCAATTCTAATTCCAAGGAGGCCTTGGCTTTCCTTGTTTCTTCCCTACATAGTCTAACAGCATCTCTGTAAGCCTTCCAGGTGGTCAGTCCCTTCTCCCACTTGGTGTAAACCTCCTTCTTCCACTTCCGTTTTTTTCAGAAGGTCCCTGCTCAGCCACCCAGGTCTCCTGCTTCCCTTGCTCGATTTCTTGCTCTTTATGAATGCACTGTTCCTGAGCCTGGAGAAGGCAATGCTTGAATATTTCCCAGCTTTCTTGAGCCCCATTGCCTTCCAGAGCCCTAACCCATGGAACTTCACCTAGCAGTTTCCTGAAAAGGACAAAGTTAGCCCTCCTGAAATCCAAGCTTTCAGTCTTGCTTATTGGGTTTTGTATGTTACCCACGATCCTGAACTCTTGTCTTCCCATGGTCACTGCAGCCTAGGTTGCCCTCAACCTTGATGTCATCCACCAGTCCCTCTTTGTTCGTCAGTACTAGGTCCAGTAATGCCTCTCCCCTTGTAGGCTCTTCCACCAGTTGGGTTAAGAAGTTATCATCAATATTTTGGAGGAACCTCTTAGATTGTATGTTCCTGGCTGTGTAGCCTTTCCAGCAGATATCTGGGTGATTGAAGTCCCCCACAAGAAACAAGGCCCGCGATTGTGAGGCTACTTGGAGCTGGTTGTAGAAGGCCTCATCAACTTCTCTATCCTGGTCAGGTGGTCTGTAATAAACACCCACATTAGTGTCCCTCTGTGGGACGAGGCCTGAAGAGCAGGACCCCGAGTACTGCTCAATTAATTAGCGGGGATGTGCTGGAACTTGTAGGCCAGAAACCATGGGAAACTGAAGGAAGTCATGACCATAAAAAGACTAAACAAGGGCCTGAAAACAGAAACTTGACAGATGTTACAACACTGAGATAAGCAAGTTCCAGACACCCTGGCGCCCTGCCAAAGAAAGCCTTAAGGACTATCTCCTCAAGATAAGATATGTTTGCTAGCGTGACAGTATATCGCTGACCAATCTGATGCAGCCGCGTGAGCAGCATATGTGCAAAAGAACCAATCTGTTTAAAACACACAGTCAATGTAAGCATATATAAAGAAATAATTGTATACAATAAATTGACATTCTGCTTGCATCAAGCTGTGTCCCGTCTCTCAATCGCCGCATCCCTCATATTGGCCTGCCCCTTAATTCTCACCCACAGGCTCTCAACTCTCTCATCTGACACCGGGGAAGAATTTAGGGACATCTCCTCACTCTCTATCCATTCCTTGACATAAAGGGCAACACCTCCACCCCTCCTCCCTCGCCTGTCTCTTCTGAACAACCTATAGCCCTCAATAGCCACACTCCAGTCATGGGATTCATCCCACCAGGTTTCAGTGATGGCCACTATATCCTATCTTTCCAGCAGCACAGTAGCTTCCAACTCATCCTGTTTGCTGCCCATGCTGCGTGCATTGGAGTAGAGGCACTTCAGGAAGGACAGGCTGGGCAGAAGGGGAGGGGGTGTTGCCCTCTATGTCAAGGACCAGCTGGAATGTATGGAGCTTCACCTGGGGATGGATGAAGACAAGACAGAGAGCTTATGGGTCAGGATTAAAGGGAGCACGGGGGCAGGTGATGTTACAGTAGGAGTCTGCTACAGGCCACCAGATCAAAGTGACAGCGAGGATGTGGCCCTCTACAAACAGATAGGGGCAGCATCGCGCTCACACGCTCTGGTCCTCATGGGGGACTTCAACCACCCCGACATCTGTTGGAAGGACAACACAGCAGAGCACAGGAAATCCAGGAAGTTCTTGGAATGTGTCGACGACAACTTTCTTCTACAAATAATAGAGGAACCAACGAACTGGGTTTTCCCATTCGAATGGGAAACACAGCTCACGTGAACTGTGCTACCACAGGGCTTTAAAAATAGCCCAACACTTTTTGGAAATCAGCTAGCCAAAGATTTAGAAGAGTGGGAACGCCCGCCTGGGACAGGAGTGGTATTGCAGTATGTGGACGATATATTACTCGCCACTGACACCAGAGAAACATGCCTAGAATGGACTGTGAGCCTGCTAAATTTTCTTGGACTTAATGGCTATAAAGTTTCTCCACAGAAGGCACAGATAGCCCAGCAGCAAGTGACCTATCTGGGATATGAAATCACCGCAGGCCAACGGACACTAGGGAAGGAGAGGAAAGAGGCCATTTGCCAGACACCTCGACCACAGACGCCTAAGGAACTTCGGACCTTTCTAGGAATGACAGGATGGTGTCGTCTCTGGATATGTAACTACGGACTCTTGGTAAAGCCGCTATACGGGTTATTAAAATCTAACTCAAAGAATATTGTGTGGAATAAGGAAGCAGACAGAGCCTTCCATCAGTTAAAAAAGAGGTTAATGGAAGCACCTGCCCTGGGATTACCCGATACTACTAAACCTTTCTGGTTGTTTTCCTATGAAAAACAAGGAACGGCCTTAGGAGTCCTAGCTCAGAATCTGGGACCCTATCGAAGGGCGGTGGCATACTTCTCTAAACAGCTCGACGGAGGAAGTAAAGGGTGGCCTAGCTGTCTCCGAGCAGTGGCAGCAGTGGTAAGAAACATCCAAGAGGCCCGTAAGCTCACCCTAGGCCAGAAAATCACAGTTATGGTATCACACACCGTCTCAGCAGTACTGGAAGTAAAAGGAGGGCATTGGCTTTCACCTCAGAGGTTTCTTAAGTACCAGGCTATCCTGATAGAGCAAGATGATGTAGAAATAACAGTAACTAATATTGTCAGTCCAGCCTCTTTCCTCAGCGGAACCGAAGGAGAATCAGTGACCCATGACTGCTCGGAAACAATCGAGGCTGTGTACTCCAGTCGAACAGACCTGAAAGAAGAACCATTGGAAGATGCAGAGGATTCCTGGTTCACCGACGGGAGCAGCATCGTTCAACAGGGGATACGCAAAGCTGGCTATGTGGTAACCACCACAGAGAAGGTAATAGAGTCCAAAGCCCTGGCCCCAAATACATCAGCCCAAAAGGCTGAGATAATAGCACTAACCCGAGCGCTGGAACTAGCCAAAGGAAAACGGATCAATATCTGGACAGACTCTAAATATGCTTTTGGGGTGGTGCACGCTCACGGGCCGGTCTGGAGAGAAAGAGGCCTCTTATCTACACAAGGGAAGCACATAAAACATGCTGAGGAAATTCTCGAGCTCTTAGATGCAGTATTACTGCCTACCAAAGTGGCTATCATGCACTGCAAAGCTCACCAAAAAGGGAACACCGCTCCGGAACTGGGCAACGCACTGGCGGACCGAGAAGCCAAAAGAGCAGCAGAGATGGGTAATGCAGAGGTACAATCCTTGGTCCCAGATGGTAAGATACAAATTGACGACGAACCTAGATATTCTAGGGACGATCACAAATTGATCAAAGACTTAAATGGGAAAATTGAAGGGAAATGGGCCAGAACCCCACAGGGAAAAATAATAGTGCCTTTCTCGTTACTATGGGCTGTAGTCATGGCAGAACATAAGAAATCCCACTGGGGAACAGAGGCGCTTTACGGATACCTGAGTAGGCTAAGATGGGCTCGGAATCTATACGCCACTGTCAAACAAGTCACTCAGCAGCATGAGGTATGTTTACAGAACAACCCTAGGACAGGTCCCAGAGTCCAGTTTGGCCAAATAGGGAAGGGAAACCATCCGGGACAACAATGGCAAATTGATTTTTCAGAACTTCCAAGAAAAGGGGGGTTTCGATACCTATTGGTATTAACAGATACCTTTTCAGGATGGCCAGAGGCGTTTCCCTGCCGAACCAATAAAACAAGAGAAGTGGCTAAAGTGCTGTTGCAAGAGATTATACCAAGATTTGGGGTTCCCGCAGTGATTTCCTCGGACCGAGGATCTCATTTCACTGCAAAGGTTGTTTCAAAAGTAAGCAGATTACTGGGTATAGATTGCAACTTCACACCCCATACATCCCACGATCAAGTGGTCAGGTAGAAAAGATGAATCACCTAATTAAAATGCACATTGTGAAGCTAGGCCAGGAAGCTAACTTGGCCTGGCCTCAGTCATTACCGTTAGCCCTTCTCAGGATAAGAACAAAACCCAGAACCAAAGAAGGTTTGAGCCCCTTTCAAATACTCTATGGGAGACCATATAGTGTACAAGATGGGACATCCACAGAGTTGGGGAATGAAATATTGACAGATTACATGATAAATTTACAAAAACAGATCCGAGGGGTAGAAAAACTGGTTCTGGGAACAAGAGCTCGTGGGCTGGATGGACCAGTACACGAGATCGAACCTGGGGGTTATGTATATGTCAAGTCTTTTACAGATTCACCACTGAAGCCAAAGTGGGAAGGTCCCTTCCAGGTACTGCTGACCTCTCACACAGCCATAAAGATTAAGGAACAAGCCGCTTGGATCCATTGGACTTGAGTCAAGAGAGCTCCAGAACCCCAATGGACATCAACGCAGGCCGGACCCTTGAAACGTCGCCTCCAACGAAGAGATGGACATTAATGACATTGATAATCGTTACCATGCCGGGACTTTGTATTTCAGGGGGAGGGACACGGGATGTGAATACATATTCACGAAATCTAGAAACATTGGTAAGGGCTACTAATCTGTCAGATTGTTGGGTATGTAGTACCCTCCCCAAAGGAGAAATGAAATTGCCTCTATATGGGGTGGCAGCAAGCAATTGGAACTGTGCCAACGGAACCTGGCCCAAATTTTGGGCAAGAGGGGAAGATGAGTTGGACGGGTATTGTGAGAACGATGATAATATCTACCCCTTAGGACCCAGATTTGATTTACAAGTGTTGAAAGAAAAGCTCGTTGTATTAGTTAGCAATAACAATTGTACCTGGGAACACGGGGAATATAGACACAGGGGGCCGGTGAATAGGACAATAGCCTGGGGATGGAGCAAGTTCATAGCTAAAACTCAGATTTTGCATCAGACTGCGCAAGATGACACCACATTCAAGTTTTCAGACCTTTGGGAAAAGTTAACCTCGTGGTTACCTAACCTGGCTTGGCTTAAACAACTGTTTATCCTTCTAGTAGCAATACTTGTGTTAGGAATTTTAGCGTGTGCATTAGCTAGATGTCTTATGTGTTGTACCAGGGGGGCCAAAGATGAATACATTCAATGGAAGAAGCATCAGCTCCGTGAGCGAGTGGAGTCAGGGAAGTATTTTAGAAATCAGATGAAGAAGGAAAGTGTGTTATAGGCAATTGTAAAAGAATTTACAAAGGTGAAAGAAAAGGGGGGACTTGATTCAGAGAATTAATGGTTAAAGGTCGTTAGTGTAGATTTAGTACAGCTTGGCAAAGAACAGAGCTCGGAGCCCAGGAGCCCAGCATTCCAAGATAAAGAAATGGCCTTGTGTATAAGATAGCGGGAACAGCCTGCATGCTAAGGAGGAACCCAACTGTCTGGGTAAAGTGTCCATCTGGTCGGGACCAGTTTTGCGGTTTGGGGGCCAGCCAGCCCAGCATTCTAAGCCAAAGGTAAAAGTACACGGTGAAGAAGACTATGAGCCTTCCTCCAGAAGACCCCAGCCCACAACCACTGGGCGACAGTACGCATGCGGCGAGGGGAGGAGACTTATGATAATGAGTTCCTAGAAATAATTAGAATAGTAACGCCTTTTCTTAGAATCAATTATAATAACCCAGCCCACATTAATGAATATGTATGCTTTTCATCATAAATAGATGCTTGTTTTACGAGCCAGTGTGCAAGTTAGGAGGAGAAATCCCCCTTGCACCCGGCGCCGCAATGAACATACCTGCTTTATAACTCTCTGCGAGTTGTAGGGTTTGTTTCCGCGCGTCACTGGGCTCCCCGGTGGGGTCCAGTGTCACCTGTGGGGAGGAGGGGATGGTCACCTCGCGTGGCCGAGGCATGGGGAGAAGGGAGAGAGGTGTCGGTGTACATCCCTGACACCAGGGGCAAGGGCCAGGGGCGCGGAGGAAGAAGAGGGTCTTGGTGTAATTCAGGAGGAAGAGGTGCTGCGTCCTCTCCCTCCCCAACACCCTTCAGGCCACTGCAGGCTCGCTTGGGCTGTGAGGAGGGGGCGTGGGGGAGGTGATGGCGGGCAGCCCCATGGCAAGCACCACCCCCCACCCACCCTCCTCCACACCACCACAATCCCAGTGGCCTCACCCTCACCTCCTCAACACCCTCAGGCGGATGCCGGTGGCGATGGCAGCCAGAAGCCCGCTGGCCCACGGCTGCCGTCTAGTGGCACGGCCAGGGCACGCTGACTCTCTGGGAGGCGGTGGCTCCCTCGGAGATGGGGGGATCCAGAAGACGGGGGCGGCTGAGAGGAGGGAGGGCCGCAAGGGGCAAAGAGGGGCCTGGGGCCTGCGCTGGGGGCTGCTCGGCCTCAGGGCAGGCCCCACGGGCGCCATGGCAAAGCTCGGCCTGGCCACCAGCAGAGCCCGCCTTCTGCTCCCAATGGTCTTCGCCCTCATAGGTCGGGAGCGCTGTCAGTCTCCTCCCCTGAGGCGAGGCTGCCGCTGATTGGCCACAGGTGGGCAGGCTGCTGTGCGGCAGTGCTCATCCGTCACCAGAGAGAGTCACCGCTGATTGGCCGCCTGGGCCGTCACCCTGCCCTCCTTTGGGGCCCACCCTCCCCTGGGGCGATGCTCTCTGTTATTGGCCGCCTGAGGGGTCGCTCACACACAGTGCCCGCCCTGCCCTCTCGGAATCTTTTCTCTGATTGGCTGTCTGTTACAGTCAATCCCATGCCCTGTCCCCCTCCTCTGACGCCATTGGCTGTCCCGGGCCCGCTGCCTCCCCTCCTGGGCGGGCGTTGCCGGGCGACCGGCTCCGCCTTCAGGGCTTGATCCCTGCCCAGGGCCCCTGGGCCCTGAGGGAAGGCCGTGGGGCGTCCAAGACGGGTCGGGGCCTTCAACCTGTAAAAAGGAGGCTTTGGGCTCGGAAAGGATGGGCTAGGTGCTAACAGTGGCGCCTTGGACTCTGAAAATGAGGGGAACCCCTTGGTTGTGGCCTGAGCTGGCTTTGGTGCCCAGTAACTCCCCCCAGGACACCAGCCTCCTGTCTGGAGCGAGCAGCGTGAGGGCTGGAGCCTGAAGGCACGGGCCCGATGGACGCTGTGGGCTTTTTGTGGAATTTTTAGGGACGTTTTACAGGGGTGGTCCGTCCACGGAGGGAATGCTGCCTGTGCGACCTATCAAAGGATAAGAAGGGGAGTGCTGGTTCCCGAGGATGCGTTGGATAATGCGTGACCTGGGCCTGGCGTTCCTGCTCTGGGGTGAGGGGTGGAGAAGGGACTGCTGGGCCTTGGCCCCAGCTAGTAACGGAGCAGCAGCCGCTCGCTCACTGCCCCCGGCGCGATGGGGGAGAGCATGGGAAGGGTGAAAGCCAGACAGTTCCTGGGTTGAGGTAATAACTTCACTAATGGCAACAAAATAAAATCATACCAGTAATGAGAAATTGTAATGAAGAAGAAAATAGCACAGAGTGAGAACTAAACTTGCGAGACAGACAAGCAATGCAGCTGAAGGCACCACCGACCGAGCGATGCCCAGCCAGTCCCTGAGCAGCGTTCCCCTGTGCCGGCCTCCCCCCAGGTTTATGGCGGAGCAGGATGTCCTATGGCACGGGATGTCCCTCCCTTTGCTCCGCTGGGCTCAGCTGTCCCAGCTGTGTCCCCTCCCAACGCACTGCGCACCCCCAGACTGCTCGCTGGCGCGGTAGGCAGAGAAGCAGAAAGGGCCCTGATGCTGCGTACACGCTGCTCAGCAGTAACGAACACGTGCCTGTGTGATCAAAGCTGTTTCCAGCGCAAATCCAAAACGTCGCCTCATATGAACTACTACGAAGAAAATTAACTCTATCCCAGCCAAAACCAGCACAGCTCCCCAGAACAAAAGAGGATTCTGACGCCAGGAGAAATGGCGACTCCAGAGCTTTGCGGAGCACGGGTGCCTTTCCGTGCCCTGAGATGTCTCCGGAGGGGCGGGTCAGGCTCAGGCTTCTCTCCTCCTCCCCTCTGGGCTTTGCGGTCTAGGGGGGGGCAGCTGGGGCTTTGCTATCAGGAACAGCCTGGGTCCGGGGCTACTGTCCTGCAGGCGGTGGCAGAGGCCAGGAGTGACACTGTCCGCTCGGCACGCTCAGGGCGGTCCCCATGGGAAGGACACCATGGCACTGGGCTGCTTGTTCCAGCTTTATTATAAACTAAGTCGTATTCAAACACAGCCGTTCCCTAAGGCTTAGCTGACCTCTCTGTCTCTTCAGAGCCCGCAGCACAGTGCTCGAAGGGACCACCGTGATGATGTTGGCTGCTTCCTTGGTGTTCCCAAGATGAGCAAGGTCTGAGCTGCCAGGGACCGGACTGCGGGTTCAGCGTCAGTCTCCAAGGGCCTGAGAGCTGTGACAGAAGGAAACACAGCAGTGGTGAAACCCCGCTGTCTGCAGAGACCCTCCCGTGCCAGCCCTGTCTGTCTCTTTCTCTGGCCAGGAGGAGCAGGTGAGGCCATCAGAGCAGCTGGAAGCTGCTGCTCAGGAAGGCCCATGTGCCCCTCACACCTCCCTCTGCTCCTGAAGCAGTTCCCTGGAGCAGGGCCTGGGATGGCAGCACCCTGCCCAGGCTCTGTCCCGTGCCCCACCAGTCCCAGCCAGCACAGCACTGCCCCCGCTCACCGTTGCAGATATCCCGCAGCTGCCTCCCCTCTGGGTCCCTCAGGCGCCGCGCACCAAGCCCTAGGCACAGAGCTTTGTCAGACCTCTGCTCCCCAGTGCGCCTCGGCAGCGCGGCCCCCGGCCCTGCCGGCTCGGCTGGATGCCCTCCTGCCCCCCAGCAGGGCTGAGCGCGGGGATGGACAGTCCCCGAGGGCGGTGGGACGCAGCAAGGCTCCCGGTGAGCCCACCTGCCTGGGCAGCTGGGGGCCAGGCTGCCAAAAGTGGGACCCCGGGGGCTGTGGCTCACCGATGAACCTGACGGCTGCCTCGCGCAAGGTGGCCTGAGCGTTCTGCAGGTACGGCAGGCTCTGCTCCAGGTATTCTTCCAGCCTGCTCCTGTCCTGCAGCAGCTGGAGAGAGCACAATGGTATGGGCATGTCACCATCCCTCTCCAGTCATCTGGACACCTCCCTCCTCCCAACACCCCTGTTCCTGAGACCCCTCCCTCCCACTGGGTGCAGGAAAGGCCCTGGGGGGCTCTGTTCTTGAGGGCAGGGAAGGAGGATGCAGCTCCAGGCTGGAGCGGGGCAGGCGAGGCAGAGCTGCACAGCCCACACCCCAGACGCCGGGGGACACCCCTCGTCCAGCCTGGGCCCTGGGCCTCACCGAGTACTCGACAGTCCTCCACATCTTCTGTGGCTGCACCAGGTCTTTGAGCTCTTTCATCTTGAGGAGCTCGGCTGCAGCAAGGAGGGCTTCCCTGGATGCCTGCAGAGGGGCAAAAGCTGGGAGATGGCACCACAGTCTGGGGAAGGAGACCTGGCGGCCCCCTCCTCTTGGCTTCGTTCCTGGCACGATTCAGCCCTTGGGGAGCTGGGACATGCCCTGGCCTAAATCTCTGGGGGTCTCTTGGGCACGGCCTGGGGGGACAGGGATTGAGCCTCCAAGCCGTGGCCTCCAGCTGCTGCAGGGACAACAGGGAAGCCTGCAGGGACGCACCTATTCCCGCCTGGGGCCACGGGCAGGGCAGGGGTGGGCAATGTCTGTGCCAGCTTCTCTGCCCCTGCTGGCGCTGGGTCTGCAGGGGCCTTCCCCTGGGCTGCCCTGGAGGAGGGCTGAAAGGAGGCAGCGTAGCTGGGAGGGGACCCCCCCAGTGTCCCCTCCGCTTCTGCAGCAAGAGGCAGTGGTGGAGCGGTGCAGGGAAGGAGGGGAGCTCTGCCCTGTCCTCAGGGACTCGGGCAGTGGGACCCCGAGGTGAGAGACGCTCCCCCGGTCCCACTGCCAGCGGCTCTTGCCCTTGATACCCAGGGGGTCAGCACGCCCTTCCCTGTGTCCCTGGCCAGCTTTCAAATCTGTACCTCGGACACGCTGTCTGTCTCCTCACACGTGTGAAAGAATAGCGGGAGCAGGCCCCTTTGCACTTGCTCCTTCATCCTCTTCTTGTCCTCCCCCACCACAGTCCCCACCAGATCTCTGAAGAGGCTGATGGAGAGCTCTCGCAGCTGGCTGGACTCCTGGTAGGGAGAAGGAGAGGGGGACTTGAGAAGGAGCCCCTCCCTGCTTCCTGTGAGCATCAGCCCAAGGGCGTGAGCCTGGCAGATGGGAGGGGAGATGCTCCGGGGCCAGATTCTGCAGGAGGGAGAAGCCGTGCTGGGCTGCAAAGCCCAGAAGCCATCCCAGCAGAGCCCAGGGGAGCAGACCCTCCTCTGAGTGCTGCCCGTGGGGCTGGGCTGAGGGGCAGCTCTCATCGCAAGAGTGCCCATCTGCAGGGCTCAGTCTCCCACATCAGCCTTACAGCCTCAAAGAGGGGCAGGAGCTTCTCCTCCGCCAGCTGCACAGCAATGAGGCTGGCCTCCTTCCTCTCCAGGTGACCCATCACGTTTCTGAAGATGACCAGGACATTCATCTTGATATCGGTGGTGTGGCCATCCTGCATCAACTCCATAATGTGTGGCAGGAGGACCTGCATTTTTCTTGCCTGTACGAAAGACAGTTTACTTTGTATTTGAAACGGTCAAAGACCACCCCAGCAAAAGTGTCCCAGCCTCCGGTCCGGCGTCCTGGCAGGTGGTGGCACAGGCATCTCTGCAGCAGCCTCCTGGCAAGTGGCGGCCATGGGCACACTGGTGGGGACGCGGGAGAGCAGGGGTAGGGCAGGGAGGGCAGGAAAGCAAAGACCCCCCTCCCGTCCCCATCCCAGCCGCCCCCTTTTCCCGCAGGCCCGAGGAGGCAGATGGCTGGGGAACCCTTCGTGCCTGGAAAGCTCCCCAGGCAGCCACCGCCCCGCCCCCCCCCCCCCCCCCCCCCCCGCATGGCATTTGGAGCAGTCATCCCACTGCCCGTCCCCCCGCCACAGCCAAGCCACCACCTCACCCACTGCCCCAGCCCCGGCTGCCAACGTGCCTCCTCTCGGTGCCGCCCTGCTCACCGTGTCACGTGTCTGCGACAGCTGGAGGAGGTGTCTGAGCAACAGGGAGGCTGTCACCAGGCTTGGACACCTCTGATAGACGGTACCAAAATCCTCGGACAGGAACGCAGCGGGGGCCAGCAGCTGAAACAAACACCGCAGTGAGATCCTGGCAGAGCCTGCAGGGCTCGCTGAAGGTGAGCAAGGCCTTTGCACTTTTGTCAAGGTAACTCACAGACAAGTGAAGGATGTAGGCCTTCTCTATGGCCAAGGCGCCTGGGGCGCGTGTTTTCCTGCCCTGGAGTTGACTGAGGAGCTCCTTTAAGATCTTCTCCAGAGTCTGAGGGACGGAAAGCATCACCTCCCACATCGCTGCACCATTGCTGCAAGCCAGAGCACTCTGTCAGTAGGGCCTCTCGGCCACAGCAGCGTGGCCGGGGACAGCCCTGCATGAGACGGACCCTGCCCCTCGGTCGGGATGCCCTGGGCAGCCGGAGAGGGCTGAGCTCCCTGTGGGGCTGGGAGGAGCGTGGTGGCTCTGGGCTGGCTTGGCCAGCTTTGACTGCTGCAGGCCTGGCTGACCCACCAGGGCTGGAAAGCGTGGTGGGATGGAGGGCCCCGCTCCACGGGGATGTCCTGCGGCATTCCTTGTGTCTGGCATCCCGAGAGTCCCTGACTTCCTCTCCCATTGGGAACAAGCCCTCATGGCTTTTGGGGCCAGTACCTGTCTCCGGTTGCAGAGAACTTCAACAGGCTCAGGAGCACTTTGGTGGGGTCCAGGTCAGTCAGCACGTCAAGCAGTGACTCCACGCTCTGGCGTGCTGACTCCGTGTTGATGTGTCCCAGGTTTTCCTGGATGCAGCTCATGATCTTCAGCACCTGGAGGAGACACAGGTGAGGATGGTGCTGCCACTGGAGCGCAGCCATTTCCTCAGCTGCCCTTTCCGTCCCTCTCTGCTGGCTTCAGGTGGCTTCAGGTGCCCGAGACACCTTGGGGGTGGGAGGGAGGAAGCGGGAGAGGAACAAGGCCTGACAGGGCTCAAGGGCAGGGCAATCCAACCACAGGGTACTTACATCCGCCAGCCAGAGGTCGGGGTATGTCATGAACAGATCCAGCACTCTTCTTGCCGCTTCCTTGTCAAAGATGCTGGAGTCTCTCATCGCCTCGATGAACGCAAGGACGATGTCTGTCATCTGATAAGGTGGGAGGTATTGTGCAAACCGCTATGGGAGGAAGGAAGGGAGCAAAGACGTCACACCGAGTCCCCGACGGTGTGTTTAGCTGGGCAGAGTGAGCAGTCCTGGCGAGAGATGCCGGCCAGTGCTGGTGGCAGTGCCCGCAGGAAAGCTGGCAGCAGGGGCTGCTGTCTCTGCAGGGCGGAGGATGAGAGCAGAGGGTCCCCAGGGTGAGGGGGGAGGCTTGGGCTCATGGGCACAGCGTTGCCGGCCCTACGGAGAACCAGGGCTCTCTGGTGGCCAGGAGGGCTGGAGCTGCTGCTGGGACACTGGCGTGCTGCCCCCGCATAGTCCCTGCGTGGGGACAGAAGGAGCCCTCTCACCAGGGACAGGGAGACCAGGGACACCACGGCAGCCCCACTGATGCCACATGCCTTTGCTCACTCAAGTCCTCTCGAGGCCACAGGCAAGAGTCCCAGTGGGGGTGGAGCTCCTTACCATGGCCCACTCTCTGGCGGTGTGAGAGAAGCATCCAAATTTCCAAGGGAAGTTTTGTTTTTTATTCTTTGTCGGTGAGTTGCCTAAATAGCGGGGGAAACACAGAAGAGTCTGTAAGACACAGCAGCTTTGCCAGCAAGCTTACCAAACTGCCCTGAGATCCGCTTGCAAGATGGCAGGACACAAGCGGTCAAGGAGACTTCTGGAGGGTGTCAGGAATAGCTTCTTGCTACAGGCACTGGAGAGACCAGCCGGAGTGATGCGCGGGTGGATCTGCTCTTCACTAATGGGGAAGATGTGGCTTTGGGACCTGATAATCAATGGTAGCTTTGTTTGTAGGGACCGCAACAGAGTGAGCGGGGTTCAAGATGCTGAAAGGAGGGAGGGAGGAGAGTAGCAGAGAACAGATCCTGGACATCAGGAGAGCACTCGGCTTCTGCAGCAGAACGTCAGCTGGGATGCTACGGGAAGCAGCTGGGAGGGGCAAAGGAGGTCAGGAAGAGAAGCAGAGCTATCAGGAGATGTCTGTGTGCAGAGGGACAAAGCCCACCATTGTGGGTTGTTTCTCTTACGTTCGTGCTGATCGATGAAATCGCTGAGGTGGCAAAGAGCAAAGTAAGCACCAGGGGTTGTCTCTTCTGTGGAAGAAAAGAAAAGCAGGAGACGTCCCAGCAGCGTTCCCAGGTTTGCAATCTGGAAGTGTTTATCTTTGATGGGGTCATACACTCCTGTTGGATAATGTTTCCAGGCCTGGGCGAGAGAGGCAGAAGAGCAGAAGGGTTGAGGGCAATCAGTTGGTGCCAAAGCCCTGAACCCAAGTGTGTGCCCAGGGCTGGATCCCTGCGGAAAAAGGGCTTTGCAGGGCCATGCCAGCCACGACTCCGAAAGCAACCGGCTGGGGAGCAGCCCCGCGTGGGGAGAGCTGCTGCTGCTCTGGTGTGCAGTGAGGGGAGGGGGCCTGGCTGGAGGGGGCCTGGACCTTACCGACATGCATTCAAACATTTCCAGGTGGAAGCTCAGGTTGACAATTATATCCAGGGCCCTCTTCTGCACGGCTACTGTCTCAGAGTCGGTGAAGTTCAGCAGCATCTGGGAAGAGAGAAGCTGCTGGTGTGCCCTGGCAGCAGACGCCTGCTCCAGCAGAAACAGCACTGCTGAACTCCTGGGCTGGACTCGCACAGCCCATTAAGGCTTCCTCTGATCTCAAGGAAAGCCTGCAGTTCCTGCCCTAGGGGAGCTCGCAGGCTTGGGATAAATGCCCCGGGCCAACCTTGTGGCCAGGCAGGAAGGCAGATGCCACCCTCTGCAGCCACTGTGCTCCAGAAGAGCCTGGTGGCCCAAGGGAGGTGGGCACCCTCCCTGCAGTGTGCTGTCTCTGCATGGCACTGAGGTTGGCACCGTCCACTCCAGAGTGGACACCCCCTTCCCTCCAGGGTGAGGAACAGCCCTTGTGCATGCCAGACCTGGAAGATGATCTGCACCAGCATGGTGACTCTGTGGAGATGACAGTTGAACACCAACTCTCTCACCATGTACTTCACGGTGTTCATGGTCTGCAAGGAGGGCAAAGAGTTGTGCCAGTGATTCCGCTGTCCCTCTCACCCCCAGGAGACTGCTCTGAACCCCCAGAGCCAAGGGAGGACTCCCGTGCTGCCTCGCGGTACCCAGGAGACACCCAAGGGCAGACAATCTGCTGGGTGCAGAGCAGCCTGCAGCACTGGAGGCGGCCAGGCCTACAGGAAGGGGACAGATGGAAGGGGGTGGGAAAGCAAAGCCGAGACCCTGCTCTGCCTTGGACCTCTGGTCATATCGCAGCACGGGGTGGGCCAGGGAGCAGCCTGGGGGGACTGGAGGCTCCTGGAGCTCACCCAGGTCTTACCTGATGGTAGAGGATTCTTTCCAGGTCCTGCATTTCCTCTTCAGGAGGAAGGAAAAAGACACTCGAGAAGCAGGTTTCTAGGAGGCTTTCCTCTTTACCCTCCAGCACTCTCTGCCCTGAGCTGCAAAGGGCGAGAGGGGCCATTTGGACACTGGTGCTGGGAGCAGCACTTCGAGGCCTCGTGCAGGTGGACAGGGACCTCTGGGGCAGGGATGGGCAGGTACCTCAGTTTAGCGATGACATCCATGGCTTTCATCCGCACTTCTGTGCTCAGTTGGTCCCTGGGCTCCTTTTCCAGCAGCATCTGCAGAGGACAACCAGGATGGGACCTGGCAGCTGCCAGCTCCCAGTGCCACCAGACCCTCGCCCTGCCCAAGCACTGTCCTCACAGGGGGGCCGTGCCCCCTTCTCCAGAGCTGCCTGGTGTGCTCTCACCTTGATGTTCTCTGGCAGCTCGAATGCATGGCAGAAGAAATGTAGGCACCGTAACAAGCTGTAGTCTGAGGCTGTATGGCACATCATGTTGATGCTGTCAAGAAACTCAAGCTTCTTGTCCTCGTCCTGGCAGCCGCGGGGACAGAGAGACAAACAGAGTGTGAAAGGGGCCCCCACGGCCATCGGGAGCGGAGCACAGCGGGTGCAGGGCCGTGTGGAAGAGCTGGGAGATGCAGCTCTGCCCAGCCAGCACACCTCCAGCAGCCCGGCAGCAGAGCCCCTGGCAGGAGATGCCGGCAGAGCTGCAGGGGAAATGGCCGCAGTTACCTCTTCTGGGCAGCGGACAAAGGCCATGATAAAGTCCATGGTTTCCTTTGCCTTTTCGTAGAGCGGTAACCATTCAGGATCTAATAAAGTAGGAGAGCAAGGAGAGCTGTAGAGAGGAGCTGCTGGCAGGGGGGCAGAGGAAGATCTGCCCTCCGTCCAGCCTCATGCCCGCTCCCCTGGCGCCTTCTTCCCACATGTGACAGGGCTGGAGGGTGCCCTGCAGATGGGCTGCCATGTCGGAGCACGGCGCAGCGGGGAAAGCCCCCGGTGCCCCGGGCTGAGGAACTGGCTTGCAGGTGGGCAGGAAAGGTCCCCCTCCCGCAGCATCGCTGCCTCCTGCCCGCCCCACTGACTCTCGCTGCCCGTGCCCCGGAGCAGGAGCTGGGTCCCGCCTGCTCTCTCCCTCCTTGGGAGAGGCTGTGCCGGGGCCCGATCCCAGCCCTGAGCAGCCCCGGCCTTCAGGCAGCACCATGCCCACCACCCATGAGATGAGACCCCCACTGCCAGCCTGCCAGGAAAAGGTGACTCTGGCCCGGAGCAGGGTGCGCTCGCTGGCCCCAGCCCTGCCCAGACCAACAGGGCCCCTCACTCACCCGTCTGCAGCGGCTCGACCATGGTCACCTCGTAGGGCTCCGGTGGAGATCTGCGCTCCCGGGGAGCCGCCTTCTCCTCCCAGGCCACCCTGGGGCGGCTGGGGGGTCTCTCTGCCATCCTGCGGGATGGAGGTAAAGGGGAAGGGGACGGAGGAAGCCTTGGCAAAACGCCTCGGCGCTGTGAGGCTGCCGGGGGCAGCAAGGAAAAGACACGGGCTGTGCTCGGGGGCTCTCGGCTCGCTCCGCTCCTGCCCTGTCCCGTCACTGTCCTGCCGGACACTGCGGGCAGGGGGCCGCAGCCCCGCTGACCACACGCAGAGCAGTGGGGTGTCACCGGGTGAGGTCACAAAGGGCCCCGCTGTGACCCGCCACCCGGGCAGGGAGGGGCAGGGCGCTCCCCGGGGGGGCATGGAACACATGGAAGCGGAGCATCCAGGAAAAGGGGGGAAAGAGAGAATAGAAGGTGCAGCCGAAAATGAGCCGGGGACGCCGGGGGCTCCCAGGCCAGCAGCCCTGTACCTGCCAGGGCAGCCTGCAGCAGGAGAAGCAGCCTGTTGCCCTGCCTGTACCGCCCGTGCTTGCCCGGCTGCTGGCGTCAGGCGGAGCTGGAGCACTCCCCAGTGCCAGCCGAGGGATGTCTCAGAGAGGGCAAAGAGGGGATCCAGCCTCCCCAGCCAAGGGGCTTGTTGGTCAGACAATAATATTTGAGAGGAGCCGGGTGGTCCCACTGGTTTTTGGTTTGTATTGGCTGCAGGTACTGAAAATGCCAAAGGGATCGGTTCATTGGGAGGAGTAAGTCGTGAGAATATTCCTCGACTTCCATCTCTCTGTGCGCAAAACCACTTCGAACCACACGGAAGCTGTAAAGGGAAGGTCTGGATTTGTCCTGTTTGTACGGACGGGCTAAGGCTCCTCCGGAGTTCAGAGCAGATGAAAACTGGCTGTGTCTCGCAGACCGGCGGCTGTGCCAAGCCCCCCTCTTCCCTTTACTTTCCCTGCTTGGACACATCTTGCATTCCCTGTACGCAGAGGAACATACCCTAACCAGAGGAGACCAAGTCCCAGCAGGGACCAACTGGCCAGGCCCCTTGCCCCAGCCCTGGCCAGCAACACCAGTGACCCGGGGACCCTTCCCCAGCCGAGGGGCCTCCTCTTGCCAGGAGGAAGAGGCCAAGCGGGGCAAGCAAGAAGGACCCGGGGAAAGCCCCAGCGGTGCCAGCCGAGGGACCGCTTCACTCATGCGCTCATCCCTGTCCCTGGGGAGGCTCGTTGGTGGCAGTGGCAGGGAGCCGGAAGCCCAGCAGGGCCTCTTGGGAGCCCTGGCCACAGGCTGAAAGCCGGCAGCCAAGATGTGGCACCGCTCAGGGCTCCTCACCAGCCCTGTGCTCCTGCCCTTGCCCCGTGCTGCCCTGCTGGACACTGAGGGGTCGGGGCCACGCTGGCACCCAGTGTGTCACGGAGGAGGTCACAAAGGGCCCCGCTGTCACCTGCCACCCAGGCTGGTTGCCACATCCACGCGGTGGCTGGCAGGCTACACACGAGAGCTGCAGGCACAAGCACCCGCGGTGGTGACTGCACAAGGCCGGAATGTCTAGGAAGGGGCACCTTTGCCTCGGGGAGGAGACGGCACGAAGGAGGGCACAGTCCCCACGGTCCATTCATGGGGGCAGCAGCTCTTGACCCTGCAGCCACCTACACCAGCCTCCAGCTTGCCCCTCCTGGCAGGGTCAGTGGCGCTCACCCCCTGTCCTCCTGCAGAACACCCTCTCGCTTTACAGTCTGCCCCCCCGCTGACAGCGGAGGAGGAGCAGACACCCCCCTGCCAGGGGAGGCTGCAGGAACTGAACTGCAGATGGCTGGCACTGCTTCTCCAGACCTTCCTCCTCTATTTGAGACAGAAAAGTCATAGCTTTGTCTCTCCTACACCTCTGCTTCCCACCGAGCTCTGGGTTTCATCTTCCAAAGAGGGGATGGGACAGAGGCACCCTCAGGAAGGCGTGGGCTGCCCAGGCCCTGTGGGGAAAGAGGCAGAGACGCAAAGACACCCATGGTACGAGGTCCAAAGTCGCCACAGGCAACACAGGCAGAGGCACGGGCAAGGAGATTTCTGGAGGGTGTCAGCAATAGCTTCCTGCTACGGGCACTGGCGACCATCTGGGGGCTGGAGTCCTACACCCGACGGCTCCACTGCCTGGGAATCATCACCCTCTAGGTGTACCAAGGCGGCAGCTCTTCATTAAATGTGCGGAGAGCAGCTTCCACCGGCTGTCCCCTGCTACAGCCCAACAGGAACAGCAGTGTCCTCTCCTCTGCCCATCTCCAGGCGCGGGAGGAGCTGCTCACGGACCCCTGGCAGCCAGCCCTGCTGCCTGCTGTGCTGCTCAGGGCCATGCCAACTGTCACCCTGCGCCCCTACCCGCATCACTGTTCTCCTGCTGAGGGACACTGCTCACCTCGTTATGTTCCCACCTGTCTACAACCAGCTGGTGCCAACTGTCTCGTGAGCATTCTGGAAAATGCTTACACGCTTTTTGCTCTCAACACCTGCTTTGGCCTCAATCCCCTTACCCAGATCATCAATAAGATATTAAACAAGACTGGCCCCAAGACTGAGCCCTGAGGGACACCACTGGTGACCGGCCGCCAACTGGATTTCAGCCCATGGATCACAACTCTCTGGGCACGGCCATCCAGCCGGTTGGGAGAGGAGGGTTGGGGTGAGAGGGGGTTAAGGGAGGGTTAGGGAGGGGGAAGAGGGTTTTTGGGGGTTGGGGGGGTTAAGGGGGGATTTTGGGGTAGGAGAAGTGGAGATGGGGGGGGGTTGAGGGAGCGTTTACAGAAGGAGGCTAGGAGGGGGGGGGTTGGGGTGGGAGGGGGGCTTGTGTGGCTTGGGGGAGAGGAGGGGTTTTGGGGGAAGGGGGTTAAAAGAAGGGGGTAAGGGGGCAGGGGTTTTGGGGAGGGGGGGTTAAGAGAAGACTATTTTGAAGGTCCAGTACAGTGAGAAACGGGTCATTACAGGCTGTCTTCATATTACATATACTGCAGATCTAGAAGTTGCATTTGATTCATCAGGAACTATTGGAAATTTTAATTTATGATCATGAAGTGATAGGAAGTGCATTTAAACAACACCACCTGTCACTATTTCAAAGCACGTTAAAAAGAACTTCTAGCTATTGATGAAGTAGTATGACATACACTCTTTCATGTGCCTGTCAAGTGCTCTACAGGTGATCACATGGGAATGCTAGCACCACAAGCAGAATACGCTCTCGCTCCTCTGAGCCAGACTAACGGCAAAATGCGTAACTTGTGGAAACAGTCGGCCGCTCATCATCATCACCTACATTGACTTGCACTGCTCTGCAAAACAGGCCACTGCATCTCAAGCAGAATTTCTTTTTTTAGGTGTAGTGTCATAATACGGATCACAGTTTTCTGTAATTACTAATTTTCTCTAATAGACCAGCCAGTAGCCTTCCGATGCTCCCTTCACGTACAAAATGTGGCCATCGTTAGAGCACGATGGGTTAAATTCATAGCAACGACAACTGAATGACAAAATCTGAATATTAGTCATTTCTATCAGGGCTAGCAAAATGACATATCCATTTGTCAGCATCCACTTTAGCAAAGAGCTGCTTACCCAGGTCACCGGTGACTCCAGGGGTGTCACCTGCAAAAACCCAGAAGAACACTCCTTTGGTACGTCGAACGTACATCCCGCCATCGTCAACTCTTCCTGCAATAAACACGCCCCCATCACGTTGGTTTTCTACGTAGAGGTCACAAGTGACTGTCATGTTTACGCTACACAAGAAGCTTCGCGCTTTAAAAAGCAATGAATCGATCGTTTTGAGCAGGCAGTAGGTAGAAGAGTATTCCCTATTTAGTCCAGTCAACTTTTTGAGGAAAGATTTAGCAATCCTAATGGTGACCTGCAGGTGTAAGACGCGTGGGACTTGTCTAGACTCATTGTTTCCCACCTGTGAATCCATAGATTTTCTTAGGAGGAGCAAATCTCCTCAGAAACCAACAGCAAAATGAAATGTATTGTCAGCAATTTTCAATTAATTATTTAAAAAACAAACACAACCAAAACAAAAGCACACAGAAGGTTTGCAACTGCACAGAAAAACTTGCGGGTGTCTGCCACGTGAAAAGTTGCTTTTAGACAACTACATCAAACCCAAGGTTCAAGGTTACAGCACCACATCTGCTACCATTTGATCTTCATTTCTCTAGCGTTTTTCATACAGGACAAGTCTTAAGCAATCCAGACCTCTTGCCCAAAAGCCAAACCAAACTTTTTTAAGCAAAATGTTCAAATACGTTGAAATTATTTGATCTTCCTGAGGTGGCACTTCAGCTCAACAGTAAAGCACCACGTTATACATCTAATGACAGCTGCAAAGGAGAATAGAGTGAAGGAATACCAGAACAATCAAACATCACCTAGAAACTTCCCCCGCCCCAGGGCTGCACTACAAGCCTCTTAACAGTAAAAATTAAAGGCATTTTTTACCTCCATTAATCTACACTAAAATTGGAAATCTACATCCCCTTTGTGGACTTGCAACATGGATACAGCCACAAGGTCGCATATTTCAAAAGTTTCAAATTATCTATAATTATTTACAGAATGTGAAAAGACTCTCTCTGACATCAGCTCAGCTGATAACTACATCATATCTATTTTAGCAACTTTTCTCCCCACCTCTTACAAAATAGTAAGAACAACCCCAGATTCCATTCAAATGCAATGCTATTAGAAGTACCACATTCTTGGATACATATTCATTACACAAACAAGATTTCTTTTTTGCCTTCTTACGGACTAAACAAGAGATCCCCACATCTTGCTGAAGCCATTATAAAGCGATTGCAAGCAATGTAGAATGAGTCGAATAGGAATATATTCAGGATACAGCTAGCTTCAACAAAAGCATCAGGGCAAAACACTAACAAATTCAGGAGTCGAAACAAAAAGCTTTCACAAGCACAAGACTAAAATTCAAACTAAAATGAACTAAATAATTCTGAAATTTAATCATAATAAATCGCCACTGATGACTGAAGTCAAGTATCGTTCCACAGAGAAGCACAGAGTGCAAGATTGCTTCAGTATTTCAATAGCATGCACTAATGGTTGAAAACATCTACCTAGGGCGAGATGAGCTTTAAACTGAGGATGAAGCAAACAAGTCAGAGGGCCCGAAACTGAAGACTACCATTATGAAAAGCTACAGGTCAGTAGAACTTAAATAATCAACTGAATAGTCAGGAAACAAGCTTGGTTCCGAAAACAAGATGAAAATTCAGAAAGAAATGGAAGAAAATGAAATAATAGGAAGGTTTTAGGAATCTCAGTACAGTAACTTAACAACACATCCTGTGTAGCTGTTATAGGAATCACTGAATATGATCTACTCAACGAGGAAAAGTTGATTTTAGGGGGAATACGAGACTTTGCTTAACAGATGACTGCAGAAGAAAACCTCGGGTAACTGAAGAACAGCCCCCAGCTACAAGATGGCGATGGTCTTCCAGGCTTCAGAGCAAAGTGATTCCAACACTTGTCCAGGCCAGAAATTAGAAGCACGTTCTGTAAAAGCGTTTGGGGGATCAATGATGCAATTAAAGTGAAAAAAACCTGGCCAAATGGCTATTTTAAAGAACATATCAAAGAATTTAAGTTAGACTTGAAAATAGAAGAAAATGATTTAAGCATAAATTTGATGATCACTTACTATTACTAAACCAATTAGTGAACAGGTTCTTTCCCAAATGCTTTTTAATTTTAAATAAACACTATGCTAAATATGCTGCTTGATTCCAAATTACCATCATTACAGCTCCGAGAAGGAATTGCAATCATAACTATACTCTTACCAAACCAGTAAATCTCAGTTACATTTACCCCAAAATAAAACTCTCTTAAGTAGCAGTCGAATCAAACCCACACAATTCTAGGAAGCACTCAGAAGATGGCAGTCTGCAACAAATATAACTGAATTCACTCCCAGACTATTTCATTGATTCGAGATTGATCAAAATCACTAACAATCAAGCAAGACAACTCATAATCATCTGGGCCGGAAGGGACCTTCAAGGGTCGGACTAGATGACCTCTGAAGGTCCCTTCCGGCCCAGATGATTCCATGATTCTATAATTAGGCAATTTAAACTGAATAGATTTTTTTTTTTTTTTTTTTTTTGCTCCATCTAAAAGGCACCGAAACTCAGTGCACACTTTGAATTAGGATTTTGGTCTTTCTAGTCTGCCCAGCGAGATCTGTTATTCTGAAAAACCAGCTTGAACAAACACGTCCAGCGGGACATTAGGGAGAAAAATTCTAAGACAGTGCAGCGGTGGGTCTGGCTACCAAGAGACGTGGTGGACTCTCCATCCTTGGATGGTTTCAAGACTCCTTCAGACAAAAAACACCGTTGATCTCTTAGAGTTGGCAAGAGCTCCGAGCAGGGCTCAACGGCTTTTGGAAGTCCCTTCAAGTCATCATTTGTACATGTCTACAGAGAGTCTGAATGCAAAAGCCCTCTGTCTAAGAGAAATGAGGCTTGAAACAGATTAACTGATCATAAGGAGGACATTTCCCCAGATGTCGCTAGAAAATAGTATTTACATACCACTTAGAATTTCCCATGAGTCTGGTCTGCATCAGAAGCCCAAGTGATGGGTCGCTGAACCACCACCTGGCGGCGTGTGAACACATGATCTCCTGGGTCGGAAGCATTTACGAAGCACTCAAATACACCTGTCTGATCAGCAAAATTTGGGGCTTCACTGAAAGGAGGACCACCTGTTCAGAAAAGAAAACACGTACCAACACCAAAACTATTATTTTTCTTCTGTGTAGTCCTCAGAAATTTTGTCTGAAAATATTCTGCAGAATTTTCACTTACTCTATCAAAGCACAGTCTCCAAAGATGAAGTTTGGGGAGTTGCAAGGTGATTTTAGTTTTTAAGCAGACCCCAGTCTTTGCAAACATATGAACAAAGTTAAATTACTTCCTTTCCTATCTTCCTTCCTTAAGCTACTTCACTGTATTTATGAGCTGCATCACTTGCATCAAGAACTTTAAAGCTGTTAGTGACCACCCAGTTAAGACATAGAATTAAATACAACTCATTGCAAGTGAAGCACGTAGGTGTAAGTTGCTGGAGAAGCAGGTATAAATAAACAAAAATAATACAGATTACTTTGTGTCACTTCCATTAGAGGACCCAAACAACATAGTTTTTATTGCCTTTCTACATTAAGACTATATCTGTGTGTGAAATAAGTTTTTGGATAAGAGAATTCTGACTTACAAATATTGAAAACATCTCTGTAATTTGAAGGAAAGGGCTGAGGTGGTAGAGGCTCTGGGCAGCCACGTTTCCGCCCTGTCTTGAGTGTGGTTAAAGTGTAGACTTCATCTACGTCTAGATCTAAAGAAAAACTTCCCTTCCGCACCTGGAATTAAAAGAAAGCTCGAGTTGCAAAAAATCAAACAGGTAAATAACAAAGTACTCAAGTTTCTGAATTAAAGGAGGTCTCTGAAGTTCTGATTTAAGGCAAAAAACTCTCTCATCTTCGTGCCTCAGCATTTAATACCTCGAGGCTCTTTTAAATACCCCTTTCCCCCAAACTCTTTATTGCCTCCAAATAAGCTTGTCTATAGCTAGTAAAACTGCAATCAAATGGAGCTAATAAAACACATCCTAATTAGGCAGTTTAGGCATGAAAGGTTCCAGCAAAAAGAGAAGAAACACCTGGACCTGTAGACTGCATCAGAGAATCACAGAATGATATGGGGTTGGAAGGCACCCCTGGAGATCTTCTGGTCCAACCCCCTGCCAAAGCAGGTCCACCCAGAGCAGGTTGGGCAGGTTTTGAATGTCTCCAGAGACAGAGACTCCACCACCCCCCAGGGCAGCCTCTTCCAGGGCTCTGCCACCCTCAAGTTCCTCCTCATGTTTAGATGGAGCTTCTTATGTTGAAGTTTGTGCCCGTTACCTCTTGTCCTGTCACGGGGCACCACTGAAAAAGGTCCGGCCCCATCCTCTTGAAACCGACCCGTTAAGTATTTATTAGCGGTGATCAGATCCCCCCTAAGCCTTCTCTTCTCCAGACTAAAATGACCCAAGTCCCTCAGCCCCTCCTCATAAGAGGGATGTTCTAGGCCTCTAATCATCTTTGTGGTCCTCTGCTGCACCCTCTCCAGCAGTTCCCTGTCCTTCTTGAACCGGACACAGCGCTCCAGATGGGGCCTCAGCAGGGTAGAGTAGAGGGGCAAGATGAACTCCCTCGACCTGCTGGTCGACCTCGACCTGATGCCCCCCAGGATGCCATTGGCCTTCTCGGCCACGAGGGCACATTGCTGGCTCATGGTCATCCTGTGGTCCACCAGGACTCCCAGGACTTTCTCCTCAGAGCTGCTCTCCAGCAGGTCAGCCCCCGGCCTGTACTGGGGCAGGGGGTTATTCCTCCCCAGGTGCAGCACCCTACACTTGCCCTTGTTGAAGTTCATCAGGTTCCTCTCTGCCCAGGTTACTCTCCAGCATCTCCAGGCTGCTGGTGACCATACAGGTGGCAGAGCCTTCTGGTGTGTCAGCCACCCCTCCTAGTTTTGTGTCGTCACCAAACTTGCTGAGGGTACCCTCCATCCCTTCATCCAGGTCATCGATGAACATATTGAAGAGGACCGGACCCAGTACTGACCCCTGGGGAACACCACTTGTTACTGACCTCCAACGAGATTCTGTGCCGCTGATCACTACCCTCTGAGCTCTGTCTTTCAGCCAGCTTTCAATCCACCTCACTGTCCGCTCGTCTAACCCACACTTCCTAAGCTTACCTAGGAGGATGCTGTGGGAGAATGTGTCAAAAGCCTCGCTGAAGTCCAGGCAGACAACATCCACCGCCCTCCCCTCATCTACCCATCCAGTCATGCCATCCTAGAAGGCTATCAGGTTAGTCAGACACGATTTCCCCTTGGTGAATCCACGTCGACTACTTCTGATAACTTTTCCTCCAGATGCTTTGAGGTGACATCCAGAAGGAGCCGCTCCATCATCTTTCCAGGGGTGGAGGTGAGGCTGACCGGCCTGTAGTTTCCTGGCTCCTCCTTCTTGCCCTTCTTGAAGACTGGGATAACACTGGCTTTCCTCCAGTCCTGGGGCACCTCGCCTGTTCTCCAGGACCTTTCAAAGATGATGGAAAGCGGCCCAGCAATGTCTTCTGCCAGCTCCCTCAGCACTCGTTGGTGCATCCCATCAGGACCCATGGCTGTACGTTACTGTGCTCTTTCTTGGCCTTCCCCAACCAGAGGGCTGGCCTGAGCAGTAAAGCCTGAAAGCAAAGAAGGCACTCAGCAGCTCCGCCTCCTCTGCATCCTCCGGCACCAGGGCACCCGTCTCGTTCAACAGCAGGCCCACATTTTCTCTCGTTTTCCCTTTGCCTCCGATATACTTGACAAAACCCTCCTTCTTGACTTTGACATCCCTTGCCAGTTTTAATTCAAAAAAATTGTGTTAGGCAGGAACGAATTCTTAAAACCCTTTAACTTTTTGCATCAAAATTTTGAAAGCGATTACTGTGCAGTGGAAGAGTTAAACAAAGAAGCAAAATTATCCTAGGCCACAGCTCCTTGAACATGACCCTACAGGGGCAGCAGACACAAAACAAGAGAAGACGAGAAAGTTAGAATAATACGACTAATTGATATAATTGCCAAAAAGATTTAGATCAGGGATTTGTAGCAAATGCTATTTGGCTCGCATTTACGGTAATCAGATAAATGGATATACATGAACTAATTCCTCCATTCACGGTTACAAAAAAAAAAAAACAACAACAACAACAAGGAGAGGTTATTTTATCATGGTGGGCGGAAATTACTCAAACCTCTAAAGGGTATTCACAAAGTGCACTTTTCAAAATGTGAGCCGTATTAAATGAACTCCCGGCTCCACCATTACGGAGATCAGCTCAGTGTTGTACCTTTACTGGCAATTCTCTCGTATCCTTTCGCTCCAAAGACGTTATGAGTGAGGCTCCGCTCGCCACCATCTCACACGGAGAGATCCCACTGCCAGGCCACAGCGGCAGTTCTGAACTTCCACTTCTCTTGCTGAAGTCGGCTTATCTGTTTAAAGAAATGTTGTTTATGTGAGAGCTGCAGGCCATCAGATCTATATCAGCTGCCTCAGAGTCCTTTTTCTTTCTATCGTTCTGCAGGATTTGACTGATGACCAAAAATCTTGGAATTCCAGCTACCTGGGGAAAATAAGTACTCAGTGGAGGATATATAATAAAGAGCAGCTAAAAAGAAAGTGATAGCAATCACTGAAAAGCCCGATCGCTGACTCTCTGGTATCCAACATAAATACTGGGTTTAGGTGCTTTTTACACATTTCACAGCAAGACTCAGATGCTCGGAATCCAGTCAGGGAGTTTATAGAAGTCAGTTCCTTACTTGCCCAACTTTATGACATCGGTTCATCTTGAATTTATACATTGCTTTAAAAGGTCACAATTACAAAAAAATACTGCCAACTAAAATATTGAGACCGAGCCTTCCTGTTCCTGGCGGTTTTAAATGTATCTCCTGGAAATATTTTGAACTACATACTTGCAGATTTTATGAAATGCTGCAATCTTAGTATTGTGCATTATGTCATAGAATCATATGGGGTTGGAAGGGACCTCTGGAGATCATCAAGTCCAACCCCTCCACCGGAGTGGGTCTCCCTAGAGCAGGTTGCACAGGATCTTGTCCAGGCGGTTTTTGAATGTCTCCAGAGAAGGAGACTCCACCACCCCTCTGGGCAGCCCGTTCCAGCGCTCCACCACTCTCACAGTAAAGCTGTTCCTCCGCATGTTCAGGTGGAGCTTCTTATACTCAAGTTTGTGCCCATTTCCTCTTGTCCTGTCACTGGGCACCATTGAGAAAAGACCAGCCCCGTCCTCCTGACTCCCTCCCTTTAAGTATTTATAAGCATTGATCAGACCCCCCCTCAGCCTTCTCTTCTCTAGACTAAAAAGACCCAAGTTCCTCAGCCTCTCTTCGTAAGAGAGATGCTCTAGGCCCTTAATCACCTTTGTGGCCCTTTGCTGTACCCTCTCCAGCAGTTCCCTGTCCTTCTTGAACTGAGGGGCCCAGAACTGGACACGGTATTCCAGATGGGGCCTCACCGGGGCAGAGTAGAGGGGCAGGATGACCTCCCTCGACCTGCTGGCCACGCTCTTCTTGATGCACCCTAGGATGCCATTGGCCCTCTCGGCCACAAGGGCACATTGCTGGCTCATGGTCATCCTGTTATCCACAAGAACTCCCAGGTCTTTTTCCTCAGAGCTGCTCTCCAGCAGGTCAGTCCCCAACCTGTACTGGGGCAGGGGGTTATTTCTCCCCAGGTGCAGCACCCTACACTTGCTCTTGTTAAATTTCATTAGGTTTCTCTTGGCCCAGCTCTCCAGTCTGTCCAGGTCTCGCTGGATGGCAGCACAGCCTTCTAGGGTGTCAGACACCCCTCCCGGTTTTGTGTCGTCACCAAACTTGCTGAGGGTACCCTCCGTCCCTTCATCCAGGTCATCGATGAACATATTGAAAAGGATTGGACCCAGTACTGACCCCTGGGGAACACCACTCGTTACAGACTTCCAGCTGGACTCTGTGCCCCTAATCACAACCCTCTGGGTTCTGTCTGTTAGCCCCTTTTCAATCCACTTACCTATCCATCCATCTAACCCACACTTCCTAAGCTTGCCTATGAGGATGCTGTGGGAGACGGTGTCAAAAGCCTCGCTGAAGTCAAGGTAGACAATACCCACCGCCCTCCTCTCATCTATCCAACCAGTCATGACATCATAGAAGGCTATCAGGTTAGCCTGACATGACCTCCCCTTGATAAAGCCATGTTGACTATTTCTGATGGCTTGCTTTCCCTCCATATGCTCTGAGATGACGCCCAGGATGACGTGTTCCATCACCTTTCCAGGGATGGAGGTGAGGCTGACCGGTCTGTAACTTCCCGGCTCCTCCTTCTTGCCCTTTCCGAAGACTGGGATGACATTGGCCTTTCTCCAGTCCTTAGGCACCTCGCCTGTTCTCCAGGACCTCTCAAAGATGATGGAGAGTGGTCTTGCAATGACTTCTGCCAGCTCCCTCAGCACTCTCGGGCGTATCCCATCTGGACCCATGGACTTGTGGATGTCCAGCATTCTTAACTGATCCCTAACTTGGTCCTCCTCCACCAAGGGAAGATCTTCCTTAGTCCAAACTTTCTCTGATTCATCCAAAGTCCATGGCTCTTGGGGGTTGGCCCGAGCAGTAAAGACTGAGGCAAAGAAGGCATTCAGCAACTCAGCCTTCCCAGCATCCTCTGTTACCAAGGCACCCGACTCATTCATCAGCGGGCCCACAGCTTCTTTAGTTTTCTTTTTGCCTCCAATATAATTGAAGAACCCCTTCTTGTTAAGTTTGACATCTCTTGCCAATTCTAATTCCAAGGAGGCCTTGGCTTTCCTTGTTTCTTCCCTACATAGTCTAACAGCATCTCTGTAAGCCTTCCAGGTGGTCAGTCCCTTCTCCCACTTGGTGTAAACCTCCTTCTTCCACTTCCGTTTTTTTCAGAAGGTCCCTGCTCAGCCACCCAGGTCTCCTGCTTCCCTTGCTCGATTTCTTGCTCTTTATGAATGCACTGTTCCTGAGCCTGGAGAAGGCAATGCTTGAATATTTCCCAGCTTTCTTGAGCCCCATTGCCTTCCAGAGCCCTAACCCATGGAACTTCACCTAGCAGTTTCCTGAAAAGGACAAAGTTAGCCCTCCTGAAATCCAAGCTTTCAGTCTTGCTTATTGGGTTTTGTATGTTACCCACGATCCTGAACTCTTGTCTTCCCATGGTCACTGCAGCCTAGGTTGCCCTCAACCTTGATGTCATCCACCAGTCCCTCTTTGTTCGTCAGTACTAGGTCCAGTAATGCCTCTCCCCTTGTAGGCTCTTCCACCAGTTGGGTTAAGAAGTTATCATCAATATTTTGGAGGAACCTCTTAGATTGTATGTTCCTGGCTGTGTAGCCTTTCCAGCAGATATCTGGGTGATTGAAGTCCCCCACAAGAAACAAGGCCCGCGATTGTGAGGCTACTTGGAGCTGGTTGTAGAAGGCCTCATCAACTTCTCTATCCTGGTCAGGTGGTCTGTAATAAACACCCACATTAGTGTCCCTCTGTGGGACGAGGCCTGAAGAGCAGGACCCCGAGTACTGCTCAATTAATTAGCGGGGATGTGCTGGAACTTGTAGGCCAGAAACCATGGGAAACTGAAGGAAGTCATGACCATAAAAAGACTAAACAAGGGCCTGAAAACAGAAACTTGACAGATGTTACAACACTGAGATAAGCAAGTTCCAGACACCCTGGCGCCCTGCCAAAGAAAGCCTTAAGGACTATCTCCTCAAGATAAGATATGTTTGCTAGCGTGACAGTATATCGCTGACCAATCTGATGCAGCCGCGTGAGCAGCATATGTGCAAAAGAACCAATCTGTTTAAAACACACAGTCAATGTAAGCATATATAAAGAAATAATTGTATACAATAAATTGACATTCTGCTTGCATCAAGCTGTGTCCCGTCTCTCAATCGCCGCATCCCTCATATTGGCCTGCCCCTTAATTCTCACCCACAGGCTCTCAACTCTCTCATCTGACACCGGGGAAGAATTTAGGGACATCTCCTCACTCTCTATCCATTCCTTGACATAAAGGGCAACACCTCCACCCCTCCTCCCTCGCCTGTCTCTTCTGAACAACCTATAGCCCTCAATAGCCACACTCCAGTCATGGGATTCATCCCACCAGGTTTCAGTGATGGCCACTATATCCTATCTTTCCAGCAGCACAGTAGCTTCCAACTCATCCTGTTTGCTGCCCATGCTGCGTGCATTGGAGTAGAGGCACTTCAGGAAGGACAGGCTGGGCAGAAGGGGAGGGGGTGTTGCCCTCTATGTCAAGGACCAGCTGGAATGTATGGAGCTTCACCTGGGGATGGATGAAGACAAGACAGAGAGCTTATGGGTCAGGATTAAAGGGAGCACGGGGGCAGGTGATGTTACAGTAGGAGTCTGCTACAGGCCACCAGATCAAAGTGACAGCGAGGATGTGGCCCTCTACAAACAGATAGGGGCAGCATCGCGCTCACACGCTCTGGTCCTCATGGGGGACTTCAACCACCCCGACATCTGTTGGAAGGACAACACAGCAGAGCACAGGAAATCCAGGAAGTTCTTGGAATGTGTCGACGACAACTTTCTTCTACAAATAATAGAGGAACCAACGAACTGGGTTTTCCCATTCGAATGGGAAACACAGCTCACGTGAACTGTGCTACCACAGGGCTTTAAAAATAGCCCAACACTTTTTGGAAATCAGCTAGCCAAAGATTTAGAAGAGTGGGAACGCCCGCCTGGGACAGGAGTGGTATTGCAGTATGTGGACGATATATTACTCGCCACTGACACCAGAGAAACATGCCTAGAATGGACTGTGAGCCTGCTAAATTTTCTTGGACTTAATGGCTATAAAGTTTCTCCACAGAAGGCACAGATAGCCCAGCAGCAAGTGACCTATCTGGGATATGAAATCACCGCAGGCCAACGGACACTAGGGAAGGAGAGGAAAGAGGCCATTTGCCAGACACCTCGACCACAGACGCCTAAGGAACTTCGGACCTTTCTAGGAATGACAGGATGGTGTCGTCTCTGGATATGTAACTACGGACTCTTGGTAAAGCCGCTATACGGGTTATTAAAATCTAACTCAAAGAATATTGTGTGGAATAAGGAAGCAGACAGAGCCTTCCATCAGTTAAAAAAGAGGTTAATGGAAGCACCTGCCCTGGGATTACCCGATACTACTAAACCTTTCTGGTTGTTTTCCTATGAAAAACAAGGAACGGCCTTAGGAGTCCTAGCTCAGAATCTGGGACCCTATCGAAGGGCGGTGGCATACTTCTCTAAACAGCTCGACGGAGGAAGTAAAGGGTGGCCTAGCTGTCTCCGAGCAGTGGCAGCAGTGGTAAGAAACATCCAAGAGGCCCGTAAGCTCACCCTAGGCCAGAAAATCACAGTTATGGTATCACACACCGTCTCAGCAGTACTGGAAGTAAAAGGAGGGCATTGGCTTTCACCTCAGAGGTTTCTTAAGTACCAGGCTATCCTGATAGAGCAAGATGATGTAGAAATAACAGTAACTAATATTGTCAGTCCAGCCTCTTTCCTCAGCGGAACCGAAGGAGAATCAGTGACCCATGACTGCTCGGAAACAATCGAGGCTGTGTACTCCAGTCGAACAGACCTGAAAGAAGAACCATTGGAAGATGCAGAGGATTCCTGGTTCACCGACGGGAGCAGCATCGTTCAACAGGGGATACGCAAAGCTGGCTATGTGGTAACCACCACAGAGAAGGTAATAGAGTCCAAAGCCCTGGCCCCAAATACATCAGCCCAAAAGGCTGAGATAATAGCACTAACCCGAGCGCTGGAACTAGCCAAAGGAAAACGGATCAATATCTGGACAGACTCTAAATATGCTTTTGGGGTGGTGCACGCTCACGGGCCGGTCTGGAGAGAAAGAGGCCTCTTATCTACACAAGGGAAGCACATAAAACATGCTGAGGAAATTCTCGAGCTCTTAGATGCAGTATTACTGCCTACCAAAGTGGCTATCATGCACTGCAAAGCTCACCAAAAAGGGAACACCGCTCCGGAACTGGGCAACGCACTGGCGGACCGAGAAGCCAAAAGAGCAGCAGAGATGGGTAATGCAGAGGTACAATCCTTGGTCCCAGATGGTAAGATACAAATTGACGACGAACCTAGATATTCTAGGGACGATCACAAATTGATCAAAGACTTAAATGGGAAAATTGAAGGGAAATGGGCCAGAACCCCACAGGGAAAAATAATAGTGCCTTTCTCGTTACTATGGGCTGTAGTCATGGCAGAACATAAGAAATCCCACTGGGGAACAGAGGCACTTTACGGATACCTGAGTAGGCTGAGATGGGCTCGGAATCTATACGCCACTGTCAAACAAGTCACTCAGCAGCATGAGGTATGTTTACAGAACAACCCTAGGACAGGTCCCAGAGTCCAGTTTGGCCAAATAGGGAAGGGAAACCATCCGGGACAACAATGGCAAATTGATTTTTCAGAACTTCCAAGAAAAGGGGGGTTTCGATACCTATTGGTATTAACAGATACCTTTTCAGGATGGCCAGAGGCGTTTCCCTGCCGAACCAATAAAACAAGAGAAGTGGCTAAAGTGCTGTTGCAAGAGATTATACCAAGATTTGGGGTTCCCGCAGTGATTTCCTCGGACCGAGGATCTCATTTCACTGCAAAGGTTGTTTCAAAAGTAAGCAGATTACTGGGTATAGATTGCAACTTCACACCCCATACATCCCACGATCAAGTGGTCAGGTAGAAAAGATGAATCACCTAATTAAAATGCACATTGTGAAGCTAGGCCAGGAAGCTAACTTGGCCTGGCCTCAGTCATTACCGTTAGCCCTTCTCAGGATAAGAACAAAACCCAGAACCAAAGAAGGTTTGAGCCCCTTTCAAATACTCTATGGGAGACCATATAGTGTACAAGATGGGACATCCACAGAGTTGGGGAATGAAATATTGACAGATTACATGATAAATTTACAAAAACAGATCCGAGGGGTAGAAAAACTGGTTCTGGGAACAAGAGCTCGTGGGCTGGATGGACCAGTACACGAGATCGAACCTGGGGGTTATGTATATGTCAAGTCTTTTACAGATTCACCACTGAAGCCAAAGTGGGAAGGTCCCTTCCAGGTACTGCTGACCTCTCACACAGCCATAAAGATTAAGGAACAAGCCGCTTGGATCCATTGGACTTGAGTCAAGAGAGCTCCAGAACCCCAATGGACATCAACGCAGGCCGGACCCTTGAAACGTCGCCTCCAACGAAGAGATGGACATTAATGACATTGATAATCGTTACCATGCCGGGACTTTGTATTTCAGGGGGAGGGACACGGGATGTGAATACATATTCACGAAATCTAGAAACATTGGTAAGGGCTACTAATCTGTCAGATTGTTGGGTATGTAGTACCCTCCCCAAAGGAGAAATGAAATTGCCTCTATATGGGGTGGCAGCAAGCAATTGGAACTGTGCCAACGGAACCTGGCCCAAATTTTGGGCAAGAGGGGAAGATGAGTTGGACGGGTATTGTGAGAACGATGATAATATCTACCCCTTAGGACCCAGATTTGATTTACAAGTGTTGAAAGAAAAGCTCGTTGTATTAGTTAGCAATAACAATTGTACCTGGGAACACGGGGAATATAGACACAGGGGGCCGGTGAATAGGACAATAGCCTGGGGATGGAGCAAGTTCATAGCTAAAACTCAGATTTTGCATCAGACTGCGCAAGATGACACCACATTCAAGTTTTCAGACCTTTGGGAAAAGTTAACCTCGTGGTTACCTAACCTGGCTTGGCTTAAACAACTGTTTATCCTTCTAGTAGCAATACTTGTGTTAGGAATTTTAGCGTGTGCATTAGCTAGATGTCTTATGTGTTGTACCAGGGGGGCCAAAGATGAATACATTCAATGGAAGAAGCATCAGCTCCGTGAGCGAGTGGAGTCAGGGAAGTATTTTAGAAATCAGATGAAGAAGGAAAGTGTGTTATAGGCAATTGTAAAAGAATTTACAAAGGTGAAAGAAAAGGGGGGACTTGATTCAGAGAATTAATGGTTAAAGGTCGTTAGTGTAGATTTAGTACAGCTTGGCAAAGAACAGAGCTCGGAGCCCAGGAGCCCAGCATTCCAAGATAAAGAAATGGCCTTGTGTATAAGATAGCGGGAACAGCCTGCATGCTAAGGAGGAACCCAACTGTCTGGGTAAAGTGTCCATCTGGTCGGGACCAGTTTTGCGGTTTGGGGGCCAGCCAGCCCAGCATTCTAAGCCAAAGGTAAAAGTACACGGTGAAGAAGACTATGAGCCTTCCTCCAGAAGACCCCAGCCCACAACCACTGGGCGACAGTACGCATGCGGCGAGGGGAGGAGACTTATGATAATGAGTTCCTAGAAATAATTAGAATAGTAACGCCTTTTCTTAGAATCAATTATAATAACCCAGCCCACATTAATGAATATGTATGCTTTTCATCATAAATAGATGCTTGTTTTACGAGCCAGTGTGCAAGTTAGGAGGAGAAATCCCCCTTGCACCCGGCGCCGCAATGAACATACCTGCTTTATAACTCTCTGCGAGTTGTAGGGTTTGTTTCCGCGCGTCACTGGGCTCCCCGGTGGGGTCCAGTGTCACCTGTGGGGAGGAGGGGATGGTCACCTCGCGTGGCTGAGGCATGGGGAGAAGGGAGAGAGGTGTCGGTGTACATCCCTGACACCAGGGGCAAGGGCCAGGGGCGCGGAGGAAGAAGAGGGTCTTGGTGTAATTCAGGAGGAAGAGGTGCTGCGTCCTCTCCCTCCCCAACACCCTTCAGGCCACTGCAGGCTCGCTTGGGCTGTGAGGAGGGGGCGTGGGGGAGGTGATGGCGGGCAGCCCCATGGCAAGCACCACCCCCCACCCACCCTCCTCCACACCACCACAATCCCAGTGGCCTCACCCTCACCTCCTCAACACCCTCAGGCGGATGCCGGTGGCGATGGCAGCCAGAAGCCCGCTGGCCCACGGCTGCCGTCTAGTGGCACGGCCAGGGCACGCTGACTCTCTGGGAGGCGGTGGCTCCCTCGGAGATGGGGGGATCCAGAAGACGGGGGCGGCTGAGAGGAGGGAGGGCCGCAAGGGGCAAAGAGGGGCCTGGGGCCTGCGCTGGGGGCTGCTCGGCCTCAGGGCAGGCCCCACGGGCGCCATGGCAAAGCTCGGCCTGGCCACCAGCAGAGCCCGCCTTCTGCTCCCAATGGTCTTCGCCCTCATAGGTCGGGAGCGCTGTCAGTCTCCTCCCCTGAGGCGAGGCTGCCGCTGATTGGCCACAGGTGGGCAGGCTGCCGTGCGGCAGTGCTCATCCGTCACCAGAGAGAGTCACCGCTGATTGGCCGCCTGGGCCGTCACCCTGCCCTCCTTTGGGGCCCACCCTCCCCTGGGGCGATGCTCTCTGTTATTGGCCGCCTGAGGGGTCGCTCACACACAGTGCCCGCCCTGCCCTCTCGGAATCTTTTCTCTGATTGGCTGTCTGTTACAGTCAATCCCATGCCCTGTCCCCCTCCTCTGACGCCATTGGCTGTCCCGGGCCCGCTGCCTCCCCTCCTGGGCGGGCGTTGCCGGGCGACCGGCTCCGCCTTCAGGGCTTGATCCCTGCCCAGGGCCCCTGGGCCCTGAGGGAAGGCCGTGGGGCGTCCAAGACGGGTCGGGGCCTTCAACCTGTAAAAAGGAGGCTTTGGGCTCGGAAAGGATGGGCTAGGTGCTAACAGTGGCGCCTTGGACTCTGAAAATGAGGGGAACCCCTTGGTTGTGGCCTGAGCTGGCTTTGGTGCCCAGTAACTCCCCCCAGGACACCAGCCTCCTGTCTGGAGCGAGCAGCGTGAGGGCTGGAGCCTGAAGGCACGGGCCCGATGGACGCTGTGGGCTTTTTGTGGAATTTTTAGGGACGTTTTACAGGGGTGGTCCGTCCACGGAGGGAATGCTGCCTGTGCGACCTATCAAAGGATAAGAAGGGGAGTGCTGGTTCCCGAGGATGCGTTGGATAATGCGTGACCTGGGCCTGGCGTTCCTGCTCTGGGGTGAGGGGTGGAGAAGGGACTGCTGGGCCTTGGCCCCAGCTAGTAACGGAGCAGCAGCCGCTCGCTCACTGCCCCCGGCGCGATGGGGGAGAGCATGGGAAGGGTGAAAGCCAGACAGTTCCTGGGTTGAGGTAATAACTTCACTAATGGCAACAAAATAAAATCATACCAGTAATGAGAAATTGTAATGAAGAAGAAAATAGCACAGAGTGAGAACTAAACTTGCGAGACAGACAAGCAATGCAGCTGAAGGCACCACCGACCGAGCGATGCCCAGCCAGTCCCTGAGCAGCGTTCCCCTGTGCCGGCCTCCCCCCAGGTTTATGGCGGAGCAGGATGTCCTATGGCACGGGATGTCCCTCCCTTTGCTCCGCTGGGCTCAGCTGTCCCAGCTGTGTCCCCTCCCAACGCACTGCGCACCCCCAGACTGCTCGCTGGCGCGGTAGGCAGAGAAGCAGAAAGGGCCCTGATGCTGCGTACACGCTGCTCAGCAGTAACGAACACGTGCCTGTGTGATCAAAGCTGTTTCCAGCGCAAATCCAAAACGTCGCCTCATATGAACTACTACGAAGAAAATTAACTCTATCCCAGCCAAAACCAGCACAGCTCCCCAGAACAAAAGAGGATTCTGACGCCAGGAGAAATGGCGACTCCAGAGCTTTGCGGAGCACGGGTGCCTTTCCGTGCCCTGAGATGTCTCCGGAGGGGCGGGTCAGGCTCAGGCTTCTCTCCTCCTCCCCTCTGGGCTTTGCGGTCTAGGGGGGGGCAGCTGGGGCTTTGCTATCAGGAACAGCCTGGGTCCGGGGCTACTGTCCTGCAGGTGGTGGCAGAGGCCAGGAGTGACACTGTCCGCTCGGCACGCTCAGGGCGGTCCCCATGGGAAGGACACCATGGCACTGGGCTGCTTGTTCCAGCTTTATTATAAACTAAGTCGTATTCAAACACAGCCGTTCCCTAAGGCTTAGCTGACCTCTCTGTCTCTTCAGAGCCCGCAGCACAGTGCTCGAAGGGACCACCGTGATGATGTTGGCTGCTTCCTTGGTGTTCCCAAGATGAGCAAGGTCTGAGCTGCCAGGGACCGGACTGCGGGTTCAGCGTCAGTCTCCAAGGGCCTGAGAGCTGTGACAGAAGGAAACACAGCAGTGGTGAAACCCCGCTGTCTGCAGAGACCCTCCCGTGCCAGCCCTGTCTGTCTCTTTCTCTGGCCAGGAGGAGCAGGTGAGGCCATCAGAGCAGCTGGAAGCTGCTGCTCAGGAAGGCCCATGTGCCCCTCACACCTCCCTCTGCTCCTGAAGCAGTTCCCTGGAGCAGGGCCTGGGATGGCAGCACCCTGCCCAGGCTCTGTCCCGTGCCCCACCAGTCCCAGCCAGCACAGCACTGCCCCCGCTCACCGTTGCAGATATCCCGCAGCTGCCTCCCCTCTGGGTCCCTCAGGCGCCGCGCACCAAGCCCTAGGCACAGAGCTTTGTCAGACCTCTGCTCCCCAGTGCGCCTCGGCAGCGCGGCCCCCGGCCCTGCCGGCTCGGCTGGATGCCCTCCTGCCCCCCAGCAGGGCTGAGCGCGGGGATGGACAGTCCCCGAGGGCGGTGGGACGCAGCAAGGCTCCCGGTGAGCCCACCTGCCTGGGCAGCTGGGGGCCAGGCTGCCAAAAGTGGGACCCCGGGGGCTGTGGCTCACCGATGAACCTGACGGCTGCCTCGCGCAAGGTGGCCTGAGCGTTCTGCAGGTACGGCAGGCTCTGCTCCAGGTATTCTTCCAGCCTGCTCCTGTCCTGCAGCAGCTGGAGAGAGCACAATGGTATGGGCATGTCACCATCCCTCTCCAGTCATCTGGACACCTCCCTCCTCCCAACACCCCTGTTCCTGAGACCCCTCCCTCCCACTGGGTGCAGGAAAGGCCCTGGGGGGCTCTGTTCTTGAGGGCAGGGAAGGAGGATGCAGCTCCAGGCTGGAGCGGGGCAGGCGAGGCAGAGCTGCACAGCCCACACCCCAGACGCCGGGGGACACCCCTCGTCCAGCCTGGGCCCTGGGCCTCACCGAGTACTCGACAGTCCTCCACATCTTCTGTGGCTGCACCAGGTCTTTGAGCTCTTTCATCTTGAGGAGCTCGGCTGCAGCAAGGAGGGCTTCCCTGGATGCCTGCAGAGGGGCAAAAGCTGGGAGATGGCACCACAGTCTGGGGAAGGAGACCTGGCGGCCCCCTCCTCTTGGCTTCGTTCCTGGCACGATTCAGCCCTTGGGGAGCTGGGACATGCCCTGGCCTAAATCTCTGGGGGTCTCTTGGGCACGGCCTGGGGGGACAGGGATTGAGCCTCCAAGCCGTGGCCTCCAGCTGCTGCAGGGACAACAGGGAAGCCTGCAGGGACGCACCTATTCCCGCCTGGGGCCACGGGCAGGGCAGGGGTGGGCAATGTCTGTGCCAGCTTCTCTGCCCCTGCTGGCGCTGGGTCTGCAGGGGCCTTCCCCTGGGCTGCCCTGGAGGAGGGCTGAAAGGAGGCAGCGTAGCTGGGAGGGGACCCCCCCAGTGTCCCCTCCGCTTCTGCAGCAAGAGGCAGTGGTGGAGCGGTGCAGGGAAGGAGGGGAGCTCTGCCCTGTCCTCAGGGACTCGGGCAGTGGGACCCCGAGGTGAGAGACGCTCCCCCGGTCCCACTGCCAGCGGCTCTTGCCCTTGATACCCAGGGGGTCAGCACGCCCTTCCCTGTGTCCCTGGCCAGCTTTCAAATCTGTACCTCGGACACGCTGTCTGTCTCCTCACACGTGTGAAAGAATAGCGGGAGCAGGCCCCTTTGCACTTGCTCCTTCATCCTCTTCTTGTCCTCCCCCACCACAGTCCCCACCAGATCTCTGAAGAGGCTGATGGAGAGCTCTCGCAGCTGGCTGGACTCCTGGTAGGGAGAAGGAGAGGGGGACTTGAGAAGGAGCCCCTCCCTGCTTCCTGTGAGCATCAGCCCAAGGGCGTGAGCCTGGCAGATGGGAGGGGAGATGCTCCGGGGCCAGATTCTGCAGGAGGGAGAAGCCGTGCTGGGCTGCAAAGCCCAGAAGCCATCCCAGCAGAGCCCAGGGGAGCAGACCCTCCTCTGAGTGCTGCCCGTGGGGCTGGGCTGAGGGGCAGCTCTCATCGCAAGAGTGCCCATCTGCAGGGCTCAGTCTCCCACATCAGCCTTACAGCCTCAAAGAGGGGCAGGAGCTTCTCCTCCGCCAGCTGCACAGCAATGAGGCTGGCCTCCTTCCTCTCCAGGTGACCCATCACGTTTCTGAAGATGACCAGGACATTCATCTTGATATCGGTGGTGTGGCCATCCTGCATCAACTCCATAATGTGTGGCAGGAGGACCTGCATTTTTCTTGCCTGTACGAAAGACAGTTTACTTTGTATTTGAAACGGTCAAAGACCACCCCAGCAAAAGTGTCCCAGCCTCCGGTCCGGCGTCCTGGCAGGTGGTGGCACAGGCATCTCTGCAGCAGCCTCCTGGCAAGTGGCGGCCATGGGCACACTGGTGGGGACGCGGGAGAGCAGGGGTAGGGCAGGGAGGGCAGGAAAGCAAAGACCCCCCTCCCGTCCCCATCCCAGCCGCCCCCTTTTCCCGCAGGCCCGAGGAGGCAGATGGCTGGGGAACCCTTCGTGCCTGGAAAGCTCCCCAGGCAGCCACCGCCCCGCCCCCGCCCCCCCCCCCCCCCCGCATGGCATTTGGAGCAGTCATCCCACTGCCCGTCCCCCCGCCACAGCCAAGCCACCACCTCACCCACTGCCCCAGCCCCGGCTGCCAACGTGCCTCCTCTCGGTGCCGCCCTGCTCACCGTGTCACGTGTCTGCGACAGCTGGAGGAGGTGTCTGAGCAACAGGGAGGCTGTCACCAGGCTTGGACACCTCTGATAGACGGTACCAAAATCCTCGGACAGGAACGCAGCGGGGGCCAGCAGCTGAAACAAACACCGCAGTGAGATCCTGGCAGAGCCTGCAGGGCTCGCTGAAGGTGAGCAAGGCCTTTGCACTTTTGTCAAGGTAACTCACAGACAAGTGAAGGATGTAGGCCTTCTCTATGGCCAAGGCGCCTGGGGCGCGTGTTTTCCTGCCCTGGAGTTGACTGAGGAGCTCCTTTAAGATCTTCTCCAGAGTCTGAGGGACGGAAAGCATCACCTCCCACATCGCTGCACCATTGCTGCAAGCCAGAGCACTCTGTCAGTAGGGCCTCTCGGCCACAGCAGCGTGGCCGGGGACAGCCCTGCATGAGACGGACCCTGCCCCTCGGTCGGGATGCCCTGGGCAGCCGGAGAGGGCTGAGCTCCCTGTGGGGCTGGGAGGAGCGTGGTGGCTCTGGGCTGGCTTGGCCAGCTTTGACTGCTGCAGGCCTGGCTGACCCACCAGGGCTGGAAAGCGTGGTGGGATGGAGGGCCCCGCTCCACGGGGATGTCCTGCGGCATTCCTTGTGTCTGGCATCCCGAGAGTCCCTGACTTCCTCTCCCATTGGGAACAAGCCCTCATGGCTTTTGGGGCCAGTACCTGTCTCCGGTTGCAGAGAACTTCAACAGGCTCAGGAGCACTTTGGTGGGGTCCAGGTCAGTCAGCACGTCAAGCAGTGACTCCACGCTCTGGCGTGCTGACTCCGTGTTGATGTGTCCCAGGTTTTCCTGGATGCAGCTCATGATCTTCAGCACCTGGAGGAGACACAGGTGAGGATGGTGCTGCCACTGGAGCGCAGCCATTTCCTCAGCTGCCCTTTCCGTCCCTCTCTGCTGGCTTCAGGTGGCTTCAGGTGCCCGAGACACCTTGGGGGTGGGAGGGAGGAAGCGGGAGAGGAACAAGGCCTGACAGGGCTCAAGGGCAGGGCAATCCAACCACAGGGTACTTACATCCGCCAGCCAGAGGTCGGGGTATGTCATGAACAGATCCAGCACTCTTCTTGCCGCTTCCTTGTCAAAGATGCTGGAGTCTCTCATCGCCTCGATGAACGCAAGGACGATGTCTGTCATCTGATAAGGTGGGAGGTATTGTGCAAACCGCTATGGGAGGAAGGAAGGGAGCAAAGACGTCACACCGAGTCCCCGACGGTGTGTTTAGCTGGGCAGAGTGAGCAGTCCTGGCGAGAGATGCCGGCCAGTGCTGGTGGCAGTGCCCGCAGGAAAGCTGGCAGCAGGGGCTGCTGTCTCTGCAGGGCGGAGGATGAGAGCAGAGGGTCCCCAGGGTGAGGGGGGAGGCTTGGGCTCATGGGCACAGCGTTGCCGGCCCTACGGAGAACCAGGGCTCTCTGGTGGCCAGGAGGGCTGGAGCTGCTGCTGGGACACTGGCGTGCTGCCCCCGCATAGTCCCTGCGTGGGGACAGAAGGAGCCCTCTCACCAGGGACAGGGAGACCAGGGACACCACGGCAGCCCCACTGATGCCACATGCCTTTGCTCACTCAAGTCCTCTCGAGGCCACAGGCAAGAGTCCCAGTGGGGGTGGAGCTCCTTACCATGGCCCACTCTCTGGCGGTGTGAGAGAAGCATCCAAATTTCCAAGGGAAGTTTTGTTTTTTATTCTTTGTCGGTGAGTTGCCTAAATAGCGGGGGAAACACAGAAGAGTCTGTAAGACACAGCAGCTTTGCCAGCAAGCTTACCAAACTGCCCTGAGATCCGCTTGCAAGATGGCAGGACACAAGCGGTCAAGGAGACTTCTGGAGGGTGTCAGGAATAGCTTCTTGCTACAGGCACTGGAGAGACCAGCCGGAGTGATGCGCGGGTGGATCTGCTCTTCACTAATGGGGAAGATGTGGCTTTGGGACCTGATAATCAATGGTAGCTTTGTTTGTAGGGACCGCAACAGAGTGAGCGGGGTTCAAGATGCTGAAAGGAGGGAGGGAGGAGAGTAGCAGAGAACAGATCCTGGACATCAGGAGAGCACTCGGCTTCTGCAGCAGAACGTCAGCTGGGATGCTACGGGAAGCAGCTGGGAGGGGCAAAGGAGGTCAGGAAGAGAAGCAGAGCTATCAGGAGATGTCTGTGTGCAGAGGGACAAAGCCCACCATTGTGGGTTGTTTCTCTTACGTTCGTGCTGATCGATGAAATCGCTGAGGTGGCAAAGAGCAAAGTAAGCACCAGGGGTTGTCTCTTCTGTGGAAGAAAAGAAAAGCAGGAGACGTCCCAGCAGCGTTCCCAGGTTTGCAATCTGGAAGTGTTTATCTTTGATGGGGTCATACACTCCTGTTGGATAATGTTTCCAGGCCTGGGCGAGAGAGGCAGAAGAGCAGAAGGGTTGAGGGCAATCAGTTGGTGCCAAAGCCCTGAACCCAAGTGTGTGCCCAGGGCTGGATCCCTGCGGAAAAAGGGCTTTGCAGGGCCATGCCAGCCACGACTCCGAAAGCAACCGGCTGGGGAGCAGCCCCGCGTGGGGAGAGCTGCTGCTGCTCTGGTGTGCAGTGAGGGGAGGGGGCCTGGCTGGAGGGGGCCTGGACCTTACCGACATGCATTCAAACATTTCCAGGTGGAAGCTCAGGTTGACAATTATATCCAGGGCCCTCTTCTGCACGGCTACTGTCTCAGAGTCGGTGAAGTTCAGCAGCATCTGGGAAGAGAGAAGCTGCTGGTGTGCCCTGGCAGCAGACGCCTGCTCCAGCAGAAACAGCACTGCTGAACTCCTGGGCTGGACTCGCACAGCCCATTAAGGCTTCCTCTGATCTCAAGGAAAGCCTGCAGTTCCTGCCCTAGGGGAGCTCGCAGGCTTGGGATAAATGCCCCGGGCCAACCTTGTGGCCAGGCAGGAAGGCAGATGCCACCCTCTGCAGCCACTGTGCTCCAGAAGAGCCTGGTGGCCCAAGGGAGGTGGGCACCCTCCCTGCAGTGTGCTGTCTCTGCATGGCACTGAGGTTGGCACCGTCCACTCCAGAGTGGACACCCCCTTCCCTCCAGGGTGAGGAACAGCCCTTGTGCATGCCAGACCTGGAAGATGATCTGCACCAGCATGGTGACTCTGTGGAGATGACAGTTGAACACCAACTCTCTCACCATGTACTTCACGGTGTTCATGGTCTGCAAGGAGGGCAAAGAGTTGTGCCAGTGATTCCGCTGTCCCTCTCACCCCCAGGAGACTGCTCTGAACCCCCAGAGCCAAGGGAGGACTCCCGTGCTGCCTCGCGGTACCCAGGAGACACCCAAGGGCAGACAATCTGCTGGGTGCAGAGCAGCCTGCAGCACTGGAGGCGGCCAGGCCTACAGGAAGGGGACAGATGGAAGGGGGTGGGAAAGCAAAGCCGAGACCCTGCTCTGCCTTGGACCTCTGGTCATATCGCAGCACGGGGTGGGCCAGGGAGCAGCCTGGGGGGACTGGAGGCTCCTGGAGCTCACCCAGGTCTTACCTGATGGTAGAGGATTCTTTCCAGGTCCTGCATTTCCTCTTCAGGAGGAAGGAAAAAGACACTCGAGAAGCAGGTTTCTAGGAGGCTTTCCTCTTTACCCTCCAGCACTCTCTGCCCTGAGCTGCAAAGGGCGAGAGGGGCCATTTGGACACTGGTGCTGGGAGCAGCACTTCGAGGCCTCGTGCAGGTGGACAGGGACCTCTGGGGCAGGGATGGGCAGGTACCTCAGTTTAGCGATGACATCCATGGCTTTCATCCGCACTTCTGTGCTCAGTTGGTCCCTGGGCTCCTTTTCCAGCAGCATCTGCAGAGGACAACCAGGATGGGACTTGGCAGCTGCCAGCTCCCAGTGCCACCAGACCCTCGCCCTGCCCAAGCACTGTCCTCACAGGGGGGCCGTGCCCCCTTCTCCAGAGCTGCCTGGTGTGCTCTCACCTTGATGTTCTCTGGCAGCTCGAATGCATGGCAGAAGAAATGTAGGCACCGTAACAAGCTGTAGTCTGAGGCTGTATGGCACATCATGTTGATGCTGTCAAGAAACTCAAGCTTCTTGTCCTCGTCCTGGCAGCCGCGGGGACAGAGAGACAAACAGAGCGTGAAAGGGGCCCCCACGGCCATCGGGAGCGGAGCACAGCGGGTGCAGGGCCGTGTGGAAGAGCTGGGAGATGCAGCTCTGCCCAGCCAGCACACCTCCAGCAGCCCGGCAGCAGAGCCCCTGGCAGGAGATGCCGGCAGAGCTGCAGGGGAAATGGCCGCAGTTACCTCTTCTGGGCAGCGGACAAAGGCCATGATAAAGTCCATGGTTTCCTTTGCCTTTTCGTAGAGCGGTAACCATTCAGGATCTAATAAAGTAGGAGAGCAAGGAGAGCTGTAGAGAGGAGCTGCTGGCAGGGGGGCAGAGGAAGATCTGCCCTCCGTCCAGCCTCATGCCCGCTCCCCTGGCGCCTTCTTCCCACATGTGACAGGGCTGGAGGGTGCCCTGCAGATGGGCTGCCATGTCGGAGCACGGCGCAGCGGGGAAAGCCCCCGGTGCCCCGGGCTGAGGAACTGGCTTGCAGGTGGGCAGGAAAGGTCCCCCTCCCGCAGCATCGCTGCCTCCTGCCCGCCCCACTGACTCTCGCTGCCCGTGCCCCGGAGCAGGAGCTGGGTCCCGCCTGCTCTCTCCCTCCTTGGGAGAGGCTGTGCCGGGGCCCGATCCCAGCCCTGAGCAGCCCCGGCCTTCAGGCAGCACCATGCCCACCACCCATGAGATGAGACCCCCACTGCCAGCCTGCCAGGAAAAGGTGACTCTGGCCCGGAGCAGGGTGCGCTCGCTGGCCCCAGCCCTGCCCAGACCAACAGGGCCCCTCACTCACCCGTCTGCAGCGGCTCGACCATGGTCACCTCGTAGGGCTCCGGTGGAGATCTGCGCTCCCGGGGAGCCGCCTTCTCCTCCCAGGCCACCCTGGGGCGGCTGGGGGGTCTCTCTGCCATCCTGCGGGATGGAGGTAAAGGGGAAGGGGACGGAGGAAGCCTTGGCAAAACGCCTCGGCGCTGTGAGGCTGCCGGGGGCAGCAAGGAAAAGACACGGGCTGTGCTCGGGGGCTCTCGGCTCGCTCCGCTCCTGCCCTGTCCCGTCACTGTCCTGCCGGACACTGCGGGCAGGGGGCCGCAGCCCCGCTGACCACACGCAGAGCAGTGGGGTGTCACCGGGTGAGGTCACAAAGGGCCCCGCTGTGACCCGCCACCCGGGCAGGGAGGGGCAGGGCGCTCCCCGGGGGGGCATGGAACACATGGAAGCGGAGCATCCAGGAAAAGGGGGGAAAGAGAGAATAGAAGGTGCAGCCGAAAATGAGCCGGGGACGCCGGGGGCTCCCAGGCCAGCAGCCCTGTACCTGCCAGGGCAGCCTGCAGCAGGAGAAGCAGCCTGTTGCCCTGCCTGTACCGCCCGTGCTTGCCCGGCTGCTGGCGTCAGGCGGAGCTGGAGCACTCCCCAGTGCCAGCCGAGGGATGTCTCAGAGAGGGCAAAGAGGGGATCCAGCCTCCCCAGCCAAGGGGCTTGTTGGTCAGACAATAATATTTGAGAGGAGCCGGGTGGTCCCACTGGTTTTTGGTTTGTATTGGCTGCAGGTACTGAAAATGCCAAAGGGATCGGTTCATTGGGAGGAGTAAGTCGTGAGAATATTCCTCGACTTCCATCTCTCTGTGCGCAAAACCACTTCGAACCACACGGAAGCTGTAAAGGGAAGGTCTGGATTTGTCCTGTTTGTACGGACGGGCTAAGGCTCCTCCGGAGTTCAGAGCAGATGAAAACTGGCTGTGTCTCGCAGACCGGCGGCTGTGCCAAGCCCCCCTCTTCCCTTTACTTTCCCTGCTTGGACACATCTTGCATTCCCTGTACGCAGAGGAACATACCCTAACCAGAGGAGACCAAGTCCCAGCAGGGACCAACTGGCCAGGCCCCTTGCCCCAGCCCTGGCCAGCAACACCAGTGACCTGGGGACCCTTCCCCAGCCGAGGGGCCTCCTCTTGCCAGGAGGAAGAGGCCAAGCGGGGCAAGCAAGAAGGACCCGGGGAAAGCCCCAGCGGTGCCAGCCGAGGGACCGCTTCACTCATGCGCTCATCCCTGTCCCTGGGGAGGCTCGTTGGTGGCAGTGGCAGGGAGCCGGAAGCCCAGCAGGGCCTCTTGGGAGCCCTGGCCACAGGCTGAAAGCCGGCAGCCAAGATGTGGCACCGCTCAGGGCTCCTCACCAGCCCTGTGCTCCTGCCCTTGCCCCGTGCTGCCCTGCTGGACACTGAGGGGTCGGGGCCACGCTGGCACCCAGTGTGTCACGGAGGAGGTCACAAAGGGCCCCGCTGTCACCTGCCACCCAGGCTGGTTGCCACATCCACGCGGTGGCTGGCAGGCTACACACGAGAGCTGCAGGCACAAGCACCCGCGGTGGTGACTGCACAAGGCCGGAATGTCTAGGAAGGGGCACCTTTGCCTCGGGGAGGAGACGGCACGAAGGAGGGCACAGTCCCCACGGTCCATTCATGGGGGCAGCAGCTCTTGACCCTGCAGCCACCTACACCAGCCTCCAGCTTGCCCCTCCTGGCAGGGTCAGTGGCGCTCACCCCCTGTCCTCCTGCAGAACACCCTCTCGCTTTACAGTCTGCCCCCCCGCTGACAGCGGAGGAGGAGCAGACACCCCCCTGCCAGGGGAGGCTGCAGGAACTGAACTGCAGATGGCTGGCACTGCTTCTCCAGACCTTCCTCCTCTATTTGAGACAGAAAAGTCATAGCTTTGTCTCTCCTACACCTCTGCTTCCCACCGAGCTCTGGGTTTCATCTTCCAAAGAGGGGATGGGACAGAGGCACCCTCAGGAAGGCGTGGGCTGCCCAGGCCCTGTGGGGAAAGAGGCAGAGACGCAAAGACACCCATGGTACGAGGTCCAAAGTCGCCACAGGCAACACAGGCAGAGGCACGGGCAAGGAGATTTCTGGAGGGTGTCAGCAATAGCTTCCTGCTACGGGCACTGGCGACCATCTGGGGGCTGGAGTCCTACACCCGACGGCTCCACTGCCTGGGAATCATCACCCTCTAGGTGTACCAAGGCGGCAGCTCTTCATTAAATGTGCGGAGAGCAGCTTCCACCGGCTGTCCCCTGCTACAGCCCAACAGGAACAGCAGTGTCCTCTCCTCTGCCCATCTCCAGGCGCGGGAGGAGCTGCTCACGGACCCCTGGCAGCCAGCCCTGCTGCCTGCTGTGCTGCTCAGGGCCATGCCAACTGTCACCCTGCGCCCCTACCCGCATCACTGTTCTCCTGCTGAGGGACACTGCTCACCTCGTTATGTTCCCACCTGTCTACAACCAGCTGGTGCCAACTGTCTCGTGAGCATTCTGGAAAATGCTTACACGCTTTTTGCTCTCAACACCTGCTTTGGCCTCAATCCCCTTACCCAGATCATCAATAAGATATTAAACAAGACTGGCCCCAAGACTGAGCCCTGAGGGACACCACTGGTGACCGGCCGCCAACTGGATTTCAGCCCATGGATCACAACTCTCTGGGCACGGCCATCCAGCCGGTTGGGAGAGGAGGGTTGGGGTGAGAGGGGGTTAAGGGAGGGTTAGGGAGGGGGAAGAGGGTTTTTGGGGGTTGGGGGGGTTAAGGGGGGATTTTGGGGTAGGAGAAGTGGAGATGGGGGGGGGTTGAGGGAGCGTTTACAGAAGGAGGCTAGGAGGGGGGGGGTTGGGGTGGGAGGGGGGCTTGTGTGGCTTGGGGGAGAGGAGGGGTTTTGGGGGAAGGGGGTTAAAAGAAGGGGGTAAGGGGGCAGGGGTTTTGGGGAGGGGGGGTTAAGAGAAGACTATTTTGAAGGTCCAGTACAGTGAGAAACGGGTCATTACAGGCTGTCTTCATATTACATATACTGCAGATCTAGAAGTTGCATTTGATTCATCAGGAACTATTGGAAATTTTAATTTATGATCATGAAGTGATAGGAAGTGCATTTAAACAACACCACCTGTCACTATTTCAAAGCACGTTAAAAAGAACTTCTAGCTATTGATGAAGTAGTATGACATACACTCTTTCATGTGCCTGTCAAGTGCTCTACAGGTGATCACATGGGAATGCTAGCACCACAAGCAGAATACGCTCTCGCTCCTCTGAGCCAGACTAACGGCAAAATGCGTAACTTGTGGAAACAGTCGGCCGCTCATCATCATCACCTACATTGACTTGCACTGCTCTGCAAAACAGGCCACTGCATCTCAAGCAGAATTTCTTTTTTTAGGTGTAGTGTCATAATACGGATCACAGTTTTCTGTAATTACTAATTTTCTCTAATAGACCAGCCAGTAGCCTTCCGATGCTCCCTTCACGTACAAAATGTGGCCATCGTTAGAGCACGATGGGTTAAATTCATAGCAACGACAACTGAATGACAAAATCTGAATATTAGTCATTTCTATCAGGGCTAGCAAAATGACATATCCATTTGTCAGCATCCACTTTAGCAAAGAGCTGCTTACCCAGGTCACCGGTGACTCCAGGGGTGTCACCTGCAAAAACCCAGAAGAACACTCCTTTGGTACGTCGAACGTACATCCCGCCATCGTCAACTCTTCCTGCAATAAACACGCCCCCATCACGTTGGTTTTCTACGTAGAGGTCACAAGTGACTGTCATGTTTACGCTACACAAGAAGCTTCGCGCTTTAAAAAGCAATGAATCGATCGTTTTGAGCAGGCAGTAGGTAGAAGAGTATTCCCTATTTAGTCCAGTCAACTTTTTGAGGAAAGATTTAGCAATCCTAATGGTGACCTGCAGGTGTAAGACGCGTGGGACTTGTCTAGACTCATTGTTTCCCACCTGTGAATCCATAGATTTTCTTAGGAGGAGCAAATCTCCTCAGAAACCAACAGCAAAATGAAATGTATTGTCAGCAATTTTCAATTAATTATTTAAAAAACAAACACAACCAAAACAAAAGCACACAGAAGGTTTGCAACTGCACAGAAAAACTTGCGGGTGTCTGCCACGTGAAAAGTTGCTTTTAGACAACTACATCAAACCCAAGGTTCAAGGTTACAGCACCACATCTGCTACCATTTGATCTTCATTTCTCTAGCGTTTTTCATACAGGACAAGTCTTAAGCAATCCAGACCTCTTGCCCAAAAGCCAAACCAAACTTTTTTAAGCAAAATGTTCAAATACGTTGAAATTATTTGATCTTCCTGAGGTGGCACTTCAGCTCAACAGTAAAGCACCACGTTATACATCTAATGACAGCTGCAAAGGAGAATAGAGTGAAGGAATACCAGAACAATCAAACATCACCTAGAAACTTCCCCCGCCCCAGGGCTGCACTACAAGCCTCTTAACAGTAAAAATTAAAGGCATTTTTTACCTCCATTAATCTACACTAAAATTGGAAATCTACATCCCCTTTGTGGACTTGCAACATGGATACAGCCACAAGGTCGCATATTTCAAAAGTTTCAAATTATCTATAATTATTTACAGAATGTGAAAAGACTCTCTCTGACATCAGCTCAGCTGATAACTACATCATATCTATTTTAGCAACTTTTCTCCCCACCTCTTACAAAATAGTAAGAACAACCCCAGATTCCATTCAAATGCAATGCTATTAGAAGTACCACATTCTTGGATACATATTCATTACACAAACAAGATTTCTTTTTTGCCTTCTTACGGACTAAACAAGAGATCCCCACATCTTGCTGAAGCCATTATAAAGCGATTGCAAGCAATGTAGAATGAGTCGAATAGGAATATATTCAGGATACAGCTAGCTTCAACAAAAGCATCAGGGCAAAACACTAACAAATTCAGGAGTCGAAACAAAAAGCTTTCACAAGCACAAGACTAAAATTCAAACTAAAATGAACTAAATAATTCTGAAATTTAATCATAATAAATCGCCACTGATGACTGAAGTCAAGTATCGTTCCACAGAGAAGCACAGAGTGCAAGATTGCTTCAGTATTTCAATAGCATGCACTAATGGTTGAAAACATCTACCTAGGGCGAGATGAGCTTTAAACTGAGGATGAAGCAAACAAGTCAGAGGGCCCGAAACTGAAGACTACCATTATGAAAAGCTACAGGTCAGTAGAACTTAAATAATCAACTGAATAGTCAGGAAACAAGCTTGGTTCCGAAAACAAGATGAAAATTCAGAAAGAAATGGAAGAAAATGAAATAATAGGAAGGTTTTAGGAATCTCAGTACAGTAACTTAACAACACATCCTGTGTAGCTGTTATAGGAATCACTGAATATGATCTACTCAACGAGGAAAAGTTGATTTTAGGGGGAATACGAGACTTTGCTTAACAGATGACTGCAGAAGAAAACCTCGGGTAACTGAAGAACAGCCCCCAGCTACAAGATGGCGATGGTCTTCCAGGCTTCAGAGCAAAGTGATTCCAACACTTGTCCAGGCCAGAAATTAGAAGCACGTTCTGTAAAAGCGTTTGGGGGATCAATGATGCAATTAAAGTGAAAAAAACCTGGCCAAATGGCTATTTTAAAGAACATATCAAAGAATTTAAGTTAGACTTGAAAATAGAAGAAAATGATTTAAGCATAAATTTGATGATTACTTACTATTACTAAACCAATTAGTGAACAGGTTCTTTCCCAAATGCTTTTTAATTTTAAATAAACACTATGCTAAATATGCTGCTTGATTCCAAATTACCATCATTACAGCTCCGAGAAGGAATTGCAATCATAACTATACTCTTACCAAACCAGTAAATCTCAGTTACATTTACCCCAAAATAAAACTCTCTTAAGTAGCAGTCGAATCAAACCCACACAATTCTAGGAAGCACTCAGAAGATGGCAGTCTGCAACAAATATAACTGAATTCACTCCCAGACTATTTCATTGATTCGAGATTGATCAAAATCACTAACAATCAAGCAAGACAACTCATAATCATCTGGGCCGGAAGGGACCTTCAAGGGTCGGACTAGATGACCTCTGAAGGTCCCTTCCGGCCCAGATGATTCCATGATTCTATAATTAGGCAATTTAAACTGAATAGATTTTTTTTTTTTTTTTTTTTTTGCTCCATCTAAAAGGCACCGAAACTCAGTGCACACTTTGAATTAGGATTTTGGTCTTTCTAGTCTGCCCAGCGAGATCTGTTATTCTGAAAAACCAGCTTGAACAAACACGTCCAGCGGGACATTAGGGAGAAAAATTCTAAGACAGTGCAGCGGTGGGTCTGGCTACCAAGAGACGTGGTGGACTCTCCATCCTTGGATGGTTTCAAGACTCCTTCAGACAAAAAACACCGTTGATCTCTTAGAGTTGGCAAGAGCTCCGAGCAGGGCTCAACGGCTTTTGGAAGTCCCTTCAAGTCATCATTTGTACATGTCTACAGAGAGTCTGAATGCAAAAGCCCTCTGTCTAAGAGAAATGAGGCTTGAAACAGATTAACTGATCATAAGGAGGACATTTCCCCAGATGTCGCTAGAAAATAGTATTTACATACCACTTAGAATTTCCCATGAGTCTGGTCTGCATCAGAAGCCCAAGTGATGGGTCGCTGAACCACCACCTGGCGGCGTGTGAACACATGATCTCCTGGGTCGGAAGCATTTACGAAGCACTCAAATACACCTGTCTGATCAGCAAAATTTGGGGCTTCACTGAAAGGAGGACCACCTGTTCAGAAAAGAAAACACGTACCAACACCAAAACTATTATTTTTCTTCTGTGTAGTCCTCAGAAATTTTGTCTGAAAATATTCTGCAGAATTTTCACTTACTCTATCAAAGCACAGTCTCCAAAGATGAAGTTTGGGGAGTTGCAAGGTGATTTTAGTTTTTAAGCAGACCCCAGTCTTTGCAAACATATGAACAAAGTTAAATTACTTCCTTTCCTATCTTCCTTCCTTAAGCTACTTCACTGTATTTATGAGCTGCATCACTTGCATCAAGAACTTTAAAGCTGTTAGTGACCACCCAGTTAAGACATAGAATTAAATACAACTCATTGCAAGTGAAGCACGTAGGTGTAAGTTGCTGGAGAAGCAGGTATAAATAAACAAAAATAATACAGATTACTTTGTGTCACTTCCATTAGAGGACCCAAACAACATAGTTTTTATTGCCTTTCTACATTAAGACTATATCTGTGTGTGAAATAAGTTTTTGGATAAGAGAATTCTGACTTACAAATATTGAAAACATCTCTGTAATTTGAAGGAAAGGGCTGAGGTGGTAGAGGCTCTGGGCAGCCACGTTTCCGCCCTGTCTTGAGTGTGGTTAAAGTGTAGACTTCATCTACGTCTAGATCTAAAGAAAAACTTCCCTTCCGCACCTGGAATTAAAAGAAAGCTCGAGTTGCAAAAAATCAAACAGGTAAATAACAAAGTACTCAAGTTTCTGAATTAAAGGAGGTCTCTGAAGTTCTGATTTAAGGCAAAAAACTCTCTCATCTTCGTGCCTCAGCATTTAATACCTCGAGGCTCTTTTAAATACCCCTTTCCCCCAAACTCTTTATTGCCTCCAAATAAGCTTGTCTATAGCTAGTAAAACTGCAATCAAATGGAGCTAATAAAACACATCCTAATTAGGCAGTTTAGGCATGAAAGGTTCCAGCAAAAAGGGAAGAAACACCTGGACCTGTAGACTGCATCAGAGAATCACAGAATGATATGGGGTTGGAAGGCACCCCTGGAGATCTTCTGGTCCAACCCCCTGCCAAAGCAGGTCCACCCAGAGCAGGTTGGGCAGGTTTTGAATGTCTCCAGAGACAGAGACTCCACCACCCCCCAGGGCAGCCTCTTCCAGGGCTCTGCCACCCTCAAGTTCCTCCTCATGTTTAGATGGAGCTTCTTATGTTGAAGTTTGTGCCCGTTACCTCTTGTCCTGTCACGGGGCACCACTGAAAAAGGTCCGGCCCCATCCTCTTGAAACCGACCCGTTAAGTATTTATTAGCGGTGATCAGATCCCCCCTAAGCCTTCTCTTCTCCAGACTAAAATGACCCAAGTCCCTCAGCCCCTCCTCATAAGAGGGATGTTCTAGGCCTCTAATCATCTTTGTGGTCCTCTGCTGCACCCTCTCCAGCAGTTCCCTGTCCTTCTTGAACCGGACACAGCGCTCCAGATGGGGCCTCAGCAGGGTAGAGTAGAGGGGCAAGATGAACTCCCTCGACCTGCTGGTCGACCTCGACCTGATGCCCCCCAGGATGCCATTGGCCTTCTCGGCCACGAGGGCACATTGCTGGCTCATGGTCATCCTGTGGTCCACCAGGACTCCCAGGACTTTCTCCTCAGAGCTGCTCTCCAGCAGGTCAGCCCCCGGCCTGTACTGGGGCAGGGGGTTATTCCTCCCCAGGTGCAGCACCCTACACTTGCCCTTGTTGAAGTTCATCAGGTTCCTCTCTGCCCAGGTTACTCTCCAGCATCTCCAGGCTGCTGGTGACCATACAGGTGGCAGAGCCTTCTGGTGTGTCAGCCACCCCTCCTAGTTTTGTGTCGTCACCAAACTTGCTGAGGGTACCCTCCATCCCTTCATCCAGGTCATCGATGAACATATTGAAGAGGACCGGACCCAGTACTGACCCCTGGGGAACACCACTTGTTACTGACCTCCAACGAGATTCTGTGCCGCTGATCACTACCCTCTGAGCTCTGTCTTTCAGCCAGCTTTCAATCCACCTCACTGTCCGCTCGTCTAACCCACACTTCCTAAGCTTACCTAGGAGGATGCTGTGGGAGAATGTGTCAAAAGCCTCGCTGAAGTCCAGGCAGACAACATCCACCGCCCTCCCCTCATCTACCCATCCAGTCATGCCATCCTAGAAGGCTATCAGGTTAGTCAGACACGATTTCCCCTTGGTGAATCCACGTCGACTACTTCTGATAACTTTTCCTCCAGATGCTTTGAGGTGACATCCAGAAGGAGCCGCTCCATCATCTTTCCAGGGGTGGAGGTGAGGCTGACCGGCCTGTAGTTTCCTGGCTCCTCCTTCTTGCCCTTCTTGAAGACTGGGATAACACTGGCTTTCCTCCAGTCCTGGGGCACCTCGCCTGTTCTCCAGGACCTTTCAAAGATGATGGAAAGCGGCCCAGCAATGTCTTCTGCCAGCTCCCTCAGCACTCGTTGGTGCATCCCATCAGGACCCATGGCTGTACGTTACTGTGCTCTTTCTTGGCCTTCCCCAACCAGAGGGCTGGCCTGAGCAGTAAAGCCTGAAAGCAAAGAAGGCACTCAGCAGCTCCGCCTCCTCTGCATCCTCCGGCACCAGGGCACCCGTCTCGTTCAACAGCAGGCCCACATTTTCTCTCGTTTTCCCTTTGCCTCCGATATACTTGACAAAACCCTCCTTCTTGACTTTGACATCCCTTGCCAGTTTTAATTCAAAAAAATTGTGTTAGGCAGGAACGAATTCTTAAAACCCTTTAACTTTTTGCATCAAAATTTTGAAAGCGATTACTGTGCAGTGGAAGAGTTAAACAAAGAAGCAAAATTATCCTAGGCCACAGCTCCTTGAACATGACCCTACAGGGGCAGCAGACACAAAACAAGAGAAGACGAGAAAGTTAGAATAATACGACTAATTGATATAATTGCCAAAAAGATTTAGATCAGGGATTTGTAGCAAATGCTATTTGGCTCGCATTTACGGTAATCAGATAAATGGATATACATGAACTAATTCCTCCATTCACGGTTACAAAAAAAAAAAAACAACAACAACAACAAGGAGAGGTTATTTTATCATGGTGGGCGGAAATTACTCAAACCTCTAAAGGGTATTCACAAAGTGCACTTTTCAAAATGTGAGCCGTATTAAATGAACTCCCGGCTCCACCATTACGGAGATCAGCTCAGTGTTGTACCTTTACTGGCAATTCTCTCGTATCCTTTCGCTCCAAAGACGTTATGAGTGAGGCTCCGCTCGCCACCATCTCACACGGAGAGATCCCACTGCCAGGCCACAGCGGCAGTTCTGAACTTCCACTTCTCTTGCTGAAGTCGGCTTATCTGTTTAAAGAAATGTTGTTTATGTGAGAGCTGCAGGCCATCAGATCTATATCAGCTGCCTCAGAGTCCTTTTTCTTTCTATCGTTCTGCAGGATTTGACTGATGACCAAAAATCTTGGAATTCCAGCTACCTGGGGAAAATAAGTACTCAGTGGAGGATATATAATAAAGAGCAGCTAAAAAGAAAGTGATAGCAATCACTGAAAAGCCCGATCGCTGACTCTCTGGTATCCAACATAAATACTGGGTTTAGGTGCTTTTTACACATTTCACAGCAAGACTCAGATGCTCGGAATCCAGTCAGGGAGTTTATAGAAGTCAGTTCCTTACTTGCCCAACTTTATGACATCGGTTCATCTTGAATTTATACATTGCTTTAAAAGGTCACAATTACAAAAAAATACTGCCAACTAAAATATTGAGACCGAGCCTTCCTGTTCCTGGCGGTTTTAAATGTATCTCCTGGAAATATTTTGAACTACATACTTGCAGATTTTATGAAATGCTGCAATCTTAGTATTGTGCATTATGTCATAGAATCATATGGGGTTGGAAGGGACCTCTGGAGATCATCAAGTCCAACCCCTCCACCGGAGTGGGTCTCCCTAGAGCAGGTTGCACAGGATCTTGTCCAGGCGGTTTTTGAATGTCTCCAGAGAAGGAGACTCCACCACCCCTCTGGGCAGCCCGTTCCAGCGCTCCACCACTCTCACAGTAAAGCTGTTCCTCCGCATGTTCAGGTGGAGCTTCTTATACTCAAGTTTGTGCCCATTTCCTCTTGTCCTGTCACTGGGCACCATTGAGAAAAGACCAGCCCCGTCCTCCTGACTCCCTCCCTTTAAGTATTTATAAGCATTGATCAGACCCCCCCTCAGCCTTCTCTTCTCTAGACTAAAAAGACCCAAGTTCCTCAGCCTCTCTTCGTAAGAGAGATGCTCTAGGCCCTTAATCACCTTTGTGGCCCTTTGCTGTACCCTCTCCAGCAGTTCCCTGTCCTTCTTGAACTGAGGGGCCCAGAACTGGACACGGTATTCCAGATGGGGCCTCACCGGGGCAGAGTAGAGGGGCAGGATGACCTCCCTCGACCTGCTGGCCACGCTCTTCTTGATGCACCCCAGGATGCCATTGGCCCTCTCGGCCACAAGGGCACATTGCTGGCTCATGGTCATCCTGTTATCCACAAGAACTCCCAGGTCTTTTTCCTCAGAGCTGCTCTCCAGCAGGTCAGTCCCCAACCTGTACTGGGGCAGGGGGTTATTTCTCCCCAGGTGCAGCACCCTACACTTGCTCTTGTTAAATTTCATTAGGTTTCTCTTGGCCCAGCTCTCCAGTCTGTCCAGGTCTCGCTGGATGGCAGCACAGCCTTCTAGGGTGTCAGACACCCCTCCCGGTTTTGTGTCGTCACCAAACTTGCTGAGGGTACCCTCCGTCCCTTCATCCAGGTCATCGATGAACATATTGAAAAGGATTGGACCCAGTACTGACCCCTGGGGAACACCACTCGTTACAGACTTCCAGCTGGACTCTGTGCCCCTAATCACAACCCTCTGGGTTCTGTCTGTTAGCCCCTTTTCAATCCACTTACCTATCCATCCATCTAACCCACACTTCCTAAGCTTGCCTATGAGGATGCTGTGGGAGACGGTGTCAAAAGCCTCGCTGAAGTCAAGGTAGACAATACCCACCGCCCTCCTCTCATCTATCCAACCAGTCATGACATCATAGAAGGCTATCAGGTTAGCCTGACATGACCTCCCCTTGATAAAGCCATGTTGACTATTTCTGATGGCTTGCTTTCCCTCCATATGCTCTGAGATGACGCCCAGGATGACGTGTTCCATCACCTTTCCAGGGATGGAGGTGAGGCTGACCGGTCTGTAACTTCCCGGCTCCTCCTTCTTGCCCTTTCCGAAGACTGGGATGACATTGGCCTTTCTCCAGTCCTTAGGCACCTCGCCTGTTCTCCAGGACCTCTCAAAGATGATGGAGAGTGGTCTTGCAATGACTTCTGCCAGCTCCCTCAGCACTCTCGGGCGTATCCCATCTGGACCCATGGACTTGTGGATGTCCAGCATTCTTAACTGATCCCTAACTTGGTCCTCCTCCACCAAGGGAAGATCTTCCTTAGTCCAAACTTTCTCTGATTCATCCAAAGTCCATGGCTCTTGGGGGTTGGCCCGAGCAGTAAAGACTGAGGCAAAGAAGGCATTCAGCAACTCAGCCTTCCCAGCATCCTCTGTTACCAAGGCACCCGACTCATTCATCAGCGGGCCCACAGCTTCTTTAGTTTTCTTTTTGCCTCCAATATAATTGAAGAACCCCTTCTTGTTAAGTTTGACATCTCTTGCCAATTCTAATTCCAAGGAGGCCTTGGCTTTCCTTGTTTCTTCCCTACATAGTCTAACAGCATCTCTGTAAGCCTTCCAGGTGGTCAGTCCCTTCTCCCACTTGGTGTAAACCTCCTTCTTCCACTTCCGTTTTTTTCAGAAGGTCCCTGCTCAGCCACCCAGGTCTCCTGCTTCCCTTGCTCGATTTCTTGCTCTTTATGAATGCACTGTTCCTGAGCCTGGAGAAGGCAATGCTTGAATATTTCCCAGCTTTCTTGAGCCCCATTGCCTTCCAGAGCCCTAACCCATGGAACTTCACCTAGCAGTTTCCTGAAAAGGACAAAGTTAGCCCTCCTGAAATCCAAGCTTTCAGTCTTGCTTATTGGGTTTTGTATGTTACCCACGATCCTGAACTCTTGTCTTCCCATGGTCACTGCAGCCTAGGTTGCCCTCAACCTTGATGTCATCCACCAGTCCCTCTTTGTTCGTCAGTACTAGGTCCAGTAATGCCTCTCCCCTTGTAGGCTCTTCCACCAGTTGGGTTAAGAAGTTATCATCAATATTTTGGAGGAACCTCTTAGATTGTATGTTCCTGGCTGTGTAGCCTTTCCAGCAGATATCTGGGTGATTGAAGTCCCCCACAAGAAACAAGGCCCGCGATTGTGAGGCTACTTGGAGCTGGTTGTAGAAGGCCTCATCAACTTCTCTATCCTGGTCAGGTGGTCTGTAATAAACACCCACATTAGTGTCCCTCTGTGGGACGAGGCCTGAAGAGCAGGACCCCGAGTACTGCTCAATTAATTAGCGGGGATGTGCTGGAACTTGTAGGCCAGAAACCATGGGAAACTGAAGGAAGTCATGACCATAAAAAGACTAAACAAGGGCCTGAAAACAGAAACTTGACAGATGTTACAACACTGAGATAAGCAAGTTCCAGACACCCTGGCGCCCTGCCAAAGAAAGCCTTAAGGACTATCTCCTCAAGATAAGATATGTTTGCTAGCGTGACAGTATATCGCTGACCAATCTGATGCAGCCGCGTGAGCAGCATATGTGCAAAAGAACCAATCTGTTTAAAACACACAGTCAATGTAAGCATATATAAAGAAATAATTGTATACAATAAATTGACATTCTGCTTGCATCAAGCTGTGTCCCGTCTCTCAATCGCCGCATCCCTCATATTGGCCTGCCCCTTAATTCTCACCCACAGGCTCTCAACTCTCTCATCTGACACCGGGGAAGAATTTAGGGACATCTCCTCACTCTCTATCCATTCCTTGACATAAAGGGCAACACCTCCACCCCTCCTCCCTCGCCTGTCTCTTCTGAACAACCTATAGCCCTCAATAGCCACACTCCAGTCATGGGATTCATCCCACCAGGTTTCAGTGATGGCCACTATATCCTATCTTTCCAGCAGCACAGTAGCTTCCAACTCATCCTGTTTGCTGCCCATGCTGCGTGCATTGGAGTAGAGGCACTTCAGGAAGGACAGGCTGGGCAGAAGGGGAGGGGGTGTTGCCCTCTATGTCAAGGACCAGCTGGAATGTATGGAGCTTCACCTGGGGATGGATGAAGACAAGACAGAGAGCTTATGGGTCAGGATTAAAGGGAGCACGGGGGCAGGTGATGTTACAGTAGGAGTCTGCTACAGGCCACCAGATCAAAGTGACAGCGAGGATGTGGCCCTCTACAAACAGATAGGGGCAGCATCGCGCTCACACGCTCTGGTCCTCATGGGGGACTTCAACCACCCCGACATCTGTTGGAAGGACAACACAGCAGAGCACAGGAAATCCAGGAAGTTCTTGGAATGTGTCGACGACAACTTTCTTCTACAAATAATAGAGGAACCAACGAACTGGGTTTTCCCATTCGAATGGGAAACACAGCTCACGTGAACTGTGCTACCACAGGGCTTTAAAAATAGCCCAACACTTTTTGGAAATCAGCTAGCCAAAGATTTAGAAGAGTGGGAACGCCCGCCTGGGACAGGAGTGGTATTGCAGTATGTGGACGATATATTACTCGCCACTGACACCAGAGAAACATGCCTAGAATGGACTGTGAGCCTGCTAAATTTTCTTGGACTTAATGGCTATAAAGTTTCTCCACAGAAGGCACAGATAGCCCAGCAGCAAGTGACCTATCTGGGATATGAAATCACCGCAGGCCAACGGACACTAGGGAAGGAGAGGAAAGAGGCCATTTGCCAGACACCTCGACCACAGACGCCTAAGGAACTTCGGACCTTTCTAGGAATGACAGGATGGTGTCGTCTCTGGATATGTAACTACGGACTCTTGGTAAAGCCGCTATACGGGTTATTAAAATCTAACTCAAAGAATATTGTGTGGAATAAGGAAGCAGACAGAGCCTTCCATCAGTTAAAAAAGAGGTTAATGGAAGCACCTGCCCTGGGATTACCCGATACTACTAAACCTTTCTGGTTGTTTTCCTATGAAAAACAAGGAACGGCCTTAGGAGTCCTAGCTCAGAATCTGGGACCCTATCGAAGGGCGGTGGCATACTTCTCTAAACAGCTCGACGGAGGAAGTAAAGGGTGGCCTAGCTGTCTCCGAGCAGTGGCAGCAGTGGTAAGAAACATCCAAGAGGCCCGTAAGCTCACCCTAGGCCAGAAAATCACAGTTATGGTATCACACACCGTCTCAGCAGTACTGGAAGTAAAAGGAGGGCATTGGCTTTCACCTCAGAGGTTTCTTAAGTACCAGGCTATCCTGATAGAGCAAGATGATGTAGAAATAACAGTAACTAATATTGTCAGTCCAGCCTCTTTCCTCAGCGGAACCGAAGGAGAATCAGTGACCCATGACTGCTTGGAAACAATCGAGGCTGTGTACTCCAGTCGAACAGACCTGAAAGAAGAACCATTGGAAGATGCAGAGGATTCCTGGTTCACCGACGGGAGCAGCATCGTTCAACAGGGGATACGCAAAGCTGGCTATGTGGTAACCACCACAGAGAAGGTAATAGAGTCCAAAGCCCTGGCCCCAAATACATCAGCCCAAAAGGCTGAGATAATAGCACTAACCCGAGCGCTGGAACTAGCCAAAGGAAAACGGATCAATATCTGGACAGACTCTAAATATGCTTTTGGGGTGGTGCACGCTCACGGGCCGGTCTGGAGAGAAAGAGGCCTCTTATCTACACAAGGGAAGCACATAAAACATGCTGAGGAAATTCTCGAGCTCTTAGATGCAGTATTACTGCCTACCAAAGTGGCTATCATGCACTGCAAAGCTCACCAAAAAGGGAACACCGCTCCGGAACTGGGCAACGCACTGGCGGACCGAGAAGCCAAAAGAGCAGCAGAGATGGGTAATGCAGAGGTACAATCCTTGGTCCCAGATGGTAAGATACAAATTGACGACGAACCTAGATATTCTAGGGACGATCACAAATTGATCAAAGACTTAAATGGGAAAATTGAAGGGAAATGGGCCAGAACCCCACAGGGAAAAATAATAGTGCCTTTCTTGTTACTATGGGCTGTAGTCATGGCAGAACATAAGAAATCCCACTGGGGAACAGAGGCACTTTACGGATACCTGAGTAGGCTAAGATGGGCTCGGAATCTATACGCCACTGTCAAACAAGTCACTCAGCAGCATGAGGTATGTTTACAGAACAACCCTAGGACAGGTCCCAGAGTCCAGTTTGGCCAAATAGGGAAGGGAAACCATCCGGGACAACAATGGCAAATTGATTTTTCAGAACTTCCAAGAAAAGGGGGGTTTCGATACCTATTGGTATTAACAGATACCTTTTCAGGATGGCCAGAGGCGTTTCCCTGCCAAACCAATAAAACAAGAGAAGTGGCTAAAGTGCTGTTGCAAGAGATTATACCAAGATTTGGGGTTCCCGCAGTGATTTCCTCGGACCGAGGATCTCATTTCACTGCAAAGGTTGTTTCAAAAGTAAGCAGATTACTGGGTATAGATTGCAACTTCACACCCCATACAACCCACGATCAAGTGGTCAGGTAGAAAAGATGAATCACCTAATTAAAATGCACATTGTGAAGCTAGGCCAGGAAGCTAACTTGGCCTGGCCTCAGTCATTACCGTTAGCCCTTCTCAGGATAAGAACAAAACCCAGAACCAAAGAAGGTTTGAGCCCCTTTCAAATACTCTATGGGAGACCATATAGTGTACAAGATGGGACATCCACAGAGTTGGGGAATGAAATATTGACAGATTACATGATAAATTTACAAAAACAGATCCGAGGGGTAGAAAAACTGGTTCTGGGAACAAGAGCTCGTGGGCTGGATGGACCAGTACACGAGATCGAACCTGGGGGTTATGTATATGTCAAGTCTTTTACAGATTCACCACTGAAGCCAAAGTGGGAAGGTCCCTTCCAGGTACTGCTGACCTCTCACACAGCCATAAAGATTAAGGAACAAGCCGCTTGGATCCATTGGACTTGAGTCAAGAGAGCTCCAGAACCCCAATGGACATCAACGCAGGCCGGACCCTTGAAACGTCGCCTCCAACGAAGAGATGGACATTAATGACATTGATAATCGTTACCATGCCGGGACTTTGTATTTCAGGGGGAGGGACACGGGATGTGAATACATATTCACGAAATCTAGAAACATTGGTAAGGGCTACTAATCTGTCAGATTGTTGGGTATGTAGTACCCTCCCCAAAGGAGAAATGAAATTGCCTCTATATGGGGTGGCAGCAAGCAATTGGAACTGTGCCAACGGAACCTGGCCCAAATTTTGGGCAAGAGGGGAAGATGAGTTGGACGGGTATTGTGAGAACGATGATAATATCTACCCCTTAGGACCCAGATTTGATTTACAAGTGTTGAAAGAAAAGCTCGTTGTATTAGTTAGCAATAACAATTGTACCTGGGAACACGGGGAATATAGACACAGGGGGCCGGTGAATAGGACAATAGCCTGGGGATGGAGCAAGTTCATAGCTAAAACTCAGATTTTGCATCAGACTGCGCAAGATGACACCACATTCAAGTTTTCAGACCTTTGGGAAAAGTTAACCTCGTGGTTACCTAACCTGGCTTGGCTTAAACAACTGTTTATCCTTCTAGTAGCAATACTTGTGTTAGGAATTTTAGCGTGTGCATTAGCTAGATGTCTTATGTGTTGTACCAGGGGGGCCAAAGATGAATACATTCAATGGAAGAAGCATCAGCTCCGTGAGCGAGTGGAGTCAGGGAAGTATTTTAGAAATCAGATGAAGAAGGAAAGTGTGTTATAGGCAATTGTAAAAGAATTTACAAAGGTGAAAGAAAAGGGGGGACTTGATTCAGAGAATTAATGGTTAAAGGTCGTTAGTGTAGATTTAGTACAGCTTGGCAAAGAACAGAGCTCGGAGCCCAGGAGCCCAGCATTCCAAGATAAAGAAATGGCCTTGTGTATAAGATAGCGGGAACAGCCTGCATGCTAAGGAGGAACCCAACTGTCTGGGTAAAGTGTCCATCTGGTCGGGACCAGTTTTGCGGTTTGGGGGCCAGCCAGCCCAGCATTCTAAGCCAAAGGTAAAAGTACACGGTGAAGAAGACTATGAGCCTTCCTCCAGAAGACCCCAGCCCACAACCACTGGGCGACAGTACGCATGCGGCGAGGGGAGGAGACTTATGATAATGAGTTCCTAGAAATAATTAGAATAGTAACGCCTTTTCTTAGAATCAATTATAATAACCCAGCCCACATTAATGAATATGTATGCTTTTCATCATAAATAGATGCTTGTTTTACGAGCCAGTGTGCAAGTTAGGAGGAGAAATCCCCCTTGCACCCGGCGCCGCAATGAACATACCTGCTTTATAACTCTCTGCGAGTTGTAGGGTTTGTTTCCGCGCGTCACTGGGCTCCCCGGTGGGGTCCAGTGTCACCTGTGGGGAGGAGGGGATGGTCACCTCGCGTGGCTGAGGCATGGGGAGAAGGGAGAGAGGTGTCGGTGTACATCCCTGACACCAGGGGCAAGGGCCAGGGGCGCGGAGGAAGAAGAGGGTCTTGGTGTAATTCAGGAGGAAGAGGTGCTGCGTCCTCTCCCTCCCCAACACCCTTCAGGCCACTGCAGGCTCGCTTGGGCTGTGAGGAGGGGGCGTGGGGGAGGTGATGGCGGGCAGCCCCATGGCAAGCACCACCCCCCACCCACCCTCCTCCACACCACCACAATCCCAGTGGCCTCACCCTCACCTCCTCAACACCCTCAGGCGGATGCCGGTGGCGATGGCAGCCAGAAGCCCGCTGGCCCACGGCTGCCGTCTAGTGGCACGGCCAGGGCACGCTGACTCTCTGGGAGGCGGTGGCTCCCTCGGAGATGGGGGGATCCAGAAGACGGGGGCGGCTGAGAGGAGGGAGGGCCGCAAGGGGCAAAGAGGGGCCTGGGGCCTGCGCTGGGGGCTGCTCGGCCTCAGGGCAGGCCCCACGGGCGCCATGGCAAAGCTCGGCCTGGCCACCAGCAGAGCCCGCCTTCTGCTCCCAATGGTCTTCGCCCTCATAGGTCGGGAGCGCTGTCAGTCTCCTCCCCTGAGGCGAGGCTGCCGCTGATTGGCCACAGGTGGGCAGGCTGCTGTGCGGCAGTGCTCATCCGTCACCAGAGAGAGTCACCGCTGATTGGCCGCCTGGGCCGTCACCCTGCCCTCCTTTGGGGCCCACCCCCCCCTGGGGCGATGCTCTCTGTTATTGGCCGCCTGAGGGGTCGCTCACACACAGTGCCCGCCCTGCCCTCTCGGAATCTTTTCTCTGATTGGCTGTCTGTTACAGTCAATCCCATGCCCTGTCCCCCTCCTCTGACGCCATTGGCTGTCCCGGGCCCGCTGCCTCCCCTCCTGGGCGGGCGTTGCCGGGCGACCGGCTCCGCCTTCAGGGCTTGATCCCTGCCCAGGGCCCCTGGGCCCTGAGGGAAGGCCGTGGGGCGTCCAAGACGGGTCGGGGCCTTCAACCTGTAAAAAGGAGGCTTTGGGCTCGGAAAGGATGGGCTAGGTGCTAACAGTGGCGCCTTGGACTCTGAAAATGAGGGGAACCCCTTGGTTGTGGCCTGAGCTGGCTTTGGTGCCCAGTAACTCCCCCCAGGACACCAGCCTCCTGTCTGGAGCGAGCAGCGTGAGGGCTGGAGCCTGAAGGCACGGGCCCGATGGACGCTGTGGGCTTTTTGTGGAATTTTTAGGGACATTTTACAGGGGTGGTCCGTCCACGGAGGGAATGCTGCCTGTGCTACCTATCAAAGGATAAGAAGGGGAGTGCTGGTTCCCGAGGATGCGTTGGATAATGCGTGACCTGGGCCTGGCGTTCCTGCTCTGGGGTGAGGGGTGGAGAAGGGACTGCTGGGCCTTGGCCCCAGCTAGTAACGGAGCAGCAGCCGCTCGCTCACTGCCCCCGGCGCGATGGGGGAGAGCATGGGAAGGGTGAAAGCCAGACAGTTCCTGGGTTGAGGTAATAACTTCACTAATGGCAACAAAATAAAATCATACCAGTAATGAGAAATTGTAATGAAGAAGAAAATAGCACAGAGTGAGAACTAAACTTGCGAGACAGACAAGCAATGCAGCTGAAGGCACCACCGACCGAGCGATGCCCAGCCAGTCCCTGAGCAGCGTTCCCCTGTGCCGGCCTCCCCCCAGGTTTATGGCGGAGCAGGATGTCCTATGGCACGGGATGTCCCTCCCTTTGCTCCGCTGGGCTCAGCTGTCCCAGCTGTGTCCCCTCCCAACGCACTGCGCACCCCCAGACTGCTCGCTGGCGCGGTAGGCAGAGAAGCAGAAAGGGCCCTGATGCTGCGTACACGCTGCTCAGCAGTAACGAACACGTGCCTGTGTGATCAAAGCTGTTTCCAGCGCAAATCCAAAACGTCGCCTCATATGAACTACTACGAAGAAAATTAACTCTATCCCAGCCAAAACCAGCACAGCTCCCCAGAACAAAAGAGGATTCTGACGCCAGGAGAAATGGCGACTCCAGAGCTTTGCGGAGCACGGGTGCCTTTCCGTGCCCTGAGATGTCTCCGGAGGGGCGGGTCAGGCTCAGGCTTCTCTCCTCCTCCCCTCTGGGCTTTGCGGTCTAGGGGGGGGCAGCTGGGGCTTTGCTATCAGGAACAGCCTGGGTCCGGGGCTACTGTCCTGCAGGCGGTGGCAGAGGCCAGGAGTGACACTGTCCGCTCGGCACGCTCAGGGCGGTCCCCATGGGAAGGACACCATGGCACTGGGCTGCTTGTTCCAGCTTTATTATAAACTAAGTCGTATTCAAACACAGCCGTTCCCTAAGGCTTAGTTGACCTCTCTGTCTCTTCAGAGCCCGCAGCACAGTGCTCGAAGGGACCACCGTGATGATGTTGGCTGCTTCCTTGGTGTTCCCAAGATGAGCAAGGTCTGAGCTGCCAGGGACCGGACTGCGGGTTCAGCGTCAGTCTCCAAGGGCCTGAGAGCTGTGACAGAAGGAAACACAGCAGTGGTGAAACCCCGCTGTCTGCAGAGACCCTCCCGTGCCAGCCCTGTCTGTCTCTTTCTCTGGCCAGGAGGAGCAGGTGAGGCCATCAGAGCAGCTGGAAGCTGCTGCTCAGGAAGGCCCATGTGCCCCTCACACCTCCCTCTGCTCCTGAAGCAGTTCCCTGGAGCAGGGCCTGGGATGGCAGCACCCTGCCCAGGCTCTGTCCCGTGCCCCACCAGTCCCAGCCAGCACAGCACTGCCCCCGCTCACCGTTGCAGATATCCCGCAGCTGCCTCCCCTCTGGGTCCCTCAGGCGCCGCGCACCAAGCCCTAGGCACAGAGCTTTGTCAGACCTCTGCTCCCCAGTGCGCCTCGGCAGCGCGGCCCCCGGCCCTGCCGGCTCGGCTGGATGCCCTCCTGCCCCCCAGCAGGGCTGAGCGCGGGGATGGACAGTCCCCGAGGGCGGTGGGACGCAGCAAGGCTCCCGGTGAGCCCACCTGCCTGGGCAGCTGGGGGCCAGGCTGCCAAAAGTGGGACCCCGGGGGCTGTGGCTCACCGATGAACCTGACGGCTGCCTCGCGCAAGGTGGCCTGAGCGTTCTGCAGGTACGGCAGGCTCTGCTCCAGGTATTCTTCCAGCCTGCTCCTGTCCTGCAGCAGCTGGAGAGAGCACAATGGTATGGGCATGTCACCATCCCTCTCCAGTCATCTGGACACCTCCCTCCTCCCAACACCCCTGTTCCTGAGACCCCTCCCTCCCACTGGGTGCAGGAAAGGCCCTGGGGGGCTCTGTTCTTGAGGGCAGGGAAGGAGGATGCAGCTCCAGGCTGGAGCGGGGCAGGCGAGGCAGAGCTGCACAGCCCACACCCCAGACGCCGGGGGACACCCCTCGTCCAGCCTGGGCCCTGGGCCTCACCGAGTACTCGACAGTCCTCCACATCTTCTGTGGCTGCACCAGGTCTTTGAGCTCTTTCATCTTGAGGAGCTCGGCTGCAGCAAGGAGGGCTTCCCTGGATGCCTGCAGAGGGGCAAAAGCTGGGAGATGGCACCACAGTCTGGGGAAGGAGACCTGGCGGCCCCCTCCTCTTGGCTTCGTTCCTGGCACGATTCAGCCCTTGGGGAGCTGGGACATGCCCTGGCCTAAATCTCTGGGGGTCTCTTGGGCACGGCCTGGGGGGACAGGGATTGAGCCTCCAAGCCGTGGCCTCCAGCTGCTGCAGGGACAACAGGGAAGCCTGCAGGGACGCACCTATTCCCGCCTGGGGCCACGGGCAGGGCAGGGGTGGGCAATGTCTGTGCCAGCTTCTCTGCCCCTGCTGGCGCTGGGTCTGCAGGGGCCTTCCCCTGGGCTGCCCTGGAGGAGGGCTGAAAGGAGGCAGCGTAGCTGGGAGGGGACCCCCCCAGTGTCCCCTCCGCTTCTGCAGCAAGAGGCAGTGGTGGAGCGGTGCAGGGAAGGAGGGGAGCTCTGCCCTGTCCTCAGGGACTCGGGCAGTGGGACCCCGAGGTGAGAGACGCTCCCCCGGTCCCACTGCCAGCGGCTCTTGCCCTTGATACCCAGGGGGTCAGCACGCCCTTCCCTGTGTCCCTGGCCAGCTTTCAAATCTGTACCTCGGACACGCTGTCTGTCTCCTCACACGTGTGAAAGAATAGCGGGAGCAGGCCCCTTTGCACTTGCTCCTTCATCCTCTTCTTGTCCTCCCCCACCACAGTCCCCACCAGATCTCTGAAGAGGCTGATGGAGAGCTCTCGCAGCTGGCTGGACTCCTGGTAGGGAGAAGGAGAGGGGGACTTGAGAAGGAGCCCCTCCCTGCTTCCTGTGAGCATCAGCCCAAGGGCGTGAGCCTGGCAGATGGGAGGGGAGATGCTCCGGGGCCAGATTCTGCAGGAGGGAGAAGCCGTGCTGGGCTGCAAAGCCCAGAAGCCATCCCAGCAGAGCCCAGGGGAGCAGACCCTCCTCTGAGTGCTGCCCGTGGGGCTGGGCTGAGGGGCAGCTCTCATCGCAAGAGTGCCCATCTGCAGGGCTCAGTCTCCCACATCAGCCTTACAGCCTCAAAGAGGGGCAGGAGCTTCTCCTCCGCCAGCTGCACAGCAATGAGGCTGGCCTCCTTCCTCTCCAGGTGACCCATCACGTTTCTGAAGATGACCAGGACATTCATCTTGATATCGGTGGTGTGGCCATCCTGCATCAACTCCATAATGTGTGGCAGGAGGACCTGCATTTTTCTTGCCTGTACGAAAGACAGTTTACTTTGTATTTGAAACGGTCAAAGACCACCCCAGCAAAAGTGTCCCAGCCTCCGGTCCGGCGTCCTGGCAGGTGGTGGCACAGGCATCTCTGCAGCAGCCTCCTGGCAAGTGGCGGCCATGGGCACACTGGTGGGGACGCGGGAGAGCAGGGGTAGGGCAGGGAGGGCAGGAAAGCAAAGACCCCCCTCCCGTCCCCATCCCAGCCGCCCCCTTTTCCCGCAGGCCCGAGGAGGCAGATGGCTGGGGAACCCTTCGTGCCTGGAAAGCTCCCCAGGCAGCCACCGCCCCGCCCCCCCCCCCCCCCCCCCCCCCGCATGGCATTTGGAGCAGTCATCCCACTGCCCGTCCCCCCGCCACAGCCAAGCCACCACCTCACCCACTGCCCCAGCCCCGGCTGCCAACGTGCCTCCTCTCGGTGCCGCCCTGCTCACCGTGTCACGTGTCTGCGACAGCTGGAGGAGGTGTCTGAGCAACAGGGAGGCTGTCACCAGGCTTGGACACCTCTGATAGACGGTACCAAAATCCTCGGACAGGAACGCAGCGGGGGCCAGCAGCTGAAACAAACACCGCAGTGAGATCCTGGCAGAGCCTGCAGGGCTCGCTGAAGGTGAGCAAGGCCTTTGCACTTTTGTCAAGGTAACTCACAGACAAGTGAAGGATGTAGGCCTTCTCTATGGCCAAGGCGCCTGGGGCGCGTGTTTTCCTGCCCTGGAGTTGACTGAGGAGCTCCTTTAAGATCTTCTCCAGAGTCTGAGGGACGGAAAGCATCACCTCCCACATCGCTGCACCATTGCTGCAAGCCAGAGCACTCTGTCAGTAGGGCCTCTCGGCCACAGCAGCGTGGCCGGGGACAGCCCTGCATGAGACGGACCCTGCCCCTCGGTCGGGATGCCCTGGGCAGCCGGAGAGGGCTGAGCTCCCTGTGGGGCTGGGAGGAGCGTGGTGGCTCTGGGCTGGCTTGGCCAGCTTTGACTGCTGCAGGCCTGGCTGACCCACCAGGGCTGGAAAGCGTGGTGGGATGGAGGGCCCCGCTCCACGGGGATGTCCTGCGGCATTCCTTGTGTCTGGCATCCCGAGAGTCCCTGACTTCCTCTCCCATTGGGAACAAGCCCTCATGGCTTTTGGGGCCAGTACCTGTCTCCGGTTGCAGAGAACTTCAACAGGCTCAGGAGCACTTTGGTGGGGTCCAGGTCAGTCAGCACGTCAAGCAGTGACTCCACGCTCTGGCGTGCTGACTCCGTGTTGATGTGTCCCAGGTTTTCCTGGATGCAGCTCATGATCTTCAGCACCTGGAGGAGACACAGGTGAGGATGGTGCTGCCACTGGAGCGCAGCCATTTCCTCAGCTGCCCTTTCCGTCCCTCTCTGCTGGCTTCAGGTGGCTTCAGGTGCCCGAGACACCTTGGGGGTGGGAGGGAGGAAGCGGGAGAGGAACAAGGCCTGACAGGGCTCAAGGGCAGGGCAATCCAACCACAGGGTACTTACATCCGCCAGCCAGAGGTCGGGGTATGTCATGAACAGATCCAGCACTCTTCTTGCCGCTTCCTTGTCAAAGATGCTGGAGTCTCTCATCGCCTCGATGAACGCAAGGACGATGTCTGTCATCTGATAAGGTGGGAGGTATTGTGCAAACCGCTATGGGAGGAAGGAAGGGAGCAAAGACGTCACACCGAGTCCCCGACGGTGTGTTTAGCTGGGCAGAGTGAGCAGTCCTGGCGAGAGATGCCGGCCAGTGCTGGTGGCAGTGCCCGCAGGAAAGCTGGCAGCAGGGGCTGCTGTCTCTGCAGGGCGGAGGATGAGAGCAGAGGGTCCCCAGGGTGAGGGGGGAGGCTTGGGCTCATGGGCACAGCGTTGCCGGCCCTACGGAGAACCAGGGCTCTCTGGTGGCCAGGAGGGCTGGAGCTGCTGCTGGGACACTGGCGTGCTGCCCCCGCATAGTCCCTGCGTGGGGACAGAAGGAGCCCTCTCACCAGGGACAGGGAGACCAGGGACACCACGGCAGCCCCACTGATGCCACATGCCTTTGCTCACTCAAGTCCTCTCGAGGCCACAGGCAAGAGTCCCAGTGGGGGTGGAGCTCCTTACCATGGCCCACTCTCTGGCGGTGTGAGAGAAGCATCCAAATTTCCAAGGGAAGTTTTGTTTTTTATTCTTTGTCGGTGAGTTGCCTAAATAGCGGGGGAAACACAGAAGAGTCTGTAAGACACAGCAGCTTTGCCAGCAAGCTTACCAAACTGCCCTGAGATCCGCTTGCAAGATGGCAGGACACAAGCGGTCAAGGAGACTTCTGGAGGGTGTCAGGAATAGCTTCTTGCTACAGGCACTGGAGAGACCAGCCGGAGTGATGCGCGGGTGGATCTGCTCTTCACTAATGGGGAAGATGTGGCTTTGGGACCTGATAATCAATGGTAGCTTTGTTTGTAGGGACCGCAACAGAGTGAGCGGGGTTCAAGATGCTGAAAGGAGGGAGGGAGGAGAGTAGCAGAGAACAGATCCTGGACATCAGGAGAGCACTCGGCTTCTGCAGCAGAACGTCAGCTGGGATGCTACGGGAAGCAGCTGGGAGGGGCAAAGGAGGTCAGGAAGAGAAGCAGAGCTATCAGGAGATGTCTGTGTGCAGAGGGACAAAGCCCACCATTGTGGGTTGTTTCTCTTACGTTCGTGCTGATCGATGAAATCGCTGAGGTGGCAAAGAGCAAAGTAAGCACCAGGGGTTGTCTCTTCTGTGGAAGAAAAGAAAAGCAGGAGACGTCCCAGCAGCGTTCCCAGGTTTGCAATCTGGAAGTGTTTATCTTTGATGGGGTCATACACTCCTGTTGGATAATGTTTCCAGGCCTGGGCGAGAGAGGCAGAAGAGCAGAAGGGTTGAGGGCAATCAGTTGGTGCCAAAGCCCTGAACCCAAGTGTGTGCCCAGGGCTGGATCCCTGCGGAAAAAGGGCTTTGCAGGGCCATGCCAGCCACGACTCCGAAAGCAACCGGCTGGGGAGCAGCCCCGCGTGGGGAGAGCTGCTGCTGCTCTGGTGTGCAGTGAGGGGAGGGGGCCTGGCTGGAGGGGGCCTGGACCTTACCGACATGCATTCAAACATTTCCAGGTGGAAGCTCAGGTTGACAATTATATCCAGGGCCCTCTTCTGCACGGCTACTGTCTCAGAGTCGGTGAAGTTCAGCAGCATCTGGGAAGAGAGAAGCTGCTGGTGTGCCCTGGCAGCAGACGCCTGCTCCAGCAGAAACAGCACTGCTGAACTCCTGGGCTGGACTCGCACAGCCCATTAAGGCTTCCTCTGATCTCAAGGAAAGCCTGCAGTTCCTGCCCTAGGGGAGCTCGCAGGCTTGGGATAAATGCCCCGGGCCAACCTTGTGGCCAGGCAGGAAGGCAGATGCCACCCTCTGCAGCCACTGTGCTCCAGAAGAGCCTGGTGGCCCAAGGGAGGTGGGCACCCTCCCTGCAGTGTGCTGTCTCTGCATGGCACTGAGGTTGGCACCGTCCACTCCAGAGTGGACACCCCCTTCCCTCCAGGGTGAGGAACAGCCCTTGTGCATGCCAGACCTGGAAGATGATCTGCACCAGCATGGTGACTCTGTGGAGATGACAGTTGAACACCAACTCTCTCACCATGTACTTCACGGTGTTCATGGTCTGCAAGGAGGGCAAAGAGTTGTGCCAGTGATTCCGCTGTCCCTCTCACCCCCAGGAGACTGCTCTGAACCCCCAGAGCCAAGGGAGGACTCCCGTGCTGCCTCGCGGTACCCAGGAGACACCCAAGGGCAGACAATCTGCTGGGTGCAGAGCAGCCTGCAGCACTGGAGGCGGCCAGGCCTACAGGAAGGGGACAGATGGAAGGGGGTGGGAAAGCAAAGCCGAGACCCTGCTCTGCCTTGGACCTCTGGTCATATCGCAGCACGGGGTGGGCCAGGGAGCAGCCTGGGGGGACTGGAGGCTCCTGGAGCTCACCCAGGTCTTACCTGATGGTAGAGGATTCTTTCCAGGTCCTGCATTTCCTCTTCAGGAGGAAGGAAAAAGACACTCGAGAAGCAGGTTTCTAGGAGGCTTTCCTCTTTACCCTCCAGCACTCTCTGCCCTGAGCTGCAAAGGGCGAGAGGGGCCATTTGGACACTGGTGCTGGGAGCAGCACTTCGAGGCCTCGTGCAGGTGGACAGGGACCTCTGGGGCAGGGATGGGCAGGTACCTCAGTTTAGCGATGACATCCATGGCTTTCATCCGCACTTCTGTGCTCAGTTGGTCCCTGGGCTCCTTTTCCAGCAGCATCTGCAGAGGACAACCAGGATGGGACCTGGCAGCTGCCAGCTCCCAGTGCCACCAGACCCTCGCCCTGCCCAAGCACTGTCCTCACAGGGGGGCCGTGCCCCCTTCTCCAGAGCTGCCTGGTGTGCTCTCACCTTGATGTTCTCTGGCAGCTCGAATGCATGGCAGAAGAAATGTAGGCACCGTAACAAGCTGTAGTCTGAGGCTGTATGGCACATCATGTTGATGCTGTCAAGAAACTCAAGCTTCTTGTCCTCGTCCTGGCAGCCGCGGGGACAGAGAGACAAACAGAGCGTGAAAGGGGCCCCCACGGCCATCGGGAGCGGAGCACAGCGGGTGCAGGGCCGTGTGGAAGAGCTGGGAGATGCAGCTCTGCCCAGCCAGCACACCTCCAGCAGCCCGGCAGCAGAGCCCCTGGCAGGAGATGCCGGCAGAGCTGCAGGGGAAATGGCCGCAGTTACCTCTTCTGGGCAGCGGACAAAGGCCATGATAAAGTCCATGGTTTCCTTTGCCTTTTCGTAGAGCGGTAACCATTCAGGATCTAATAAAGTAGGAGAGCAAGGAGAGCTGTAGAGAGGAGCTGCTGGCAGGGGGGCAGAGGAAGATCTGCCCTCCGTCCAGCCTCATGCCCGCTCCCCTGGCGCCTTCTTCCCACATGTGACAGGGCTGGAGGGTGCCCTGCAGATGGGCTGCCATGTCGGAGCACGGCGCAGCGGGGAAAGCCCCCGGTGCCCCAGGCTGAGGAACTGGCTTGCAGGTGGGCAGGAAAGGTCCCCCTCCCGCAGCATCGCTGCCTCCTGCCCGCCCCACTGACTCTCGCTGCCCGTGCCCCGGAGCAGGAGCTGGGTCCCGCCTGCTCTCTCCCTCCTTGGGAGAGGCTGTGCCGGGGCCCGATCCCAGCCCTGAGCAGCCCCGGCCTTCAGGCAGCACCATGCCCACCACCCATGAGATGAGACCCCCACTGCCAGCCTGCCAGGAAAAGGTGACTCTGGCCCGGAGCAGGGTGCGCTCGCTGGCCCCAGCCCTGCCCAGACCAACAGGGCCCCTCACTCACCCGTCTGCAGCGGCTCGACCATGGTCACCTCGTAGGGCTCCGGTGGAGATCTGCGCTCCCGGGGAGCCGCCTTCTCCTCCCAGGCCACCCTGGGGCGGCTGGGGGGTCTCTCTGCCATCCTGCGGGATGGAGGTAAAGGGGAAGGGGACGGAGGAAGCCTTGGCAAAACGCCTCGGCGCTGTGAGGCTGCCGGGGGCAGCAAGGAAAAGACACGGGCTGTGCTCGGGGGCTCTCGGCTCGCTCCGCTCCTGCCCTGTCCCGTCACTGTCCTGCCGGACACTGCGGGCAGGGGGCCGCAGCCCCGCTGACCACACGCAGAGCAGTGGGGTGTCACCGGGTGAGGTCACAAAGGGCCCCGCTGTGACCCGCCACCCGGGCAGGGAGGGGCAGGGCGCTCCCCGGGGGGGCATGGAACACATGGAAGCGGAGCATCCAGGAAAAGGGGGGAAAGAGAGAATAGAAGGTGCAGCCGAAAATGAGCCGGGGACGCCGGGGGCTCCCAGGCCAGCAGCCCTGTACCTGCCAGGGCAGCCTGCAGCAGGAGAAGCAGCCTGTTGCCCTGCCTGTACCGCCCGTGCTTGCCCGGCTGCTGGCGTCAGGCGGAGCTGGAGCACTCCCCAGTGCCAGCCGAGGGATGTCTCAGAGAGGGCAAAGAGGGGATCCAGCCTCCCCAGCCAAGGGGCTTGTTGGTCAGACAATAATATTTGAGAGGAGCCGGTGGTCCCACTGGTTTTTGGTTTGTATTGGCTGCAGGTACTGAAAATGCCAAAGGGATCGGTTCATTGGGAGGAGTAAGTCGTGAGAATATTCCTCGACTTCCATCTCTCTGTGCGCAAAACCACTTCGAACCACACGGAAGCTGTAAAGGGAAGGTCTGGATTTGTCCTGTTTGTACGGACGGGCTAAGGCTCCTCCGGAGTTCAGAGCAGATGAAAACTGGCTGTGTCTCGCAGACCGGCGGCTGTGCCAAGCCCCCCTCTTCCCTTTACTTTCCCTGCTTGGACACATCTTGCATTCCCTGTACGCAGAGGAACATACCCTAACCAGAGGAGACCAAGTCCCAGCAGGGACCAACTGGCCAGGCCCCTTGCCCCAGCCCTGGCCAGCAACACCAGTGACCCGGGGACCCTTCCCCAGCCGAGGGGCCTCCTCTTGCCAGGAGGAAGAGGCCAAGCGGGGCAAGCAAGAAGGACCCGGGGAAAGCCCCAGCGGTGCCAGCCGAGGGACCGCTTCACTCATGCGCTCATCCCTGTCCCTGGGGAGGCTCGTTGGTGGCAGTGGCAGGGAGCCGGAAGCCCAGCAGGGCCTCTTGGGAGCCCTGGCCACAGGCTGAAAGCCGGCAGCCAAGATGTGGCACCGCTCAGGGCTCCTCACCAGCCCTGTGCTCCTGCCCTTGCCCCGTGCTGCCCTGCTGGACACTGAGGGGTCGGGGCCACGCTGGCACCCAGTGTGTCACGGAGGAGGTCACAAAGGGCCCCGCTGTCACCTGCCACCCAGGCTGGTTGCCACATCCACGCGGTGGCTGGCAGGCTACACACGAGAGCTGCAGGCACAAGCACCCGCGGTGGTGACTGCACAAGGCCGGAATGTCTAGGAAGGGGCACCTTTGCCTCGGGGAGGAGACGGCACGAAGGAGGGCACAGTCCCCACGGTCCATTCATGGGGGCAGCAGCTCTTGACCCTGCAGCCACCTACACCAGCCTCCAGCTTGCCCCTCCTGGCAGGGTCAGTGGCGCTCACCCCCTGTCCTCCTGCAGAACACCCTCTCGCTTTACAGTCTGCCCCCCCGCTGACAGCGGAGGAGGAGCAGACACCCCCCTGCCAGGGGAGGCTGCAGGAACTGAACTGCAGATGGCTGGCACTGCTTCTCCAGACCTTCCTCCTCTATTTGAGACAGAAAAGTCATAGCTTTGTCTCTCCTACACCTCTGCTTCCCACCGAGCTCTGGGTTTCATCTTCCAAAGAGGGGATGGGACAGAGGCACCCTCAGGAAGGCGTGGGCTGCCCAGGCCCTGTGGGGAAAGAGGCAGAGACGCAAAGACACCCATGGTACGAGGTCCAAAGTCGCCACAGGCAACACAGGCAGAGGCACGGGCAAGGAGATTTCTGGAGGGTGTCAGCAATAGCTTCCTGCTACGGGCACTGGCGACCATCTGGGGGCTGGAGTCCTACACCCGACGGCTCCACTGCCTGGGAATCATCACCCTCTAGGTGTACCAAGGCGGCAGCTCTTCATTAAATGTGCGGAGAGCAGCTTCCACCGGCTGTCCCCTGCTACAGCCCAACAGGAACAGCAGTGTCCTCTCCTCTGCCCATCTCCAGGCGCGGGAGGAGCTGCTCACGGACCCCTGGCAGCCAGCCCTGCTGCCTGCTGTGCTGCTCAGGGCCATGCCAACTGTCACCCTGCGCCCCTACCCGCATCACTGTTCTCCTGCTGAGGGACACTGCTCACCTCGTTATGTTCCCACCTGTCTACAACCAGCTGGTGCCAACTGTCTCGTGAGCATTCTGGAAAATGCTTACACGCTTTTTGCTCTCAACACCTGCTTTGGCCTCAATCCCCTTACCCAGATCATCAATAAGATATTAAACAAGACTGGCCCCAAGACTGAGCCCTGAGGGACACCACTGGTGACCGGCCGCCAACTGGATTTCAGCCCATGGATCACAACTCTCTGGGCACGGCCATCCAGCCGGTTGGGAGAGGAGGGTTGGGGTGAGAGGGGGTTAAGGGAGGGTTAGGGAGGGGGAAGAGGGTTTTTGGGGGTTGGGGGGGTTAAGGGGGGATTTTGGGGTAGGAGAAGTGGAGATGGGGGGGGGTTGAGGGAGCGTTTACAGAAGGAGGCTAGGAGGGGGGGGGTTGGGGTGGGAGGGGGGCTTGTGTGGCTTGGGGGAGAGGAGGGGTTTTGGGGGAAGGGGGTTAAAAGAAGGGGGTAAGGGGGCAGGGGTTTTGGGGAGGGGGGGTTAAGAGAAGACTATTTTGAAGGTCCAGTACAGTGAGAAACGGGTCATTACAGGCTGTCTTCATATTACATATACTGCAGATCTAGAAGTTGCATTTGATTCATCAGGAACTATTGGAAATTTTAATTTATGATCATGAAGTGATAGGAAGTGCATTTAAACAACACCACCTGTCACTATTTCAAAGCACGTTAAAAAGAACTTCTAGCTATTGATGAAGTAGTATGACATACACTCTTTCATGTGCCTGTCAAGTGCTCTACAGGTGATCACATGGGAATGCTAGCACCACAAGCAGAATACGCTCTCGCTCCTCTGAGCCAGACTAACGGCAAAATGCGTAACTTGTGGAAACAGTCGGCCGCTCATCATCATCACCTACATTGACTTGCACTGCTCTGCAAAACAGGCCACTGCATCTCAAGCAGAATTTCTTTTTTTAGGTGTAGTGTCATAATACGGATCACAGTTTTCTGTAATTACTAATTTTCTCTAATAGACCAGCCAGTAGCCTTCCGATGCTCCCTTCACGTACAAAATGTGGCCATCGTTAGAGCACGATGGGTTAAATTCATAGCAACGACAACTGAATGACAAAATCTGAATATTAGTCATTTCTATCAGGGCTAGCAAAATGACATATCCATTTGTCAGCATCCACTTTAGCAAAGAGCTGCTTACCCAGGTCACCGGTGACTCCAGGGGTGTCACCTGCAAAAACCCAGAAGAACACTCCTTTGGTACGTCGAACGTACATCCCGCCATCGTCAACTCTTCCTGCAATAAACACGCCCCCATCACGTTGGTTTTCTACGTAGAGGTCACAAGTGACTGTCATGTTTACGCTACACAAGAAGCTTCGCGCTTTAAAAAGCAATGAATCGATCGTTTTGAGCAGGCAGTAGGTAGAAGAGTATTCCCTATTTAGTCCAGTCAACTTTTTGAGGAAAGATTTAGCAATCCTAATGGTGACCTGCAGGTGTAAGACGCGTGGGACTTGTCTAGACTCATTGTTTCCCACCTGTGAATCCATAGATTTTCTTAGGAGGAGCAAATCTCCTCAGAAACCAACAGCAAAATGAAATGTATTGTCAGCAATTTTCAATTAATTATTTAAAAAACAAACACAACCAAAACAAAAGCACACAGAAGGTTTGCAACTGCACAGAAAAACTTGCGGGTGTCTGCCACGTGAAAAGTTGCTTTTAGACAACTACATCAAACCCAAGGTTCAAGGTTACAGCACCACATCTGCTACCATTTGATCTTCATTTCTCTAGCGTTTTTCATACAGGACAAGTCTTAAGCAATCCAGACCTCTTGCCCAAAAGCCAAACCAAACTTTTTTAAGCAAAATGTTCAAATACGTTGAAATTATTTGATCTTCCTGAGGTGGCACTTCAGCTCAACAGTAAAGCACCACGTTATACATCTAATGACAGCTGCAAAGGAGAATAGAGTGAAGGAATACCAGAACAATCAAACATCACCTAGAAACTTCCCCCGCCCCAGGGCTGCACTACAAGCCTCTTAACAGTAAAAATTAAAGGCATTTTTTACCTCCATTAATCTACACTAAAATTGGAAATCTACATCCCCTTTGTGGACTTGCAACATGGATACAGCCACAAGGTCGCATATTTCAAAAGTTTCAAATTATCTATAATTATTTACAGAATGTGAAAAGACTCTCTCTGACATCAGCTCAGCTGATAACTACATCATATCTATTTTAGCAACTTTTCTCCCCACCTCTTACAAAATAGTAAGAACAACCCCAGATTCCATTCAAATGCAATGCTATTAGAAGTACCACATTCTTGGATACATATTCATTACACAAACAAGATTTCTTTTTTGCCTTCTTACGGACTAAACAAGAGATCCCCACATCTTGCTGAAGCCATTATAAAGCGATTGCAAGCAATGTAGAATGAGTCGAATAGGAATATATTCAGGATACAGCTAGCTTCAACAAAAGCATCAGGGCAAAACACTAACAAATTCAGGAGTCGAAACAAAAAGCTTTCACAAGCACAAGACTAAAATTCAAACTAAAATGAACTAAATAATTCTGAAATTTAATCATAATAAATCGCCACTGATGACTGAAGTCAAGTATCGTTCCACAGAGAAGCACAGAGTGCAAGATTGCTTCAGTATTTCAATAGCATGCACTAATGGTTGAAAACATCTACCTAGGGCGAGATGAGCTTTAAACTGAGGATGAAGCAAACAAGTCAGAGGGCCCGAAACTGAAGACTACCATTATGAAAAGCTACAGGTCAGTAGAACTTAAATAATCAACTGAATAGTCAGGAAACAAGCTTGGTTCCGAAAACAAGATGAAAATTCAGAAAGAAATGGAAGAAAATGAAATAATAGGAAGGTTTTAGGAATCTCAGTACAGTAACTTAACAACACATCCTGTGTAGCTGTTATAGGAATCACTGAATATGATCTACTCAACGAGGAAAAGTTGATTTTAGGGGGAATACGAGACTTTGCTTAACAGATGACTGCAGAAGAAAACCTCGGGTAACTGAAGAACAGCCCCCAGCTACAAGATGGCGATGGTCTTCCAGGCTTCAGAGCAAAGTGATTCCAACACTTGTCCAGGCCAGAAATTAGAAGCACGTTCTGTAAAAGCGTTTGGGGGATCAATGATGCAATTAAAGTGAAAAAAACCTGGCCAAATGGCTATTTTAAAGAACATATCAAAGAATTTAAGTTAGACTTGAAAATAGAAGAAAATGATTTAAGCATAAATTTGATGATTACTTACTATTACTAAACCAATTAGTGAACAGGTTCTTTCCCAAATGCTTTTTAATTTTAAATAAACACTATGCTAAATATGCTGCTTGATTCCAAATTACCATCATTACAGCTCCGAGAAGGAATTGCAATCATAACTATACTCTTACCAAACCAGTAAATCTCAGTTACATTTACCCCAAAATAAAACTCTCTTAAGTAGCAGTCGAATCAAACCCACACAATTCTAGGAAGCACTCAGAAGATGGCAGTCTGCAACAAATATAACTGAATTCACTCCCAGACTATTTCATTGATTCGAGATTGATCAAAATCACTAACAATCAAGCAAGACAACTCATAATCATCTGGGCCGGAAGGGACCTTCAAGGGTCGGACTAGATGACCTCTGAAGGTCCCTTCCGGCCCAGATGATTCCATGATTCTATAATTAGGCAATTTAAACTGAATAGATTTTTTTTTTTTTTTTTTTTTTGCTCCATCTAAAAGGCACCGAAACTCAGTGCACACTTTGAATTAGGATTTTGGTCTTTCTAGTCTGCCCAGCGAGATCTGTTATTCTGAAAAACCAGCTTGAACAAACACGTCCAGCGGGACATTAGGGAGAAAAATTCTAAGACAGTGCAGCGGTGGGTCTGGCTACCAAGAGACGTGGTGGACTCTCCATCCTTGGATGGTTTCAAGACTCCTTCAGACAAAAAACACCGTTGATCTCTTAGAGTTGGCAAGAGCTCCGAGCAGGGCTCAACGGCTTTTGGAAGTCCCTTCAAGTCATCATTTGTACATGTCTACAGAGAGTCTGAATGCAAAAGCCCTCTGTCTAAGAGAAATGAGGCTTGAAACAGATTAACTGATCATAAGGAGGACATTTCCCCAGATGTCGCTAGAAAATAGTATTTACATACCACTTAGAATTTCCCATGAGTCTGGTCTGCATCAGAAGCCCAAGTGATGGGTCGCTGAACCACCACCTGGCGGCGTGTGAACACATGATCTCCTGGGTCGGAAGCATTTACGAAGCACTCAAATACACCTGTCTGATCAGCAAAATTTGGGGCTTCACTGAAAGGAGGACCACCTGTTCAGAAAAGAAAACACGTACCAACACCAAAACTATTATTTTTCTTCTGTGTAGTCCTCAGAAATTTTGTCTGAAAATATTCTGCAGAATTTTCACTTACTCTATCAAAGCACAGTCTCCAAAGATGAAGTTTGGGGAGTTGCAAGGTGATTTTAGTTTTTAAGCAGACCCCAGTCTTTGCAAACATATGAACAAAGTTAAATTACTTCCTTTCCTATCTTCCTTCCTTAAGCTACTTCACTGTATTTATGAGCTGCATCACTTGCATCAAGAACTTTAAAGCTGTTAGTGACCACCCAGTTAAGACATAGAATTAAATACAACTCATTGCAAGTGAAGCACGTAGGTGTAAGTTGCTGGAGAAGCAGGTATAAATAAACAAAAATAATACAGATTACTTTGTGTCACTTCCATTAGAGGACCCAAACAACATAGTTTTTATTGCCTTTCTACATTAAGACTATATCTGTGTGTGAAATAAGTTTTTGGATAAGAGAATTCTGACTTACAAATATTGAAAACATCTCTGTAATTTGAAGGAAAGGGCTGAGGTGGTAGAGGCTCTGGGCAGCCACGTTTCCGCCCTGTCTTGAGTGTGGTTAAAGTGTAGACTTCATCTACGTCTAGATCTAAAGAAAAACTTCCCTTCCGCACCTGGAATTAAAAGAAAGCTCGAGTTGCAAAAAATCAAACAGGTAAATAACAAAGTACTCAAGTTTCTGAATTAAAGGAGGTCTCTGAAGTTCTGATTTAAGGCAAAAAACTCTCTCATCTTCGTGCCTCAGCATTTAATACCTCGAGGCTCTTTTAAATACCCCTTTCCCCCAAACTCTTTATTGCCTCCAAATAAGCTTGTCTATAGCTAGTAAAACTGCAATCAAATGGAGCTAATAAAACACATCCTAATTAGGCAGTTTAGGCATGAAAGGTTCCAGCAAAAAGGGAAGAAACACCTGGACCTGTAGACTGCATCAGAGAATCACAGAATGATATGGGGTTGGAAGGCACCCCTGGAGATCTTCTGGTCCAACCCCCTGCCAAAGCAGGTCCACCCAGAGCAGGTTGGGCAGGTTTTGAATGTCTCCAGAGACAGAGACTCCACCACCCCCCAGGGCAGCCTCTTCCAGGGCTCTGCCACCCTCAAGTTCCTCCTCATGTTTAGATGGAGCTTCTTATGTTGAAGTTTGTGCCCGTTACCTCTTGTCCTGTCACGGGGCACCACTGAAAAAGGTCCGGCCCCATCCTCTTGAAACCGACCCGTTAAGTATTTATTAGCGGTGATCAGATCCCCCCTAAGCCTTCTCTTCTCCAGACTAAAATGACCCAAGTCCCTCAGCCCCTCCTCATAAGAGGGATGTTCTAGGCCTCTAATCATCTTTGTGGTCCTCTGCTGCACCCTCTCCAGCAGTTCCCTGTCCTTCTTGAACCGGACACAGCGCTCCAGATGGGGCCTCAGCAGGGTAGAGTAGAGGGGCAAGATGAACTCCCTCGACCTGCTGGTCGACCTCGACCTGATGCCCCCCAGGATGCCATTGGCCTTCTCGGCCACGAGGGCACATTGCTGGCTCATGGTCATCCTGTGGTCCACCAGGACTCCCAGGACTTTCTCCTCAGAGCTGCTCTCCAGCAGGTCAGCCCCCGGCCTGTACTGGGGCAGGGGGTTATTCCTCCCCAGGTGCAGCACCCTACACTTGCCCTTGTTGAAGTTCATCAGGTTCCTCTCTGCCCAGGTTACTCTCCAGCATCTCCAGGCTGCTGGTGACCATACAGGTGGCAGAGCCTTCTGGTGTGTCAGCCACCCCTCCTAGTTTTGTGTCGTCACCAAACTTGCTGAGGGTACCCTCCATCCCTTCATCCAGGTCATCGATGAACATATTGAAGAGGACCGGACCCAGTACTGACCCCTGGGGAACACCACTTGTTACTGACCTCCAACGAGATTCTGTGCCGCTGATCACTACCCTCTGAGCTCTGTCTTTCAGCCAGCTTTCAATCCACCTCACTGTCCGCTCGTCTAACCCACACTTCCTAAGCTTACCTAGGAGGATGCTGTGGGAGAATGTGTCAAAAGCCTCGCTGAAGTCCAGGCAGACAACATCCACCGCCCTCCCCTCATCTACCCATCCAGTCATGCCATCCTAGAAGGCTATCAGGTTAGTCAGACACGATTTCCCCTTGGTGAATCCACGTCGACTACTTCTGATAACTTTTCCTCCAGATGCTTTGAGGTGACATCCAGAAGGAGCCGCTCCATCATCTTTCCAGGGGTGGAGGTGAGGCTGACCGGCCTGTAGTTTCCTGGCTCCTCCTTCTTGCCCTTCTTGAAGACTGGGATAACACTGGCTTTCCTCCAGTCCTGGGGCACCTCGCCTGTTCTCCAGGACCTTTCAAAGATGATGGAAAGCGGCCCAGCAATGTCTTCTGCCAGCTCCCTCAGCACTCGTTGGTGCATCCCATCAGGACCCATGGCTGTACGTTACTGTGCTCTTTCTTGGCCTTCCCCAACCAGAGGGCTGGCCTGAGCAGTAAAGCCTGAAAGCAAAGAAGGCACTCAGCAGCTCCGCCTCCTCTGCATCCTCCGGCACCAGGGCACCCGTCTCGTTCAACAGCAGGCCCACATTTTCTCTCGTTTTCCCTTTGCCTCCGATATACTTGACAAAACCCTCCTTCTTGACTTTGACATCCCTTGCCAGTTTTAATTCAAAAAAATTGTGTTAGGCAGGAACGAATTCTTAAAACCCTTTAACTTTTTGCATCAAAATTTTGAAAGCGATTACTGTGCAGTGGAAGAGTTAAACAAAGAAGCAAAATTATCCTAGGCCACAGCTCCTTGAACATGACCCTACAGGGGCAGCAGACACAAAACAAGAGAAGACGAGAAAGTTAGAATAATACGACTAATTGATATAATTGCCAAAAAGATTTAGATCAGGGATTTGTAGCAAATGCTATTTGGCTCGCATTTACGGTAATCAGATAAATGGATATACATGAACTAATTCCTCCATTCACGGTTACAAAAAAAAAAAAACAACAACAACAACAAGGAGAGGTTATTTTATCATGGTGGGCGGAAATTACTCAAACCTCTAAAGGGTATTCACAAAGTGCACTTTTCAAAATGTGAGCCGTATTAAATGAACTCCCGGCTCCACCATTACGGAGATCAGCTCAGTGTTGTACCTTTACTGGCAATTCTCTCGTATCCTTTCGCTCCAAAGACGTTATGAGTGAGGCTCCGCTCGCCACCATCTCACACGGAGAGATCCCACTGCCAGGCCACAGCGGCAGTTCTGAACTTCCACTTCTCTTGCTGAAGTCGGCTTATCTGTTTAAAGAAATGTTGTTTATGTGAGAGCTGCAGGCCATCAGATCTATATCAGCTGCCTCAGAGTCCTTTTTCTTTCTATCGTTCTGCAGGATTTGACTGATGACCAAAAATCTTGGAATTCCAGCTACCTGGGGAAAATAAGTACTCAGTGGAGGATATATAATAAAGAGCAGCTAAAAAGAAAGTGATAGCAATCACTGAAAAGCCCGATCGCTGACTCTCTGGTATCCAACATAAATACTGGGTTTAGGTGCTTTTTACACATTTCACAGCAAGACTCAGATGCTCGGAATCCAGTCAGGGAGTTTATAGAAGTCAGTTCCTTACTTGCCCAACTTTATGACATCGGTTCATCTTGAATTTATACATTGCTTTAAAAGGTCACAATTACAAAAAAATACTGCCAACTAAAATATTGAGACCGAGCCTTCCTGTTCCTGGCGGTTTTAAATGTATCTCCTGGAAATATTTTGAACTACATACTTGCAGATTTTATGAAATGCTGCAATCTTAGTATTGTGCATTATGTCATAGAATCATATGGGGTTGGAAGGGACCTCTGGAGATCATCAAGTCCAACCCCTCCACCGGAGTGGGTCTCCCTAGAGCAGGTTGCACAGGATCTTGTCCAGGCGGTTTTTGAATGTCTCCAGAGAAGGAGACTCCACCACCCCTCTGGGCAGCCCGTTCCAGCGCTCCACCACTCTCACAGTAAAGCTGTTCCTCCGCATGTTCAGGTGGAGCTTCTTATACTCAAGTTTGTGCCCATTTCCTCTTGTCCTGTCACTGGGCACCATTGAGAAAAGACCAGCCCCGTCCTCCTGACTCCCTCCCTTTAAGTATTTATAAGCATTGATCAGACCCCCCCTCAGCCTTCTCTTCTCTAGACTAAAAAGACCCAAGTTCCTCAGCCTCTCTTCGTAAGAGAGATGCTCTAGGCCCTTAATCACCTTTGTGGCCCTTTGCTGTACCCTCTCCAGCAGTTCCCTGTCCTTCTTGAACTGAGGGGCCCAGAACTGGACACGGTATTCCAGATGGGGCCTCACCGGGGCAGAGTAGAGGGGCAGGATGACCTCCCTCGACCTGCTGGCCACGCTCTTCTTGATGCACCCCAGGATGCCATTGGCCCTCTCGGCCACAAGGGCACATTGCTGGCTCATGGTCATCCTGTTATCCACAAGAACTCCCAGGTCTTTTTCCTCAGAGCTGCTCTCCAGCAGGTCAGTCCCCAACCTGTACTGGGGCAGGGGGTTATTTCTCCCCAGGTGCAGCACCCTACACTTGCTCTTGTTAAATTTCATTAGGTTTCTCTTGGCCCAGCTCTCCAGTCTGTCCAGGTCTCGCTGGATGGCAGCACAGCCTTCTAGGGTGTCAGACACCCCTCCCGGTTTTGTGTCGTCACCAAACTTGCTGAGGGTACCCTCCGTCCCTTCATCCAGGTCATCGATGAACATATTGAAAAGGATTGGACCCAGTACTGACCCCTGGGGAACACCACTCGTTACAGACTTCCAGCTGGACTCTGTGCCCCTAATCACAACCCTCTGGGTTCTGTCTGTTAGCCCCTTTTCAATCCACTTACCTATCCATCCATCTAACCCACACTTCCTAAGCTTGCCTATGAGGATGCTGTGGGAGACGGTGTCAAAAGCCTCGCTGAAGTCAAGGTAGACAATACCCACCGCCCTCCTCTCATCTATCCAACCAGTCATGACATCATAGAAGGCTATCAGGTTAGCCTGACATGACCTCCCCTTGATAAAGCCATGTTGACTATTTCTGATGGCTTGCTTTCCCTCCATATGCTCTGAGATGACGCCCAGGATGACGTGTTCCATCACCTTTCCAGGGATGGAGGTGAGGCTGACCGGTCTGTAACTTCCCGGCTCCTCCTTCTTGCCCTTTCCGAAGACTGGGATGACATTGGCCTTTCTCCAGTCCTTAGGCACCTCGCCTGTTCTCCAGGACCTCTCAAAGATGATGGAGAGTGGTCTTGCAATGACTTCTGCCAGCTCCCTCAGCACTCTCGGGCGTATCCCATCTGGACCCATGGACTTGTGGATGTCCAGCATTCTTAACTGATCCCTAACTTGGTCCTCCTCCACCAAGGGAAGATCTTCCTTAGTCCAAACTTTCTCTGATTCATCCAAAGTCCATGGCTCTTGGGGGTTGGCCCGAGCAGTAAAGACTGAGGCAAAGAAGGCATTCAGCAACTCAGCCTTCCCAGCATCCTCTGTTACCAAGGCACCCGACTCATTCATCAGCGGGCCCACAGCTTCTTTAGTTTTCTTTTTGCCTCCAATATAATTGAAGAACCCCTTCTTGTTAAGTTTGACATCTCTTGCCAATTCTAATTCCAAGGAGGCCTTGGCTTTCCTTGTTTCTTCCCTACATAGTCTAACAGCATCTCTGTAAGCCTTCCAGGTGGTCAGTCCCTTCTCCCACTTGGTGTAAACCTCCTTCTTCCACTTCCGTTTTTTTCAGAAGGTCCCTGCTCAGCCACCCAGGTCTCCTGCTTCCCTTGCTCGATTTCTTGCTCTTTATGAATGCACTGTTCCTGAGCCTGGAGAAGGCAATGCTTGAATATTTCCCAGCTTTCTTGAGCCCCATTGCCTTCCAGAGCCCTAACCCATGGAACTTCACCTAGCAGTTTCCTGAAAAGGACAAAGTTAGCCCTCCTGAAATCCAAGCTTTCAGTCTTGCTTATTGGGTTTTGTATGTTACCCACGATCCTGAACTCTTGTCTTCCCATGGCCACTGCAGCCTAGGTTGCCCTCAACCTTGATGTCATCCACCAGTCCCTCTTTGTTCGTCAGTACTAGGTCCAGTAATGCCTCTCCCCTTGTAGGCTCTTCCACCAGTTGGGTTAAGAAGTTATCATCAATATTTTGGAGGAACCTCTTAGATTGTATGTTCCTGGCTGTGTAGCCTTTCCAGCAGATATCTGGGTGATTGAAGTCCCCCACAAGAAACAAGGCCCGCGATTGTGAGGCTACTTGGAGCTGGTTGTAGAAGGCCTCATCAACTTCTCTATCCTGGTCAGGTGGTCTGTAATAAACACCCACATTAGTGTCCCTCTGTGGGACGAGGCCTGAAGAGCAGGACCCCGAGTACTGCTCAATTAATTAGCGGGGATGTGCTGGAACTTGTAGGCCAGAAACCATGGGAAACTGAAGGAAGTCATGACCATAAAAAGACTAAACAAGGGCCTGAAAACAGAAACTTGACAGATGTTACAACACTGAGATAAGCAAGTTCCAGACACCCTGGCGCCCTGCCAAAGAAAGCCTTAAGGACTATCTCCTCAAGATAAGATATGTTTGCTAGCGTGACAGTATATCGCTGACCAATCTGATGCAGCCGCGTGAGCAGCATATGTGCAAAAGAACCAATCTGTTTAAAACACACAGTCAATGTAAGCATATATAAAGAAATAATTGTATACAATAAATTGACATTCTGCTTGCATCAAGCTGTGTCCCGTCTCTCAATCGCCGCATCCCTCATATTGGCCTGCCCCTTAATTCTCACCCACAGGCTCTCAACTCTCTCATCTGACACCGGGGAAGAATTTAGGGACATCTCCTCACTCTCTATCCATTCCTTGACATAAAGGGCAACACCTCCACCCCTCCTCCCTCGCCTGTCTCTTCTGAACAACCTATAGCCCTCAATAGCCACACTCCAGTCATGGGATTCATCCCACCAGGTTTCAGTGATGGCCACTATATCCTATCTTTCCAGCAGCACAGTAGCTTCCAACTCATCCTGTTTGCTGCCCATGCTGCGTGCATTGGAGTAGAGGCACTTCAGGAAGGACAGGCTGGGCAGAAGGGGAGGGGGTGTTGCCCTCTATGTCAAGGACCAGCTGGAATGTATGGAGCTTCACCTGGGGATGGATGAAGACAAGACAGAGAGCTTATGGGTCAGGATTAAAGGGAGCACGGGGGCAGGTGATGTTACAGTAGGAGTCTGCTACAGGCCACCAGATCAAAGTGACAGCGAGGATGTGGCCCTCTACAAACAGATAGGGGCAGCATCGCGCTCACACGCTCTGGTCCTCATGGGGGACTTCAACCACCCCGACATCTGTTGGAAGGACAACACAGCAGAGCACAGGAAATCCAGGAAGTTCTTGGAATGTGTCGACGACAACTTTCTTCTACAAATAATAGAGGAACCAACGAACTGGGTTTTCCCATTCGAATGGGAAACACAGCTCACGTGAACTGTGCTACCACAGGGCTTTAAAAATAGCCCAACACTTTTTGGAAATCAGCTAGCCAAAGATTTAGAAGAGTGGGAACGCCCGCCTGGGACAGGAGTGGTATTGCAGTATGTGGACGATATATTACTCGCCACTGACACCAGAGAAACATGCCTAGAATGGACTGTGAGCCTGCTAAATTTTCTTGGACTTAATGGCTATAAAGTTTCTCCACAGAAGGCACAGATAGCCCAGCAGCAAGTGACCTATCTGGGATATGAAATCACCGCAGGCCAACGGACACTAGGGAAGGAGAGGAAAGAGGCCATTTGCCAGACACCTCGACCACAGACGCCTAAGGAACTTCGGACCTTTCTAGGAATGACAGGATGGTGTCGTCTCTGGATATGTAACTACGGACTCTTGGTAAAGCCGCTATACGGGTTATTAAAATCTAACTCAAAGAATATTGTGTGGAATAAGGAAGCAGACAGAGCCTTCCATCAGTTAAAAAAGAGGTTAATGGAAGCACCTGCCCTGGGATTACCCGATACTACTAAACCTTTCTGGTTGTTTTCCTATGAAAAACAAGGAACGGCCTTAGGAGTCCTAGCTCAGAATCTGGGACCCTATCGAAGGGCGGTGGCATACTTCTCTAAACAGCTCGACGGAGGAAGTAAAGGGTGGCCTAGCTGTCTCCGAGCAGTGGCAGCAGTGGTAAGAAACATCCAAGAGGCCCGTAAGCTCACCCTAGGCCAGAAAATCACAGTTATGGTATCACACACCGTCTCAGCAGTACTGGAAGTAAAAGGAGGGCATTGGCTTTCACCTCAGAGGTTTCTTAAGTACCAGGCTATCCTGATAGAGCAAGATGATGTAGAAATAACAGTAACTAATATTGTCAGTCCAGCCTCTTTCCTCAGCGGAACCGAAGGAGAATCAGTGACCCATGACTGCTTGGAAACAATCGAGGCTGTGTACTCCAGTCGAACAGACCTGAAAGAAGAACCATTGGAAGATGCAGAGGATTCCTGGTTCACCGACGGGAGCAGCATCGTTCAACAGGGGATACGCAAAGCTGGCTATGTGGTAACCACCACAGAGAAGGTAATAGAGTCCAAAGCCCTGGCCCCAAATACATCAGCCCAAAAGGCTGAGATAATAGCACTAACCCGAGCGCTGGAACTAGCCAAAGGAAAACGGATCAATATCTGGACAGACTCTAAATATGCTTTTGGGGTGGTGCACGCTCACGGGCCGGTCTGGAGAGAAAGAGGCCTCTTAACTACACAAGGGAAGCACATAAAACATGCTGAGGAAATTCTCGAGCTCTTAGATGCAGTATTACTGCCTACCAAAGTGGCTATCATGCACTGCAAAGCTCACCAAAAAGGGAACACCGCTCCGGAACTGGGCAACGCACTGGCGGACCGAGAAGCCAAAAGAGCAGCAGAGATGGGTAATGCAGACGTACAATCCTTGGTCCCAGATGGTAAGATACAAATTGACGACGAACCTAGATATTCTAGGGACGATCACAAATTGATCAAAGACTTAAATGGGAAAATTGAAGGGAAATGGGCCAGAACCCCACAGGGAAAAATAATAGTGCCTTTCTCGTTACTATGGGCTGTAGTCATGGCAGAACATAAGAAATCCCACTGGGGAACAGAGGCACTTTACGGATACCTGAGTAGGCTAAGATGGGCTCGGAATCTATACGCCACTGTCAAACAAGTCACTCAGCAGCATGAGGTATGTTTACAGAACAACCCTAGGACAGGTCCCAGAGTCCAGTTTGGCCAAATAGGGAAGGGAAACCATCCGGGACAACAATGGCAAATTGATTTTTCAGAACTTCCAAGAAAAGGGGGGTTTCGATACCTATTGGTATTAACAGATACCTTTTCAGGATGGCCAGAGGCGTTTCCCTGCCGAACCAATAAAACAAGAGAAGTGGCTAAAGTGCTGTTGCAAGAGATTATACCAAGATTTGGGGTTCCCGCAGTGATTTCCTCGGACCGAGGATCTCATTTCACTGCAAAGGTTGTTTCAAAAGTAAGCAGATTACTGGGTATAGATTGCAACTTCACACCCCATACATCCCACGATCAAGTGGTCAGGTAGAAAAGATGAATCACCTAATTAAAATGCACATTGTGAAGCTAGGCCAGGAAGCTAACTTGGCCTGGCCTCAGTCATTACCGTTAGCCCTTCTCAGGATAAGAACAAAACCCAGAACCAAAGAAGGTTTGAGCCCCTTTCAAATACTCTATGGGAGACCATATAGTGTACAAGATGGGACATCCACAGAGTTGGGGAATGAAATATTGACAGATTACATGATAAATTTACAAAAACAGATCCGAGGGGTAGAAAAACTGGTTCTGGGAACAAGAGCTCGTGGGCTGGATGGACCAGTACACGAGATCGAACCTGGGGGTTATGTATATGTCAAGTCTTTTACAGATTCACCACTGAAGCCAAAGTGGGAAGGTCCCTTCCAGGTACTGCTGACCTCTCACACAGCCATAAAGATTAAGGAACAAGCCGCTTGGATCCATTGGACTTGAGTCAAGAGAGCTCCAGAACCCCAATGGACATCAACGCAGGCCGGACCCTTGAAACGTCGCCTCCAACGAAGAGATGGACATTAATGACATTGATAATCGTTACCATGCCGGGACTTTGTATTTCAGGGGGAGGGACACGGGATGTGAATACATATTCACGAAATCTAGAAACATTGGTAAGGGCTACTAATCTGTCAGATTGTTGGGTATGTAGTACCCTCCCCAAAGGAGAAATGAAATTGCCTCTATATGGGGTGGCAGCAAGCAATTGGAACTGTGCCAACGGAACCTGGCCCAAATTTTGGGCAAGAGGGGAAGATGAGTTGGACGGGTATTGTGAGAACGATGATAATATCTACCCCTTAGGACCCAGATTTGATTTACAAGTGTTGAAAGAAAAGCTCGTTGTATTAGTTAGCAATAACAATTGTACCTGGGAACACGGGGAATATAGACACAGGGGGCCGGTGAATAGGACAATAGCCTGGGGATGGAGCAAGTTCATAGCTAAAACTCAGATTTTGCATCAGACTGCGCAAGATGACACCACATTCAAGTTTTCAGACCTTTGGGAAAAGTTAACCTCGTGGTTACCTAACCTGGCTTGGCTTAAACAACTGTTTATCCTTCTAGTAGCAATACTTGTGTTAGGAATTTTAGCGTGTGCATTAGCTAGATGTCTTATGTGTTGTACCAGGGGGGCCAAAGATGAATACATTCAATGGAAGAAGCATCAGCTCCGTGAGCGAGTGGAGTCAGGGAAGTATTTTAGAAATCAGATGAAGAAGGAAAGTGTGTTATAGGCAATTGTAAAAGAATTTACAAAGGTGAAAGAAAAGGGGGGACTTGATTCAGAGAATTAATGGTTAAAGGTCGTTAGTGTAGATTTAGTACAGCTTGGCAAAGAACAGAGCTCGGAGCCCAGGAGCCCAGCATTCCAAGATAAAGAAATGGCCTTGTGTATAAGATAGCGGGAACAGCCTGCATGCTAAGGAGGAACCCAACTGTCTGGGTAAAGTGTCCATCTGGTCGGGACCAGTTTTGCGGTTTGGGGGCCAGCCAGCCCAGCATTCTAAGCCAAAGGTAAAAGTACACGGTGAAGAAGACTATGAGCCTTCCTCCAGAAGACCCCAGCCCACAACCACTGGGCGACAGTACGCATGCGGCGAGGGGAGGAGACTTATGATAATGAGTTCCTAGAAATAATTAGAATAGTAACGCCTTTTCTTAGAATCAATTATAATAACCCAGCCCACATTAATGAATATGTATGCTTTTCATCATAAATAGATGCTTGTTTTACGAGCCAGTGTGCAAGTTAGGAGGAGAAATCCCCCTTGCACCCGGCGCCGCAATGAACATACCTGCTTTATAACTCTCTGCGAGTTGTAGGGTTTGTTTCCGCGCGTCACTGGGCTCCCCGGTGGGGTCCAGTGTCACCTGTGGGGAGGAGGGGATGGTCACCTCGCGTGGCCGAGGCATGGGGAGAAGGGAGAGAGGTGTCGGTGTACATCCCTGACACCAGGGGCAAGGGCCAGGGGCGCGGAGGAAGAAGAGGGTCTTGGTGTAATTCAGGAGGAAGAGGTGCTGCGTCCTCTCCCTCCCCAACACCCTTCAGGCCACTGCAGGCTCGCTTGGGCTGTGAGGAGGGGGCGTGGGGGAGGTGATGGCGGGCAGCCCCATGGCAAGCACCACCCCCCACCCACCCTCCTCCACACCACCACAATCCCAGTGGCCTCACCCTCACCTCCTCAACACCCTCAGGCGGATGCCGGTGGCGATGGCAGCCAGAAGCCCGCTGGCCCACGGCTGCCGTCTAGTGGCACGGCCAGGGCACGCTGACTCTCTGGGAGGCGGTGGCTCCCTCGGAGATGGGGGGATCCAGAAGACGGGGGCGGCTGAGAGGAGGGAGGGCCGCAAGGGGCAAAGAGGGGCCTGGGGCCTGCGCTGGGGGCTGCTCGGCCTCAGGGCAGGCCCCACGGGCGCCATGGCAAAGCTCGGCCTGGCCACCAGCAGAGCCCGCCTTCTGCTCCCAATGGTCTTCGCCCTCATAGGTCGGGAGCGCTGTCAGTCTCCTCCCCTGAGGCGAGGCTGCCGCTGATTGGCCACAGGTGGGCAGGCTGCCGTGCGGCAGTGCTCATCCGTCACCAGAGAGAGTCACCGCTGATTGGCCGCCTGGGCCGTCACCCTGCCCTCCTTTGGGGCCCACCCTCCCCTGGGGCGATGCTCTCTGTTATTGGCCGCCTGAGGGGTCGCTCACACACAGTGCCCGCCCTGCCCTCTCGGAATCTTTTCTCTGATTGGCTGTCTGTTACAGTCAATCCCATGCCCTGTCCCCCTCCTCTGACGCCATTGGCTGTCCCGGGCCCGCTGCCTCCCCTCCTGGGCGGGCGTTGCCGGGCGACCGGCTCCGCCTTCAGGGCTTGATCCCTGCCCAGGGCCCCTGGGCCCTGAGGGAAGGCCGTGGGGCGTCCAAGACGGGTCGGGGCCTTCAACCTGTAAAAAGGAGGCTTTGGGCTCGGAAAGGATGGGCTAGGTGCTAACAGTGGCGCCTTGGACTCTGAAAATGAGGGGAACCCCTTGGTTGTGGCCTGAGCTGGCTTTGGTGCCCAGTAACTCCCCCCAGGACACCAGCCTCCTGTCTGGAGCGAGCAGCGTGAGGGCTGGAGCCTGAAGGCACGGGCCCGATGGACGCTGTGGGCTTTTTGTGGAATTTTTAGGGACGTTTTACAGGGGTGGTCCGTCCACGGAGGGAATGCTGCCTGTGCGACCTATCAAAGGATAAGAAGGGGAGTGCTGGTTCCCGAGGATGCGTTGGATAATGCGTGACCTGGGCCTGGCGTTCCTGCTCTGGGGTGAGGGGTGGAGAAGGGACTGCTGGGCCTTGGCCCCAGCTAGTAACGGAGCAGCAGCCGCTCGCTCACTGCCCCCGGCGCGATGGGGGAGAGCATGGGAAGGGTGAAAGCCAGACAGTTCCTGGGTTGAGGTAATAACTTCACTAATGGCAACAAAATAAAATCATACCAGTAATGAGAAATTGTAATGAAGAAGAAAATAGCACAGAGTGAGAACTAAACTTGCGAGACAGACAAGCAATGCAGCTGAAGGCACCACCGACCGAGCGATGCCCAGCCAGTCCCTGAGCAGCGTTCCCCTGTGCCGGCCTCCCCCCAGGTTTATGGCGGAGCAGGATGTCCTATGGCACGGGATGTCCCTCCCTTTGCTCCGCTGGGCTCAGCTGTCCCAGCTGTGTCCCCTCCCAACGCACTGCGCACCCCCAGACTGCTCGCTGGCGCGGTAGGCAGAGAAGCAGAAAGGGCCCTGATGCTGCGTACACGCTGCTCAGCAGTAACGAACACGTGCCTGTGTGATCAAAGCTGTTTCCAGCGCAAATCCAAAACGTCGCCTCATATGAACTACTACGAAGAAAATTAACTCTATCCCAGCCAAAACCAGCACAGCTCCCCAGAACAAAAGAGGATTCTGACGCCAGGAGAAATGGCGACTCCAGAGCTTTGCGGAGCACGGGTGCCTTTCCGTGCCCTGAGATGTCTCCGGAGGGGCGGGTCAGGCTCAGGCTTCTCTCCTCCTCCCCTCTGGGCTTTGCGGTCTAGGGGGGGGCAGCTGGGGCTTTGCTATCAGGAACAGCCTGGGTCCGGGGCTACTGTCCTGCAGGCGGTGGCAGAGGCCAGGAGTGACACTGTCCGCTCGGCACGCTCAGGGCGGTCCCCATGGGAAGGACACCATGGCACTGGGCTGCTTGTTCCAGCTTTATTATAAACTAAGTCGTATTCAAACACAGCCGTTCCCTAAGGCTTAGCTGACCTCTCTGTCTCTTCAGAGCCCGCAGCACAGTGCTCGAAGGGACCACCGTGATGATGTTGGCTGCTTCCTTGGTGTTCCCAAGATGAGCAAGGTCTGAGCTGCCAGGGACCGGACTGCGGGTTCAGCGTCAGTCTCCAAGGGCCTGAGAGCTGTGACAGAAGGAAACACAGCAGTGGTGAAACCCCGCTGTCTGCAGAGACCCTCCCGTGCCAGCCCTGTCTGTCTCTTTCTCTGGCCAGGAGGAGCAGGTGAGGCCATCAGAGCAGCTGGAAGCTGCTGCTCAGGAAGGCCCATGTGCCCCTCACACCTCCCTCTGCTCCTGAAGCAGTTCCCTGGAGCAGGGCCTGGGATGGCAGCACCCTGCCCAGGCTCTGTCCCGTGCCCCACCAGTCCCAGCCAGCACAGCACTGCCCCCGCTCACCGTTGCAGATATCCCGCAGCTGCCTCCCCTCTGGGTCCCTCAGGCGCCGCGCACCAAGCCCTAGGCACAGAGCTTTGTCAGACCTCTGCTCCCCAGTGCGCCTCGGCAGCGCGGCCCCCGGCCCTGCCGGCTCGGCTGGATGCCCTCCTGCCCCCCAGCAGGGCTGAGCGCGGGGATGGACAGTCCCCGAGGGCGGTGGGACGCAGCAAGGCTCCCGGTGAGCCCACCTGCCTGGGCAGCTGGGGGCCAGGCTGCCAAAAGTGGGACCCCGGGGGCTGTGGCTCACCGATGAACCTGACGGCTGCCTCGCGCAAGGTGGCCTGAGCGTTCTGCAGGTACGGCAGGCTCTGCTCCAGGTATTCTTCCAGCCTGCTCCTGTCCTGCAGCAGCTGGAGAGAGCACAATGGTATGGGCATGTCACCATCCCTCTCCAGTCATCTGGACACCTCCCTCCTCCCAACACCCCTGTTCCTGAGACCCCTCCCTCCCACTGGGTGCAGGAAAGGCCCTGGGGGGCTCTGTTCTTGAGGGCAGGGAAGGAGGATGCAGCTCCAGGCTGGAGCGGGGCAGGCGAGGCAGAGCTGCACAGCCCACACCCCAGACGCCGGGGGACACCCCTCGTCCAGCCTGGGCCCTGGGCCTCACCGAGTACTCGACAGTCCTCCACATCTTCTGTGGCTGCACCAGGTCTTTGAGCTCTTTCATCTTGAGGAGCTCGGCTGCAGCAAGGAGGGCTTCCCTGGATGCCTGCAGAGGGGCAAAAGCTGGGAGATGGCACCACAGTCTGGGGAAGGAGACCTGGCGGCCCCCTCCTCTTGGCTTCGTTCCTGGCACGATTCAGCCCTTGGGGAGCTGGGACATGCCCTGGCCTAAATCTCTGGGGGTCTCTTGGGCACGGCCTGGGGGGACAGGGATTGAGCCTCCAAGCCGTGGCCTCCAGCTGCTGCAGGGACAACAGGGAAGCCTGCAGGGACGCACCTATTCCCGCCTGGGGCCACGGGCAGGGCAGGGGTGGGCAATGTCTGTGCCAGCTTCTCTGCCCCTGCTGGCGCTGGGTCTGCAGGGGCCTTCCCCTGGGCTGCCCTGGAGGAGGGCTGAAAGGAGGCAGCGTAGCTGGGAGGGGACCCCCCCAGTGTCCCCTCCGCTTCTGCAGCAAGAGGCAGTGGTGGAGCGGTGCAGGGAAGGAGGGGAGCTCTGCCCTGTCCTCAGGGACTCGGGCAGTGGGACCCCGAGGTGAGAGACGCTCCCCCGGTCCCACTGCCAGCGGCTCTTGCCCTTGATACCCAGGGGGTCAGCACGCCCTTCCCTGTGTCCCTGGCCAGCTTTCAAATCTGTACCTCGGACACGCTGTCTGTCTCCTCACACGTGTGAAAGAATAGCGGGAGCAGGCCCCTTTGCACTTGCTCCTTCATCCTCTTCTTGTCCTCCCCCACCACAGTCCCCACCAGATCTCTGAAGAGGCTGATGGAGAGCTCTCGCAGCTGGCTGGACTCCTGGTAGGGAGAAGGAGAGGGGGACTTGAGAAGGAGCCCCTCCCTGCTTCCTGTGAGCATCAGCCCAAGGGCGTGAGCCTGGCAGATGGGAGGGGAGATGCTCCGGGGCCAGATTCTGCAGGAGGGAGAAGCCGTGCTGGGCTGCAAAGCCCAGAAGCCATCCCAGCAGAGCCCAGGGGAGCAGACCCTCCTCTGAGTGCTGCCCGTGGGGCTGGGCTGAGGGGCAGCTCTCATCGCAAGAGTGCCCATCTGCAGGGCTCAGTCTCCCACATCAGCCTTACAGCCTCAAAGAGGGGCAGGAGCTTCTCCTCCGCCAGCTGCACAGCAATGAGGCTGGCCTCCTTCCTCTCCAGGTGACCCATCACGTTTCTGAAGATGACCAGGACATTCATCTTGATATCGGTGGTGTGGCCATCCTGCATCAACTCCATAATGTGTGGCAGGAGGACCTGCATTTTTCTTGCCTGTACGAAAGACAGTTTACTTTGTATTTGAAACGGTCAAAGACCACCCCAGCAAAAGTGTCCCAGCCTCCGGTCCGGCGTCCTGGCAGGTGGTGGCACAGGCATCTCTGCAGCAGCCTCCTGGCAAGTGGCGGCCATGGGCACACTGGTGGGGACGCGGGAGAGCAGGGGTAGGGCAGGGAGGGCAGGAAAGCAAAGACCCCCCTCCCGTCCCCATCCCAGCCGCCCCCTTTTCCCGCAGGCCCGAGGAGGCAGATGGCTGGGGAACCCTTCGTGCCTGGAAAGCTCCCCAGGCAGCCACCGCCCCGCCCCCCCCCCCCCCCCCCCCCCCGCATGGCATTTGGAGCAGTCATCCCACTGCCCGTCCCCCCGCCACAGCCAAGCCACCACCTCACCCACTGCCCCAGCCCCGGCTGCCAACGTGCCTCCTCTCGGTGCCGCCCTGCTCACCGTGTCACGTGTCTGCGACAGCTGGAGGAGGTGTCTGAGCAACAGGGAGGCTGTCACCAGGCTTGGACACCTCTGATAGACGGTACCAAAATCCTCGGACAGGAACGCAGCGGGGGCCAGCAGCTGAAACAAACACCGCAGTGAGATCCTGGCAGAGCCTGCAGGGCTCGCTGAAGGTGAGCAAGGCCTTTGCACTTTTGTCAAGGTAACTCACAGACAAGTGAAGGATGTAGGCCTTCTCTATGGCCAAGGCGCCTGGGGCGCGTGTTTTCCTGCCCTGGAGTTGACTGAGGAGCTCCTTTAAGATCTTCTCCAGAGTCTGAGGGACGGAAAGCATCACCTCCCACATCGCTGCACCATTGCTGCAAGCCAGAGCACTCTGTCAGTAGGGCCTCTCGGCCACAGCAGCGTGGCCGGGGACAGCCCTGCATGAGACGGACCCTGCCCCTCGGTCGGGATGCCCTGGGCAGCCGGAGAGGGCTGAGCTCCCTGTGGGGCTGGGAGGAGCGTGGTGGCTCTGGGCTGGCTTGGCCAGCTTTGACTGCTGCAGGCCTGGCTGACCCACCAGGGCTGGAAAGCGTGGTGGGATGGAGGGCCCCGCTCCACGGGGATGTCCTGCGGCATTCCTTGTGTCTGGCATCCCGAGAGTCCCTGACTTCCTCTCCCATTGGGAACAAGCCCTCATGGCTTTTGGGGCCAGTACCTGTCTCCGGTTGCAGAGAACTTCAACAGGCTCAGGAGCACTTTGGTGGGGTCCAGGTCAGTCAGCACGTCAAGCAGTGACTCCACGCTCTGGCGTGCTGACTCCGTGTTGATGTGTCCCAGGTTTTCCTGGATGCAGCTCATGATCTTCAGCACCTGGAGGAGACACAGGTGAGGATGGTGCTGCCACTGGAGCGCAGCCATTTCCTCAGCTGCCCTTTCCGTCCCTCTCTGCTGGCTTCAGGTGGCTTCAGGTGCCCGAGACACCTTGGGGGTGGGAGGGAGGAAGCGGGAGAGGAACAAGGCCTGACAGGGCTCAAGGGCAGGGCAATCCAACCACAGGGTACTTACATCCGCCAGCCAGAGGTCGGGGTATGTCATGAACAGATCCAGCACTCTTCTTGCCGCTTCCTTGTCAAAGATGCTGGAGTCTCTCATCGCCTCGATGAACGCAAGGACGATGTCTGTCATCTGATAAGGTGGGAGGTATTGTGCAAACCGCTATGGGAGGAAGGAAGGGAGCAAAGACGTCACACCGAGTCCCCGACGGTGTGTTTAGCTGGGCAGAGTGAGCAGTCCTGGCGAGAGATGCCGGCCAGTGCTGGTGGCAGTGCCCGCAGGAAAGCTGGCAGCAGGGGCTGCTGTCTCTGCAGGGCGGAGGATGAGAGCAGAGGGTCCCCAGGGTGAGGGGGGAGGCTTGGGCTCATGGGCACAGCGTTGCCGGCCCTACGGAGAACCAGGGCTCTCTGGTGGCCAGGAGGGCTGGAGCTGCTGCTGGGACACTGGCGTGCTGCCCCCGCATAGTCCCTGCATGGGGACAGAAGGAGCCCTCTCACCAGGGACAGGGAGACCAGGGACACCACGGCAGCCCCACTGATGCCACATGCCTTTGCTCACTCAAGTCCTCTCGAGGCCACAGGCAAGAGTCCCAGTGGGGGTGGAGCTCCTTACCATGGCCCACTCTCTGGCGGTGTGAGAGAAGCATCCAAATTTCCAAGGGAAGTTTTGTTTTTTATTCTTTGTCGGTGAGTTGCCTAAATAGCGGGGGAAACACAGAAGAGTCTGTAAGACACAGCAGCTTTGCCAGCAAGCTTACCAAACTGCCCTGAGATCCGCTTGCAAGATGGCAGGACACAAGCGGTCAAGGAGACTTCTGGAGGGTGTCAGGAATAGCTTCTTGCTACAGGCACTGGAGAGACCAGCCGGAGTGATGCGCGGGTGGATCTGCTCTTCACTAATGGGGAAGATGTGGCTTTGGGACCTGATAATCAATGGTAGCTTTGTTTGTAGGGACCGCAACAGAGTGAGCGGGGTTCAAGATGCTGAAAGGAGGGAGGGAGGAGAGTAGCAGAGAACAGATCCTGGACATCAGGAGAGCACTCGGCTTCTGCAGCAGAACGTCAGCTGGGATGCTACGGGAAGCAGCTGGGAGGGGCAAAGGAGGTCAGGAAGAGAAGCAGAGCTATCAGGAGATGTCTGTGTGCAGAGGGACAAAGCCCACCATTGTGGGTTGTTTCTCTTACGTTCGTGCTGATCGATGAAATCGCTGAGGTGGCAAAGAGCAAAGTAAGCACCAGGGGTTGTCTCTTCTGTGGAAGAAAAGAAAAGCAGGAGACGTCCCAGCAGCGTTCCCAGGTTTGCAATCTGGAAGTGTTTATCTTTGATGGGGTCATACACTCCTGTTGGATAATGTTTCCAGGCCTGGGCGAGAGAGGCAGAAGAGCAGAAGGGTTGAGGGCAATCAGTTGGTGCCAAAGCCCTGAACCCAAGTGTGTGCCCAGGGCTGGATCCCTGCGGAAAAAGGGCTTTGCAGGGCCATGCCAGCCACGACTCCGAAAGCAACCGGCTGGGGAGCAGCCCCGCGTGGGGAGAGCTGCTGCTGCTCTGGTGTGCAGTGAGGGGAGGGGGCCTGGCTGGAGGGGGCCTGGACCTTACCGACATGCATTCAAACATTTCCAGGTGGAAGCTCAGGTTGACAATTATATCCAGGGCCCTCTTCTGCACGGCTACTGTCTCAGAGTCGGTGAAGTTCAGCAGCATCTGGGAAGAGAGAAGCTGCTGGTGTGCCCTGGCAGCAGACGCCTGCTCCAGCAGAAACAGCACTGCTGAACTCCTGGGCTGGACTCGCACAGCCCATTAAGGCTTCCTCTGATCTCAAGGAAAGCCTGCAGTTCCTGCCCTAGGGGAGCTCGCAGGCTTGGGATAAATGCCCCGGGCCAACCTTGTGGCCAGGCAGGAAGGCAGATGCCACCCTCTGCAGCCACTGTGCTCCAGAAGAGCCTGGTGGCCCAAGGGAGGTGGGCACCCTCCCTGCAGTGTGCTGTCTCTGCATGGCACTGAGGTTGGCACCGTCCACTCCAGAGTGGACACCCCCTTCCCTCCAGGGTGAGGAACAGCCCTTGTGCATGCCAGACCTGGAAGATGATCTGCACCAGCATGGTGACTCTGTGGAGATGACAGTTGAACACCAACTCTCTCACCATGTACTTCACGGTGTTCATGGTCTGCAAGGAGGGCAAAGAGTTGTGCCAGTGATTCCGCTGTCCCTCTCACCCCCAGGAGACTGCTCTGAACCCCCAGAGCCAAGGGAGGACTCCCGTGCTGCCTCGCGGTACCCAGGAGACACCCAAGGGCAGACAATCTGCTGGGTGCAGAGCAGCCTGCAGCACTGGAGGTGGCCAGGCCTACAGGAAGGGGACAGATGGAAGGGGGTGGGAAAGCAAAGCCGAGACCCTGCTCTGCCTTGGACCTCTGGTCATATCGCAGCACGGGGTGGGCCAGGGAGCAGCCTGGGGGGACTGGAGGCTCCTGGAGCTCACCCAGGTCTTACCTGATGGTAGAGGATTCTTTCCAGGTCCTGCATTTCCTCTTCAGGAGGAAGGAAAAAGACACTCGAGAAGCAGGTTTCTAGGAGGCTTTCCTCTTTACCCTCCAGCACTCTCTGCCCTGAGCTGCAAAGGGCGAGAGGGGCCATTTGGACACTGGTGCTGGGAGCAGCACTTCGAGGCCTCGTGCAGGTGGACAGGGACCTCTGGGGCAGGGATGGGCAGGTACCTCAGTTTAGCGATGACATCCATGGCTTTCATCCGCACTTCTGTGCTCAGTTGGTCCCTGGGCTCCTTTTCCAGCAGCATCTGCAGAGGACAACCAGGATGGGACCTGGCAGCTGCCAGCTCCCAGTGCCACCAGACCCTCGCCCTGCCCAAGCACTGTCCTCACAGGGGGGCCGTGCCCCCTTCTCCAGAGCTGCCTGGTGTGCTCTCACCTTGATGTTCTCTGGCAGCTCGAATGCATGGCAGAAGAAATGTAGGCACCGTAACAAGCTGTAGTCTGAGGCTGTATGGCACATCATGTTGATGCTGTCAAGAAACTCAAGCTTCTTGTCCTCGTCCTGGCAGCCGCGGGGACAGAGAGACAAACAGAGCGTGAAAGGGGCCCCCACGGCCATCGGGAGCGGAGCACAGCGGGTGCAGGGCCGTGTGGAAGAGCTGGGAGATGCAGCTCTGCCCAGCCAGCACACCTCCAGCAGCCCGGCAGCAGAGCCCCTGGCAGGAGATGCCGGCAGAGCTGCAGGGGAAATGGCCGCAGTTACCTCTTCTGGGCAGCGGACAAAGGCCATGATAAAGTCCATGGTTTCCTTTGCCTTTTCGTAGAGCGGTAACCATTCAGGATCTAATAAAGTAGGAGAGCAAGGAGAGCTGTAGAGAGGAGCTGCTGGCAGGGGGGCAGAGGAAGATCTGCCCTCCGTCCAGCCTCATGCCCGCTCCCCTGGCGCCTTCTTCCCACATGTGACAGGGCTGGAGGGTGCCCTGCAGATGGGCTGCCATGTCGGAGCACGGCGCAGCGGGGAAAGCCCCCGGTGCCCCGGGCTGAGGAACTGGCTTGCAGGTGGGCAGGAAAGGTCCCCCTCCCGCAGCATCGCTGCCTCCTGCCCGCCCCACTGACTCTCGCTGCCCGTGCCCCGGAGCAGGAGCTGGGTCCCGCCTGCTCTCTCCCTCCTTGGGAGAGGCTGTGCCGGGGCCCGATCCCAGCCCTGAGCAGCCCCGGCCTTCAGGCAGCACCATGCCCACCACCCATGAGATGAGACCCCCACTGCCAGCCTGCCAGGAAAAGGTGACTCTGGCCCGGAGCAGGGTGCGCTCGCTGGCCCCAGCCCTGCCCAGACCAACAGGGCCCCTCACTCACCCGTCTGCAGCGGCTCGACCATGGTCACCTCGTAGGGCTCCGGTGGAGATCTGCGCTCCCGGGGAGCCGCCTTCTCCTCCCAGGCCACCCTGGGGCGGCTGGGGGGTCTCTCTGCCATCCTGCGGGATGGAGGTAAAGGGGAAGGGGACGGAGGAAGCCTTGGCAAAACGCCTCGGCGCTGTGAGGCTGCCGGGGGCAGCAAGGAAAAGACACGGGCTGTGCTCGGGGGCTCTCGGCTCGCTCCGCTCCTGCCCTGTCCCGTCACTGTCCTGCCGGACACTGCGGGCAGGGGGCCGCAGCCCCGCTGACCACACGCAGAGCAGTGGGGTGTCACCGGGTGAGGTCACAAAGGGCCCCGCTGTGACCCGCCACCCGGGCAGGGAGGGGCAGGGCGCTCCCCGGGGGGGCATGGAACACATGGAAGCGGAGCATCCAGGAAAAGGGGGGAAAGAGAGAATAGAAGGTGCAGCCGAAAATGAGCCGGGGACGCCGGGGGCTCCCAGGCCAGCAGCCCTGTACCTGCCAGGGCAGCCTGCAGCAGGAGAAGCAGCCTGTTGCCCTGCCTGTACCGCCCGTGCTTGCCCGGCTGCTGGCGTCAGGCGGAGCTGGAGCACTCCCCAGTGCCAGCCGAGGGATGTCTCAGAGAGGGCAAAGAGGGGATCCAGCCTCCCCAGCCAAGGGGCTTGTTGGTCAGACAATAATATTTGAGAGGAGCCGGGTGGTCCCACTGGTTTTTGGTTTGTATTGGCTGCAGGTACTGAAAATGCCAAAGGGATCGGTTCATTGGGAGGAGTAAGTCGTGAGAATATTCCTCGACTTCCATCTCTCTGTGCGCAAAACCACTTCGAACCACACGGAAGCTGTAAAGGGAAGGTCTGGATTTGTCCTGTTTGTACGGACGGGCTAAGGCTCCTCCGGAGTTCAGAGCAGATGAAAACTGGCTGTGTCTCGCAGACCGGCGGCTGTGCCAAGCCCCCCTCTTCCCTTTACTTTCCCTGCTTGGACACATCTTGCATTCCCTGTACGCAGAGGAACATACCCTAACCAGAGGAGACCAAGTCCCAGCAGGGACCAACTGGCCAGGCCCCTTGCCCCAGCCCTGGCCAGCAACACCAGTGACCCGGGGACCCTTCCCCAGCCGAGGGGCCTCCTCTTGCCAGGAGGAAGAGGCCAAGCGGGGCAAGCAAGAAGGACCCGGGGAAAGCCCCAGCGGTGCCAGCCGAGGGACCGCTTCACTCATGCGCTCATCCCTGTCCCTGGGGAGGCTCGTTGGTGGCAGTGGCAGGGAGCCGGAAGCCCAGCAGGGCCTCTTGGGAGCCCTGGCCACAGGCTGAAAGCCGGCAGCCAAGATGTGGCACCGCTCAGGGCTCCTCACCAGCCCTGTGCTCCTGCCCTTGCCCCGTGCTGCCCTGCTGGACACTGAGGGGTCGGGGCCACGCTGGCACCCAGTGTGTCACGGAGGAGGTCACAAAGGGCCCCGCTGTCACCTGCCACCCAGGCTGGTTGCCACATCCACGCGGTGGCTGGCAGGCTACACACGAGAGCTGCAGGCACAAGCACCCGCGGTGGTGACTGCACAAGGCCGGAATGTCTAGGAAGGGGCACCTTTGCCTCGGGGAGGAGACGGCACGAAGGAGGGCACAGTCCCCACGGTCCATTCATGGGGGCAGCAGCTCTTGACCCTGCAGCCACCTACACCAGCCTCCAGCTTGCCCCTCCTGGCAGGGTCAGTGGCGCTCACCCCCTGTCCTCCTGCAGAACACCCTCTCGCTTTACAGTCTGCCCCCCCGCTGACAGCGGAGGAGGAGCAGACACCCCCCTGCCAGGGGAGGCTGCAGGAACTGAACTGCAGATGGCTGGCACTGCTTCTCCAGACCTTCCTCCTCTATTTGAGACAGAAAAGTCATAGCTTTGTCTCTCCTACACCTCTGCTTCCCACCGAGCTCTGGGTTTCATCTTCCAAAGAGGGGATGGGACAGAGGCACCCTCAGGAAGGCGTGGGCTGCCCAGGCCCTGTGGGGAAAGAGGCAGAGACGCAAAGACACCCATGGTACGAGGTCCAAAGTCGCCACAGGCAACACAGGCAGAGGCACGGGCAAGGAGATTTCTGGAGGGTGTCAGCAATAGCTTCCTGCTACGGGCACTGGCGACCATCTGGGGGCTGGAGTCCTACACCCGACGGCTCCACTGCCTGGGAATCATCACCCTCTAGGTGTACCAAGGCGGCAGCTCTTCATTAAATGTGCGGAGAGCAGCTTCCACCGGCTGTCCCCTGCTACAGCCCAACAGGAACAGCAGTGTCCTCTCCTCTGCCCATCTCCAGGCGCGGGAGGAGCTGCTCACGGACCCCTGGCAGCCAGCCCTGCTGCCTGCTGTGCTGCTCAGGGCCATGCCAACTGTCACCCTGCGCCCCTACCCGCATCACTGTTCTCCTGCTGAGGGACACTGCTCACCTCGTTATGTTCCCACCTGTCTACAACCAGCTGGTGCCAACTGTCTCGTGAGCATTCTGGAAAATGCTTACACGCTTTTTGCTCTCAACACCTGCTTTGGCCTCAATCCCCTTACCCAGATCATCAATAAGATATTAAACAAGACTGGCCCCAAGACTGAGCCCTGAGGGACACCACTGGTGACCGGCCGCCAACTGGATTTCACCCCATGGATCACAACTCTCTGGGCACGGCCATCCAGCCGGTTGGGAGAGGAGGGTTGGGGTGAGAGGGGGTTAAGGGAGGGTTAGGGAGGGGGAAGAGGGTTTTTGGGGGTTGGGGGGGTTAAGGGGGGATTTTGGGGTAGGAGAAGTGGAGATGGGGGGGGGTTGAGGGAGCGTTTACAGAAGGAGGCTAGGAGGGGGGGGGTTGGGGTGGGAGGGGGGCTTGTGTGGCTTGGGGGAGAGGAGGGGTTTTGGGGGAAGGGGGTTAAAAGAAGGGGGTAAGGGGGCAGGGGTTTTGGGGAGGGGGGGTTAAGAGAAGACTATTTTGAAGGTCCAGTACAGTGAGAAACGGGTCATTACAGGCTGTCTTCATATTACATATACTGCAGATCTAGAAGTTGCATTTGATTCATCAGGAACTATTGGAAATTTTAATTTATGATCATGAAGTGATAGGAAGTGCATTTAAACAACACCACCTGTCACTATTTCAAAGCACGTTAAAAAGAACTTCTAGCTATTGATGAAGTAGTATGACATACACTCTTTCATGTGCCTGTCAAGTGCTCTACAGGTGATCACATGGGAATGCTAGCACCACAAGCAGAATACGCTCTCGCTCCTCTGAGCCAGACTAACGGCAAAATGCGTAACTTGTGGAAACAGTCGGCCGCTCATCATCATCACCTACATTGACTTGCACTGCTCTGCAAAACAGGCCACTGCATCTCAAGCAGAATTTCTTTTTTTAGGTGTAGTGTCATAATACGGATCACAGTTTTCTGTAATTACTAATTTTCTCTAATAGACCAGCCAGTAGCCTTCCGATGCTCCCTTCACGTACAAAATGTGGCCATCGTTAGAGCACGATGGGTTAAATTCATAGCAACGACAACTGAATGACAAAATCTGAATATTAGTCATTTCTATCAGGGCTAGCAAAATGACATATCCATTTGTCAGCATCCACTTTAGCAAAGAGCTGCTTACCCAGGTCACCGGTGACTCCAGGGGTGTCACCTGCAAAAACCCAGAAGAACACTCCTTTGGTACGTCGAACGTACATCCCGCCATCGTCAACTCTTCCTGCAATAAACACGCCCCCATCACGTTGGTTTTCTACGTAGAGGTCACAAGTGACTGTCATGTTTACGCTACACAAGAAGCTTCGCGCTTTAAAAAGCAATGAATCGATCGTTTTGAGCAGGCAGTAGGTAGAAGAGTATTCCCTATTTAGTCCAGTCAACTTTTTGAGGAAAGATTTAGCAATCCTAATGGTGACCTGCAGGTGTAAGACGCGTGGGACTTGTCTAGACTCATTGTTTCCCACCTGTGAATCCATAGATTTTCTTAGGAGGAGCAAATCTCCTCAGAAACCAACAGCAAAATGAAATGTATTGTCAGCAATTTTCAATTAATTATTTAAAAAACAAACACAACCAAAACAAAAGCACACAGAAGGTTTGCAACTGCACAGAAAAACTTGCGGGTGTCTGCCACGTGAAAAGTTGCTTTTAGACAACTACATCAAACCCAAGGTTCAAGGTTACAGCACCACATCTGCTACCATTTGATCTTCATTTCTCTAGCGTTTTTCATACAGGACAAGTCTTAAGCAATCCAGACCTCTTGCCCAAAAGCCAAACCAAACTTTTTTAAGCAAAATGTTCAAATACGTTGAAATTATTTGATCTTCCTGAGGTGGCACTTCAGCTCAACAGTAAAGCACCACGTTATACATCTAATGACAGCTGCAAAGGAGAATAGAGTGAAGGAATACCAGAACAATCAAACATCACCTAGAAACTTCCCCCGCCCCAGGGCTGCACTACAAGCCTCTTAACAGTAAAAATTAAAGGCATTTTTTACCTCCATTAATCTACACTAAAATTGGAAATCTACATCCCCTTTGTGGACTTGCAACATGGATACAGCCACAAGGTCGCATATTTCAAAAGTTTCAAATTATCTATAATTATTTACAGAATGTGAAAAGACTCTCTCTGACATCAGCTCAGCTGATAACTACATCATATCTATTTTAGCAACTTTTCTCCCCACCTCTTACAAAATAGTAAGAACAACCCCAGATTCCATTCAAATGCAATGCTATTAGAAGTACCACATTCTTGGATACATATTCATTACACAAACAAGATTTCTTTTTTGCCTTCTTACGGACTAAACAAGAGATCCCCACATCTTGCTGAAGCCATTATAAAGCGATTGCAAGCAATGTAGAATGAGTCGAATAGGAATATATTCAGGATACAGCTAGCTTCAACAAAAGCATCAGGGCAAAACACTAACAAATTCAGGAGTCGAAACAAAAAGCTTTCACAAGCACAAGACTAAAATTCAAACTAAAATGAACTAAATAATTCTGAAATTTAATCATAATAAATCGCCACTGATGACTGAAGTCAAGTATCGTTCCACAGAGAAGCACAGAGTGCAAGATTGCTTCAGTATTTCAATAGCATGCACTAATGGTTGAAAACATCTACCTAGGGCGAGATGAGCTTTAAAGTGAGGATGAAGCAAACAAGTCAGAGGGCCCGAAACTGAAGACTACCATTATGAAAAGCTACAGGTCAGTAGAACTTAAATAATCAACTGAATAGTCAGGAAACAAGCTTGGTTCCGAAAACAAGATGAAAATTCAGAAAGAAATGGAAGAAAATGAAATAATAGGAAGGTTTTAGGAATCTCAGTACAGTAACTTAACAACACATCCTGTGTAGCTGTTATAGGAATCACTGAATATGATCTACTCAACGAGGAAAAGTTGATTTTAGGGGGAATACGAGACTTTGCTTAACAGATGACTGCAGAAGAAAACCTCGGGTAACTGAAGAACAGCCCCCAGCTACAAGATGGCGATGGTCTTCCAGGCTTCAGAGCAAAGTGATTCCAACACTTGTCCAGGCCAGAAATTAGAAGCACGTTCTGTAAAAGCGTTTGGGGGATCAATGATGCAATTAAAGTGAAAAAAACCTGGCCAAATGGCTATTTTAAAGAACATATCAAAGAATTTAAGTTAGACTTGAAAATAGAAGAAAATGATTTAAGCATAAATTTGATGATTACTTACTATTACTAAACCAATTAGTGAACAGGTTCTTTCCCAAATGCTTTTTAATTTTAAATAAACACTATGCTAAATATGCTGCTTGATTCCAAATTACCATCATTACAGCTCCGAGAAGGAATTGCAATCATAACTATACTCTTACCAAACCAGTAAATCTCAGTTACATTTACCCCAAAATAAAACTCTCTTAAGTAGCAGTCGAATCAAACCCACACAATTCTAGGAAGCACTCAGAAGATGGCAGTCTGCAACAAATATAACTGAATTCACTCCCAGACTATTTCATTGATTCGAGATTGATCAAAATCACTAACAATCAAGCAAGACAACTCATAATCATCTGGGCCGGAAGGGACCTTCAAGGGTCGGACTAGATGACCTCTGAAGGTCCCTTCCGGCCCAGATGATTCCATGATTCTATAATTAGGCAATTTAAACTGAATAGATTTTTTTTTTTTTTTTTTTTTTTGCTCCATCTAAAAGGCACCGAAACTCAGTGCACACTTTGAATTAGGATTTTGGTCTTTCTAGTCTGCCCAGCGAGATCTGTTATTCTGAAAAACCAGCTTGAACAAACACGTCCAGCGGGACATTAGGGAGAAAAATTCTAAGACAGTGCAGCGGTGGGTCTGGCTACCAAGAGACGTGGTGGACTCTCCATCCTTGGATGGTTTCAAGACTCCTTCAGACAAAAAACACCGTTGATCTCTTAGAGTTGGCAAGAGCTCCGAGCAGGGCTCAACGGCTTTTGGAAGTCCCTTCAAGTCATCATTTGTACATGTCTACAGAGAGTCTGAATGCAAAAGCCCTCTGTCTAAGAGAAATGAGGCTTGAAACAGATTAACTGATCATAAGGAGGACATTTCCCCAGATGTCGCTAGAAAATAGTATTTACATACCACTTAGAATTTCCCATGAGTCTGGTCTGCATCAGAAGCCCAAGTGATGGGTCGCTGAACCACCACCTGGCGGCGTGTGAACACATGATCTCCTGGGTCGGAAGCATTTACGAAGCACTCAAATACACCTGTCTGATCAGCAAAATTTGGGGCTTCACTGAAAGGAGGACCACCTGTTCAGAAAAGAAAACACGTACCAACACCAAAACTATTATTTTTCTTCTGTGTAGTCCTCAGAAATTTTGTCTGAAAATATTCTGCAGAATTTTCACTTACTCTATCAAAGCACAGTCTCCAAAGATGAAGTTTGGGGAGTTGCAAGGTGATTTTAGTTTTTAAGCAGACCCCAGTCTTTGCAAACATATGAACAAAGTTAAATTACTTCCTTTCCTATCTTCCTTCCTTAAGCTACTTCACTGTATTTATGAGCTGCATCACTTGCATCAAGAACTTTAAAGCTGTTAGTGACCACCCAGTTAAGACATAGAATTAAATACAACTCATTGCAAGTGAAGCACGTAGGTGTAAGTTGCTGGAGAAGCAGGTATAAATAAACAAAAATAATACAGATTACTTTGTGTCACTTCCATTAGAGGACCCAAACAACATAGTTTTTATTGCCTTTCTACATTAAGACTATATCTGTGTGTGAAATAAGTTTTTGGATAAGAGAATTCTGACTTACAAATATTGAAAACATCTCTGTAATTTGAAGGAAAGGGCTGAGGTGGTAGAGGCTCTGGGCAGCCACGTTTCCGCCCTGTCTTGAGTGTGGTTAAAGTGTAGACTTCATCTACGTCTAGATCTAAAGAAAAACTTCCCTTCCGCACCTGGAATTAAAAGAAAGCTCGAGTTGCAAAAAATCAAACAGGTAAATAACAAAGTACTCAAGTTTCTGAATTAAAGGAGGTCTCTGAAGTTCTGATTTAAGGCAAAAAACTCTCTCATCTTCGTGCCTCAGCATTTAATACCTCGAGGCTCTTTTAAATACCCCTTTCCCCCAAACTCTTTATTGCCTCCAAATAAGCTTGTCTATAGCTAGTAAAACTGCAATCAAATGGAGCTAATAAAACACATCCTAATTAGGCAGTTTAGGCATGAAAGGTTCCAGCAAAAAGGGAAGAAACACCTGGACCTGTAGACTGCATCAGAGAATCACAGAATGATATGGGGTTGGAAGGCACCCCTGGAGATCTTCTGGTCCAACCCCCTGCCAAAGCAGGTCCACCCAGAGCAGGTTGGGCAGGTTTTGAATGTCTCCAGAGACAGAGACTCCACCACCCCCCAGGGCAGCCTCTTCCAGGGCTCTGCCACCCTCAAGTTCCTCCTCATGTTTAGATGGAGCTTCTTATGTTGAAGTTTGTGCCCGTTACCTCTTGTCCTGTCACGGGGCACCACTGAAAAAGGTCCGGCCCCATCCTCTTGAAACCGACCCGTTAAGTATTTATTAGCGGTGATCAGATCCCCCCTAAGCCTTCTCTTCTCCAGACTAAAATGACCCAAGTCCCTCAGCCCCTCCTCATAAGAGGGATGTTCTAGGCCTCTAATCATCTTTGTGGTCCTCTGCTGCACCCTCTCCAGCAGTTCCCTGTCCTTCTTGAACCGGACACAGCGCTCCAGATGGGGCCTCAGCAGGGTAGAGTAGAGGGGCAAGATGAACTCCCTCGACCTGCTGGTCGACCTCGACCTGATGCCCCCCAGGATGCCATTGGCCTTCTCGGCCACGAGGGCACATTGCTGGCTCATGGTCATCCTGTGGTCCACCAGGACTCCCAGGACTTTCTCCTCAGAGCTGCTCTCCAGCAGGTCAGCCCCCGGCCTGTACTGGGGCAGGGGGTTATTCCTCCCCAGGTGCAGCACCCTACACTTGCCCTTGTTGAAGTTCATCAGGTTCCTCTCTGCCCAGGTTACTCTCCAGCATCTCCAGGCTGCTGGTGACCATACAGGTGGCAGAGCCTTCTGGTGTGTCAGCCACCCCTCCTAGTTTTGTGTCGTCACCAAACTTGCTGAGGGTACCCTCCATCCCTTCATCCAGGTCATCGATGAACATATTGAAGAGGACCGGACCCAGTACTGACCCCTGGGGAACACCACTTGTTACTGACCTCCAACGAGATTCTGTGCCGCTGATCACTACCCTCTGAGCTCTGTCTTTCAGCCAGCTTTCAATCCACCTCACTGTCCGCTCGTCTAACCCACACTTCCTAAGCTTACCTAGGAGGATGCTGTGGGAGAATGTGTCAAAAGCCTCGCTGAAGTCCAGGCAGACAACATCCACCGCCCTCCCCTCATCTACCCATCCAGTCATGCCATCCTAGAAGGCTATCAGGTTAGTCAGACACGATTTCCCCTTGGTGAATCCACGTCGACTACTTCTGATAACTTTTCCTCCAGATGCTTTGAGGTGACATCCAGAAGGAGCCGCTCCATCATCTTTCCAGGGGTGGAGGTGAGGCTGACCGGCCTGTAGTTTCCTGGCTCCTCCTTCTTGCCCTTCTTGAAGACTGGGATAACACTGGCTTTCCTCCAGTCCTGGGGCACCTCGCCTGTTCTCCAGGACCTTTCAAAGATGATGGAAAGCGGCCCAGCAATGTCTTCTGCCAGCTCCCTCAGCACTCGTTGGTGCATCCCATCAGGACCCATGGCTGTACGTTACTGTGCTCTTTCTTGGCCTTCCCCAACCAGAGGGCTGGCCTGAGCAGTAAAGCCTGAAAGCAAAGAAGGCACTCAGCAGCTCCGCCTCCTCTGCATCCTCCGGCACCAGGGCACCCGTCTCGTTCAACAGCAGGCCCACATTTTCTCTCGTTTTCCCTTTGCCTCCGATATACTTGACAAAACCCTCCTTCTTGACTTTGACATCCCTTGCCAGTTTTAATTCAAAAAAATTGTGTTAGGCAGGAACGAATTCTTAAAACCCTTTAACTTTTTGCATCAAAATTTTGAAAGCGATTACTGTGCAGTGGAAGAGTTAAACAAAGAAGCAAAATTATCCTAGGCCACAGCTCCTTGAACATGACCCTACAGGGGCAGCAGACACAAAACAAGAGAAGACGAGAAAGTTAGAATAATACGACTAATTGATATAATTGCCAAAAAGATTTAGATCAGGGATTTGTAGCAAATGCTATTTGGCTCGCATTTACGGTAATCAGATAAATGGATATACATGAACTAATTCCTCCATTCACGGTTACAAAAAAAAAAAAACAACAACAACAACAAGGAGAGGTTATTTTATCATGGTGGGCGGAAATTACTCAAACCTCTAAAGGGTATTCACAAAGTGCACTTTTCAAAATGTGAGCCGTATTAAATGAACTCCCGGCTCCACCATTACGGAGATCAGCTCAGTGTTGTACCTTTACTGGCAATTCTCTCGTATCCTTTCGCTCCAAAGACGTTATGAGTGAGGCTCCGCTCGCCACCATCTCACACGGAGAGATCCCACTGCCAGGCCACAGCGGCAGTTCTGAACTTCCACTTCTCTTGCTGAAGTCGGCTTATCTGTTTAAAGAAATGTTGTTTATGTGAGAGCTGCAGGCCATCAGATCTATATCAGCTGCCTCAGAGTCCTTTTTCTTTCTATCGTTCTGCAGGATTTGACTGATGACCAAAAATCTTGGAATTCCAGCTACCTGGGGAAAATAAGTACTCAGTGGAGGATATATAATAAAGAGCAGCTAAAAAGAAAGTGATAGCAATCACTGAAAAGCCCGATCGCTGACTCTCTGGTATCCAACATAAATACTGGGTTTAGGTGCTTTTTACACATTTCACAGCAAGACTCAGATGCTCGGAATCCAGTCAGGGAGTTTATAGAAGTCAGTTCCTTACTTGCCCAACTTTATGACATCGGTTCATCTTGAATTTATACATTGCTTTAAAAGGTCACAATTACAAAAAAATACTGCCAACTAAAATATTGAGACCGAGCCTTCCTGTTCCTGGCGGTTTTAAATGTATCTCCTGGAAATATTTTGAACTACATACTTGCAGATTTTATGAAATGCTGCAATCTTAGTATTGTGCATTATGTCATAGAATCATATGGGGTTGGAAGGGACCTCTGGAGATCATCAAGTCCAACCCCTCCACCGGAGTGGGTCTCCCTAGAGCAGGTTGCACAGGATCTTGTCCAGGCGGTTTTTGAATGTCTCCAGAGAAGGAGACTCCACCACCCCTCTGGGCAGCCCGTTCCAGCGCTCCACCACTCTCACAGTAAAGCTGTTCCTCCGCATGTTCAGGTGGAGCTTCTTATACTCAAGTTTGTGCCCATTTCCTCTTGTCCTGTCGCTGGGCACCATTGAGAAAAGACCAGCCCCGTCCTCCTGACTCCCTCCCTTTAAGTATTTATAAGCATTGATCAGACCCCCCCTCAGCCTTCTCTTCTTTAGACTAAAAAGACCCAAGTTCCTCAGCCTCTCTTCGTAAGAGAGATGCTCTAGGCCCTTAATCACCTTTGTGGCCCTTTGCTGTACCCTCTCCAGCAGTTCCCTGTCCTTCTTGAACTGAGGGGCCCAGAACTGGACACGGTATTCCAGATGGGGCCTCACCGGGGCAGAGTAGAGGGGCAGGATGACCTCCCTCGACCTGCTGGCCACGCTCTTCTTGATGCACCCTAGGATGCCATTGGCCCTCTCGGCCACAAGGGCACATTGCTGGCTCATGGTCATCCTGTTATCCACAAGAACTCCCAGGTCTTTTTCCTCAGAGCTGCTCTCCAGCAGGTCAGTCCCCAACCTGTACTGGGGCAGGGGGTTATTTCTCCCCAGGTGCAGCACCCTACACTTGCTCTTGTTAAATTTCATTAGGTTTCTCTTGGCCCAGCTCTCCAGTCTGTCCAGGTCTCGCTGGATGGCAGCACAGCCTTCTAGGGTGTCAGACACCCCTCCCGGTTTTGTGTCGTCACCAAACTTGCTGAGGGTACCCTCCGTCCCTTCATCCAGGTCATCGATGAACATATTGAAAAGGATTGGACCCAGTACTGACCCCTGGGGAACACCACTCGTTACAGACTTCCAGCTGGACTCTGTGCCCCTAATCACAACCCTCTGGGTTCTGTCTGTTAGCCCCTTTTCAATCCACTTACCTATCCATCCATCTAACCCACACTTCCTAAGCTTGCCTATGAGGATGCTGTGGGAGACGGTGTCAAAAGCCTCGCTGAAGTCAAGGTAGACAATACCCACCGCCCTCCTCTCATCTATCCAACCAGTCATGACATCATAGAAGGCTATCAGGTTAGCCTGACATGACCTCCCCTTGATAAAGCCATGTTGACTATTTCTGATGGCTTGCTTTCCCTCCATATGCTCTGAGATGACGCCCAGGATGACGTGTTCCATCACCTTTCCAGGGATGGAGGTGAGGCTGACCGGTCTGTAACTTCCCGGCTCCTCCTTCTTGCCCTTTCCGAAGACTGGGATGACATTGGCCTTTCTCCAGTCCTTAGGCACCTCGCCTGTTCTCCAGGACCTCTCAAAGATGATGGAGAGTGGTCTTGCAATGACTTCTGCCAGCTCCCTCAGCACTCTCGGGCGTATCCCATCTGGACCCATGGACTTGTGGATGTCCAGCATTCTTAACTGATCCCTAACTTGGTCCTCCTCCACCAAGGGAAGATCTTCCTTAGTCCAAACTTTCTCTGATTCATCCAAAGTCCATGGCTCTTGGGGGTTGGCCCGAGCAGTAAAGACTGAGGCAAAGAAGGCATTCAGCAACTCAGCCTTCCCAGCATCCTCTGTTACCAAGGCACCCGACTCATTCATCAGCGGGCCCACAGCTTCTTTAGTTTTCTTTTTGCCTCCAATATAATTGAAGAACCCCTTCTTGTTAAGTTTGACATCTCTTGCCAATTCTAATTCCAAGGAGGCCTTGGCTTTCCTTGTTTCTTCCCTACATAGTCTAACAGCATCTCTGTAAGCCTTCCAGGTGGTCAGTCCCTTCTCCCACTTGGTGTAAACCTCCTTCTTCCACTTCCGTTTTTTTCAGAAGGTCCCTGCTCAGCCACCCAGGTCTCCTGCTTCCCTTGCTCGATTTCTTGCTCTTTATGAATGCACTGTTCCTGAGCCTGGAGAAGGCAATGCTTGAATATTTCCCAGCTTTCTTGAGCCCCATTGCCTTCCAGAGCCCTAACCCATGGAACTTCACCTAGCAGTTTCCTGAAAAGGACAAAGTTAGCCCTCCTGAAATCCAAGCTTTCAGTCTTGCTTATTGGGTTTTGTATGTTACCCACGATCCTGAACTCTTGTCTTCCCATGGTCACTGCAGCCTAGGTTGCCCTCAACCTTGATGTCATCCACCAGTCCCTCTTTGTTCGTCAGTACTAGGTCCAGTAATGCCTCTCCCCTTGTAGGCTCTTCCACCAGTTGGGTTAAGAAGTTATCATCAATATTTTGGAGGAACCTCTTAGATTGTATGTTCCTGGCTGTGTAGCCTTTCCAGCAGATATCTGGGTGATTGAAGTCCCCCACAAGAAACAAGGCCCGCGATTGTGAGGCTACTTGGAGCTGGTTGTAGAAGGCCTCATCAACTTCTCTATCCTGGTCAGGTGGTCTGTAATAAACACCCACATTAGTGTCCCTCTGTGGGACGAGGCCTGAAGAGCAGGACCCCGAGTACTGCTCAATTAATTAGCGGGGATGTGCTGGAACTTGTAGGCCAGAAACCATGGGAAACTGAAGGAAGTCATGACCATAAAAAGACTAAACAAGGGCCTGAAAACAGAAACTTGACAGATGTTACAACACTGAGATAAGCAAGTTCCAGACACCCTGGCGCCCTGCCAAAGAAAGCCTTAAGGACTATCTCCTCAAGATAAGATATGTTTGCTAGCGTGACAGTATATCGCTGACCAATCTGATGCAGCCGCGTGAGCAGCATATGTGCAAAAGAACCAATCTGTTTAAAACACACAGTCAATGTAAGCATATATAAAGAAATAATTGTATACAATAAATTGACATTCTGCTTGCATCAAGCTGTGTCCCGTCTCTCAATCGCCGCATCCCTCATATTGGCCTGCCCCTTAATTCTCACCCACAGGCTCTCAACTCTCTCATCTGACACCGGGGAAGAATTTAGGGACATCTCCTCACTCTCTATCCATTCCTTGACATAAAGGGCAACACCTCCACCCCTCCTCCCTCGCCTGTCTCTTCTGAACAACCTATAGCCCTCAATAGCCACACTCCAGTCATGGGATTCATCCCACCAGGTTTCAGTGATGGCCACTATATCCTATCTTTCCAGCAGCACAGTAGCTTCCAACTCATCCTGTTTGCTGCCCATGCTGCGTGCATTGGAGTAGAGGCACTTCAGGAAGGACAGGCTGGGCAGAAGGGGAGGGGGTGTTGCCCTCTATGTCAAGGACCAGCTGGAATGTATGGAGCTTCACCTGGGGATGGATGAAGACAAGACAGAGAGCTTATGGGTCAGGATTAAAGGGAGCACGGGGGCAGGTGATGTTACAGTAGGAGTCTGCTACAGGCCACCAGATCAAAGTGACAGCGAGGATGTGGCCCTCTACAAACAGATAGGGGCAGCATCGCGCTCACACGCTCTGGTCCTCATGGGGGACTTCAACCACCCCGACATCTGTTGGAAGGACAACACAGCAGAGCACAGGAAATCCAGGAAGTTCTTGGAATGTGTCGACGACAACTTTCTTCTACAAATAATAGAGGAACCAACGAACTGGGTTTTCCCATTCGAATGGGAAACACAGCTCACGTGAACTGTGCTACCACAGGGCTTTAAAAATAGCCCAACACTTTTTGGAAATCAGCTAGCCAAAGATTTAGAAGAGTGGGAACGCCCGCCTGGGACAGGAGTGGTATTGCAGTATGTGGACGATATATTACTCGCCACTGACACCAGAGAAACATGCCTAGAATGGACTGTGAGCCTGCTAAATTTTCTTGGACTTAATGGCTATAAAGTTTCTCCACAGAAGGCACAGATAGCCCAGCAGCAAGTGACCTATCTGGGATATGAAATCACCGCAGGCCAACGGACACTAGGGAAGGAGAGGAAAGAGGCCATTTGCCAGACACCTCGACCACAGACGCCTAAGGAACTTCGGACCTTTCTAGGAATGACAGGATGGTGTCGTCTCTGGATATGTAACTACGGACTCTTGGTAAAGCCGCTATACGGGTTATTAAAATCTAACTCAAAGAATATTGTGTGGAATAAGGAAGCAGACAGAGCCTTCCATCAGTTAAAAAAGAGGTTAATGGAAGCACCTGCCCTGGGATTACCCGATACTACTAAACCTTTCTGGTTGTTTTCCTATGAAAAACAAGGAACGGCCTTAGGAGTCCTAGCTCAGAATCTGGGACCCTATCGAAGGGCGGTGGCATACTTCTCTAAACAGCTCGACGGAGGAAGTAAAGGGTGGCCTAGCTGTCTCCGAGCAGTGGCAGCAGTGGTAAGAAACATCCAAGAGGCCCGTAAGCTCACCCTAGGCCAGAAAATCACAGTTATGGTATCACACACCGTCTCAGCAGTACTGGAAGTAAAAGGAGGGCATTGGCTTTCACCTCAGAGGTTTCTTAAGTACCAGGCTATCCTGATAGAGCAAGATGATGTAGAAATAACAGTAACTAATATTGTCAGTCCAGCCTCTTTCCTCAGCGGAACCGAAGGAGAATCAGTGACCCATGACTGCTTGGAAACAATCGAGGCTGTGTACTCCAGTCGAACAGACCTGAAAGAAGAACCATTGGAAGATGCAGAGGATTCCTGGTTCACCGACGGGAGCAGCATCGTTCAACAGGGGATACGCAAAGCTGGCTATGTGGTAACCACCACAGAGAAGGTAATAGAGTCCAAAGCCCTGGCCCCAAATACATCAGCCCAAAAGGCTGAGATAATAGCACTAACCCGAGCGCTGGAACTAGCCAAAGGAAAACGGATCAATATCTGGACAGACTCTAAATATGCTTTTGGGGTGGTGCACGCTCACGGGCCGGTCTGGAGAGAAAGAGGCCTCTTATCTACACAAGGGAAGCACATAAAACATGCTGAGGAAATTCTCGAGCTCTTAGATGCAGTATTACTGCCTACCAAAGTGGCTATCATGCACTGCAAAGCTCACCAAAAAGGGAACACCGCTCCGGAACTGGGCAACGCACTGGCGGACCGAGAAGCCAAAAGAGCAGCAGAGATGGGTAATGCAGAGGTACAATCCTTGGTCCCAGATGGTAAGATACAAATTGACGACGAACCTAGATATTCTAGGGACGATCACAAATTGATCAAAGACTTAAATGGGAAAATTGAAGGGAAATGGGCCAGAACCCCACAGGGAAAAATAATAGTGCCTTTCTCGTTACTATGGGCTGTAGTCATGGCAGAACATAAGAAATCCCACTGGGGAACAGAGGCACTTTACGGATACCTGAGTAGGCTAAGATGGGCTCGGAATCTATACGCCACTGTCAAACAAGTCACTCAGCAGCGTGAGGTATGTTTACAGAACAACCCTAGGACAGGTCCCAGAGTCCAGTTTGGCCAAATAGGGAAGGGAAACCATCCGGGACAACAATGGCAAATTGATTTTTCAGAACTTCCAAGAAAAGGGGGGTTTCGATACCTATTGGTATTAACAGATACCTTTTCAGGATGGCCAGAGGCGTTTCCCTGCCGAACCAATAAAACAAGAGAAGTGGCTAAAGTGCTGTTGCAAGAGATTATACCAAGATTTGGGGTTCCCGCAGTGATTTCCTCGGACCGAGGATCTCATTTCACTGCAAAGGTTGTTTCAAAAGTAAGCAGATTACTGGGTATAGATTGCAACTTCACACCCCATACAACCCACGATCAAGTGGTCAGGTAGAAAAGATGAATCACCTAATTAAAATGCACATTGTGAAGCTAGGCCAGGAAGCTAACTTGGCCTGGCCTCAGTCATTACCGTTAGCCCTTCTCAGGATAAGAACAAAACCCAGAACCAAAGAAGGTTTGAGCCCCTTTCAAATACTCTATGGGAGACCATATAGTGTACAAGATGGGACATCCACAGAGTTGGGGAATGAAATATTGACAGATTACATGATAAATTTACAAAAACAGATCCGAGGGGTAGAAAAACTGGTTCTGGGAACAAGAGCTCGTGGGCTGGATGGACCAGTACACGAGATCGAACCTGGGGGTTATGTATATGTCAAGTCTTTTACAGATTCACCACTGAAGCCAAAGTGGGAAGGTCCCTTCCAGGTACTGCTGACCTCTCACACAGCCATAAAGATTAAGGAACAAGCCGCTTGGATCCATTGGACTTGAGTCAAGAGAGCTCCAGAACCCCAATGGACATCAACGCAGGCCGGACCCTTGAAACGTCGCCTCCAACGAAGAGATGGACATTAATGACATTGATAATCGTTACCATGCCGGGACTTTGTATTTCAGGGGGAGGGACACGGGATGTGAATACATATTCACGAAATCTAGAAACATTGGTAAGGGCTACTAATCTGTCAGACTGTTGGGTATGTAGTACCCTCCCCAAAGGAGAAATGAAATTGCCTCTATATGGGGTGGCAGCAAGCAATTGGAACTGTGCCAACGGAACCTGGCCCAAATTTTGGGCAAGAGGGGAAGATGAGTTGGACGGGTATTGTGAGAACGATGATAATATCTACCCCTTAGGACCCAGATTTGATTTACAAGTGTTGAAAGAAAAGCTCGTTGTATTAGTTAGCAATAACAATTGTACCTGGGAACACGGGGAATATAGACACAGGGGGCCGGTGAATAGGACAATAGCCTGGGGATGGAGCAAGTTCATAGCTAAAACTCAGATTTTGCATCAGACTGCGCAAGATGACACCACATTCAAGTTTTCAGACCTTTGGGAAAAGTTAACCTCGTGGTTACCTAACCTGGCTTGGCTTAAACAACTGTTTATCCTTCTAGTAGCAATACTTGTGTTAGGAATTTTAGCGTGTGCATTAGCTAGATGTCTTATGTGTTGTACCAGGGGGGCCAAAGATGAATACATTCAATGGAAGAAGCATCAGCTCCGTGAGCGAGTGGAGTCAGGGAAGTATTTTAGAAATCAGATGAAGAAGGAAAGTGTGTTATAGGCAATTGTAAAAGAATTTACAAAGGTGAAAGAAAAGGGGGGACTTGATTCAGAGAATTAATGGTTAAAGGTCGTTAGTGTAGATTTAGTACAGCTTGGCAAAGAACAGAGCTCGGAGCCCAGGAGCCCAGCATTCCAAGATAAAGAAATGGCCTTGTGTATAAGATAGCGGGAACAGCCTGCATGCTAAGGAGGAACCCAACTGTCTGGGTAAAGTGTCCATCTGGTCGGGACCAGTTTTGCGGTTTGGGGGCCAGCCAGCCCAGCATTCTAAGCCAAAGGTAAAAGTACACGGTGAAGAAGACTATGAGCCTTCCTCCAGAAGACCCCAGCCCACAACCACTGGGCGACAGTACGCATGCGGCGAGGGGAGGAGACTTATGATAATGAGTTCCTAGAAATAATTAGAATAGTAATGCCTTTTCTTAGAATCAATTATAATAACCCAGCCCACATTAATGAATATGTATGCTTTTCATCATAAATAGATGCTTGTTTTACGAGCCAGTGTGCAAGTTAGGAGGAGAAATCCCCCTTGCACCCGGCGCCGCAATGAACATACCTGCTTTATAACTCTCTGCGAGTTGTAGGGTTTGTTTCCGCGCGTCACTGGGCTCCCCGGTGGGGTCCAGTGTCACCTGTGGGGAGGAGGGGATGGTCACCTCGCGTGGCCGAGGCATGGGGAGAAGGGAGAGAGGTGTCGGTGTACATCCCTGACACCAGGGGCAAGGGCCAGGGGCGCGGAGGAAGAAGAGGGTCTTGGTGTAATTCAGGAGGAAGAGGTGCTGCGTCCTCTCCCTCCCCAACACCCTTCAGGCCACTGCAGGCTCGCTTGGGCTGTGAGGAGGGGGCGTGGGGGAGGTGATGGCGGGCAGCCCCATGGCAAGCACCACCCCCCACCCACCCTCCTCCACACCACCACAATCCCAGTGGCCTCACCCTCACCTCCTCAACACCCTCAGGCGGATGCCGGTGGCGATGGCAGCCAGAAGCCCGCTGGCCCACGGCTGCCGTCTAGTGGCACGGCCAGGGCACGCTGACTCTCTGGGAGGCGGTGGCTCCCTCGGAGATGGGGGGATCCAGAAGACGGGGGCGGCTGAGAGGAGGGAGGGCCGCAAGGGGCAAAGAGGGGCCTGGGGCCTGCGCTGGGGGCTGCTCGGCCTCAGGGCAGGCCCCACGGGCGCCATGGCAAAGCTCGGCCTGGCCACCAGCAGAGCCCGCCTTCTGCTCCCAATGGTCTTCGCCCTCATAGGTCGGGAGCGCTGTCAGTCTCCTCCCCTGAGGCGAGGCTGCCGCTGATTGGCCACAGGTGGGCAGGCTGCTGTGCGGCAGTGCTCATCCGTCACCAGAGAGAGTCACCGCTGATTGGCCGCCTGGGCCGTCACCCTGCCCTCCTTTGGGGCCCACCCTCCCCTGGGGCGATGCTCTCTGTTATTGGCCGCCTGAGGGGTCGCTCACACACAGTGCCCGCCCTGCCCTCTCGGAATCTTTTCTCTGATTGGCTGTCTGTTACAGTCAATCCCATGCCCTGTCCCCCTCCTCTGACGCCATTGGCTGTCCCGGGCCCGCTGCCTCCCCTCCTGGGCGGGCGTTGCCGGGCGACCGGCTCCGCCTTCAGGGCTTGATCCCTGCCCAGGGCCCCTGGGCCCTGAGGGAAGGCCGTGGGGCGTCCAAGACGGGTCGGGGCCTTCAACCTGTAAAAAGGAGGCTTTGGGCTCGGAAAGGATGGGCTAGGTGCTAACAGTGGCGCCTTGGACTCTGAAAATGAGGGGAACCCCTTGGTTGTGGCCTGAGCTGGCTTTGGTGCCCAGTAACTCCCCCCAGGACACCAGCCTCCTGTCTGGAGCGAGCAGCGTGAGGGCTGGAGCCTGAAGGCACGGGCCCGATGGACGCTGTGGGCTTTTTGTGGAATTTTTAGGGACGTTTTACAGGGGTGGTCCGTCCACGGAGGGAATGCTGCCTGTGCGACCTATCAAAGGATAAGAAGGGGAGTGCTGGTTCCCGAGGATGCGTTGGATAATGCGTGACCTGGGCCTGGCGTTCCTGCTCTGGGGTGAGGGGTGGAGAAGGGACTGCTGGGCCTTGGCCCCAGCTAGTAACGGAGCAGCAGCCGCTCGCTCACTGCCCCCGGCGCGATGGGGGAGAGCATGGGAAGGGTGAAAGCCAGACAGTTCCTGGGTTGAGGTAATAACTTCACTAATGGCAACAAAATAAAATCATACCAGTAATGAGAAATTGTAATGAAGAAGAAAATAGCACAGAGTGAGAACTAAACTTGCGAGACAGACAAGCAATGCAGCTGAAGGCACCACCGACCGAGCGATGCCCAGCCAGTCCCTGAGCAGCGCTCCCCTGTGCCGGCCTCCCCCCAGGTTTATGGCGGAGCAGGATGTCCTATGGCACGGGATGTCCCTCCCTTTGCTCCGCTGGGCTCAGCTGTCCCAGCTGTGTCCCCTCCCAACGCACTGCGCACCCCCAGACTGCTCGCTGGCGCGGTAGGCAGAGAAGCAGAAAGGGCCCTGATGCTGCGTACACGCTGCTCAGCAGTAACGAACACGTGCCTGTGTGATCAAAGCTGTTTCCAGCGCAAATCCAAAACGTCGCCTCATATGAACTACTACGAAGAAAATTAACTCTATCCCAGCCAAAACCAGCACAGCTCCCCAGAACAAAAGAGGATTCTGACGCCAGGAGAAATGGCGACTCCAGAGCTTTGCGGAGCACGGGTGCCTTTCCGTGCCCTGAGATGTCTCCGGAGGGGCGGGTCAGGCTCAGGCTTCTCTCCTCCTCCCCTCTGGGCTTTGCGGTCTAGGGGGGGGCAGCTGGGGCTTTGCTATCAGGAACAGCCTGGGTCCGGGGCTACTGTCCTGCAGGCGGTGGCAGAGGCCAGGAGTGACACTGTCCGCTCGGCACGCTCAGGGCGGTCCCCATGGGAAGGACACCATGGCACTGGGCTGCTTGTTCCAGCTTTATTATAAACTAAGTCGTATTCAAACACAGCCGTTCCCTAAGGCTTAGCTGACCTCTCTGTCTCTTCAGAGCCCGCAGCACAGTGCTCGAAGGGACCACCGTGATGATGTTGGCTGCTTCCTTGGTGTTCCCAAGATGAGCAAGGTCTGAGCTGCCAGGGACCGGACTGCGGGTTCAGCGTCAGTCTCCAAGGGCCTGAGAGCTGTGACAGAAGGAAACACAGCAGTGGTGAAACCCCGCTGTCTGCAGAGACCCTCCCGTGCCAGCCCTGTCTGTCTCTTTCTCTGGCCAGGAGGAGCAGGTGAGGCCATCAGAGCAGCTGGAAGCTGCTGCTCAGGAAGGCCCATGTGCCCCTCACACCTCCCTCTGCTCCTGAAGCAGTTCCCTGGAGCAGGGCCTGGGATGGCAGCACCCTGCCCAGGCTCTGTCCCGTGCCCCACCAGTCCCAGCCAGCACAGCACTGCCCCCGCTCACCGTTGCAGATATCCCGCAGCTGCCTCCCCTCTGGGTCCCTCAGGCGCCGCGCACCAAGCCCTAGGCACAGAGCTTTGTCAGACCTCTGCTCCCCAGTGCGCCTCGGCAGCGCGGCCCCCGGCCCTGCCGGCTCGGCTGGATGCCCTCCTGCCCCCCAGCAGGGCTGAGCGCGGGGATGGACAGTCCCCGAGGGCGGTGGGACGCAGCAAGGCTCCCGGTGAGCCCACCTGCCTGGGCAGCTGGGGGCCAGGCTGCCAAAAGTGGGACCCCGGGGGCTGTGGCTCACCGATGAACCTGACGGCTGCCTCGCGCAAGGTGGCCTGAGCGTTCTGCAGGTACGGCAGGCTCTGCTCCAGGTATTCTTCCAGCCTGCTCCTGTCCTGCAGCAGCTGGAGAGAGCACAATGGTATGGGCATGTCACCATCCCTCTCCAGTCATCTGGACACCTCCCTCCTCCCAACACCCCTGTTCCTGAGACCCCTCCCTCCCACTGGGTGCAGGAAAGGCCCTGGGGGGCTCTGTTCTTGAGGGCAGGGAAGGAGGATGCAGCTCCAGGCTGGAGCGGGGCAGGCGAGGCAGAGCTGCACAGCCCACACCCCAGACGCCGGGGGACACCCCTCGTCCAGCCTGGGCCCTGGGCCTCACCGAGTACTCGACAGTCCTCCACATCTTCTGTGGCTGCACCAGGTCTTTGAGCTCTTTCATCTTGAGGAGCTCGGCTGCAGCAAGGAGGGCTTCCCTGGATGCCTGCAGAGGGGCAAAAGCTGGGAGATGGCACCACAGTCTGGGGAAGGAGACCTGGCAGCCCCCTCCTCTTGGCTTCGTTCCTGGCACGATTCAGCCCTTGGGGAGCTGGGACATGCCCTGGCCTAAATCTCTGGGGGTCTCTTGGGCACGGCCTGGGGGGACAGGGATTGAGCCTCCAAGCCGTGGCCTCCAGCTGCTGCAGGGACAACAGGGAAGCCTGCAGGGACGCACCTATTCCCGCCTGGGGCCACGGGCAGGGCAGGGGTGGGCAATGTCTGTGCCAGCTTCTCTGCCCCTGCTGGCGCTGGGTCTGCAGGGGCCTTCCCCTGGGCTGCCCTGGAGGAGGGCTGAAAGGAGGCAGCGTAGCTGGGAGGGGACCCCCCCAGTGTCCCCTCCGCTTCTGCAGCAAGAGGCAGTGGTGGAGCGGTGCAGGGAAGGAGGGGAGCTCTGCCCTGTCCTCAGGGACTCGGGCAGTGGGACCCCGAGGTGAGAGACGCTCCCCCGGTCCCACTGCCAGCGGCTCTTGCCCTTGATACCCAGGGGGTCAGCACGCCCTTCCCTGTGTCCCTGGCCAGCTTTCAAATCTGTACCTCGGACACGCTGTCTGTCTCCTCACACGTGTGAAAGAATAGCGGGAGCAGGCCCCTTTGCACTTGCTCCTTCATCCTCTTCTTGTCCTCCCCCACCACAGTCCCCACCAGATCTCTGAAGAGGCTGATGGAGAGCTCTCGCAGCTGGCTGGACTCCTGGTAGGGAGAAGGAGAGGGGGACTTGAGAAGGAGCCCCTCCCTGCTTCCTGTGAGCATCAGCCCAAGGGCGTGAGCCTGGCAGATGGGAGGGGAGATGCTCCGGGGCCAGATTCTGCAGGAGGGAGAAGCCGTGCTGGGCTGCAAAGCCCAGAAGCCATCCCAGCAGAGCCCAGGGGAGCAGACCCTCCTCTGAGTGCTGCCCGTGGGGCTGGGCTGAGGGGCAGCTCTCATCGCAAGAGTGCCCATCTGCAGGGCTCAGTCTCCCACATCAGCCTTACAGCCTCAAAGAGGGGCAGGAGCTTCTCCTCCGCCAGCTGCACAGCAATGAGGCTGGCCTCCTTCCTCTCCAGGTGACCCATCACGTTTCTGAAGATGACCAGGACATTCATCTTGATATCGGTGGTGTGGCCATCCTGGATCAACTCCATAATGTGTGGCAGGAGGACCTGCATTTTTCTTGCCTGTACGAAAGACAGTTTACTTTGTATTTGAAACGGTCAAAGACCACCCCAGCAAAAGTGTCCCAGCCTCCGGTCCGGCGTCCTGGCAGGTGGTGGCACAGGCATCTCTGCAGCAGCCTCCTGGCAAGTGGCGGCCATGGGCACACTGGTGGGGACGCGGGAGAGCAGGGGTAGGGCAGGGAGGGCAGGAAAGCAAAGACCCCCCTCCCGTCCCCATCCCAGCCGCCCCCTTTTCCCGCAGGCCCGAGGAGGCAGATGGCTGGGGAACCCTTCGTGCCTGGAAAGCTCCCCAGGCAGCCACCGCCCCCCCCCCCCCCCGCATGGCATTTGGAGCAGTCATCCCACTGCCCGTCCCCCCGCCACAGCCAAGCCACCACCTCACCCACTGCCCCAGCCCCGGCTGCCAACGTGCCTCCTCTCGGTGCCGCCCTGCTCACCGTGTCACGTGTCTGCGACAGCTGGAGGAGGTGTCTGAGCAACAGGGAGGCTGTCACCAGGCTTGGACACCTCTGATAGACGGTACCAAAATCCTCGGACAGGAACGCAGCGGGGGCCAGCAGCTGAAACAAACACCGCAGTGAGATCCTGGCAGAGCCTGCAGGGCTCGCTGAAGGTGAGCAAGGCCTTTGCACTTTTGTCAAGGTAACTCACAGACAAGTGAAGGATGTAGGCCTTCTCTATGGCCAAGGCGCCTGGGGCGCGTGTTTTCCTGCCCTGGAGTTGACTGAGGAGCTCCTTTAAGATCTTCTCCAGAGTCTGAGGGACGGAAAGCATCACCTCCCACATCGCTGCACCATTGCTGCAAGCCAGAGCACTCTGTCAGTAGGGCCTCTCGGCCACAGCAGCGTGGCCGGGGACAGCCCTGCATGAGACGGACCCTGCCCCTCGGTCGGGATGCCCTGGGCAGCCGGAGAGGGCTGAGCTCCCTGTGGGGCTGGGAGGAGCGTGGTGGCTCTGGGCTGGCTTGGCCAGCTTTGACTGCTGCAGGCCTGGCTGACCCACCAGGGCTGGAAAGCGTGGTGGGATGGAGGGCCCCGCTCCACGGGGATGTCCTGCGGCATTCCTTGTGTCTGGCATCCCGAGAGTCCCTGACTTCCTCTCCCATTGGGAACAAGCCCTCATGGCTTTTGGGGCCAGTACCCGTCTCCGGTTGCAGAGAACTTCAACAGGCTCAGGAGCACTTTGGTGGGGTCCAGGTCAGTCAGCACGTCAAGCAGTGACTCCACGCTCTGGCGTGCTGACTCCGTGTTGATGTGTCCCAGGTTTTCCTGGATGCAGCTCATGATCTTCAGCACCTGGAGGAGACACAGGTGAGGATGGTGCTGCCACTGGAGCGCAGCCATTTCCTCAGCTGCCCTTTCCGTCCCTCTCTGCTGGCTTCAGGTGGCTTCAGGTGCCCGAGACACCTTGGGGGTGGGAGGGAGGAAGCGGGAGAGGAACAAGGCCTGACAGGGCTCAAGGGCAGGGCAATCCAACCACAGGGTACTTACATCCGCCAGCCAGAGGTCGGGGTATGTCATGAACAGATCCAGCACTCTTCTTGCCGCTTCCTTGTCAAAGATGCTGGAGTCTCTCATCGCCTCGATGAACGCAAGGACGATGTCTGTCATCTGATAAGGTGGGAGGTATTGTGCAAACCGCTATGGGAGGAAGGAAGGGAGCAAAGACGTCACACCGAGTCCCCGACGGTGTGTTTAGCTGGGCAGAGTGAGCAGTCCTGGCGAGAGATGCCGGCCAGTGCTGGTGGCAGTGCCCGCAGGAAAGCTGGCAGCAGGGGCTGCTGTCTCTGCAGGGCGGAGGATGAGAGCAGAGGGTCCCCAGGGTGAGGGGGGAGGCTTGGGCTCATGGGCACAGCGTTGCCGGCCCTACGGAGAACCAGGGCTCTCTGGTGGCCAGGAGGGCTGGAGCTGCTGCTGGGACACTGGCGTGCTGCCCCCGCATAGTCCCTGCGTGGGGACAGAAGGAGCCCTCTCACCAGGGACAGGGAGACCAGGGACACCACGGCAGCCCCACTGATGCCACATGCCTTTGCTCACTCAAGTCCTCTCGAGGCCACAGGCAAGAGTCCCAGTGGGGGTGGAGCTCCTTACCATGGCCCACTCTCTGGCGGTGTGAGAGAAGCATCCAAATTTCCAAGGGAAGTTTTGTTTTTTATTCTTTGTCGGTGAGTTGCCTAAATAGCGGGGGAAACACAGAAGAGTCTGTAAGACACAGCAGCTTTGCCAGCAAGCTTACCAAACTGCCCTGAGATCCGCTTGCAAGATGGCAGGACACAAGCGGTCAAGGAGACTTCTGGAGGGTGTCAGGAATAGCTTCTTGCTACAGGCACTGGAGAGACCAGCCGGAGTGATGCGCGGGTGGATCTGCTCTTCACTAATGGGGAAGATGTGGCTTTGGGACCTGATAATCAATGGTAGCTTTGTTTGTAGGGACCGCAACAGAGTGAGCGGGGTTCAAGATGCTGAAAGGAGGGAGGGAGGAGAGTAGCAGAGAACAGATCCTGGACATCAGGAGAGCACTCGGCTTCTGCAGCAGAACGTCAGCTGGGATGCTACGGGAAGCAGCTGGGAGGGGCAAAGGAGGTCAGGAAGAGAAGCAGAGCTATCAGGAGATGTCTGTGTGCAGAGGGACAAAGCCCACCATTGTGGGTTGTTTCTCTTACGTTCGTGCTGATCGATGAAATCGCTGAGGTGGCAAAGAGCAAAGTAAGCACCAGGGGTTGTCTCTTCTGTGGAAGAAAAGAAAAGCAGGAGACGTCCCAGCAGCGTTCCCAGGTTTGCAATCTGGAAGTGTTTATCTTTGATGGGGTCATACACTCCTGTTGGATAATGTTTCCAGGCCTGGGCGAGAGAGGCAGAAGAGCAGAAGGGTTGAGGGCAATCAGTTGGTGCCAAAGCCCTGAACCCAAGTGTGTGCCCAGGGCTGGATCCCTGCGGAAAAAGGGCTTTGCAGGGCCATGCCAGCCACGACTCCGAAAGCAACCGGCTGGGGAGCAGCCCCGCGTGGGGAGAGCTGCTGCTGCTCTGGTGTGCAGTGAGGGGAGGGGGCCTGGCTGGAGGGGGCCTGGACCTTACCGACATGCATTCAAACATTTCCAGGTGGAAGCTCAGGTTGACAATTATATCCAGGGCCCTCTTCTGCACGGCTACTGTCTCAGAGTCGGTGAAGTTCAGCAGCATCTGGGAAGAGAGAAGCTGCTGGTGTGCCCTGGCAGCAGACGCCTGCTCCAGCAGAAACAGCACTGCTGAACTCCTGGGCTGGACTCGCACAGCCCATTAAGGCTTCCTCTGATCTCAAGGAAAGCCTGCAGTTCCTGCCCTAGGGGAGTTCGCAGGCTTGGGATAAATGCCCCGGGCCAACCTTGTGGCCAGGCAGGAAGGCAGATGCCACCCTCTGCAGCCACTGTGCTCCAGAAGAGCCTGGTGGCTCAAGGGAGGTGGGCACCCTCCCTGCAGTGTGCTGTCTCTGCATGGCACTGAGGTTGGCACCGTCCACTCCAGAGTGGACACCCCCTTCCCTCCAGGGTGAGGAACAGCCCTTGTGCATGCCAGACCTGGAAGATGATCTGCACCAGCATGGTGACTCTGTGGAGATGACAGTTGAACACCAACTCTCTCACCATGTACTTCACGGTGTTCATGGTCTGCAAGGAGGGCAAAGAGTTGTGCCAGTGATTCCGCTGTCCCTCTCACCCCCAGGAGACTGCTCTGAACCCCCAGAGCCAAGGGAGGACTCCCGTGCTGCCTCGCGGTACCCAGGAGACACCCAAGGGCAGACAATCTGCTGGGTGCAGAGCAGCCTGCAGCACTGGAGGTGGCCAGGCCTACAGGAAGGGGACAGATGGAAGGGGGTGGGAAAGCAAAGCCGAGACCCTGCTCTGCCTTGGACCTCTGGTCATATCGCAGCACGGGGTGGGCCAGGGAGCAGCCTGGGGGGACTGGAGGCTCCTGGAGCTCACCCAGGTCTTACCTGATGGTAGAGGATTCTTTCCAGGTCCTGCATTTCCTCTTCAGGAGGAAGGAAAAAGACACTCGAGAAGCAGGTTTCTAGGAGGCTTTCCTCTTTACCCTCCAGCACTCTCTGCCCTGAGCTGCAAAGGGCGAGAGGGGCCATTTGGACACTGGTGCTGGGAGCAGCACTTCGAGGCCTCGTGCAGGTGGACAGGGACCTCTGGGGCAGGGATGGGCAGGTACCTCAGTTTAGCGATGACATCCATGGCTTTCATCCGCACTTCTGTGCTCAGTTGGTCCCTGGGCTCCTTTTCCAGCAGCATCTGCAGAGGACAACCAGGATGGGACCTGGCAGCTGCCAGCTCCCAGTGCCACCAGACCCTCGCCCTGCCCAAGCACTGTCCTCACAGGGGGGCCGTGCCCCCTTCTCCAGAGCTGCCTGGTGTGCTCTCACCTTGATGTTCTCTGGCAGCTCGAATGCATGGCAGAAGAAATGTAGGCACCGTAACAAGCTGTAGTCTGAGGCTGTATGGCACATCATGTTGATGCTGTCAAGAAACTCAAGCTTCTTGTCCTCGTCCTGGCAGCCGCGGGGACAGAGAGACAAACAGAGCGTGAAAGGGGCCCCCACGGCCATCGGGAGCGGAGCACAGCGGGTGCAGGGCCGTGTGGAAGAGCTGGGAGATGCAGCTCTGCCCAGCCAGCACACCTCCAGCAGCCCGGCAGCAGAGCCCCTGGCAGGAGATGCCGGCAGAGCTGCAGGGGAAATGGCCGCAGTTACCTCTTCTGGGCAGCGGACAAAGGCCATGATAAAGTCCATGGTTTCCTTTGCCTTTTCGTAGAGCGGTAACCATTCAGGATCTAATAAAGTAGGAGAGCAAGGAGAGCTGTAGAGAGGAGCTGCTGGCAGGGGGGCAGAGGAAGATCTGCCCTCCGTCCAGCCTCATGCCCGCTCCCCTGGCGCCTTCTTCCCACATGTGACAGGGCTGGAGGGTGCCCTGCAGATGGGCTGCCATGTCGGAGCACGGCGCAGCGGGGAAAGCCCCCGGTGCCCCGGGCTGAGGAACTGGCTTGCAGGTGGGCAGGAAAGGTCCCCCTCCCGCAGCATCGCTGCCTCCTGCCCGCCCCACTGACTCTCGCTGCCCGTGCCCCGGAGCAGGAGCTGGGTCCCGCCTGCTCTCTCCCTCCTTGGGAGAGGCTGTGCCGGGGCCCGATCCCAGCCCTGAGCAGCCCCGGCCTTCAGGCAGCACCATGCCCACCACCCATGAGATGAGACCCCCACTGCCAGCCTGCCAGGAAAAGGTGACTCTGGCCCGGAGCAGGGTGCGCTCGCTGGCCCCAGCCCTGCCCAGACCAACAGGGCCCCTCACTCACCCGTCTGCAGCGGCTCGACCATGGTCACCTCGTAGGGCTCCGGTGGAGATCTGCGCTCCCGGGGAGCCGCCTTCTCCTCCCAGGCCACCCTGGGGCGGCTGGGGGGTCTCTCTGCCATCCTGCGGGATGGAGGTAAAGGGGAAGGGGACGGAGGAAGCCTTGGCAAAACGCCTCGGCGCTGTGAGGCTGCCGGGGGCAGCAAGGAAAAGACACGGGCTGTGCTCGGGGGCTCTCGGCTCGCTCCGCTCCTGCCCTGTCCCGTCACTGTCCTGCCGGACACTGCGGGCAGGGGGCCGCAGCCCCGCTGACCACACGCAGAGCAGTGGGGTGTCACCGGGTGAGGTCACAAAGGGCCCCGCTGTGACCCGCCACCCGGGCAGGGAGGGGCAGGGCGCTCCCCGGGGGGGCATGGAACACATGGAAGCGGAGCATCCAGGAAAAGGGGGGAAAGAGAGAATAGAAGGTGCAGCCGAAAATGAGCCGGGGACGCCGGGGGCTCCCAGGCCAGCAGCCCTGTACCTGCCAGGGCAGCCTGCAGCAGGAGAAGCAGCCTGTTGCCCTGCCTGTACCGCCCGTGCTTGCCCGGCTGCTGGCGTCAGGCGGAGCTGGAGCACTCCCCAGTGCCAGCCGAGGGATGTCTCAGAGAGGGCAAAGAGGGGATCCAGCCTCCCCAGCCAAGGGGCTTGTTGGTCAGACAATAATATTTGAGAGGAGCCGGGTGGTCCCACTGGTTTTTGGTTTGTATTGGCTGCAGGTACTGAAAATGCCAAAGGGATCGGTTCATTGGGAGGAGTAAGTCGTGAGAATATTCCTCGACTTCCATCTCTCTGTGCGCAAAACCACTTCGAACCACACGGAAGCTGTAAAGGGAAGGTCTGGATTTGTCCTGTTTGTACGGACGGGCTAAGGCTCCTCCGGAGTTCAGAGCAGATGAAAACTGGCTGTGTCTCGCAGACCGGCGGCTGTGCCAAGCCCCCCTCTTCCCTTTACTTTCCCTGCTTGGACACATCTTGCATTCCCTGTACGCAGAGGAACATACCCTAACCAGAGGAGACCAAGTCCCAGCAGGGACCAACTGGCCAGGCCCCTTGCCCCAGCCCTGGCCAGCAACACCAGTGACCCGGGGACCCTTCCCCAGCCGAGGGGCCTCCTCTTGCCAGGAGGAAGAGGCCAAGCGGGGCAAGCAAGAAGGACCCGGGGAAAGCCCCAGCGGTGCCAGCCGAGGGACCGCTTCACTCATGCGCTCATCCCTGTCCCTGGGGAGGCTCGTTGGTGGCAGTGGCAGGGAGCCGGAAGCCCAGCAGGGCCTCTTGGGAGCCCTGGCCACAGGCTGAAAGCCGGCAGCCAAGATGTGGCACCGCTCAGGGCTCCTCACCAGCCCTGTGCTCCTGCCCTTGCCCCGTGCTGCCCTGCTGGACACTGAGGGGTCGGGGCCACGCTGGCACCCAGTGTGTCACGGAGGAGGTCACAAAGGGCCCCGCTGTCACCTGCCACCCAGGCTGGTTGCCACATCCACGCGGTGGCTGGCAGGCTACACACGAGAGCTGCAGGCACAAGCACCCGCGGTGGTGACTGCACAAGGCCGGAATGTCTAGGAAGGGGCACCTTTGCCTCGGGGAGGAGACGGCACGAAGGAGGGCACAGTCCCCACGGTCCATTCATGGGGGCAGCAGCTCTTGACCCTGCAGCCACCTACACCAGCCTCCAGCTTGCCCCTCCTGGCAGGGTCAGTGGCGCTCACCCCCTGTCCTCCTGCAGAACACCCTCTCGCTTTACAGTCTGCCCCCCCGCTGACAGCGGAGGAGGAGCAGACACCCCCCTGCCAGGGGAGGCTGCAGGAACTGAACTGCAGATGGCTGGCACTGCTTCTCCAGACCTTCCTCCTCTATTTGAGACAGAAAAGTCATAGCTTTGTCTCTCCTACACCTCTGCTTCCCACCGAGCTCTGGGTTTCATCTTCCAAAGAGGGGATGGGACAGAGGCACCCTCAGGAAGGCGTGGGCTGCCCAGGCCCTGTGGGGAAAGAGGCAGAGACGCAAAGACACCCATGGTACGAGGTCCAAAGTCGCCACAGGCAACACAGGCAGAGGCACGGGCAAGGAGATTTCTGGAGGGTGTCAGCAATAGCTTCCTGCTACGGGCACTGGCGACCATCTGGGGGCTGGAGTCCTACACCCGACGGCTCCACTGCCTGGGAATCATCACCCTCTAGGTGTACCAAGGCGGCAGCTCTTCATTAAATGTGCGGAGAGCAGCTTCCACCGGCTGTCCCCTGCTACAGCCCAACAGGAACAGCAGTGTCCTCTCCTCTGCCCATCTCCAGGCGCGGGAGGAGCTGCTCACGGACCCCTGGCAGCCAGCCCTGCTGCCTGCTGTGCTGCTCAGGGCCATGCCAACTGTCACCCTGCGCCCCTACCCGCATCACTGTTCTCCTGCTGAGGGACACTGCTCACCTCGTTATGTTCCCACCTGTCTACAACCAGCTGGTGCCAACTGTCTCGTGAGCATTCTGGAAAATGCTTACACGCTTTTTGCTCTCAACACCTGCTTTGGCCTCAATCCCCTTACCCAGATCATCAATAAGATATTAAACAAGACTGGCCCCAAGACTGAGCCCTGAGGGACACCACTGGTGACCGGCCGCCAACTGGATTTCACCCCATGGATCACAACTCTCTGGGCACGGCCATCCAGCCGGTTGGGAGAGGAGGGTTGGGGTGAGAGGGGGTTAAGGGAGGGTTAGGGAGGGGGAAGAGGGTTTTTGGGGGTTGGGGGGGTTAAGGGGGGATTTTGGGGTAGGAGAAGTGGAGATGGGGGGGGGTTGAGGGAGCGTTTACAGAAGGAGGCTAGGAGGGGGGGGGTTGGGGTGGGAGGGGGGCTTGTGTGGCTTGGGGGAGAGGAGGGGTTTTGGGGGAAGGGGGTTAAAAGAAGGGGGTAAGGGGGCAGGGGTTTTGGGGAGGGGGGGTTAAGAGAAGACTATTTTGAAGGTCCAGTACAGTGAGAAACGGGTCATTACAGGCTGTCTTCATATTACATATACTGCAGATCTAGAAGTTGCATTTGATTCATCAGGAACTATTGGAAATTTTAATTTATGATCATGAAGTGATAGGAAGTGCATTTAAACAACACCACCTGTCACTATTTCAAAGCACGTTAAAAAGAACTTCTAGCTATTGATGAAGTAGTATGACATACACTCTTTCATGTGCCTGTCAAGTGCTCTACAGGTGATCACATGGGAATGCTAGCACCACAAGCAGAATACGCTCTCGCTCCTCTGAGCCAGACTAACGGCAAAATGCGTAACTTGTGGAAACAGTCGGCCGCTCATCATCATCACCTACATTGACTTGCACTGCTCTGCAAAACAGGCCACTGCATCTCAAGCAGAATTTCTTTTTTTAGGTGTAGTGTCATAATACGGATCACAGTTTTCTGTAATTACTAATTTTCTCTAATAGACCAGCCAGTAGCCTTCCGATGCTCCCTTCACGTACAAAATGTGGCCATCGTTAGAGCACGATGGGTTAAATTCATAGCAACGACAACTGAATGACAAAATCTGAATATTAGTCATTTCTATCAGGGCTAGCAAAATGACATATCCATTTGTCAGCATCCACTTTAGCAAAGAGCTGCTTACCCAGGTCACCGGTGACTCCAGGGGTGTCACCTGCAAAAACCCAGAAGAACACTCCTTTGGTACGTCGAACGTACATCCCGCCATCGTCAACTCTTCCTGCAATAAACACGCCCCCATCACGTTGGTTTTCTACGTAGAGGTCACAAGTGACTGTCATGTTTACGCTACACAAGAAGCTTCGCGCTTTAAAAAGCAATGAATCGATCGTTTTGAGCAGGCAGTAGGTAGAAGAGTATTCCCTATTTAGTCCAGTCAACTTTTTGAGGAAAGATTTAGCAATCCTAATGGTGACCTGCAGGTGTAAGACGCGTGGGACTTGTCTAGACTCATTGTTTCCCACCTGTGAATCCATAGATTTTCTTAGGAGGAGCAAATCTCCTCAGAAACCAACAGCAAAATGAAATGTATTGTCAGCAATTTTCAATTAATTATTTAAAAAACAAACACAACCAAAACAAAAGCACACAGAAGGTTTGCAACTGCACAGAAAAACTTGCGGGTGTCTGCCACGTGAAAAGTTGCTTTTAGACAACTACATCAAACCCAAGGTTCAAGGTTACAGCACCACATCTGCTACCATTTGATCTTCATTTCTCTAGCGTTTTTCATACAGGACAAGTCTTAAGCAATCCAGACCTCTTGCCCAAAAGCCAAACCAAACTTTTTTAAGCAAAATGTTCAAATACGTTGAAATTATTTGATCTTCCTGAGGTGGCACTTCAGCTCAACAGTAAAGCACCACGTTATACATCTAATGACAGCTGCAAAGGAGAATAGAGTGAAGGAATACCAGAACAATCAAACATCACCTAGAAACTTCCCCCGCCCCAGGGCTGCACTACAAGCCTCTTAACAGTAAAAATTAAAGGCATTTTTTACCTCCATTAATCTACACTAAAATTGGAAATCTACATCCCCTTTGTGGACTTGCAACATGGATACAGCCACAAGGTCGCATATTTCAAAAGTTTCAAATTATCTATAATTATTTACAGAATGTGAAAAGACTCTCTCTGACATCAGCTCAGCTGATAACTACATCATATCTATTTTAGCAACTTTTCTCCCCACCTCTTACAAAATAGTAAGAACAACCCCAGATTCCATTCAAATGCAATGCTATTAGAAGTACCACATTCTTGGATACATATTCATTACACAAACAAGATTTCTTTTTTGCCTTCTTACGGACTAAACAAGAGATCCCCACATCTTGCTGAAGCCATTATAAAGCGATTGCAAGCAATGTAGAATGAGTCGAATAGGAATATATTCAGGATACAGCTAGCTTCAACAAAAGCATCAGGGCAAAACACTAACAAATTCAGGAGTCGAAACAAAAAGCTTTCACAAGCACAAGACTAAAATTCAAACTAAAATGAACTAAATAATTCTGAAATTTAATCATAATAAATCGCCACTGATGACTGAAGTCAAGTATCGTTCCACAGAGAAGCACAGAGTGCAAGATTGCTTCAGTATTTCAATAGCATGCACTAATGGTTGAAAACATCTACCTAGGGCGAGATGAGCTTTAAAGTGAGGATGAAGCAAACAAGTCAGAGGGCCCGAAACTGAAGACTACCATTATGAAAAGCTACAGGTCAGTAGAACTTAAATAATCAACTGAATAGTCAGGAAACAAGCTTGGTTCCGAAAACAAGATGAAAATTCAGAAAGAAATGGAAGAAAATGAAATAATAGGAAGGTTTTAGGAATCTCAGTACAGTAACTTAACAACACATCCTGTGTAGCTGTTATAGGAATCACTGAATATGATCTACTCAACGAGGAAAAGTTGATTTTAGGGGGAATACGAGACTTTGCTTAACAGATGACTGCAGAAGAAAACCTCGGGTAACTGAAGAACAGCCCCCAGCTACAAGATGGCGATGGTCTTCCAGGCTTCAGAGCAAAGTGATTCCAACACTTGTCCAGGCCAGAAATTAGAAGCACGTTCTGTAAAAGCGTTTGGGGGATCAATGATGCAATTAAAGTGAAAAAAACCTGGCCAAATGGCTATTTTAAAGAACATATCAAAGAATTTAAGTTAGACTTGAAAATAGAAGAAAATGATTTAAGCATAAATTTGATGATTACTTACTATTACTAAACCAATTAGTGAACAGGTTCTTTCCCAAATGCTTTTTAATTTTAAATAAACACTATGCTAAATATGCTGCTTGATTCCAAATTACCATCATTACAGCTCCGAGAAGGAATTGCAATCATAACTATACTCTTACCAAACCAGTAAATCTCAGTTACATTTACCCCAAAATAAAACTCTCTTAAGTAGCAGTCGAATCAAACCCACACAATTCTAGGAAGCACTCAGAAGATGGCAGTCTGCAACAAATATAACTGAATTCACTCCCAGACTATTTCATTGATTCGAGATTGATCAAAATCACTAACAATCAAGCAAGACAGCTCATAATCATCTGGGCCGGAAGGGACCTTCAAGGGTCGGACTAGATGACCTCTGAAGGTCCCTTCCGGCCCAGATGATTCCATGATTCTATAATTAGGCAATTTAAACTGAATAGATTTTTTTTTTTTTTTTTTTTTTTTGCTCCATCTAAAAGGCACCGAAACTCAGTGCACACTTTGAATTAGGATTTTGGTCTTTCTAGTCTGCCCAGCGAGATCTGTTATTCTGAAAAACCAGCTTGAACAAACACGTCCAGCGGGACATTAGGGAGAAAAATTCTAAGACAGTGCAGCGGTGGGTCTGGCTACCAAGAGATGTGGTGGACTCTCCATCCTTGGATGGTTTCAAGACTCCTTCAGACAAAAAACACCGTTGATCTCTTAGAGTTGGCAAGAGCTCCGAGCAGGGCTCAACGGCTTTTGGAAGTCCCTTCAAGTCATCATTTGTACATGTCTACAGAGAGTCTGAATGCAAAAGCCCTCTGTCTAAGAGAAATGAGGCTTGAAACAGATTAACTGATCATAAGGAGGACATTTCCCCAGATGTCGCTAGAAAATAGTATTTACATACCACTTAGAATTTCCCATGAGTCTGGTCTGCATCAGAAGCCCAAGTGATGGGTCGCTGAACCACCACCTGGCGGCGTGTGAACACATGATCTCCTGGGTCAGAAGCATTTACGAAGCACTCAAATACACCTGTCTGATCAGCAAAATTTGGGGCTTCACTGAAAGGAGGACCACCTGTTCAGAAAAGAAAACACGTACCAACACCAAAACTATTATTTTTCTTCTGTGTAGTCCTCAGAAATTTTGTCTGAAAATATTCTGCAGAATTTTCACTTACTCTATCAAAGCACAGTCTCCAAAGATGAAGTTTGGGGAGTTGCAAGGTGATTTTAGTTTTTAAGCAGACCCCAGTCTTTGCAAACATATGAACAAAGTTAAATTACTTCCTTTCCTATCTTCCTTCCTTAAGCTACTTCACTGTATTTATGAGCTGCATCACTTGCATCAAGAACTTTAAAGCTGTTAGTGACCACCCAGTTAAGACATAGAATTAAATACAACTCATTGCAAGTGAAGCACGTAGGTGTAAGTTGCTGGAGAAGCAGGTATAAATAAACAAAAATAATACAGATTACTTTGTGTCACTTCCATTAGAGGACCCAAACAACATAGTTTTTATTGCCTTTCTACATTAAGACTATATCTGTGTGTGAAATAAGTTTTTGGATAAGAGAATTCTGACTTACAAATATTGAAAACATCTCTGTAATTTGAAGGAAAGGGCTGAGGTGGTAGAGGCTCTGGGCAGCCATGTTTCCGCCCTGTCTTGAGTGTGGTTAAAGTGTAGACTTCATCTACGTCTAGATCTAAAGAAAAACTTCCCTTCCGCACCTGGAATTAAAAGAAAGCTCGAGTTGCAAAAAATCAAACAGGTAAATAACAAAGTACTCAAGTTTCTGAATTAAAGGAGGTCTCTGAAGTTCTGATTTAAGGCAAAAAACTCTCTCATCTTCGTGCCTCAGCATTTAATACCTCGAGGCTCTTTTAAATACCCCTTTCCCCCAAACTCTTTATTGCCTCCAAATAAGCTTGTCTATAGCTAGTAAAACTGCAATCAAATGGAGCTAATAAAACACATCCTAATTAGGCAGTTTAGGCATGAAAGGTTCCAGCAAAAAGGGAAGAAACACCTGGACCTGTAGACTGCATCAGAGAATCACAGAATGATATGGGGTTGGAAGGCACCCCTGGAGATCTTCTGGTCCAACCCCCTGCCAAAGCAGGTCCACCCAGAGCAGGTTGGGCAGGTTTTGAATGTCTCCAGAGACAGAGACTCCACCACCCCCCAGGGCAGCCTCTTCCAGGGCTCTGCCACCCTCAAGTTCCTCCTCATGTTTAGATGGAGCTTCTTATGTTGAAGTTTGTGCCCGTTACCTCTTGTCCTGTCACGGGGCACCACTGAAAAAGGTCCGGCCCCATCCTCTTGAAACCGACCCGTTAAGTATTTATTAGCGGTGATCAGATCCCCCCTAAGCCTTCTCTTCTCCAGACTAAAATGACCCAAGTCCCTCAGCCCCTCCTCATAAGAGGGATGTTCTAGGCCTCTAATCATCTTTGTGGTCCTCTGCTGCACCCTCTCCAGCAGTTCCCTGTCCTTCTTGAACCGGACACAGCGCTCCAGATGGGGCCTCAGCAGGGTAGAGTAGAGGGGCAAGATGAACTCCCTCGACCTGCTGGTCGACCTCGACCTGATGCCCCCCAGGATGCCATTGGCCTTCTCGGCCACGAGGGCACATTGCTGGCTCATGGTCATCCTGTGGTCCACCAGGACTCCCAGGACTTTCTCCTCAGAGCTGCTCTCCAGCAGGTCAGCCCCCGGCCTGTACTGGGGCAGGGGGTTATTCCTCCCCAGGTGCAGCACCCTACACTTGCCCTTGTTGAAGTTCATCAGGTTCCTCTCTGCCCAGGTTACTCTCCAGCATCTCCAGGCTGCTGGTGACCATACAGGTGGCAGAGCCTTCTGGTGTGTCAGCCACCCCTCCTAGTTTTGTGTCGTCACCAAACTTGCTGAGGGTACCCTCCATCCCTTCATCCAGGTCATCGATGAACATATTGAAGAGGACCGGACCCAGTACTGACCCCTGGCGAACACCACTTGTTACTGACCTCCAACGAGATTCTGTGCCGCTGATCACTACCCTCTGAGCTCTGTCTTTCAGCCAGCTTTCAATCCACCTCACTGTCCGCTCGTCTAACCCACACTTCCTAAGCTTACCTAGGAGGATGCTGTGGGAGAATGTGTCAAAAGCCTCGCTGAAGTCCAGGCAGACAACATCCACCGCCCTCCCCTCATCTACCCATCCAGTCATGCCATCCTAGAAGGCTATCAGGTTAGTCAGACACGATTTCCCCTTGGTGAATCCACGTCGACTACTTCTGATAACTTTTCCTCCAGATGCTTTGAGGTGACATCCAGAAGGAGCCGCTCCATCATCTTTCCAGGGGTGGAGGTGAGGCTGACCGGCCTGTAGTTTCCTGGCTCCTCCTTCTTGCCCTTCTTGAAGACTGGGATAACACTGGCTTTCCTCCAGTCCTGGGGCACCTCGCCTGTTCTCCAGGACCTTTCAAAGATGATGGAAAGCGGCCCAGCAATGTCTTCTGCCAGCTCCCTCAGCACTCGTTGGTGCATCTCATCAGGACCCATGGCTGTACGTTACTGTGCTCTTTCTTGGCCTTCCCCAACCAGAGGGCTGGCCTGAGCAGTAAAGCCTGAAAGCAAAGAAGGCACTCAGCAGCTCCGCCTCCTCTGCATCCTCCGGCACCAGGGCACCCGTCTCGTTCAACAGCAGGCCCACATTTTCTCTCGTTTTCCCTTTGCCTCCGATATACTTGACAAAACCCTCCTTCTTGACTTTGACATCCCTTGCCAGTTTTAATTCAAAAAAATTGTGTTAGGCAGGAACGAATTCTTAAAACCCTTTAACTTTTTGCATCAAAATTTTGAAAGCGATTACTGTGCAGTGGAAGAGTTAAACAAAGAAGCAAAATTATCCTAGGCCACAGCTCCTTGAACATGACCCTACAGGGGCAGCAGACACAAAACAAGAGAAGACGAGAAAGTTAGAATAATACGACTAATTGATATAATTGCCAAAAAGATTTAGATCAGGGATTTGTAGCAAATGCTATTTGGCTCGCATTTACGGTAATCAGATAAATGGATATACATGAACTAATTCCTCCATTCACGGTTACAAAAAAAAAAAAACAACAACAACAACAAGGAGAGGTTATTTTATCATGGTGGGCGGAAATTACTCAAACCTCTAAAGGGTATTCACAAAGTGCACTTTTCAAAATGTGAGCCGTATTAAATGAACTCCCGGCTCCACCATTACGGAGATCAGCTCAGTGTTGTACCTTTACTGGCAATTCTCTCGTATCCTTTCGCTCCAAAGACGTTATGAGTGAGGCTCCGCTCGCCACCATCTCACACGGAGAGATCCCACTGCCAGGCCACAGCGGCAGTTCTGAACTTCCACTTCTCTTGCTGAAGTCGGCTTATCTGTTTAAAGAAATGTTGTTTATGTGAGAGCTGCAGGCCATCAGATCTATATCAGCTGCCTCAGAGTCCTTTTTCTTTCTATCGTTCTGCAGGATTTGACTGATGACCAAAAATCTTGGAATTCCAGCTACCTGGGGAAAATAAGTACTCAGTGGAGGATATATAATAAAGAGCAGCTAAAAAGAAAGTGATAGCAATCACTGAAAAGCCCGATCGCTGACTCTCTGGTATCCAACATAAATACTGGGTTTAGGTGCTTTTTACACATTTCACAGCAAGACTCAGATGCTCGGAATCCAGTCAGGGAGTTTATAGAAGTCAGTTCCTTACTTGCCCAACTTTATGACATCGGTTCATCTTGAATTTATACACTGCTTTAAAAGGTCACAATTACAAAAAAATACTGCCAACTAAAATATTGAGACCGAGCCTTCCTGTTCCTGGCGGTTTTAAATGTATCTCCTGGAAATATTTTGAACTACATACTTGCAGATTTTATGAAATGCTGCAATCTTAGTATTGTGCATTATGTCATAGAATCATATGGGGTTGGAAGGGACCTCTGGAGATCATCAAGTCCAACCCCTCCACCGGAGTGGGTCTCCCTAGAGCAGGTTGCACAGGATCTTGTCCAGGCGGTTTTTGAATGTCTCCAGAGAAGGAGACTCCACCACCCCTCTGGGCAGCCCGTTCCAGCGCTCCACCACTCTCACAGTAAAGCTGTTCCTCCGCATGTTCAGGTGGAGCTTCTTATACTCAAGTTTGTGCCCATTTCCTCTTGTCCTGTCGCTGGGCACCATTGAGAAAAGACCAGCCCCGTCCTCCTGACTCCCTCCCTTTAAGTATTTATAAGCATTGATCAGACCCCCCCTCAGCCTTCTCTTCTTTAGACTAAAAAGACCCAAGTTCCTCAGCCTCTCTTCGTAAGAGAGATGCTCTAGGCCCTTAATCACCTTTGTGGCCCTTTGCTGTACCCTCTCCAGCAGTTCCCTGTCCTTCTTGAACTGAGGGGCCCAGAACTGGACACGGTATTCCAGATGGGGCCTCACCGGGGCAGAGTAGAGGGGCAGGATGACCTCCCTCGACCTGCTGGCCACGCTCTTCTTGATGCACCCTAGGATGCCATTGGCCCTCTCGGCCACAAGGGCACATTGCTGGCTCATGGTCATCCTGTTATCCACAAGAACTCCCAGGTCTTTTTCCTCAGAGCTGCTCTCCAGCAGGTCAGTCCCCAACCTGTACTGGGATAGGGGGTTATTTCTCCCCAGGTGCAGCACCCTACACTTGCTCTTGTTAAATTTCATTAGGTTTCTCTTGGCCCAGCTCTCCAGTCTGTCCAGGTCTCGCTGGATGGCAGCACAGCCTTCTAGGGTGTCAGACACCCCTCCCGGTTTTGTGTCGTCACCAAACTTGCTGAGGGTACCCTCCGTCCCTTCATCCAGGTCATCGATGAACATATTGAAAAGGATTGGACCCAGTACTGACCCCTGGGGAACACCACTCGTTACAGACTTCCAGCTGGACTCTGTGCCCCTAATCACAACCCTCTGGGTTCTGTCTGTTAGCCCCTTTTCAATCCACTTACCTATCCATCCATCTAACCCACACTTCCTAAGCTTGCCTATGAGGATGCTGTGGGAGACGGTGTCAAAAGCCTCGCTGAAGTCAAGGTAGACAATACCCACCGCCCTCCTCTCATCTATCCAACCAGTCATGACATCATAGAAGGCTATCAGGTTAGCCTGACATGACCTCCCCTTGATAAAGCCATGTTGACTATTTCTGATGGCTTGCTTTCCCTCCATATGCTCTGAGATGACGCCCAGGATGACGTGTTCCATCACCTTTCCAGGGATGGAGGTGAGGCTGACCGGTCTGTAACTTCCCGGCTCCTCCTTCTTGCCCTTTCCGAAGACTGGGATGACATTGGCCTTTCTCCAGTCCTTAGGCACCTCGCCTGTTCTCCAGGACCTCTCAAAGATGATGGAGAGTGGTCTTGCAATGACTTCTGCCAGCTCCCTCAGCACTCTCGGGCGTATCCCATCTGGACCCATGGACTTGTGGATGTCCAGCATTCTTAACTGATCCCTAACTTGGTCCTCCTCCACCAAGGGAAGATCTTCCTTAGTCCAAACTTTCTCTGATTCATCCAAAGTCCATGGCTCTTGGGGGTTGGCCCGAGCAGTAAAGACTGAGGCAAAGAAGGCATTCAGCAACTCAGCCTTCCCAGCATCCTCTGTTACCAAGGCACCCGACTCATTCATCAGCGGGCCCACAGCTTCTTTAGTTTTCTTTTTGCCTCCAATATAATTGAAGAACCCCTTCTTGTTAAGTTTGACATCTCTTGCCAATTCTAATTCCAAGGAGGCCTTGGCTTTCCTTGTTTCTTCCCTACATAGTCTAACAGCATCTCTGTAAGCCTTCCAGGTGGTCAGTCCCTTCTCCCACTTGGTGTAAACCTCCTTCTTCCACTTCCGTTTTTTTCAGAAGGTCCCTGCTCAGCCACCCAGGTCTCCTGCTTCCCTTGCTCGATTTCTTGCTCTTTATGAATGCACTGTTCCTGAGCCTGGAGAAGGCAATGCTTGAATATTTCCCAGCTTTCTTGAGCCCCATTGCCTTCCAGAGCCCTAACCCATGGAACTTCACCTAGCAGTTTCCTGAAAAGGACAAAGTTAGCCCTCCTGAAATCCAAGCTTTCAGTCTTGCTTATTGGGTTTTGTATGTTACCCACGATCCTGAACTCTTGTCTTCCCATGGTCACTGCAGCCTAGGTTGCCCTCAACCTTGATGTCATCCACCAGTCCCTCTTTGTTCGTCAGTACTAGGTCCAGTAATGCCTCTCCCCTTGTAGGCTCTTCCACCAGTTGGGTTAAGAAGTTATCATCAATATTTTGGAGGAACCTCTTAGATTGTATGTTCCTGGCTGTGTAGCCTTTCCAGCAGATATCTGGGTGATTGAAGTCCCCCACAAGAAACAAGGCCCGCGATTGTGAGGCTACTTGGAGCTGGTTGTAGAAGGCCTCATCAACTTCTCTATCCTGGTCAGGTGGTCTGTAATAAACACCCACATTAGTGTCCCTCTGTGGGACGAGGCCTGAAGAGCAGGACCCCGAGTACTGCTCAATTAATTAGCGGGGATGTGCTGGAACTTGTAGGCCAGAAACCATGGGAAACTGAAGGAAGTCATGACCATAAAAAGACTAAACAAGGGCCTGAAAACAGAAACTTGACAGATGTTACAACACTGAGATAAGCAAGTTCCAGACACCCTGGCGCCCTGCCAAAGAAAGCCTTAAGGACTATCTCCTCAAGATAAGATATGTTTGCTAGCGTGACAGTATATCGCTGACCAATCTGATGCAGCCGCGTGAGCAGCATATGTGCAAAAGAACCAATCTGTTTAAAACACACAGTCAATGTAAGCATATATAAAGAAATAATTGTATACAATAAATTGACATTCTGCTTGCATCAAGCTGTGTCCCGTCTCTCAATCGCCGCATCCCTCATATTGGCCTGCCCCTTAATTCTCACCCACAGGCTCTCAACTCTCTCATCTGACACCGGGGAAGAATTTAGGGACATCTCCTCACTCTCTATCCATTCCTTGACATAAAGGGCAACACCTCCACCCCTCCTCCCTCGCCTGTCTCTTCTGAACAACCTATAGCCCTCAATAGCCACACTCCAGTCATGGGATTCATCCCACCAGGTTTCAGTGATGGCCACTATATCCTATCTTTCCAGCAGCACAGTAGCTTCCAACTCATCCTGTTTGCTGCCCATGCTGCGTGCATTGGAGTAGAGGCACTTCAGGAAGGACAGGCTGGGCAGAAGGGGAGGGGGTGTTGCCCTCTATGTCAAGGACCAGCTGGAATGTATGGAGCTTCACCTGGGGATGGATGAAGACAAGACAGAGAGCTTATGGGTCAGGATTAAAGGGAGCACGGGGGCAGGTGATGTTACAGTAGGAGTCTGCTACAGGCCACCAGATCAAAGTGACAGCGAGGATGTGGCCCTCTACAAACAGATAGGGGCAGCATCGCGCTCACACGCTCTGGTCCTCATGGGGGACTTCAACCACCCCGACATCTGTTGGAAGGACAACACAGCAGAGCACAGGAAATCCAGGAAGTTCTTGGAATGTGTCGACGACAACTTTCTTCTACAAATAATAGAGGAACCAACGAACTGGGTTTTCCCATTCGAATGGGAAACACAGCTCACGTGAACTGTGCTACCACAGGGCTTTAAAAATAGCCCAACACTTTTTGGAAATCAGCTAGCCAAAGATTTAGAAGAGTGGGAACGCCCGCCTGGGACAGGAGTGGTATTGCAGTATGTGGACGATATATTACTCGCCACTGACACCAGAGAAACATGCCTAGAATGGACTGTGAGCCTGCTAAATTTTCTTGGACTTAATGGCTATAAAGTTTCTCCACAGAAGGCACAGATAGCCCAGCAGCAAGTGACCTATCTGGGATATGAAATCACCGCAGGCCAACGGACACTAGGGAAGGAGAGGAAAGAGGCCATTTGCCAGACACCTCGACCACAGACGCCTAAGGAACTTCGGACCTTTCTAGGAATGACAGGATGGTGTCGTCTCTGGATATGTAACTACGGACTCTTGGTAAAGCCGCTATACGGGTTATTAAAATCTAACTCAAAGAATATTGTGTGGAATAAGGAAGCAGACAGAGCCTTCCATCAGTTAAAAAAGAGGTTAATGGAAGCACCTGCCCTGGGATTACCCGATACTACTAAACCTTTCTGGTTGTTTTCCTATGAAAAACAAGGAACGGCCTTAGGAGTCCTAGCTCAGAATCTGGGACCCTATCGAAGGGCGGTGGCATACTTCTCTAAACAGCTCGACGGAGGAAGTAAAGGGTGGCCTAGCTGTCTCCGAGCAGTGGCAGCAGTGGTAAGAAACATCCAAGAGGCCCGTAAGCTCACCCTAGGCCAGAAAATCACAGTTATGGTATCACACACCGTCTCAGCAGTACTGGAAGTAAAAGGAGGGCATTGGCTTTCACCTCAGAGGTTTCTTAAGTACCAGGCTATCCTGATAGAGCAAGATGATGTAGAAATAACAGTAACTAATATTGTCAGTCCAGCCTCTTTCCTCAGCGGAACCGAAGGAGAATCAGTGACCCATGATTGCTTGGAAACAATCGAGGCTGTGTACTCCAGTCGAACAGACCTGAAAGAAGAACCATTGGAAGATGCAGAGGATTCCTGGTTCACCGACGGGAGCAGCATCGTTCAACAGGGGATACGCAAAGCTGGCTATGTGGTAACCACCACAGAGAAGGTAATAGAGTCCAAAGCCCTGGCCCCAAATACATCAGCCCAAAAGGCTGAGATAATAGCACTAACCCGAGCGCTGGAACTAGCCAAAGGAAAACGGATCAATATCTGGACAGACTCTAAATATGCTTTTGGGGTGGTGCACGCTCACGGGCCGGTCTGGAGAGAAAGAGGCCTCTTATCTACACAAGGGAAGCACATAAAACATGCTGAGGAAATTCTCGAGCTCTTAGATGCAGTATTACTGCCTACCAAAGTGGCTATCATGCACTGCAAAGCTCACCAAAAAGGGAACACCGCTCCGGAACTGGGCAACGCACTGGCGGACCGAGAAGCCAAAAGAGCAGCAGAGATGGGTAATGCAGAGGTACAATCCTTGGTCCCAGATGGTAAGATACAAATTGACGACGAACCTAGATATTCTAGGGACGATCACAAATTGATCAAAGACTTAAATGGGAAAATTGAAGGGAAATGGGCCAGAACCCCACAGGGAAAAATAATAGTGCCTTTCTTGTTACTATGGGCTGTAGTCATGGCAGAACATAAGAAATCCCACTGGGGAACAGAGGCACTTTACGGATACCTGAGTAGGCTAAGATGGGCTCGGAATCTATACGCCACTGTCAAACAAGTCACTCAGCAGCATGAGGTATGTTTACAGAACAACCCTAGGACAGGTCCCAGAGTCCAGTTTGGCCAAATAGGGAAGGGAAACCATCCGGGACAACAATGGCAAATTGATTTTTCAGAACTTCCAAGAAAAGGGGGGTTTCGATACCTATTGGTATTAACAGATACCTTTTCAGGATGGCCAGAGGCGTTTCCCTGCCGAACCAATAAAACAAGAGAAGTGGCTAAAGTGCTGTTGCAAGAGATTATACCAAGATTTGGGGTTCCCGCAGTGATTTCCTCGGACCGAGGATCTCATTTCACTGCAAAGGTTGTTTCAAAAGTAAGCAGATTACTGGGTATAGATTGCAACTTCACACCCCATACAACCCACGATCAAGTGGTCAGGTAGAAAAGATGAATCACCTAATTAAAATGCACATTGTGAAGCTAGGCCAGGAAGCTAACTTGGCCTGGCCTCAGTCGTTACCGTTAGCCCTTCTCAGGATAAGAACAAAACCCAGAACCAAAGAAGGTTTGAGCCCCTTTCAAATACTCTATGGGAGACCATATAGTGTACAAGATGGGACATCCACAGAGTTGGGGAATGAAATATTGACAGATTACATGATAAATTTACAAAAACAGATCCGAGGGGTAGAAAAACTGGTTCTGGGAACAAGAGCTCGTGGGCTGGATGGACCAGTACACGAGATCGAACCTGGGGGTTATGTATATGTCAAGTCTTTTACAGATTCACCACTGAAGCCAAAGTGGGAAGGTCCCTTCCAGGTACTGCTGACCTCTCACACAGCCATAAAGATTAAGGAACAAGCCGCTTGGATCCATTGGACTTGAGTCAAGAGAGCTCCAGAACCCCAATGGACATCAACGCAGGCCGGACCCTTGAAACGTCGCCTCCAACGAAGAGATGGACATTAATGACATTGATAATCGTTACCATGCCGGGACTTTGTATTTCAGGGGGAGGGACACGGGATGTGAATACATATTCACGAAATCTAGAAACATTGGTAAGGGCTACTAATCTGTCAGATTGTTGGGTATGTAGTACCCTCCCCAAAGGAGAAATGAAATTGCCTCTATATGGGGTGGCAGCAAGCAATTGGAACTGTGCCAACGGAACCTGGCCCAAATTTTGGGCAAGAGGGGAAGATGAGTTGGACGGGTATTGTGAGAACGATGATAATATCTACCCCTTAGGACTCAGATTTGATTTACAAGTGTTGAAAGAAAAGCTCGTTGTATTAGTTAGCAATAACAATTGTACCTGGGAACACGGGGAATATAGACACAGGGGGCCGGTGAATAGGACAATAGCCTGGGGATGGAGCAAGTTCATAGCTAAAACTCAGATTTTGCATCAGACTGCGCAAGATGACACCACATTCAAGTTTTCAGACCTTTGGGAAAAGTTAACCTCGTGGTTACCTAACCTGGCTTGGCTTAAACAACTGTTTATCCTTCTAGTAGCAATACTTGTGTTAGGAATTTTAGCGTGTGCATTAGCTAGATGTCTTATGTGTTGTACCAGGGGGGCCAAAGATGAATACATTCAATGGAAGAAGCATCAGCTCCGTGAGCGAGTGGAGTCAGGGAAGTATTTTAGAAATCAGATGAAGAAGGAAAGTGTGTTATAGGCAATTGTAAAAGAATTTACAAAGGTGAAAGAAAAGGGGGGACTTGATTCAGAGAATTAATGGTTAAAGGTCGTTAGTGTAGATTTAGTACAGCTTGGCAAAGAACAGAGCTCGGAGCCCAGGAGCCCAGCATTCCAAGATAAAGAAATGGCCTTGTGTATAAGATAGCGGGAACAGCCTGCATGCTAAGGAGGAACCCAACTGTCTGGGTAAAGTGTCCATCTGGTCGGGACCAGTTTTGCGGTTTGGGGGCCAGCCAGCCCAGCATTCTAAGCCAAAGGTAAAAGTACACGGTGAAGAAGACTATGAGCCTTCCTCCAGAAGACCCCAGCCCACAACCACTGGGCGACAGTACGCATGCGGCGAGGGGAGGAGACTTATGATAATGAGTTCCTAGAAATAATTAGAATAGTAACGCCTTTTCTTAGAATCAATTATAATAACCCAGCCCACATTAATGAATATGTATGCTTTTCATCATAAATAGATGCTTGTTTTACGAGCCAGTGTGCAAGTTAGGAGGAGAAATCCCCCTTGCACCCGGCGCCGCAATGAACATACCTGCTTTATAACTCTCTGCGAGTTGTAGGGTTTGTTTCCGCGCGTCACTGGGCTCCCCGGTGGGGTCCAGTGTCACCTGTGGGGAGGAGGGGATGGTCACCTCGCGTGGCCGAGGCATGGGGAGAAGGGAGAGAGGTGTCGGTGTACATCCCTGACACCAGGGGCAAGGGCCAGGGGCGCGGAGGAAGAAGAGGGTCTTGGTGTAATTCAGGAGGAAGAGGTGCTGCGTCCTCTCCCTCCCCAACACCCTTCAGGCCACTGCAGGCTCGCTTGGGCTGTGAGGAGGGGGCGTGGGGGAGGTGATGGCGGGCAGCCCCATGGCAAGCACCACCCCCCACCCACCCTCCTCCACACCACCACAATCCCAGTGGCCTCACCCTCACCTCCTCAACACCCTCAGGCGGATGCCGGTGGCGATGGCAGCCAGAAGCCCGCTGGCCCACGGCTGCCGTCTAGTGGCACGGCCAGGGCACGCTGACTCTCTGGGAGGCGGTGGCTCCCTCGGAGATGGGGGGATCCAGAAGACGGGGGCGGCTGAGAGGAGGGAGGGCCGCAAGGGGCAAAGAGGGGCCTGGGGCCTGCGCTGGGGGCTGCTCGGCCTCAGGGCAGGCCCCACGGGCGCCATGGCAAAGCTCGGCCTGGCCACCAGCAGAGCCCGCCTTCTGCTCCCAATGGTCTTCGCCCTCATAGGTCGGGAGCGCTGTCAGTCTCCTCCCCTGAGGCGAGGCTGCCGCTGATTGGCCACAGGTGGGCAGGCTGCTGTGCGGCAGTGCTCATCCGTCACCAGAGAGAGTCACCGCTGATTGGCCGCCTGGGCCGTCACCCTGCCCTCCTTTGGGGCCCACCCTCCCCTGGGGCGATGCTCTCTGTTATTGGCCGCCTGAGGGGTCGCTCACACACAGTGCCCGCCCTGCCCTCTCGGAATCTTTTCTCTGATTGGCTGTCTGTTACAGTCAATCCCATGCCCTGTCCCCCTCCTCTGACGCCATTGGCTGTCCCGGGCCCGCTGCCTCCCCTCCTGGGCGGGCGTTGCCGGGCGACCGGCTCCGCCTTCAGGGCTTGATCCCTGCCCAGGGCCCCTGGGCCCTGAGGGAAGGCCGTGGGGCGTCCAAGACGGGTCGGGGCCTTCAACCTGTAAAAAGGAGGCTTTGGGCTCGGAAAGGATGGGCTAGGTGCTAACAGTGGCGCCTTGGACTCTGAAAATGAGGGGAACCCCTTGGTTGTGGCCTGAGCTGGCTTTGGTGCCCAGTAACTCCCCCCAGGACACCAGCCTCCTGTCTGGAGCGAGCAGCGTGAGGGCTGGAGCCTGAAGGCACGGGCCTGATGGACGCTGTGGGCTTTTTGTGGAATTTTTAGGGACGTTTTACAGGGGTGGTCCGTCCACGGAGGGAATGCTGCCTGTGCGACCTATCAAAGGATAAGAAGGGGAGTGCTGGTTCCCGAGGATGCGTTGGATAATGCGTGACCTGGGCCTGGCGTTCCTGCTCTGGGGTGAGGGGTGGAGAAGGGACTGCTGGGCCTTGGCCCCAGCTAGTAACGGAGCAGCAGCCGCTCGCTCACTGCCCCCGGCGCGATGGGGGAGAGCATGGGAAGGGTGAAAGCCAGACAGTTCCTGGGTTGAGGTAATAACTTCACTAATGGCAACAAAATAAAATCATACCAGTAATGAGAAATTGTAATGAAGAAGAAAATAGCACAGAGTGAGAACTAAACTTGCGAGACAGACAAGCAATGCAGCTGAAGGCACCACCGACCGAGCGATGCCCAGCCAGTCCCTGAGCAGCGCTCCCCTGTGCCGGCCTCCCCCCAGGTTTATGGCGGAGCAGGATGTCCTATGGCACGGGATGTCCCTCCCTTTGCTCCGCTGGGCTCAGCTGTCCCAGCTGTGTCCCCTCCCAACGCACTGCGCACCCCCAGACTGCTCGCTGGCGCGGTAGGCAGAGAAGCAGAAAGGGCCCTGATGCTGCGTACACGCTGCTCAGCAGTAACGAACACGTGCCTGTGTGATCAAAGCTGTTTCCAGCGCAAATCCAAAACGTCGCCTCATATGAACTACTACGAAGAAAATTAACTCTATCCCAGCCAAAACCAGCACAGCTCCCCAGAACAAAAGAGGATTCTGACGCCAGGAGAAATGGCGACTCCAGAGCTTTGCGGAGCACGGGTGCCTTTCCGTGCCCTGAGATGTCTCCGGAGGGGCGGGTCAGGCTCAGGCTTCTCTCCTCCTCCCCTCTGGGCTTTGCGGTCTAGGGGGGGGCAGCTGGGGCTTTGCTATCAGGAACAGCCTGGGTCCGGGGCTACTGTCCTGCAGGCGGTGGCAGAGGCCAGGAGTGACACTGTCCGCTCGGCACGCTCAGGGCGGTCCCCATGGGAAGGACACCATGGCACTGGGCTGCTTGTTCCAGCTTTATTATAAACTAAGTCGTATTCAAACACAGCCGTTCCCTAAGGCTTAGCTGACCTCTCTGTCTCTTCAGAGCCCGCAGCACAGTGCTCGAAGGGACCACCGTGATGATGTTGGCTGCTTCCTTGGTGTTCCCAAGATGAGCAAGGTCTGAGCTGCCAGGGACCGGACTGCGGGTTCAGCGTCAGTCTCCAAGGGCCTGAGAGCTGTGACAGAAGGAAACACAGCAGTGGTGAAACCCCGCTGTCTGCAGAGACCCTCCCGTGCCAGCCCTGTCTGTCTCTTTCTCTGGCCAGGAGGAGCAGGTGAGGCCATCAGAGCAGCTGGAAGCTGCTGCTCAGGAAGGCCCATGTGCCCCTCACACCTCCCTCTGCTCCTGAAGCAGTTCCCTGGAGCAGGGCCTGGGATGGCAGCACCCTGCCCAGGCTCTGTCCCGTGCCCCACCAGTCCCAGCCAGCACAGCACTGCCCCCGCTCACCGTTGCAGATATCCCGCAGCTGCCTCCCCTCTGGGTCCCTCAGGCGCCGCGCACCAAGCCCTAGGCACAGAGCTTTGTCAGACCTCTGCTCCCCAGTGTGCCTCGGCAGCGCGGCCCCCGGCCCTGCCGGCTCGGCTGGATGCCCTCCTGCCCCCCAGCAGGGCTGAGCGCGGGGATGGACAGTCCCCGAGGGCGGTGGGACGCAGCAAGGCTCCCGGTGAGCCCACCTGCCTGGGCAGCTGGGGGCCAGGCTGCCAAAAGTGGGACCCCGGGGGCTGTGGCTCACCGATGAACCTGACGGCTGCCTCGCGCAAGGTGGCCTGAGCGTTCTGCAGGTACGGCAGGCTCTGCTCCAGGTATTCTTCCAGCCTGCTCCTGTCCTGCAGCAGCTGGAGAGAGCACAATGGTATGGGCATGTCACCATCCCTCTCCAGTCATCTGGACACCTCCCTCCTCCCAACACCCCTGTTCCTGAGACCCCTCCCTCCCACTGGGTGCAGGAAAGGCCCTGGGGGGCTCTGTTCTTGAGGGCAGGGAAGGAGGATGCAGCTCCAGGCTGGAGCGGGGCAGGCGAGGCAGAGCTGCACAGCCCACACCCCAGACGCCGGGGGACACCCCTCGTCCAGCCTGGGCCCTGGGCCTCACCGAGTACTCGACAGTCCTCCACATCTTCTGTGGCTGCACCAGGTCTTTGAGCTCTTTCATCTTGAGGAGCTCGGCTGCAGCAAGGAGGGCTTCCCTGGATGCCTGCAGAGGGGCAAAAGCTGGGAGATGGCACCACAGTCTGGGGAAGGAGACCTGGCGGCCCCCTCCTCTTGGCTTCGTTCCTGGCACGATTCAGCCCTTGGGGAGCTGGGACATGCCCTGGCCTAAATCTCTGGGGGTCTCTTGGGCACGGCCTGGGGGGACAGGGATTGAGCCTCCAAGCCGTGGCCTCCAGCTGCTGCAGGGACAACAGGGAAGCCTGCAGGGACGCACCTATTCCCGCCTGGGGCCACGGGCAGGGCAGGGGTGGGCAATGTCTGTGCCAGCTTCTCTGCCCCTGCTGGCGCTGGGTCTGCAGGGGCCTTCCCCTGGGCTGCCCTGGAGGAGGGCTGAAAGGAGGCAGCGTAGCTGGGAGGGGACCCCCCCAGTGTCCCCTCCGCTTCTGCAGCAAGAGGCAGTGGTGGAGCGGTGCAGGGAAGGAGGGGAGCTCTGCCCTGTCCTCAGGGACTCGGGCAGTGGGACCCCGAGGTGAGAGACGCTCCCCCGGTCCCACTGCCAGCGGCTCTTGCCCTTGATACCCAGGGGGTCAGCACGCCCTTCCCTGTGTCCCTGGCCAGCTTTCAAATCTGTACCTCGGACACGCTGTCTGTCTCCTCACACGTGTGAAAGAATAGCGGGAGCAGGCCCCTTTGCACTTGCTCCTTCATCCTCTTCTTGTCCTCCCCCACCACAGTCCCCACCAGATCTCTGAAGAGGCTGATGGAGAGCTCTCGCAGCTGGCTGGACTCCTGGTAGGGAGAAGGAGAGGGGGACTTGAGAAGGAGCCCCTCCCTGCTTCCTGTGAGCATCAGCCCAAGGGCGTGAGCCTGGCAGATGGGAGGGGAGATGCTCCGGGGCCAGATTCTGCAGGAGGGAGAAGCCGTGCTGGGCTGCAAAGCCCAGAAGCCATCCCAGCAGAGCCCAGGGGAGCAGACCCTCCTCTGAGTGCTGCCCGTGGGGCTGGGCTGAGGGGCAGCTCTCATCGCAAGAGTGCCCATCTGCAGGGCTCAGTCTCCCACATCAGCCTTACAGCCTCAAAGAGGGGCAGGAGCTTCTCCTCCGCCAGCTGCACAGCAATGAGGCTGGCCTCCTTCCTCTCCAGGTGACCCATCACGTTTCTGAAGATGACCAGGACATTCATCTTGATATCGGTGGTGTGGCCATCCTGGATCAACTCCATAATGTGTGGCAGGAGGACCTGCATTTTTCTTGCCTGTACGAAAGACAGTTTACTTTGTATTTGAAACGGTCAAAGACCACCCCAGCAAAAGTGTCCCAGCCTCCGGTCCGGCGTCCTGGCAGGTGGTGGCACAGGCATCTCTGCAGCAGCCTCCTGGCAAGTGGCGGCCATGGGCACACTGGTGGGGACGCGGGAGAGCAGGGGTAGGGCAGGGAGGGCAGGAAAGCAAAGACCCCCCTCCCGTCCCCATCCCAGCCGCCCCCTTTTCCCGCAGGCCCGAGGAGGCAGATGGCTGGGGAACCCTTCGTGCCTGGAAAGCTCCCCAGGCAGCCACCGCCCCCCCCCCCCCCCCCCCCCCCCGCATGGCATTTGGAGCAGTCATCCCACTGCCCGTCCCCCCGCCACAGCCAAGCCACCACCTCACCCACTGCCCCAGCCCCGGCTGCCAACGTGCCTCCTCTCGGTGCCGCCCTGCTCACCGTGTCACGTGTCTGCGACAGCTGGAGGAGGTGTCTGAGCAACAGGGAGGCTGTCACCAGGCTTGGACACCTCTGATAGACGGTACCAAAATCCTCGGACAGGAACGCAGCGGGGGCCAGCAGCTGAAACAAACACCGCAGTGAGATCCTGGCAGAGCCTGCAGGGCTCGCTGAAGGTGAGCAAGGCCTTTGCACTTTTGTCAAGGTAACTCACAGACAAGTGAAGGATGTAGGCCTTCTCTATGGCCAAGGCGCCTGGGGCGCGTGTTTTCCTGCCCTGGAGTTGACTGAGGAGCTCCTTTAAGATCTTCTCCAGAGTCTGAGGGACGGAAAGCATCACCTCCCACATCGCTGCACCATTGCTGCAAGCCAGAGCACTCTGTCAGTAGGGCCTCTCGGCCACAGCAGCGTGGCCGGGGACAGCCCTGCATGAGACGGACCCTGCCCCTCGGTCGGGATGCCCTGGGCAGCCGGAGAGGGCTGAGCTCCCTGTGGGGCTGGGAGGAGCGTGGTGGCTCTGGGCTGGCTTGGCCAGCTTTGACTGCTGCAGGCCTGGCTGACCCACCAGGGCTGGAAAGCGTGGTGGGATGGAGGGCCCCGCTCCACGGGGATGTCCTGCGGCATTCCTTGTGTCTGGCATCCCGAGAGTCCCTGACTTCCTCTCCCATTGGGAACAAGCCCTCATGGCTTTTGGGGCCAGTACCCGTCTCCGGTTGCAGAGAACTTCAACAGGCTCAGGAGCACTTTGGTGGGGTCCAGGTCAGTCAGCACGTCAAGCAGTGACTCCACGCTCTGGCGTGCTGACTCCGTGTTGATGTGTCCCAGGTTTTCCTGGATGCAGCTCATGATCTTCAGCACCTGGAGGAGACACAGGTGAGGATGGTGCTGCCACTGGAGCGCAGCCATTTCCTCAGCTGCCCTTTCCGTCCCTCTCTGCTGGCTTCAGGTGGCTTCAGGTGCCCGAGACACCTTGGGGGTGGGAGGGAGGAAGCGGGAGAGGAACAAGGCCTGACAGGGCTCAAGGGCAGGGCAATCCAACCACAGGGTACTTACATCCGCCAGCCAGAGGTCGGGGTATGTCATGAACAGATCCAGCACTCTTCTTGCCGCTTCCTTGTCAAAGATGCTGGAGTCTCTCATCGCCTCGATGAACGCAAGGACGATGTCTGTCATCTGATAAGGTGGGAGGTATTGTGCAAACCGCTATGGGAGGAAGGAAGGGAGCAAAGACGTCACACCGAGTCCCCGACGGTGTGTTTAGCTGGGCAGAGTGAGCAGTCCTGGCGAGAGATGCCGGCCAGTGCTGGTGGCAGTGCCCGCAGGAAAGCTGGCAGCAGGGGCTGCTGTCTCTGCAGGGCGGAGGATGAGAGCAGAGGGTCCCCAGGGTGAGGGGGGAGGCTTGGGCTCATGGGCACAGCGTTGCCGGCCCTACGGAGAACCAGGGCTCTCTGGTGGCCAGGAGGGCTGGAGCTGCTGCTGGGACACTGGCGTGCTGCCCCCGCATAGTCCCTGCGTGGGGACAGAAGGAGCCCTCTCACCAGGGACAGGGAGACCAGGGACACCACGGCAGCCCCACTGATGCCACATGCCTTTGCTCACTCAAGTCCTCTCGAGGCCACAGGCAAGAGTCCCAGTGGGGGTGGAGCTCCTTACCATGGCCCACTCTCTGGCGGTGTGAGAGAAGCATCCAAATTTCCAAGGGAAGTTTTGTTTTTTATTCTTTGTCGGTGAGTTGCCTAAATAGCGGGGGAAACACAGAAGAGTCTGTAAGACACAGCAGCTTTGCCAGCAAGCTTACCAAACTGCCCTGAGATCCGCTTGCAAGATGGCAGGACACAAGCGGTCAAGGAGACTTCTGGAGGGTGTCAGGAATAGCTTCTTGCTACAGGCACTGGAGAGACCAGCCGGAGTGATGCGCGGGTGGATCTGCTCTTCACTAATGGGGAAGATGTGGCTTTGGGACCTGATAATCAATGGTAGCTTTGTTTGTAGGGACCGCAACAGAGTGAGCGGGGTTCAAGATGCTGAAAGGAGGGAGGGAGGAGAGTAGCAGAGAACAGATCCTGGACATCAGGAGAGCACTCGGCTTCTGCAGCAGAACGTCAGCTGGGATGCTACGGGAAGCAGCTGGGAGGGGCAAAGGAGGTCAGGAAGAGAAGCAGAGCTATCAGGAGATGTCTGTGTGCAGAGGGACAAAGCCCACCATTGTGGGTTGTTTCTCTTACGTTCGTGCTGATCGATGAAATCGCTGAGGTGGCAAAGAGCAAAGTAAGCACCAGGGGTTGTCTCTTCTGTGGAAGAAAAGAAAAGCAGGAGACGTCCCAGCAGCGTTCCCAGGTTTGCAATCTGGAAGTGTTTATCTTTGATGGGGTCATACACTCCTGTTGGATAATGTTTCCAGGCCTGGGCGAGAGAGGCAGAAGAGCAGAAGGGTTGAGGGCAATCAGTTGGTGCCAAAGCCCTGAACCCAAGTGTGTGCCCAGGGCTGGATCCCTGCGGAAAAAGGGCTTTGCAGGGCCATGCCAGCCACGACTCCGAAAGCAACCGGCTGGGGAGCAGCCCCGCGTGGGGAGAGCTGCTGCTGCTCTGGTGTGCAGTGAGGGGAGGGGGCCTGGCTGGAGGGGGCCTGGACCTTACCGACATGCATTCAAACATTTCCAGGTGGAAGCTCAGGTTGACAATTATATCCAGGGCCCTCTTCTGCACGGCTACTGTCTCAGAGTCGGTGAAGTTCAGCAGCATCTGGGAAGAGAGAAGCTGCTGGTGTGCCCTGGCAGCAGACGCCTGCTCCAGCAGAAACAGCACTGCTGAACTCCTGGGCTGGACTCGCACAGCCCATTAAGGCTTCCTCTGATCTCAAGGAAAGCCTGCAGTTCCTGCCCTAGGGGAGCTCGCAGGCTTGGGATAAATGCCCCGGGCCAACCTTGTGGCCAGGCAGGAAGGCAGATGCCACCCTCTGCAGCCACTGTGCTCCAGAAGAGCCTGGTGGCCCAAGGGAGGTGGGCACCCTCCCTGCAGTGTGCTGTCTCTGCATGGCACTGAGGTTGGCACCGTCCACTCCAGAGTGGACACCCCCTTCCCTCCAGGGTGAGGAACAGCCCTTGTGCATGCCAGACCTGGAAGATGATCTGCACCAGCATGGTGACTCTGTGGAGATGACAGTTGAACACCAACTCTCTCACCATGTACTTCACGGTGTTCATGGTCTGCAAGGAGGGCAAAGAGTTGTGCCAGTGATTCCGCTGTCCCTCTCACCCCCAGGAGACTGCTCTGAACCCCCAGAGCCAAGGGAGGACTCCCGTGCTGCCTCGCGGTACCCAGGAGACACCCAAGGGCAGACAATCTGCTGGGTGCAGAGCAGCCTGCAGCACTGGAGGTGGCCAGGCCTACAGGAAGGGGACAGATGGAAGGGGGTGGGAAAGCAAAGCCGAGACCCTGCTCTGCCTTGGACCTCTGGTCATATCGCAGCACGGGGTGGGCCAGGGAGCAGCCTGGGGGGACTGGAGGCTCCTGGAGCTCACCCAGGTCTTACCTGATGGTAGAGGATTCTTTCCAGGTCCTGCATTTCCTCTTCAGGAGGAAGGAAAAAGACACTCGAGAAGCAGGTTTCTAGGAGGCTTTCCTCTTTACCCTCCAGCACTCTCTGCCCTGAGCTGCAAAGGGCGAGAGGGGCCATTTGGACACTGGTGCTGGGAGCAGCACTTCGAGGCCTCGTGCAGGTGGACAGGGACCTCTGGGGCAGGGATGGGCAGGTACCTCAGTTTAGCGATGACATCCATGGCTTTCATCCGCACTTCTGTGCTCAGTTGGTCCCTGGGCTCCTTTTCCAGCAGCATCTGCAGAGGACAACCAGGATGGGACCTGGCAGCTGCCAGCTCCCAGTGCCACCAGACCCTCGCCCTGCCCAAGCACTGTCCTCACAGGGGGGCCGTGCCCCCTTCTCCAGAGCTGCCTGGTGTGCTCTCACCTTGATGTTCTCTGGCAGCTCGAATGCATGGCAGAAGAAATGTAGGCACCGTAACAAGCTGTAGTCTGAGGCTGTATGGCACATCATGTTGATGCTGTCAAGAAACTCAAGCTTCTTGTCCTCGTCCTGGCAGCCGCGGGGACAGAGAGACAAACAGAGCGTGAAAGGGGCCCCCACGGCCATCGGGAGCGGAGCACAGCGGGTGCAGGGCCGTGTGGAAGAGCTGGGAGATGCAGCTCTGCCCAGCCAGCACACCTCCAGCAGCCCGGCAGCAGAGCCCCTGGCAGGAGATGCCGGCAGAGCTGCAGGGGAAATGGCCGCAGTTACCTCTTCTGGGCAGCGGACAAAGGCCATGATAAAGTCCATGGTTTCCTTTGCCTTTTCGTAGAGCGGTAACCATTCAGGATCTAATAAAGTAGGAGAGCAAGGAGAGCTGTAGAGAGGAGCTGCTGGCAGGGGGGCAGAGGAAGATCTGCCCTCCGTCCAGCCTCATGCCCGCTCCCCTGGCGCCTTCTTCCCACATGTGACAGGGCTGGAGGGTGCCCTGCAGATGGGCTGCCATGTCGGAGCACGGCGCAGCGGGGAAAGCCCCCGGTGCCCCGGGCTGAGGAACTGGCTTGCAGGTGGGCAGGAAAGGTCCCCCTCCCGCAGCATCGCTGCCTCCTGCCCGCCCCACTGACTCTCGCTGCCCGTGCCCCGGAGCAGGAGCTGGGTCCCGCCTGCTCTCTCCCTCCTTGGGAGAGGCTGTGCCGGGGCCCGATCCCAGCCCTGAGCAGCCCCGGCCTTCAGGCAGCACCATGCCCACCACCCATGAGATGAGACCCCCACTGCCAGCCTGCCAGGAAAAGGTGACTCTGGCCCGGAGCAGGGTGCGCTCGCTGGCCCCAGCCCTGCCCAGACCAACAGGGCCCCTCACTCACCCGTCTGCAGCGGCTCGACCATGGTCACCTCGTAGGGCTCCGGTGGAGATCTGCGCTCCCGGGGAGCCGCCTTCTCCTCCCAGGCCACCCTGGGGCGGCTGGGGGGTCTCTCTGCCATCCTGCGGGATGGAGGTAAAGGGGAAGGGGACGGAGGAAGCCTTGGCAAAACGCCTCGGCGCTGTGAGGCTGCCGGGGGCAGCAAGGAAAAGACACGGGCTGTGCTCGGGGGCTCTCGGCTCGCTCCGCTCCTGCCCTGTCCCGTCACTGTCCTGCCGGACACTGCGGGCAGGGGGCCGCAGCCCCGCTGACCACACGCAGAGCAGTGGGGTGTCACCGGGTGAGGTCACAAAGGGCCCCGCTGTGACCCGCCACCCGGGCAGGGAGGGGCAGGGCGCTCCCCGGGGGGGCATGGAACACATGGAAGCGGAGCATCCAGGAAAAGGGGGGAAAGAGAGAATAGAAGGTGCAGCCGAAAATGAGCCGGGGACGCCGGGGGCTCCCAGGCCAGCAGCCCTGTACCTGCCAGGGCAGCCTGCAGCAGGAGAAGCAGCCTGTTGCCCTGCCTGTACCGCCCGTGCTTGCCCGGCTGCTGGCGTCAGGCGGAGCTGGAGCACTCCCCAGTGCCAGCCGAGGGATGTCTCAGAGAGGGCAAAGAGGGGATCCAGCCTCCCCAGCCAAGGGGCTTGTTGGTCAGACAATAATATTTGAGAGGAGCCGGGTGGTCCCACTGGTTTTTGGTTTGTATTGGCTGCAGGTACTGAAAATGCCAAAGGGATCGGTTCATTGGGAGGAGTAAGTCGTGAGAATATTCCTCGACTTCCATCTCTCTGTGCGCAAAACCACTTCGAACCACACGGAAGCTGTAAAGGGAAGGTCTGGATTTGTCCTGTTTGTACGGACGGGCTAAGGCTCCTCCGGAGTTCAGAGCAGATGAAAACTGGCTGTGTCTCGCAGACCGGCGGCTGTGCCAAGCCCCCCTCTTCCCTTTACTTTCCCTGCTTGGACACATCTTGCATTCCCTGTACGCAGAGGAACATACCCTAACCAGAGGAGACCAAGTCCCAGCAGGGACCAACTGGCCAGGCCCCTTGCCCCAGCCCTGGCCAGCAACACCAGTGACCCGGGGACCCTTCCCCAGCCGAGGGGCCTCCTCTTGCCAGGAGGAAGAGGCCAAGCGGGGCAAGCAAGAAGGACCCGGGGAAAGCCCCAGCGGTGCCAGCCGAGGGACCGCTTCACTCATGCGCTCATCCCTGTCCCTGGGGAGGCTCGTTGGTGGCAGTGGCAGGGAGCCGGAAGCCCAGCAGGGCCTCTTGGGAGCCCTGGCCACAGGCTGAAAGCCGGCAGCCAAGATGTGGCACCGCTCAGGGCTCCTCACCAGCCCTGTGCTCCTGCCCTTGCCCCGTGCTGCCCTGCTGGACACTGAGGGGTCGGGGCCACGCTGGCACCCAGTGTGTCACGGAGGAGGTCACAAAGGGCCCCGCTGTCACCTGCCACCCAGGCTGGTTGCCACATCCACGCGGTGGCTGGCAGGCTACACACGAGAGCTGCAGGCACAAGCACCCGCGGTGGTGACTGCACAAGGCCGGAATGTCTAGGAAGGGGCACCTTTGCCTCGGGGAGGAGACGGCACGAAGGAGGGCACAGTCCCCACGGTCCATTCATGGGGGCAGCAGCTCTTGACCCTGCAGCCACCTACACCAGCCTCCAGCTTGCCCCTCCTGGCAGGGTCAGTGGCGCTCACCCCCTGTCCTCCTGCAGAACACCCTCTCGCTTTACAGTCTGCCCCCCCGCTGACAGCGGAGGAGGAGCAGACACCCCCCTGCCAGGGGAGGCTGCAGGAACTGAACTGCAGATGGCTGGCACTGCTTCTCCAGACCTTCCTCCTCTATTTGAGACAGAAAAGTCATAGCTTTGTCTCTCCTACACCTCTGCTTCCCACCGAGCTCTGGGTTTCATCTTCCAAAGAGGGGATGGGACAGAGGCACCCTCAGGAAGGCGTGGGCTGCCCAGGCCCTGTGGGGAAAGAGGCAGAGACGCAAAGACACCCATGGTACGAGGTCCAAAGTCGCCACAGGCAACACAGGCAGAGGCACGGGCAAGGAGATTTCTGGAGGGTGTCAGCAATAGCTTCCTGCTACGGGCACTGGCGACCATCTGGGGGCTGGAGTCCTACACCCGACGGCTCCACTGCCTGGGAATCATCACCCTCTAGGTGTACCAAGGCGGCAGCTCTTCATTAAATGTGCGGAGAGCAGCTTCCACCGGCTGTCCCCTGCTACAGCCCAACAGGAACAGCAGTGTCCTCTCCTCTGCCCATCTCCAGGCGCGGGAGGAGCTGCTCACGGACCCCTGGCAGCCAGCCCTGCTGCCTGCTGTGCTGCTCAGGGCCATGCCAACTGTCACCCTGCGCCCCTACCCGCATCACTGTTCTCCTGCTGAGGGACACTGCTCACCTCGTTATGTTCCCACCTGTCTACAACCAGCTGGTGCCAACTGTCTCGTGAGCATTCTGGAAAATGCTTACACGCTTTTTGCTCTCAACACCTGCTTTGGCCTCAATCCCCTTACCCAGATCATCAATAAGATATTAAACAAGACTGGCCCCAAGACTGAGCCCTGAGGGACACCACTGGTGACCGGCCGCCAACTGGATTTCACCCCATGGATCACAACTCTCTGGGCACGGCCATCCAGCCGGTTGGGAGAGGAGGGTTGGGGTGAGAGGGGGTTAAGGGAGGGTTAGGGAGGGGGAAGAGGGTTTTTGGGGGTTGGGGGGGTTAAGGGGGGATTTTGGGGTAGGAGAAGTGGAGATGGGGGGGGGTTGAGGGAGCGTTTACAGAAGGAGGCTAGGAGGGGGGGGGTTGGGGTGGGAGGGGGGCTTGTGTGGCTTGGGGGAGAGGAGGGGTTTTGGGGGAAGGGGGTTAAAAGAAGGGGGTAAGGGGGCAGGGGTTTTGGGGAGGGGGGGTTAAGAGAAGACTATTTTGAAGGTCCAGTACAGTGAGAAACGGGTCATTACAGGCTGTCTTCATATTACATATACTGCAGATCTAGAAGTTGCATTTGATTCATCAGGAACTATTGGAAATTTTAATTTATGATCATGAAGTGATAGGAAGTGCATTTAAACAACACCACCTGTCACTATTTCAAAGCACGTTAAAAAGAACTTCTAGCTATTGATGAAGTAGTATGACATACACTCTTTCATGTGCCTGTCAAGTGCTCTACAGGTGATCACATGGGAATGCTAGCACCACAAGCAGAATACGCTCTCGCTCCTCTGAGCCAGACTAACGGCAAAATGCGTAACTTGTGGAAACAGTCGGCCGCTCATCATCATCACCTACATTGACTTGCACTGCTCTGCAAAACAGGCCACTGCATCTCAAGCAGAATTTCTTTTTTTAGGTGTAGTGTCATAATACGGATCACAGTTTTCTGTAATTACTAATTTTCTCTAATAGACCAGCCAGTAGCCTTCCGATGCTCCCTTCACGTACAAAATGTGGCCATCGTTAGAGCACGATGGGTTAAATTCATAGCAACGACAACTGAATGACAAAATCTGAATATTAGTCATTTCTATCAGGGCTAGCAAAATGACATATCCATTTGTCAGCATCCACTTTAGCAAAGAGCTGCTTACCCAGGTCACCGGTGACTCCAGGGGTGTCACCTGCAAAAACCCAGAAGAACACTCCTTTGGTACGTCGAACGTACATCCCGCCATCGTCAACTCTTCCTGCAATAAACACGCCCCCATCACGTTGGTTTTCTACGTAGAGGTCACAAGTGACTGTCATGTTTACGCTACACAAGAAGCTTCGCGCTTTAAAAAGCAATGAATCGATCGTTTTGAGCAGGCAGTAGGTAGAAGAGTATTCCCTATTTAGTCCAGTCAACTTTTTGAGGAAAGATTTAGCAATCCTAATGGTGACCTGCAGGTGTAAGACGCGTGGGACTTGTCTAGACTCATTGTTTCCCACCTGTGAATCCATAGATTTTCTTAGGAGGAGCAAATCTCCTCAGAAACCAACAGCAAAATGAAATGTATTGTCAGCAATTTTCAATTAATTATTTAAAAAACAAACACAACCAAAACAAAAGCACACAGAAGGTTTGCAACTGCACAGAAAAACTTGCGGGTGTCTGCCACGTGAAAAGTTGCTTTTAGACAACTACATCAAACCCAAGGTTCAAGGTTACAGCACCACATCTGCTACCATTTGATCTTCATTTCTCTAGCGTTTTTCATACAGGACAAGTCTTAAGCAATCCAGACCTCTTGCCCAAAAGCCAAACCAAACTTTTTTAAGCAAAATGTTCAAATACGTTGAAATTATTTGATCTTCCTGAGGTGGCACTTCAGCTCAACAGTAAAGCACCACGTTATACATCTAATGACAGCTGCAAAGGAGAATAGAGTGAAGGAATACCAGAACAATCAAACATCACCTAGAAACTTCCCCCGCCCCAGGGCTGCACTACAAGCCTCTTAACAGTAAAAATTAAAGGCATTTTTTACCTCCATTAATCTACACTAAAATTGGAAATCTACATCCCCTTTGTGGACTTGCAACATGGATACAGCCACAAGGTCGCATATTTCAAAAGTTTCAAATTATCTATAATTATTTACAGAATGTGAAAAGACTCTCTCTGACATCAGCTCAGCTGATAACTACATCATATCTATTTTAGCAACTTTTCTCCCCACCTCTTACAAAATAGTAAGAACAACCCCAGATTCCATTCAAATGCAATGCTATTAGAAGTACCACATTCTTGGATACATATTCATTACACAAACAAGATTTCTTTTTTGCCTTCTTACGGACTAAACAAGAGATCCCCACATCTTGCTGAAGCCATTATAAAGCGATTGCAAGCAATGTAGAATGAGTCGAATAGGAATATATTCAGGATACAGCTAGCTTCAACAAAAGCATCAGGGCAAAACACTAACAAATTCAGGAGTCGAAACAAAAAGCTTTCACAAGCACAAGACTAAAATTCAAACTAAAATGAACTAAATAATTCTGAAATTTAATCATAATAAATCGCCACTGATGACTGAAGTCAAGTATCGTTCCACAGAGAAGCACAGAGTGCAAGATTGCTTCAGTATTTCAATAGCATGCACTAATGGTTGAAAACATCTACCTAGGGCGAGATGAGCTTTAAAGTGAGGATGAAGCAAACAAGTCAGAGGGCCCGAAACTGAAGACTACCATTATGAAAAGCTACAGGTCAGTAGAACTTAAATAATCAACTGAATAGTCAGGAAACAAGCTTGGTTCCGAAAACAAGATGAAAATTCAGAAAGAAATGGAAGAAAATGAAATAATAGGAAGGTTTTAGGAATCTCAGTACAGTAACTTAACAACACATCCTGTGTAGCTGTTATAGGAATCACTGAATATGATCTACTCAACGAGGAAAAGTTGATTTTAGGGGGAATACGAGACTTTGCTTAACAGATGACTGCAGAAGAAAACCTCGGGTAACTGAAGAACAGCCCCCAGCTACAAGATGGCGATGGTCTTCCAGGCTTCAGAGCAAAGTGATTCCAACACTTGTCCAGGCCAGAAATTAGAAGCACGTTCTGTAAAAGCGTTTGGGGGATCAATGATGCAATTAAAGTGAAAAAAACCTGGCCAAATGGCTATTTTAAAGAACATATCAAAGAATTTAAGTTAGACTTGAAAATAGAAGAAAATGATTTAAGCATAAATTTGATGATTACTTACTATTACTAAACCAATTAGTGAACAGGTTCTTTCCCAAATGCTTTTTAATTTTAAATAAACACTATGCTAAATATGCTGCTTGATTCCAAATTACCATCATTACAGCTCCGAGAAGGAATTGCAATCATAACTATACTCTTACCAAACCAGTAAATCTCAGTTACATTTACCCCAAAATAAAACTCTCTTAAGTAGCAGTCGAATCAAACCCACACAATTCTAGGAAGCACTCAGAAGATGGCAGTCTGCAACAAATATAACTGAATTCACTCCCAGACTATTTCATTGATTCGAGATTGATCAAAATCACTAACAATCAAGCAAGACAGCTCATAATCATCTGGGCCGGAAGGGACCTTCAAGGGTCGGACTAGATGACCTCTGAAGGTCCCTTCCGGCCCAGATGATTCCATGATTCTATAATTAGGCAATTTAAACTGAATAGATTTTTTTTTTTTTTTTTTTTTTTTGCTCCATCTAAAAGGCACCGAAACTCAGTGCACACTTTGAATTAGGATTTTGGTCTTTCTAGTCTGCCCAGCGAGATCTGTTATTCTGAAAAACCAGCTTGAACAAACACGTCCAGCGGGACATTAGGGAGAAAAATTCTAAGACAGTGCAGCGGTGGGTCTGGCTACCAAGAGACGTGGTGGACTCTCCATCCTTGGATGGTTTCAAGACTCCTTCAGACAAAAAACACCGTTGATCTCTTAGAGTTGGCAAGAGCTCCGAGCAGGGCTCAACGGCTTTTGGAAGTCCCTTCAAGTCATCATTTGTACATGTCTACAGAGAGTCTGAATGCAAAAGCCCTCTGTCTAAGAGAAATGAGGCTTGAAACAGATTAACTGATCATAAGGAGGACATTTCCCCAGATGTCGCTAGAAAATAGTATTTACATACCACTTAGAATTTCCCATGAGTCTGGTCTGCATCAGAAGCCCAAGTGATGGGTCGCTGAACCACCACCTGGCGGCGTGTGAACACATGATCTCCTGGGTCGGAAGCATTTACGAAGCACTCAAATACACCTGTCTGATCAGCAAAATTTGGGGCTTCACTGAAAGGAGGACCACCTGTTCAGAAAAGAAAACACGTACCAACACCAAAACTATTATTTTTCTTCTGTGTAGTCCTCAGAAATTTTGTCTGAAAATATTCTGCAGAATTTTCACTTACTCTATCAAAGCACAGTCTCCAAAGATGAAGTTTGGGGAGTTGCAAGGTGATTTTAGTTTTTAAGCAGACCCCAGTCTTTGCAAACATATGAACAAAGTTAAATTACTTCCTTTCCTATCTTCCTTCCTTAAGCTACTTCACTGTATTTATGAGCTGCATCACTTGCATCAAGAACTTTAAAGCTGTTAGTGACCACCCAGTTAAGACATAGAATTAAATACAACTCATTGCAAGTGAAGCACGTAGGTGTAAGTTGCTGGAGAAGCAGGTATAAATAAACAAAAATAATACAGATTACTTTGTGTCACTTCCATTAGAGGACCCAAACAACATAGTTTTTATTGCCTTTCTACATTAAGACTATATCTGTGTGTGAAATAAGTTTTTGGATAAGAGAATTCTGACTTACAAATATTGAAAACATCTCTGTAATTTGAAGGAAAGGGCTGAGGTGGTAGAGGCTCTGGGCAGCCACGTTTCCGCCCTGTCTTGAGTGTGGTTAAAGTGTAGACTTCATCTACGTCTAGATCTAAAGAAAAACTTCCCTTCCGCACCTGGAATTAAAAGAAAGCTCGAGTTGCAAAAAATCAAACAGGTAAATAACAAAGTACTCAAGTTTCTGAATTAAAGGAGGTCTCTGAAGTTCTGATTTAAGGCAAAAAACTCTCTCATCTTCGTGCCTCAGCATTTAATACCTCGAGGCTCTTTTAAATACCCCTTTCCCCCAAACTCTTTATTGCCTCCAAATAAGCTTGTCTATAGCTAGTAAAACTGCAATCAAATGGAGCTAATAAAACACATCCTAATTAGGCAGTTTAGGCATGAAAGGTTCCAGCAAAAAGGGAAGAAACACCTGGACCTGTAGACTGCATCAGAGAATCACAGAATGATATGGGGTTGGAAGGCACCCCTGGAGATCTTCTGGTCCAACCCCCTGCCAAAGCAGGTCCACCCAGAGCAGGTTGGGCAGGTTTTGAATGTCTCCAGAGACAGAGACTCCACCACCCCCCAGGGCAGCCTCTTCCAGGGCTCTGCCACCCTCAAGTTCCTCCTCATGTTTAGATGGAGCTTCTTATGTTGAAGTTTGTGCCCGTTACCTCTTGTCCTGTCACGGGGCACCACTGAAAAAGGTCCGGCCCCATCCTCTTGAAACCGACCCGTTAAGTATTTATTAGCGGTGATCAGATCCCCCCTAAGCCTTCTCTTCTCCAGACTAAAATGACCCAAGTCCCTCAGCCCCTCCTCATAAGAGGGATGTTCTAGGCCTCTAATCATCTTTGTGGTCCTCTGCTGCACCCTCTCCAGCAGTTCCCTGTCCTTCTTGAACCGGACACAGCGCTCCAGATGGGGCCTCAGCAGGGTAGAGTAGAGGGGCAAGATGAACTCCCTCGACCTGCTGGTCGACCTCGACCTGATGCCCCCCAGGATGCCATTGGCCTTCTCGGCCACGAGGGCACATTGCTGGCTCATGGTCATCCTGTGGTCCACCAGGACTCCCAGGACTTTCTCCTCAGAGCTGCTCTCCAGCAGGTCAGCCCCCGGCCTGTACTGGGGCAGGGGGTTATTCCTCCCCAGGTGCAGCACCCTACACTTGCCCTTGTTGAAGTTCATCAGGTTCCTCTCTGCCCAGGTTACTCTCCAGCATCTCCAGGCTGCTGGTGACCATACAGGTGGCAGAGCCTTCTGGTGTGTCAGCCACCCCTCCTAGTTTTGTGTCGTCACCAAACTTGCTGAGGGTACCCTCCATCCCTTCATCCAGGTCATCGATGAACATATTGAAGAGGACCGGACCCAGTACTGACCCCTGGGGAACACCACTTGTTACTGACCTCCAACGAGATTCTGTGCCGCTGATCACTACCCTCTGAGCTCTGTCTTTCAGCCAGCTTTCAATCCACCTCACTGTCCGCTCGTCTAACCCACACTTCCTAAGCTTACCTAGGAGGATGCTGTGGGAGAATGTGTCAAAAGCCTCGCTGAAGTCCAGGCAGACAACATCCACCGCCCTCCCCTCATCTACCCATCCAGTCATGCCATCCTAGAAGGCTATCAGGTTAGTCAGACACGATTTCCCCTTGGTGAATCCACGTCGACTACTTCTGATAACTTTTCCTCCAGATGCTTTGAGGTGACATCCAGAAGGAGCCGCTCCATCATCTTTCCAGGGGTGGAGGTGAGGCTGACCGGCCTGTAGTTTCCTGGCTCCTCCTTCTTGCCCTTCTTGAAGACTGGGATAACACTGGCTTTCCTCCAGTCCTGGGGCACCTCGCCTGTTCTCCAGGACCTTTCAAAGATGATGGAAAGCGGCCCAGCAATGTCTTCTGCCAGCTCCCTCAGCACTCGTTGGTGCATCCCATCAGGACCCATGGCTGTACGTTACTGTGCTCTTTCTTGGCCTTCCCCAACCAGAGGGCTGGCCTGAGCAGTAAAGCCTGAAAGCAAAGAAGGCACTCAGCAGCTCCGCCTCCTCTGCATCCTCCGGCACCAGGGCACCCGTCTCGTTCAACAGCAGGCCCACATTTTCTCTCGTTTTCCCTTTGCCTCCGATATACTTGACAAAACCCTCCTTCTTGACTTTGACATCCCTTGCCAGTTTTAATTCAAAAAAATTGTGTTAGGCAGGAACGAATTCTTAAAACCCTTTAACTTTTTGCATCAAAATTTTGAAAGCGATTACTGTGCAGTGGAAGAGTTAAACAAAGAAGCAAAATTATCCTAGGCCACAGCTCCTTGAACATGACCCTACAGGGGCAGCAGACACAAAACAAGAGAAGACGAGAAAGTTAGAATAATACGACTAATTGATATAATTGCCAAAAAGATTTAGATCAGGGATTTGTAGCAAATGCTATTTGGCTCGCATTTACGGTAATCAGATAAATGGATATACATGAACTAATTCCTCCATTCACGGTTACAAAAAAAAAAAAACAACAACAACAACAAGGAGAGGTTATTTTATCATGGTGGGCGGAAATTACTCAAACCTCTAAAGGGTATTCACAAAGTGCACTTTTCAAAATGTGAGCCGTATTAAATGAACTCCCGGCTCCACCATTACGGAGATCAGCTCAGTGTTGTACCTTTACTGGCAATTCTCTCGTATCCTTTCGCTCCAAAGACGTTATGAGTGAGGCTCCGCTCGCCACCATCTCACACGGAGAGATCCCACTGCCAGGCCACAGCGGCAGTTCTGAACTTCCACTTCTCTTGCTGAAGTCGGCTTATCTGTTTAAAGAAATGTTGTTTATGTGAGAGCTGCAGGCCATCAGATCTATATCAGCTGCCTCAGAGTCCTTTTTCTTTCTATCGTTCTGCAGGATTTGACTGATGACCAAAAATCTTGGAATTCCAGCTACCTGGGGAAAATAAGTACTCAGTGGAGGATATATAATAAAGAGCAGCTAAAAAGAAAGTGATAGCAATCACTGAAAAGCCCGATCGCTGACTCTCTGGTATCCAACATAAATACTGGGTTTAGGTGCTTTTTACACATTTCACAGCAAGACTCAGATGCTCGGAATCCAGTCAGGGAGTTTATAGAAGTCAGTTCCTTACTTGCCCAACTTTATGACATCGGTTCATCTTGAATTTATACATTGCTTTAAAAGGTCACAATTACAAAAAAATACTGCCAACTAAAATATTGAGACCGAGCCTTCCTGTTCCTGGCGGTTTTAAATGTATCTCCTGGAAATATTTTGAACTACATACTTGCAGATTTTATGAAATGCTGCAATCTTAGTATTGTGCATTATGTCATAGAATCATATGGGGTTGGAAGGGACCTCTGGAGATCATCAAGTCCAACCCCTCCACCGGAGTGGGTCTCCCTAGAGCAGGTTGCACAGGATCTTGTCCAGGCGGTTTTTGAATGTCTCCAGAGAAGGAGACTCCACCACCCCTCTGGGCAGCCCGTTCCAGCGCTCCACCACTCTCACAGTAAAGCTGTTCCTCCGCATGTTCAGGTGGAGCTTCTTATACTCAAGTTTGTGCCCATTTCCTCTTGTCCTGTCGCTGGGCACCATTGAGAAAAGACCAGCCCCGTCCTCCTGACTCCCTCCCTTTAAGTATTTATAAGCATTGATCAGACCCCCCCTCAGCCTTCTCTTCTTTAGACTAAAAAGACCCAAGTTCCTCAGCCTCTCTTCGTAAGAGAGATGCTCTAGGCCCTTAATCACCTTTGTGGCCCTTTGCTGTACCCTCTCCAGCAGTTCCCTGTCCTTCTTGAACTGAGGGGCCCAGAACTGGACACGGTATTCCAGATGGGGCCTCACCGGGGCAGAGTAGAGGGGCAGGATGACCTCCCTCGACCTGCTGGCCACGCTCTTCTTGATGCACCCTAGGATGCCATTGGCCCTCTCGGCCACAAGGGCACATTGCTGGCTCATGGTCATCCTGTTATCCACAAGAACTCCCAGGTCTTTTTCCTCAGAGCTGCTCTCCAGCAGGTCAGTCCCCAACCTGTACTGGGGCAGGGGGTTATTTCTCCCCAGGTGCAGCACCCTACACTTGCTCTTGTTAAATTTCATTAGGTTTCTCTTGGCCCAGCTCTCCAGTCTGTCCAGGTCTCGCTGGATGGCAGCACAGCCTTCTAGGGTGTCAGACACCCCTCCCGGTTTTGTGTCGTCACCAAACTTGCTGAGGGTACCCTCCGTCCCTTCATCCAGGTCATCGATGAACATATTGAAAAGGATTGGACCCAGTACTGACCCCTGGGGAACACCACTCGTTACAGACTTCCAGCTGGACTCTGTGCCCCTAATCACAACCCTCTGGGTTCTGTCTGTTAGCCCCTTTTCAATCCACTTACCTATCCATCCATCTAACCCACACTTCCTAAGCTTGCCTATGAGGATGCTGTGGGAGACGGTGTCAAAAGCCTCGCTGAAGTCAAGGTAGACAATACCCACCGCCCTCCTCTCATCTATCCAACCAGTCATGACATCATAGAAGGCTATCAGGTTAGCCTGACATGACCTCCCCTTGATAAAGCCATGTTGACTATTTCTGATGGCTTGCTTTCCCTCCATATGCTCTGAGATGACGCCCAGGATGACGTGTTCCATCACCTTTCCAGGGATGGAGGTGAGGCTGACCGGTCTGTAACTTCCCGGCTCCTCCTTCTTGCCCTTTCCGAAGACTGGGATGACATTGGCCTTTCTCCAGTCCTTAGGCACCTCGCCTGTTCTCCAGGACCTCTCAAAGATGATGGAGAGTGGTCTTGCAATGACTTCTGCCAGCTCCCTCAGCACTCTCGGGCGTATCCCATCTGGACCCATGGACTTGTGGATGTCCAGCATTCTTAACTGATCCCTAACTTGGTCCTCCTCCACCAAGGGAAGATCTTCCTTAGTCCAAACTTTCTCTGATTCATCCAAAGTCCATGGCTCTTGGGGGTTGGCCCGAGCAGTAAAGACTGAGGCAAAGAAGGCATTCAGCAACTCAGCCTTCCCAGCATCCTCTGTTACCAAGGCACCCGACTCATTCATCAGCGGGCCCACAGCTTCTTTAGTTTTCTTTTTGCCTCCAATATAATTGAAGAACCCCTTCTTGTTAAGTTTGACATCTCTTGCCAATTCTAATTCCAAGGAGGCCTTGGCTTTCCTTGTTTCTTCCCTACATAGTCTAACAGCATCTCTGTAAGCCTTCCAGGTGGTCAGTCCCTTCTCCCACTTGGTGTAAACCTCCTTCTTCCACTTCCGTTTTTTTCAGAAGGTCCCTGCTCAGCCACCCAGGTCTCCTGCTTCCCTTGCTCGATTTCTTGCTCTTTATGAATGCACTGTTCCTGAGCCTGGAGAAGGCAATGCTTGAATATTTCCCAGCTTTCTTGAGCCCCATTGCCTTCCAGAGCCCTAACCCATGGAACTTCACCTAGCAGTTTCCTGAAAAGGACAAAGTTAGCCCTCCTGAAATCCAAGCTTTCAGTCTTGCTTATTGGGTTTTGTATGTTACCCACGATCCTGAACTCTTGTCTTCCCATGGTCACTGCAGCCTAGGTTGCCCTCAACCTTGATGTCATCCACCAGTCCCTCTTTGTTCGTCAGTACTAGGTCCAGTAATGCCTCTCCCCTTGTAGGCTCTTCCACCAGTTGGGTTAAGAAGTTATCATCAATATTTTGGAGGAACCTCTTAGATTGTATGTTCCTGGCTGTGTAGCCTTTCCAGCAGATATCTGGGTGATTGAAGTCCCCCACAAGAAACAAGGCCCGCGATTGTGAGGCTACTTGGAGCTGGTTGTAGAAGGCCTCATCAACTTCTCTATCCTGGTCAGGTGGTCTGTAATAAACACCCACATTAGTGTCCCTCTGTGGGACGAGGCCTGAAGAGCAGGACCCCGAGTACTGCTCAATTAATTAGCGGGGATGTGCTGGAACTTGTAGGCCAGAAACCATGGGAAACTGAAGGAAGTCATGACCATAAAAAGACTAAACAAGGGCCTGAAAACAGAAACTTGACAGATGTTACAACACTGAGATAAGCAAGTTCCAGACACCCTGGCGCCCTGCCAAAGAAAGCCTTAAGGACTATCTCCTCAAGATAAGATATGTTTGCTAGCGTGACAGTATATCGCTGACCAATCTGATGCAGCCGCGTGAGCAGCATATGTGCAAAAGAACCAATCTGTTTAAAACACACAGTCAATGTAAGCATATATAAAGAAATAATTGTATACAATAAATTGACATTCTGCTTGCATCAAGCTGTGTCCCGTCTCTCAATCGCCGCATCCCTCATATTGGCCTGCCCCTTAATTCTCACCCACAGGCTCTCAACTCTCTCATCTGACACCGGGGAAGAATTTAGGGACATCTCCTCACTCTCTATCCATTCCTTGACATAAAGGGCAACACCTCCACCCCTCCTCCCTCGCCTGTCTCTTCTGAACAACCTATAGCCCTCAATAGCCACACTCCAGTCATGGGATTCATCCCACCAGGTTTCAGTGATGGCCACTATATCCTATCTTTCCAGCAGCACAGTAGCTTCCAACTCATCCTGTTTGCTGCCCATGCTGCGTGCATTGGAGTAGAGGCACTTCAGGAAGGACAGGCTGGGCAGAAGGGGAGGGGGTGTTGCCCTCTATGTCAAGGACCAGCTGGAATGTATGGAGCTTCACCTGGGGATGGATGAAGACAAGACAGAGAGCTTATGGGTCAGGATTAAAGGGAGCACGGGGGCAGGTGATGTTACAGTAGGAGTCTGCTACAGGCCACCAGATCAAAGTGACAGCGAGGATGTGGCCCTCTACAAACAGATAGGGGCAGCATCGCGCTCACACGCTCTGGTCCTCATGGGGGACTTCAACCACCCCGACATCTGTTGGAAGGACAACACAGCAGAGCACAGGAAATCCAGGAAGTTCTTGGAATGTGTCGACGACAACTTTCTTCTACAAATAATAGAGGAACCAACGAACTGGGTTTTCCCATTCGAATGGGAAACACAGCTCACGTGAACTGTGCTACCACAGGGCTTTAAAAATAGCCCAACACTTTTTGGAAATCAGCTAGCCAAAGATTTAGAAGAGTGGGAACGCCCGCCTGGGACAGGAGTGGTATTGCAGTATGTGGACGATATATTACTCGCCACTGACACCAGAGAAACATGCCTAGAATGGACTGTGAGCCTGCTAAATTTTCTTGGACTTAATGGCTATAAAGTTTCTCCACAGAAGGCACAGATAGCCCAGCAGCAAGTGACCTATCTGGGATATGAAATCACCGCAGGCCAACGGACACTAGGGAAGGAGAGGAAAGAGGCCATTTGCCAGACACCTCGACCACAGACGCCTAAGGAACTTCGGACCTTTCTAGGAATGACAGGATGGTGTCGTCTCTGGATATGTAACTACGGACTCTTGGTAAAGCCGCTATACGGGTTATTAAAATCTAACTCAAAGAATATTGTGTGGAATAAGGAAGCAGACAGAGCCTTCCATCAGTTAAAAAAGAGGTTAATGGAAGCACCTGCCCTGGGATTACCCGATACTACTAAACCTTTCTGGTTGTTTTCCTATGAAAAACAAGGAACGGCCTTAGGAGTCCTAGCTCAGAATCTGGGACCCTATCGAAGGGCGGTGGCATACTTCTCTAAACAGCTCGACGGAGGAAGTAAAGGGTGGCCTAGCTGTCTCCGAGCAGTGGCAGCAGTGGTAAGAAACATCCAAGAGGCCCGTAAGCTCACCCTAGGCCAGAAAATCACAGTTATGGTATCACACACCGTCTCAGCAGTACTGGAAGTAAAAGGAGGGCATTGGCTTTCACCTCAGAGGTTTCTTAAGTACCAGGCTATCCTGATAGAGCAAGATGATGTAGAAATAACAGTAACTAATATTGTCAGTCCAGCCTCTTTCCTCAGCGGAACCGAAGGAGAATCAGTGACCCATGACTGCTTGGAAACAATCGAGGCTGTGTACTCCAGTCGAACAGACCTGAAAGAAGAACCATTGGAAGATGCAGAGGATTCCTGGTTCACCGACGGGAGCAGCATCGTTCAACAGGGGATACGCAAAGCTGGCTATGTGGTAACCACCACAGAGAAGGTAATAGAGTCCAAAGCCCTGGCCCCAAATACATCAGCCCAAAAGGCTGAGATAATAGCACTAACCCGAGCGCTGGAACTAGCCAAAGGAAAACGGATCAATATCTGGACAGACTCTAAATATGCTTTTGGGGTGGTGCACGCTCACGGGCCGGTCTGGAGAGAAAGAGGCCTCTTATCTACACAAGGGAAGCACATAAAACATGCTGAGGAAATTCTCGAGCTCTTAGATGCAGTATTACTGCCTACCAAAGTGGCTATCATGCACTGCAAAGCTCACCAAAAAGGGAACACCGCTCCGGAACTGGGCAACGCACTGGCGGACCGAGAAGCCAAAAGAGCAGCAGAGATGGGTAATGCAGAGGTACAATCCTTGGTCCCAGATGGTAAGATACAAATTGACGACGAACCTAGATATTCTAGGGACGATCACAAATTGATCAAAGACTTAAATGGGAAAATTGAAGGGAAATGGGCCAGAACCCCACAGGGAAAAATAATAGTGCCTTTCTCGTTACTATGGGCTGTAGTCATGGCAGAACATAAGAAATCCCACTGGGGAACAGAGGCACTTTACGGATACCTGAGTAGGCTAAGATGGGCTCGGAATCTATACGCCACTGTCAAACAAGTCACTCAGCAGCGTGAGGTATGTTTACAGAACAACCCTAGGACAGGTCCCAGAGTCCAGTTTGGCCAAATAGGGAAGGGAAACCATCCGGGAGAACAATGGCAAATTGATTTTTCAGAACTTCCAAGAAAAGGGGGGTTTCGATACCTATTGGTATTAACAGATACCTTTTCAGGATGGCCAGAGGCGTTTCCCTGCCGAACCAATAAAACAAGAGAAGTGGCTAAAGTGCTGTTGCAAGAGATTATACCAAGATTTGGGGTTCCCGCAGTGATTTCCTCGGACCGAGGATCTCATTTCACTGCAAAGGTTGTTTCAAAAGTAAGCAGATTACTGGGTATAGATTGCAACTTCACACCCCATACAACCCACGATCAAGTGGTCAGGTAGAAAAGATGAATCACCTAATTAAAATGCACATTGTGAAGCTAGGCCAGGAAGCTAACTTGGCCTGGCCTCAGTCATTACCGTTAGCCCTTCTCAGGATAAGAACAAAACCCAGAACCAAAGAAGGTTTGAGCCCCTTTCAAATACTCTATGGGAGACCATATAGTGTACAAGATGGGACATCCACAGAGTTGGGGAATGAAATATTGACAGATTACATGATAAATTTACAAAAACAGATCCGAGGGGTAGAAAAACTGGTTCTGGGAACAAGAGCTCGTGGGCTGGATGGACCAGTACACGAGATCGAACCTGGGGGTTATGTATATGTCAAGTCTTTTACAGATTCACCACTGAAGCCAAAGTGGGAAGGTCCCTTCCAGGTACTGGTGACCTCTCACACAGCCATAAAGATTAAGGAACAAGCCGCTTGGATCCATTGGACTTGAGTCAAGAGAGCTCCAGAACCCCAATGGACATCAACGCAGGCCGGACCCTTGAAACGTCGCCTCCAACGAAGAGATGGACATTAATGACATTGATAATCGTTACCATGCCGGGACTTTGTATTTCAGGGGGAGGGACACGGGATGTGAATACATATTCACGAAATCTAGAAACATTGGTAAGGGCTACTAATCTGTCAGACTGTTGGGTATGTAGTACCCTCCCCAAAGGAGAAATGAAATTGCCTCTATATGGGGTGGCAGCAAGCAATTGGAACTGTGCCAACGGAACCTGGCCCAAATTTTGGGCAAGAGGGGAAGATGAGTTGGACGGGTATTGTGAGAACGATGATAATATCTACCCCTTAGGACCCAGATTTGATTTACAAGTGTTGAAAGAAAAGCTCGTTGTATTAGTTAGCAATAACAATTGTACCTGGGAACACGGGGAATATAGACACAGGGGGCCGGTGAATAGGACAATAGCCTGGGGATGGAGCAAGTTCATAGCTAAAACTCAGATTTTGCATCAGACTGCGCAAGATGACACCACATTCAAGTTTTCAGACCTTTGGGAAAAGTTAACCTCGTGGTTACCTAACCTGGCTTGGCTTAAACAACTGTTTATCCTTCTAGTAGCAATACTTGTGTTAGGAATTTTAGCGTGTGCATTAGCTAGATGTCTTATGTGTTGTACCAGGGGGGCCAAAGATGAATACATTCAATGGAAGAAGCATCAGCTCCGTGAGCGAGTGGAGTCAGGGAAGTATTTTAGAAATCAGATGAAGAAGGAAAGTGTGTTATAGGCAATTGTAAAAGAATTTACAAAGGTGAAAGAAAAGGGGGGACTTGATTCAGAGAATTAATGGTTAAAGGTCGTTAGTGTAGATTTAGTACAGCTTGGCAAAGAACAGAGCTCGGAGCCCAGGAGCCCAGCATTCCAAGATAAAGAAATGGCCTTGTGTATAAGATAGCGGGAACAGCCTGCATGCTAAGGAGGAACCCAACTGTCTGGGTAAAGTGTCCATCTGGTCGGGACCAGTTTTGCGGTTTGGGGGCCAGCCAGCCCAGCATTCTAAGCCAAAGGTAAAAGTACACGGTGAAGAAGACTATGAGCCTTCCTCCAGAAGACCCCAGCCCACAACCACTGGGCGACAGTACGCATGCGGCGAGGGGAGGAGACTTATGATAATGAGTTCCTAGAAATAATTAGAATAGTAACGCCTTTTCTTAGAATCAATTATAATAACCCAGCCCACATTAATGAATATGTATGCTTTTCATCATAAATAGATGCTTGTTTTACGAGCCAGTGTGCAAGTTAGGAGGAGAAATCCCCCTTGCACCCGGCGCCGCAATGAACATACCTGCTTTATAACTCTCTGCGAGTTGTAGGGTTTGTTTCCGCGCGTCACTGGGCTCCCCGGTGGGGTCCAGTGTCACCTGTGGGGAGGAGGGGATGGTCACCTCGCGTGGCCGAGGCATGGGGAGAAGGGAGAGAGGTGTCGGTGTACATCCCTGACACCAGGGGCAAGGGCCAGGGGCGCGGAGGAAGAAGAGGGTCTTGGTGTAATTCAGGAGGAAGAGGTGCTGCGTCCTCTCCCTCCCCAACACCCTTCAGGCCACTGCAGGCTCGCTTGGGCTGTGAGGAGGGGGCGTGGGGGAGGTGATGGCGGGCAGCCCCATGGCAAGCACCACCCCCCACCCACCCTCCTCCACACCACCACAATCCCAGTGGCCTCACCCTCACCTCCTCAACACCCTCAGGCGGATGCCGGTGGCGATGGCAGCCAGAAGCCCGCTGGCCCACGGCTGCCGTCTAGTGGCACGGCCAGGGCACGCTGACTCTCTGGGAGGCGGTGGCTCCCTCGGAGATGGGGGGATCCAGAAGACGGGGGCGGCTGAGAGGAGGGAGGGCCGCAAGGGGCAAAGAGGGGCCTGGGGCCTGCGCTGGGGGCTGCTCGGCCTCAGGGCAGGCCCCACGGGCGCCATGGCAAAGCTCGGCCTGGCCACCAGCAGAGCCCGCCTTCTGCTCCCAATGGTCTTCGCCCTCATAGGTCGGGAGCGCTGTCAGTCTCCTCCCCTGAGGCGAGGCTGCCGCTGATTGGCCACAGGTGGGCAGGCTGCTGTGCGGCAGTGCTCATCCGTCACCAGAGAGAGTCACCGCTGATTGGCCGCCTGGGCCGTCACCCTGCCCTCCTTTGGGGCCCACCCTCCCCTGGGGCGATGCTCTCTGTTATTGGCCGCCTGAGGGGTCGCTCACACACAGTGCCCGCCCTGCCCTCTCGGAATCTTTTCTCTGATTGGCTGTCTGTTACAGTCAATCCCATGCCCTGTCCCCCTCCTCTGACGCCATTGGCTGTCCCGGGCCCGCTGCCTCCCCTCCTGGGCGGGCGTTGCCGGGCGACCGGCTCCGCCTTCAGGGCTTGATCCCTGCCCAGGGCCCCTGGGCCCTGAGGGAAGGCCGTGGGGCGTCCAAGACGGGTCGGGGCCTTCAACCTGTAAAAAGGAGGCTTTGGGCTCGGAAAGGATGGGCTAGGTGCTAACAGTGGCGCCTTGGACTCTGAAAATGAGGGGAACCCCTTGGTTGTGGCCTGAGCTGGCTTTGGTGCCCAGTAACTCCCCCCAGGACACCAGCCTCCTGTCTGGAGCGAGCAGCGTGAGGGCTGGAGCCTGAAGGCACGGGCCCGATGGACGCTGTGGGCTTTTTGTGGAATTTTTAGGGACGTTTTACAGGGGTGGTCCGTCCACGGAGGGAATGCTGCCTGTGCGACCTATCAAAGGATAAGAAGGGGAGTGCTGGTTCCCGAGGATGCGTTGGATAATGCGTGACCTGGGCCTGGCGTTCCTGCTCTGGGGTGAGGGGTGGAGAAGGGACTGCTGGGCCTTGGCCCCAGCTAGTAACGGAGCAGCAGCCGCTCGCTCACTGCCCCCGGCGCGATGGGGGAGAGCATGGGAAGGGTGAAAGCCAGACAGTTCCTGGGTTGAGGTAATAACTTCACTAATGGCAACAAAATAAAATCATACCAGTAATGAGAAATTGTAATGAAGAAGAAAATAGCACAGAGTGAGAACTAAACTTGCGAGACAGACAAGCAATGCAGCTGAAGGCACCACCGACCGAGCGATGCCCAGCCAGTCCCTGAGCAGCGCTCCCCTGTGCCGGCCTCCCCCCAGGTTTATGGCGGAGCAGGATGTCCTATGGCACGGGATGTCCCTCCCTTTGCTCCGCTGGGCTCAGCTGTCCCAGCTGTGTCCCCTCCCAACGCACTGCGCACCCCCAGACTGCTCGCTGGCGCGGTAGGCAGAGAAGCAGAAAGGGCCCTGATGCTGCGTACACGCTGCTCAGCAGTAACGAACACGTGCCTGTGTGATCAAAGCTGTTTCCAGCGCAAATCCAAAACGTCGCCTCATATGAACTACTACGAAGAAAATTAACTCTATCCCAGCCAAAACCAGCACAGCTCCCCAGAACAAAAGAGGATTCTGACGCCAGGAGAAATGGCGACTCCAGAGCTTTGCGGAGCACGGGTGCCTTTCCGTGCCCTGAGATGTCTCCGGAGGGGCGGGTCAGGCTCAGGCTTCTCTCCTCCTCCCCTCTGGGCTTTGCGGTCTAGGGGGGGGCAGCTGGGGCTTTGCTATCAGGAACAGCCTGGGTCCGGGGCTACTGTCCTGCAGGCGGTGGCAGAGGCCAGGAGTGACACTGTCCGCTCGGCACGCTCAGGGCGGTCCCCATGGGAAGGACACCATGGCACTGGGCTGCTTGTTCCAGCTTTATTATAAACTAAGTCGTATTCAAACACAGCCGTTCCCTAAGGCTTAGCTGACCTCTCTGTCTCTTCAGAGCCCGCAGCACAGTGCTCGAAGGGACCACCGTGATGATGTTGGCTGCTTCCTTGGTGTTCCCAAGATGAGCAAGGTCTGAGCTGCCAGGGACCGGACTGCGGGTTCAGCGTCAGTCTCCAAGGGCCTGAGAGCTGTGACAGAAGGAAACACAGCAGTGGTGAAACCCCGCTGTCTGCAGAGACCCTCCCGTGCCAGCCCTGTCTGTCTCTTTCTCTGGCCAGGAGGAGCAGGTGAGGCCATCAGAGCAGCTGGAAGCTGCTGCTCAGGAAGGCCCATGTGCCCCTCACACCTCCCTCTGCTCCTGAAGCAGTTCCCTGGAGCAGGGCCTGGGATGGCAGCACCCTGCCCAGGCTCTGTCCCGTGCCCCACCAGTCCCAGCCAGCACAGCACTGCCCCCGCTCACCGTTGCAGATATCCCGCAGCTGCCTCCCCTCTGGGTCCCTCAGGCGCCGCGCACCAAGCCCTAGGCACAGAGCTTTGTCAGACCTCTGCTCCCCAGTGCGCCTCGGCAGCGCGGCCCCCGGCCCTGCCGGCTCGGCTGGATGCCCTCCTGCCCCCCAGCAGGGCTGAGCGCGGGGATGGACAGTCCCCGAGGGCGGTGGGACGCAGCAAGGCTCCCGGTGAGCCCACCTGCCTGGGCAGCTGGGGGCCAGGCTGCCAAAAGTGGGACCCCGGGGGCTGTGGCTCACCGATGAACCTGACGGCTGCCTCGCGCAAGGTGGCCTGAGCGTTCTGCAGGTACGGCAGGCTCTGCTCCAGGTATTCTTCCAGCCTGCTCCTGTCCTGCAGCAGCTGGAGAGAGCACAATGGTATGGGCATGTCACCATCCCTCTCCAGTCATCTGGACACCTCCCTCCTCCCAACACCCCTGTTCCTGAGACCCCTCCCTCCCACTGGGTGCAGGAAAGGCCCTGGGGGGCTCTGTTCTTGAGGGCAGGGAAGGAGGATGCAGCTCCAGGCTGGAGCGGGGCAGGCGAGGCAGAGCTGCACAGCCCACACCCCAGACGCCGGGGGACACCCCTCGTCCAGCCTGGGCCCTGGGCCTCACCGAGTACTCGACAGTCCTCCACATCTTCTGTGGCTGCACCAGGTCTTTGAGCTCTTTCATCTTGAGGAGCTCGGCTGCAGCAAGGAGGGCTTCCCTGGATGCCTGCAGAGGGGCAAAAGCTGGGAGATGGCACCACAGTCTGGGGAAGGAGACCTGGCGGCCCCCTCCTCTTGGCTTCGTTCCTGGCACGATTCAGCCCTTGGGGAGCTGGGACATGCCCTGGCCTAAATCTCTGGGGGTCTCTTGGGCACGGCCTGGGGGGACAGGGATTGAGCCTCCAAGCCGTGGCCTCCAGCTGCTGCAGGGACAACAGGGAAGCCTGCAGGGACGCACCTATTCCCGCCTGGGGCCACGGGCAGGGCAGGGGTGGGCAATGTCTGTGCCAGCTTCTCTGCCCCTGCTGGCGCTGGGTCTGCAGGGGCCTTCCCCTGGGCTGCCCTGGAGGAGGGCTGAAAGGAGGCAGCGTAGCTGGGAGGGGACCCCCCCAGTGTCCCCTCCGCTTCTGCAGCAAGAGGCAGTGGTGGAGCGGTGCAGGGAAGGAGGGGAGCTCTGCCCTGTCCTCAGGGACTCGGGCAGTGGGACCCCGAGGTGAGAGACGCTCCCCCGGTCCCACTGCCAGCGGCTCTTGCCCTTGATACCCAGGGGGTCAGCACGCCCTTCCCTGTGTCCCTGGCCAGCTTTCAAATCTGTACCTCGGACACGCTGTCTGTCTCCTCACACGTGTGAAAGAATAGCGGGAGCAGGCCCCTTTGCACTTGCTCCTTCATCCTCTTCTTGTCCTCCCCCACCACAGTCCCCACCAGATCTCTGAAGAGGCTGATGGAGAGCTCTCGCAGCTGGCTGGACTCCTGGTAGGGAGAAGGAGAGGGGGACTTGAGAAGGAGCCCCTCCCTGCTTCCTGTGAGCATCAGCCCAAGGGCGTGAGCCTGGCAGATGGGAGGGGAGATGCTCCGGGGCCAGATTCTGCAGGAGGGAGAAGCCGTGCTGGGCTGCAAAGCCCAGAAGCCATCCCAGCAGAGCCCAGGGGAGCAGACCCTCCTCTGAGTGCTGCCCGTGGGGCTGGGCTGAGGGGCAGCTCTCATCGCAAGAGTGCCCATCTGCAGGGCTCAGTCTCCCACATCAGCCTTACAGCCTCAAAGAGGGGCAGGAGCTTCTCCTCCGCCAGCTGCACAGCAATGAGGCTGGCCTCCTTCCTCTCCAGGTGACCCATCACGTTTCTGAAGATGACCAGGACATTCATCTTGATATCGGTGGTGTGGCCATCCTGGATCAACTCCATAATGTGTGGCAGGAGGACCTGCATTTTTCTTGCCTGTACGAAAGACAGTTTACTTTGTATTTGAAACGGTCAAAGACCACCCCAGCAAAAGTGTCCCAGCCTCCGGTCCGGCGTCCTGGCAGGTGGTGGCACAGGCATCTCTGCAGCAGCCTCCTGGCAAGTGGCGGCCATGGGCACACTGGTGGGGACGCGGGAGAGCAGGGGTAGGGCAGGGAGGGCAGGAAAGCAAAGACCCCCCTCCCGTCCCCATCCCAGCCGCCCCCTTTTCCCGCAGGCCCGAGGAGGCAGATGGCTGGGGAACCCTTCGTGCCTGGAAAGCTCCCCAGGCAGCCACCGCCCCCCCCCCCCCCCGCATGGCATTTGGAGCAGTCATCCCACTGCCCGTCCCCCCGCCACAGCCAAGCCACCACCTCACCCACTGCCCCAGCCCCGGCTGCCAACGTGCCTCCTCTCGGTGCCGCCCTGCTCACCGTGTCACGTGTCTGCGACAGCTGGAGGAGGTGTCTGAGCAACAGGGAGGCTGTCACCAGGCTTGGACACCTCTGATAGACGGTACCAAAATCCTCGGACAGGAACGCAGCGGGGGCCAGCAGCTGAAACAAACACCGCAGTGAGATCCTGGCAGAGCCTGCAGGGCTCGCTGAAGGTGAGCAAGGCCTTTGCACTTTTGTCAAGGTAACTCACAGACAAGTGAAGGATGTAGGCCTTCTCTATGGCCAAGGCGCCTGGGGCGCGTGTTTTCCTGCCCTGGAGTTGACTGAGGAGCTCCTTTAAGATCTTCTCCAGAGTCTGAGGGACGGAAAGCATCACCTCCCACATCGCTGCACCATTGCTGCAAGCCAGAGCACTCTGTCAGTAGGGCCTCTCGGCCACAGCAGCGTGGCCGGGGACAGCCCTGCATGAGACGGACCCTGCCCCTCGGTCGGGATGCCCTGGGCAGCCGGAGAGGGCTGAGCTCCCTGTGGGGCTGGGAGGAGCGTGGTGGCTCTGGGCTGGCTTGGCCAGCTTTGACTGCTGCAGGCCTGGCTGACCCACCAGGGCTGGAAAGCGTGGTGGGATGGAGGGCCCCGCTCCACAGGGATGTCCTGCGGCATTCCTTGTGTCTGGCATCCCGAGAGTCCCTGACTTCCTCTCCCATTGGGAACAAGCCCTCATGGCTTTTGGGGCCAGTACCCGTCTCCGGTTGCAGAGAACTTCAACAGGCTCAGGAGCACTTTGGTGGGGTCCAGGTCAGTCAGCACGTCAAGCAGTGACTCCACGCTCTGGCGTGCTGACTCCGTGTTGATGTGTCCCAGGTTTTCCTGGATGCAGCTCATGATCTTCAGCACCTGGAGGAGACACAGGTGAGGATGGTGCTGCCACTGGAGCGCAGCCATTTCCTCAGCTGCCCTTTCCGTCCCTCTCTGCTGGCTTCAGGTGGCTTCAGGTGCCCGAGACACCTTGGGGGTGGGAGGGAGGAAGCGGGAGAGGAACAAGGCCTGACAGGGCTCAAGGGCAGGGCAATCCAACCACAGGGTACTTACATCCGCCAGCCAGAGGTCGGGGTATGTCATGAACAGATCCAGCACTCTTCTTGCCGCTTCCTTGTCAAAGATGCTGGAGTCTCTCATCGCCTCGATGAACGCAAGGACGATGTCTGTCATCTGATAAGGTGGGAGGTATTGTGCAAACCGCTATGGGAGGAAGGAAGGGAGCAAAGACGTCACACCGAGTCCCCGACGGTGTGTTTAGCTGGGCAGAGTGAGCAGTCCTGGCGAGAGATGCCGGCCAGTGCTGGTGGCAGTGCCCGCAGGAAAGCTGGCAGCAGGGGCTGCTGTCTCTGCAGGGCGGAGGATGAGAGCAGAGGGTCCCCAGGGTGAGGGGGGAGGCTTGGGCTCATGGGCACAGCGTTGCCGGCCCTACGGAGAACCAGGGCTCTCTGGTGGCCAGGAGGGCTGGAGCTGCTGCTGGGACACTGGCGTGCTGCCCCCGCATAGTCCCTGCGTGGGGACAGAAGGAGCCCTCTCACCAGGGACAGGGAGACCAGGGACACCACGGCAGCCCCACTGATGCCACATGCCTTTGCTCACTCAAGTCCTCTCGAGGCCACAGGCAAGAGTCCCAGTGGGGGTGGAGCTCCTTACCATGGCCCACTCTCTGGCGGTGTGAGAGAAGCATCCAAATTTCCAAGGGAAGTTTTGTTTTTTATTCTTTGTCGGTGAGTTGCCTAAATAGCGGGGGAAACACAGAAGAGTCTGTAAGACACAGCAGCTTTGCCAGCAAGCTTACCAAACTGCCCTGAGATCCGCTTGCAAGATGGCAGGACACAAGCGGTCAAGGAGACTTCTGGAGGGTGTCAGGAATAGCTTCTTGCTACAGGCACTGGAGAGACCAGCCGGAGTGATGCGCGGGTGGATCTGCTCTTCACTAATGGGGAAGATGTGGCTTTGGGACCTGATAATCAATGGTAGCTTTGTTTGTAGGGACCGCAACAGAGTGAGCGGGGTTCAAGATGCTGAAAGGAGGGAGGGAGGAGAGTAGCAGAGAACAGATCCTGGACATCAGGAGAGCACTCGGCTTCTGCAGCAGAACGTCAGCTGGGATGCTACGGGAAGCAGCTGGGAGGGGCAAAGGAGGTCAGGAAGAGAAGCAGAGCTATCAGGAGATGTCTGTGTGCAGAGGGACAAAGCCCACCATTGTGGGTTGTTTCTCTTACGTTCGTGCTGATCGATGAAATCGCTGAGGTGGCAAAGAGCAAAGTAAGCACCAGGGGTTGTCTCTTCTGTGGAAGAAAAGAAAAGCAGGAGACGTCCCAGCAGCGTTCCCAGGTTTGCAATCTGGAAGTGTTTATCTTTGATGGGGTCATACACTCCTGTTGGATAATGTTTCCAGGCCTGGGCGAGAGAGGCAGAAGAGCAGAAGGGTTGAGGGCAATCAGTTGGTGCCAAAGCCCTGAACCCAAGTGTGTGCCCAGGGCTGGATCCCTGCGGAAAAAGGGCTTTGCAGGGCCATGCCAGCCACGACTCCGAAAGCAACCGGCTGGGGAGCAGCCCCGCGTGGGGAGAGCTGCTGCTGCTCTGGTGTGCAGTGAGGGGAGGGGGCCTGGCTGGAGGGGGCCTGGACCTTACCGACATGCATTCAAACATTTCCAGGTGGAAGCTCAGGTTGACAATTATATCCAGGGCCCTCTTCTGCACGGCTACTGTCTCAGAGTCGGTGAAGTTCAGCAGCATCTGGGAAGAGAGAAGCTGCTGGTGTGCCCTGGCAGCAGACGCCTGCTCCAGCAGAAACAGCACTGCTGAACTCCTGGGCTGGACTCGCACAGCCCATTAAGGCTTCCTCTGATCTCAAGGAAAGCCTGCAGTTCCTGCCCTAGGGGAGCTCGCAGGCTTGGGATAAATGCCCCGGGCCAACCTTGTGGCCAGGCAGGAAGGCAGATGCCACCCTCTGCAGCCACTGTGCTCCAGAAGAGCCTGGTGGCCCAAGGGAGGTGGGCACCCTCCCTGCAGTGTGCTGTCTCTGCATGGCACTGAGGTTGGCACCGTCCACTCCAGAGTGGACACCCCCTTCCCTCCAGGGTGAGGAACAGCCCTTGTGCATGCCAGACCTGGAAGATGATCTGCACCAGCATGGTGACTCTGTGGAGATGACAGTTGAACACCAACTCTCTCACCATGTACTTCACGGTGTTCATGGTCTGCAAGGAGGGCAAAGAGTTGTGCCAGTGATTCCGCTGTCCCTCTCACCCCCAGGAGACTGCTCTGAACCCCCAGAGCCAAGGGAGGACTCCCGTGCTGCCTCGCGGTACCCAGGAGACACCCAAGGGCAGACAATCTGCTGGGTGCAGAGCAGCCTGCAGCACTGGAGGTGGCCAGGCCTACAGGAAGGGGACAGATGGAAGGGGGTGGGAAAGCAAAGCCGAGACCCTGCTCTGCCTTGGACCTCTGGTCATATCGCAGCACGGGGTGGGCCAGGGAGCAGCCTGGGGGGACTGGAGGCTCCTGGAGCTCACCCAGGTCTTACCTGATGGTAGAGGATTCTTTCCAGGTCCTGCATTTCCTCTTCAGGAGGAAGGAAAAAGACACTCGAGAAGCAGGTTTCTAGGAGGCTTTCCTCTTTACCCTCCAGCACTCTCTGCCCTGAGCTGCAAAGGGCGAGAGGGGCCATTTGGACACTGGTGCTGGGAGCAGCACTTCGAGGCCTCGTGCAGGTGGACAGGGACCTCTGGGGCAGGGATGGGCAGGTACCTCAGTTTAGCGATGACATCCATGGCTTTCATCCACACTTCTGTGCTCAGTTGGTCCCTGGGCTCCTTTTCCAGCAGCATCTGCAGAGGACAACCAGGATGGGACCTGGCAGCTGCCAGCTCCCAGTGCCACCAGACCCTCGCCCTGCCCAAGCACTGTCCTCACAGGGGGGCCGTGCCCCCTTCTCCAGAGCTGCCTGGTGTGCTCTCACCTTGATGTTCTCTGGCAGCTCGAATGCATGGCAGAAGAAATGTAGGCACCGTAACAAGCTGTAGTCTGAGGCTGTATGGCACATCATGTTGATGCTGTCAAGAAACTCAAGCTTCTTGTCCTCGTCCTGGCAGCCGCGGGGACAGAGAGACAAACAGAGCGTGAAAGGGGCCCCCACGGCCATCGGGAGCGGAGCACAGCGGGTGCAGGGCCGTGTGGAAGAGCTGGGAGATGCAGCTCTGCCCAGCCAGCACACCTCCAGCAGCCCGGCAGCAGAGCCCCTGGCAGGAGATGCCGGCAGAGCTGCAGGGGAAATGGCCGCAGTTACCTCTTCTGGGCAGCGGACAAAGGCCATGATAAAGTCCATGGTTTCCTTTGCCTTTTCGTAGAGCGGTAACCATTCAGGATCTAATAAAGTAGGAGAGCAAGGAGAGCTGTAGAGAGGAGCTGCTGGCAGGGGGGCAGAGGAAGATCTGCCCTCCGTCCAGCCTCATGCCCGCTCCCCTGGCGCCTTCTTCCCACATGTGACAGGGCTGGAGGGTGCCCTGCAGATGGGCTGCCATGTCGGAGCACGGCGCAGCGGGGAAAGCCCCCGGTGCCCCGGGCTGAGGAACTGGCTTGCAGGTGGGCAGGAAAGGTCCCCCTCCCGCAGCATCGCTGCCTCCTGCCCGCCCCACTGACTCTCGCTGCCCGTGCCCCGGAGCAGGAGCTGGGTCCCGCCTGCTCTCTCCCTCCTTGGGAGAGGCTGTGCCGGGGCCCGATCCCAGCCCTGAGCAGCCCCGGCCTTCAGGCAGCACCATGCCCACCACCCATGAGATGAGACCCCCACTGCCAGCCTGCCAGGAAAAGGTGACTCTGGCCCGGAGCAGGGTGCGCTCGCTGGCCCCAGCCCTGCCCAGACCAACAGGGCCCCTCACTCACCCGTCTGCAGCGGCTCGACCATGGTCACCTCGTAGGGCTCCGGTGGAGATCTGCGCTCCCGGGGAGCCGCCTTCTCCTCCCAGGCCACCCTGGGGCGGCTGGGGGGTCTCTCTGCCATCCTGCGGGATGGAGGTAAAGGGGAAGGGGACGGAGGAAGCCTTGGCAAAACGCCTCGGCGCTGTGAGGCTGCCGGGGGCAGCAAGGAAAAGACACGGGCTGTGCTCGGGGGCTCTCGGCTCGCTCCGCTCCTGCCCTGTCCCGTCACTGTCCTGCCGGACACTGCGGGCAGGGGGCCGCAGCCCCGCTGACCACACGCAGAGCAGTGGGGTGTCACCGGGTGAGGTCACAAAGGGCCCCGCTGTGACCCGCCACCCGGGCAGGGAGGGGCAGGGCGCTCCCCGGGGGGGCATGGAACACATGGAAGCGGAGCATCCAGGAAAAGGGGGGAAAGAGAGAATAGAAGGTGCAGCCGAAAATGAGCCGGGGACGCCGGGGGCTCCCAGGCCAGCAGCCCTGTACCTGCCAGGGCAGCCTGCAGCAGGAGAAGCAGCCTGTTGCCCTGCCTGTACCGCCCGTGCTTGCCCGGCTGCTGGCGTCAGGCGGAGCTGGAGCACTCCCCAGTGCCAGCCGAGGGATGTCTCAGAGAGGGCAAAGAGGGGATCCAGCCTCCCCAGCCAAGGGGCTTGTTGGTCAGACAATAATATTTGAGAGGAGCCGGGTGGTCCCACTGGTTTTTGGTTTGTATTGGCTGCAGGTACTGAAAATGCCAAAGGGATCGGTTCATTGGGAGGAGTAAGTCGTGAGAATATTCCTCGACTTCCATCTCTCTGTGCGCAAAACCACTTCGAACCACACGGAAGCTGTAAAGGGAAGGTCTGGATTTGTCCTGTTTGTACGGACGGGCTAAGGCTCCTCCGGAGTTCAGAGCAGATGAAAACTGGCTGTGTCTCGCAGACCGGCGGCTGTGCCAAGCCCCCCTCTTCCCTTTACTTTCCCTGCTTGGACACATCTTGCATTCCCTGTACGCAGAGGAACATACCCTAACCAGAGGAGACCAAGTCCCAGCAGGGACCAACTGGCCAGGCCCCTTGCCCCAGCCCTGGCCAGCAACACCAGTGACCCGGGGACCCTTCCCCAGCCGAGGGGCCTCCTCTTGCCAGGAGGAAGAGGCCAAGCGGGGCAAGCAAGAAGGACCCGGGGAAAGCCCCAGCGGTGCCAGCCGAGGGACCGCTTCACTCATGCGCTCATCCCTGTCCCTGGGGAGGCTCGTTGGTGGCAGTGGCAGGGAGCCGGAAGCCCAGCAGGGCCTCTTGGGAGCCCTGGCCACAGGCTGAAAGCCGGCAGCCAAGATGTGGCACCGCTCAGGGCTCCTCACCAGCCCTGTGCTCCTGCCCTTGCCCCGTGCTGCCCTGCTGGACACTGAGGGGTCGGGGCCACGCTGGCACCCAGTGTGTCACGGAGGAGGTCACAAAGGGCCCCGCTGTCACCTGCCACCCAGGCTGGTTGCCACATCCACGCGGTGGCTGGCAGGCTACACACGAGAGCTGCAGGCACAAGCACCCGCGGTGGTGACTGCACAAGGCCGGAATGTCTAGGAAGGGGCACCTTTGCCTCGGGGAGGAGACGGCACGAAGGAGGGCACAGTCCCCACGGTCCATTCATGGGGGCAGCAGCTCTTGACCCTGCAGCCACCTACACCAGCCTCCAGCTTGCCCCTCCTGGCAGGGTCAGTGGCGCTCACCCCCTGTCCTCCTGCAGAACACCCTCTCGCTTTACAGTCTGCCCCCCCGCTGACAGCGGAGGAGGAGCAGACACCCCCCTGCCAGGGGAGGCTGCAGGAACTGAACTGCAGATGGCTGGCACTGCTTCTCCAGACCTTCCTCCTCTATTTGAGACAGAAAAGTCATAGCTTTGTCTCTCCTACACCTCTGCTTCCCACCGAGCTCTGGGTTTCATCTTCCAAAGAGGGGATGGGACAGAGGCACCCTCAGGAAGGCGTGGGCTGCCCAGGCCCTGTGGGGAAAGAGGCAGAGACGCAAAGACACCCATGGTACGAGGTCCAAAGTCGCCACAGGCAACACAGGCAGAGGCACGGGCAAGGAGATTTCTGGAGGGTGTCAGCAATAGCTTCCTGCTACGGGCACTGGCGACCATCTGGGGGCTGGAGTCCTACACCCGACGGCTCCACTGCCTGGGAATCATCACCCTCTAGGTGTACCAAGGCGGCAGCTCTTCATTAAATGTGCGGAGAGCAGCTTCCACCGGCTGTCCCCTGCTACAGCCCAACAGGAACAGCAGTGTCCTCTCCTCTGCCCATCTCCAGGCGCGGGAGGAGCTGCTCACGGACCCCTGGCAGCCAGCCCTGCTGCCTGCTGTGCTGCTCAGGGCCATGCCAACTGTCACCCTGCGCCCCTACCCGCATCACTGTTCTCCTGCTGAGGGACACTGCTCACCTCGTTATGTTCCCACCTGTCTACAACCAGCTGGTGCCAACTGTCTCGTGAGCATTCTGGAAAATGCTTACACGCTTTTTGCTCTCAACACCTGCTTTGGCCTCAATCCCCTTACCCAGATCATCAATAAGATATTAAACAAGACTGGCCCCAAGACTGAGCCCTGAGGGACACCACTGGTGACCGGCCGCCAACTGGATTTCACCCCATGGATCACAACTCTCTGGGCACGGCCATCCAGCCGGTTGGGAGAGGAGGGTTGGGGTGAGAGGGGGTTAAGGGAGGGTTAGGGAGGGGGAAGAGGGTTTTTGGGGGTTGGGGGGGTTAAGGGGGGATTTTGGGGTAGGAGAAGTGGAGATGGGGGGGGGTTGAGGGAGCGTTTACAGAAGGAGGCTAGGAGGGGGGGGGTTGGGGTGGGAGGGGGGCTTGTGTGGCTTGGGGGAGAGGAGGGGTTTTGGGGGAAGGGGGTTAAAAGAAGGGGGTAAGGGGGCAGGGGTTTTGGGGAGGGGGGGTTAAGAGAAGACTATTTTGAAGGTCCAGTACAGTGAGAAACGGGTCATTACAGGCTGTCTTCATATTACATATACTGCAGATCTAGAAGTTGCATTTGATTCATCAGGAACTATTGGAAATTTTAATTTATGATCATGAAGTGATAGGAAGTGCATTTAAACAACACCACCTGTCACTATTTCAAAGCACGTTAAAAAGAACTTCTAGCTATTGATGAAGTAGTATGACATACACTCTTTCATGTGCCTGTCAAGTGCTCTACAGGTGATCACATGGGAATGCTAGCACCACAAGCAGAATACGCTCTCGCTCCTCTGAGCCAGACTAACGGCAAAATGCGTAACTTGTGGAAACAGTCGGCCGCTCATCATCATCACCTACATTGACTTGCACTGCTCTGCAAAACAGGCCACTGCATCTCAAGCAGAATTTCTTTTTTTAGGTGTAGTGTCATAATACGGATCACAGTTTTCTGTAATTACTAATTTTCTCTAATAGACCAGCCAGTAGCCTTCCGATGCTCCCTTCACGTACAAAATGTGGCCATCGTTAGAGCACGATGGGTTAAATTCATAGCAACGACAACTGAATGACAAAATCTGAATATTAGTCATTTCTATCAGGGCTAGCAAAATGACATATCCATTTGTCAGCATCCACTTTAGCAAAGAGCTGCTTACCCAGGTCACCGGTGACTCCAGGGGTGTCACCTGCAAAAACCCAGAAGAACACTCCTTTGGTACGTCGAACGTACATCCCGCCATCGTCAACTCTTCCTGCAATAAACACGCCCCCATCACGTTGGTTTTCTACGTAGAGGTCACAAGTGACTGTCATGTTTACGCTACACAAGAAGCTTCGCGCTTTAAAAAGCAATGAATCGATCGTTTTGAGCAGGCAGTAGGTAGAAGAGTATTCCCTATTTAGTCCAGTCAACTTTTTGAGGAAAGATTTAGCAATCCTAATGGTGACCTGCAGGTGTAAGACGCGTGGGACTTGTCTAGACTCATTGTTTCCCACCTGTGAATCCATAGATTTTCTTAGGAGGAGCAAATCTCCTCAGAAACCAACAGCAAAATGAAATGTATTGTCAGCAATTTTCAATTAATTATTTAAAAAACAAACACAACCAAAACAAAAGCACACAGAAGGTTTGCAACTGCACAGAAAAACTTGCGGGTGTCTGCCACGTGAAAAGTTGCTTTTAGACAACTACATCAAACCCAAGGTTCAAGGTTACAGCACCACATCTGCTACCATTTGATCTTCATTTCTCTAGCGTTTTTCATACAGGACAAGTCTTAAGCAATCCAGACCTCTTGCCCAAAAGCCAAACCAAACTTTTTTAAGCAAAATGTTCAAATACGTTGAAATTATTTGATCTTCCTGAGGTGGCACTTCAGCTCAACAGTAAAGCACCACGTTATACATCTAATGACAGCTGCAAAGGAGAATAGAGTGAAGGAATACCAGAACAATCAAACATCACCTAGAAACTTCCCCCGCCCCAGGGCTGCACTACAAGCCTCTTAACAGTAAAAATTAAAGGCATTTTTTACCTCCATTAATCTACACTAAAATTGGAAATCTACATCCCCTTTGTGGACTTGCAACATGGATACAGCCACAAGGTCGCATATTTCAAAAGTTTCAAATTATCTATAATTATTTACAGAATGTGAAAAGACTCTCTCTGACATCAGCTCAGCTGATAACTACATCATATCTATTTTAGCAACTTTTCTCCCCACCTCTTACAAAATAGTAAGAACAACCCCAGATTCCATTCAAATGCAATGCTATTAGAAGTACCACATTCTTGGATACATATTCATTACACAAACAAGATTTCTTTTTTGCCTTCTTACGGACTAAACAAGAGATCCCCACATCTTGCTGAAGCCATTATAAAGCGATTGCAAGCAATGTAGAATGAGTCGAATAGGAATATATTCAGGATACAGCTAGCTTCAACAAAAGCATCAGGGCAAAACACTAACAAATTCAGGAGTCGAAACAAAAAGCTTTCACAAGCACAAGACTAAAATTCAAACTAAAATGAACTAAATAATTCTGAAATTTAATCATAATAAATCGCCACTGATGACTGAAGTCAAGTATCGTTCCACAGAGAAGCACAGAGTGCAAGATTGCTTCAGTATTTCAATAGCATGCACTAATGGTTGAAAACATCTACCTAGGGCGAGATGAGCTTTAAACTGAGGATGAAGCAAACAAGTCAGAGGGCCCGAAACTGAAGACTACCATTATGAAAAGCTACAGGTCAGTAGAACTTAAATAATCAACTGAATAGTCAGGAAACAAGCTTGGTTCCGAAAACAAGATGAAAATTCAGAAAGAAATGGAAGAAAATGAAATAATAGGAAGGTTTTAGGAATCTCAGTACAGTAACTTAACAACACATCCTGTGTAGCTGTTATAGGAATCACTGAATATGATCTACTCAACGAGGAAAAGTTGATTTTAGGGGGAATACGAGACTTTGCTTAACAGATGACTGCAGAAGAAAACCTCGGGTAACTGAAGAACAGCCCCCAGCTACAAGATGGCGATGGTCTTCCAGGCTTCAGAGCAAAGTGATTCCAACACTTGTCCAGGCCAGAAATTAGAAGCACGTTCTGTAAAAGCGTTTGGGGGATCAATGATGCAATTAAAGTGAAAAAAACCTGGCCAAATGGCTATTTTAAAGAACATATCAAAGAATTTAAGTTAGACTTGAAAATAGAAGAAAATGATTTAAGCATAAATTTGATGATTACTTACTATTACTAAACCAATTAGTGAACAGGTTCTTTCCCAAATGCTTTTTAATTTTAAATAAACACTATGCTAAATATGCTGCTTGATTCCAAATTACCATCATTACAGCTCCGAGAAGGAATTGCAATCATAACTATACTCTTACCAAACCAGTAAATCTCAGTTACATTTACCCCAAAATAAAACTCTCTTAAGTAGCAGTCGAATCAAACCCACACAATTCTAGGAAGCACTCAGAAGATGGCAGTCTGCAACAAATATAACTGAATTCACTCCCAGACTATTTCATTGATTCGAGATTGATCAAAATCACTAACAATCAAGCAAGACAACTCATAATCATCTGGGCCGGAAGGGACCTTCAAGGGTCGGACTAGATGACCTCTGAAGGTCCCTTCCGGCCCAGATGATTCCATGATTCTATAATTAGGCAATTTAAACTGAATAGATTTTTTTTTTTTTTTTTTTTTTTTGCTCCATCTAAAAGGCACCGAAACTCAGTGCACACTTTGAATTAGGATTTTGGTCTTTCTAGTCTGCCCAGCGAGATCTGTTATTCTGAAAAACCAGCTTGAACAAACACGTCCAGCGGGACATTAGGGAGAAAAATTCTAAGACAGTGCAGCGGTGGGTCTGGCTACCAAGAGACGTGGTGGACTCTCCATCCTTGGATGGTTTCAAGACTCCTTCAGACAAAAAACACCGTTGATCTCTTAGAGTTGGCAAGAGCTCCGAGCAGGGCTCAACGGCTTTTGGAAGTCCCTTCAAGTCATCATTTGTACATGTCTACAGAGAGTCTGAATGCAAAAGCCCTCTGTCTAAGAGAAATGAGGCTTGAAACAGATTAACTGATCATAAGGAGGACATTTCCCCAGATGTCGCTAGAAAATAGTATTTACATACCACTTAGAATTTCCCATGAGTCTGGTCTGCATCAGAAGCCCAAGTGATGGGTCGCTGAACCACCACCTGGCGGCGTGTGAACACATGATCTCCTGGGTCGGAAGCATTTACGAAGCACTCAAATACACCTGTCTGATCAGCAAAATTTGGGGCTTCACTGAAAGGAGGACCACCTGTTCAGAAAAGAAAACACGTACCAACACCAAAACTATTATTTTTCTTCTGTGTAGTCCTCAGAAATTTTGTCTGAAAATATTCTGCAGAATTTTCACTTACTCTATCAAAGCACAGTCTCCAAAGATGAAGTTTGGGGAGTTGCAAGGTGATTTTAGTTTTTAAGCAGACCCCAGTCTTTGCAAACATATGAACAAAGTTAAATTACTTCCTTTCCTATCTTCCTTCCTTAAGCTACTTCACTGTATTTATGAGCTGCATCACTTCCATCAAGAACTTTAAAGCTGTTAGTGACCACCCAGTTAAGACATAGAATTAAATACAACTCATTGCAAGTGAAGCACGTAGGTGTAAGTTGCTGGAGAAGCAGGTATAAATAAACAAAAATAATACAGATTACTTTGTGTCACTTCCATTAGAGGACCCAAACAACATAGTTTTTATTGCCTTTCTACATTAAGACTATATCTGTGTGTGAAATAAGTTTTTGGATAAGAGAATTCTGACTTACAAATATTGAAAACATCTCTGTAATTTGAAGGAAAGGGCTGAGGTGGTAGAGGCTCTGGGCAGCCACGTTTCCGCCCTGTCTTGAGTGTGGTTAAAGTGTAGACTTCATCTACGTCTAGATCTAAAGAAAAACTTCCCTTCCGCACCTGGAATTAAAAGAAAGCTCGAGTTGCAAAAAATCAAACAGGTAAATAACAAAGTACTCAAGTTTCTGAATTAAAGGAGGTCTCTGAAGTTCTGATTTAAGGCAAAAAACTCTCTCATCTTCGTGCCTCAGCATTTAATACCTCGAGGCTCTTTTAAATACCCCTTTCCCCCAAACTCTTTATTGCCTCCAAATAAGCTTGTCTATAGCTAGTAAAACTGCAATCAAATGGAGCTAATAAAACACATCCTAATTAGGCAGTTTAGGCATGAAAGGTTCCAGCAAAAAGGGAAGAAACACCTGGACCTGTAGACTGCATCAGAGAATCACAGAATGATATGGGGTTGGAAGGCACCCCTGGAGATCTTCTGGTCCAACCCCCTGCCAAAGCAGGTCCACCCAGAGCAGGTTGGGCAGGTTTTGAATGTCTCCAGAGACAGAGACTCCACCACCCCCCAGGGCAGCCTCTTCCAGGGCTCTGCCACCCTCAAGTTCCTCCTCATGTTTAGATGGAGCTTCTTATGTTGAAGTTTGTGCCCGTTACCTCTTGTCCTGTCACGGGGCACCACTGAAAAAGGTCCGGCCCCATCCTCTTGAAACCGACCCGTTAAGTATTTATTAGCGGTGATCAGATCCCCCCTAAGCCTTCTCTTCTCCAGACTAAAATGACCCAAGTCCCTCAGCCCCTCCTCATAAGAGGGATGTTCTAGGCCTCTAATCATCTTTGTGGTCCTCTGCTGCACCCTCTCCAGCAGTTCCCTGTCCTTCTTGAACCGGACACAGCGCTCCAGATGGGGCCTCAGCAGGGTAGAGTAGAGGGGCAAGATGAACTCCCTCGACCTGCTGGTCGACCTCGACCTGATGCCCCCCAGGATGCCATTGGCCTTCTCGGCCACGAGGGCACATTGCTGGCTCATGGTCATCCTGTGGTCCACCAGGACTCCCAGGACTTTCTCCTCAGAGCTGCTCTCCAGCAGGTCAGCCCCCGGCCTGTACTGGGGCAGGGGGTTATTCCTCCCCAGGTGCAGCACCCTACACTTGCCCTTGTTGAAGTTCATCAGGTTCCTCTCTGCCCAGGTTACTCTCCAGCATCTCCAGGCTGCTGGTGACCATACAGGTGGCAGAGCCTTCTGGTGTGTCAGCCACCCCTCCTAGTTTTGTGTCGTCACCAAACTTGCTGAGGGTACCCTCCATCCCTTCATCCAGGTCATCGATGAACATATTGAAGAGGACCGGACCCAGTACTGACCCCTGGGGAACACCACTTGTTACTGACCTCCAACGAGATTCTGTGCCGCTGATCACTACCCTCTGAGCTCTGTCTTTCAGCCAGCTTTCAATCCACCTCACTGTCCGCTCGTCTAACCCACACTTCCTAAGCTTACCTAGGAGGATGCTGTGGGAGAATGTGTCAAAAGCCTCGCTGAAGTCCAGGCAGACAACATCCACCGCCCTCCCCTCATCTACCCATCCAGTCATGCCATCCTAGAAGGCTATCAGGTTAGTCAGACACGATTTCCCCTTGGTGAATCCACGTCGACTACTTCTGATAACTTTTCCTCCAGATGCTTTGAGGTGACATCCAGAAGGAGCCGCTCCATCATCTTTCCAGGGGTGGAGGTGAGGCTGACCGGCCTGTAGTTTCCTGGCTCCTCCTTCTTGCCCTTCTTGAAGACTGGGATAACACTGGCTTTCCTCCAGTCCTGGGGCACCTCGCCTGTTCTCCAGGACCTTTCAAAGATGATGGAAAGCGGCCCAGCAATGTCTTCTGCCAGCTCCCTCAGCACTCGTTGGTGCATCTCATCAGGACCCATGGCTGTACGTTACTGTGCTCTTTCTTGGCCTTCCCCAACCAGAGGGCTGGCCTGAGCAGTAAAGCCTGAAAGCAAAGAAGGCACTCAGCAGCTCCGCCTCCTCTGCATCCTCCGGCACCAGGGCACCCGTCTCGTTCAACAGCAGGCCCACATTTTCTCTCGTTTTCCCTTTGCCTCCGATATACTTGACAAAACCCTCCTTCTTGACTTTGACATCCCTTGCCAGTTTTAATTCAAAAAAATTGTGTTAGGCAGGAACGAATTCTTAAAACCCTTTAACTTTTTGCATCAAAATTTTGAAAGCGATTACTGTGCAGTGGAAGAGTTAAACAAAGAAGCAAAATTATCCTAGGCCACAGCTCCTTGAACATGACCCTACAGGGGCAGCAGACACAAAACAAGAGAAGACGAGAAAGTTAGAATAATACGACTAATTGATATAATTGCCAAAAAGATTTAGATCAGGGATTTGTAGCAAATGCTATTTGGCTCGCATTTACGGTAATCAGATAAATGGATATACATGAACTAATTCCTCCATTCACGGTTACAAAAAAAAAAAAACAACAACAACAACAAGGAGAGGTTATTTTATCATGGTGGGCGGAAATTACTCAAACCTCTAAAGGGTATTCACAAAGTGCACTTTTCAAAATGTGAGCCGTATTAAATGAACTCCCGGCTCCACCATTACGGAGATCAGCTCAGTGTTGTACCTTTACTGGCAATTCTCTCGTATCCTTTCACTCCAAAGACGTTATGAGTGAGGCTCCGCTCGCCACCATCTCACACGGAGAGATCCCACTGCCAGGCCACAGCGGCAGTTCTGAACTTCCACTTCTCTTGCTGAAGTCGGCTTATCTGTTTAAAGAAATGTTGTTTATGTGAGAGCTGCAGGCCATCAGATCTATATCAGCTGCCTCAGAGTCCTTTTTCTTTCTATCGTTCTGCAGGATTTGACTGATGACCAAAAATCTTGGAATTCCAGCTACCTGGGGAAAATAAGTACTCAGTGGAGGATATATAATAAAGAGCAGCTAAAAAGAAAGTGATAGCAATCACTGAAAAGCCCGATCGCTGACTCTCTGGTATCCAACATAAATACTGGGTTTAGGTGCTTTTTACACATTTCACAGCAAGACTCAGATGCTCGGAATCCAGTCAGGGAGTTTATAGAAGTCAGTTCCTTACTTGCCCAACTTTATGACATCAGTTCATCTTGAATTTATACATTGCTTTAAAAGGTCACAATTACAAAAAAATACTGCCAACTAAAATATTGAGACCGAGCCTTCCTGTTCCTGGCGGTTTTAAATGTATCTCCTGGAAATATTTTGAACTACATACTTGCAGATTTTATGAAATGCTGCAATCTTAGTATTGTGCATTATGTCATAGAATCATATGGGGTTGGAAGGGACCTCTGGAGATCATCAAGTCCAACCCCTCCACCGGAGTGGGTCTCCCTAGAGCAGGTTGCACAGGATCTTGTCCAGGCGGTTTTTGAATGTCTCCAGAGAAGGAGACTCCACCACCCCTCTGGGCAGCCCGTTCCAGCGCTCCACCACTCTCACAGTAAAGCTGTTCCTCCGCATGTTCAGGTGGAGCTTCTTATACTCAAGTTTGTGCCCATTTCCTCTTGTCCTGTCACTGGGCACCATTGAGAAAAGACCAGCCCCGTCCTCCTGACTCCCTCCCTTTAAGTATTTATAAGCATTGATCAGACCCCCCCTCAGCCTTCTCTTCTCTAGACTAAAAAGACCCAAGTTCCTCAGCCTCTCTTCGTAAGAGAGATGCTCTAGGCCCTTAATCACCTTTGTGGCCCTTTGCTGTACCCTCTCCAGCAGTTCCCTGTCCTTCTTGAACTGAGGGGCCCAGAACTGGACACGGTATTCCAGATGGGGCCTCACCGGGGCAGAGTAGAGGGGCAGGATGACCTCCCTCGACCTGCTGGCCACGCTCTTCTTGATGCACCCTAGGATGCCATTGGCCCTCTCGGCCACAAGGGCACATTGCTGGCTCATGGTCATCCTGTTATCCACAAGAACTCCCAGGTCTTTTTCCTCAGAGCTGCTCTCCAGCAGGTCAGTCCCCAACCTGTACTGGGGCAGGGGGTTATTTCTCCCCAGGTGCAGCACCCTACACTTGCTCTTGTTAAATTTCATTAGGTTTCTCTTGGCCCAGCTCTCCAGTCTGTCCAGGTCTCGCTGGATGGCAGCACAGCCTTCTAGGGTGTCAGACACCCCTCCCGGTTTTGTGTCGTCACCAAACTTGCTGAGGGTACCCTCCGTCCCTTCATCCAGGTCATCGATGAACATATTGAAAAGGATTGGACCCAGTACTGACCCCTGGGGAACACCACTCGTTACAGACTTCCAGCTGGACTCTGTGCCCCTAATCACAACCCTCTGGGTTCTGTCTGTTAGCCCCTTTTCAATCCACTTACCTATCCATCCATCTAACCCACACTTCCTAAGCTTGCCTATGAGGATGCTGTGGGAGACGGTGTCAAAAGCCTCGCTGAAGTCAAGGTAGACAATACCCACCGCCCTCCTCTCATCTATCCAACCAGTCATGACATCATAGAAGGCTATCAGGTTAGCCTGACATGACCTCCCCTTGATAAAGCCATGTTGACTATTTCTGATGGCTTGCTTTCCCTCCATATGCTCTGAGATGACGCCCAGGATGACGTGTTCCATCACCTTTCCAGGGATGGAGGTGAGGCTGACCGGTCTGTAACTTCCCGGCTCCTCCTTCTTGCCCTTTCCGAAGACTGGGATGACATTGGCCTTTCTCCAGTCCTTAGGCACCTCGCCTGTTCTCCAGGACCTCTCAAAGATGATGGAGAGTGGTCTTGCAATGACTTCTGCCAGCTCCCTCAGCACTCTCGGGCGTATCCCATCTGGACCCATGGACTTGTGGATGTCCAGCATTCTTAACTGATCCCTAACTTGGTCCTCCTCCACCAAGGGAAGATCTTCCTTAGTCCAAACTTTCTCTGATTCATCCAAAGTCCATGGCTCTTGGGGGTTGGCCCGAGCAGTAAAGACTGAGGCAAAGAAGGCATTCAGCAACTCAGCCTTCCCAGCATCCTCTGTTACCAAGGCACCCGACTCATTCATCAGCGGGCCCACAGCTTCTTTAGTTTTCTTTTTGCCTCCAATATAATTGAAGAACCCCTTCTTGTTAAGTTTGACATCTCTTGCCAATTCTAATTCCAAGGAGGCCTTGGCTTTCCTTGTTTCTTCCCTACATAGTCTAACAGCATCTCTGTAAGCCTTCCAGGTGGTCAGTCCCTTCTCCCACTTGGTGTAAACCTCCTTCTTCCACTTCCGTTTTTTTCAGAAGGTCCCTGCTCAGCCACCCAGGTCTCCTGCTTCCCTTGCTCGATTTCTTGCTCTTTATGAATGCACTATTCCTGAGCCTGGAGAAGGCAATGCTTGAATATTTCCCAGCTTTCTTGAGCCCCATTGCCTTCCAGAGCCCTAACCCATGGAACTTCACCTAGCAGTTTCCTGAAAAGGACAAAGTTAGCCCTCCTGAAATCCAAGCTTTCAGTCTTGCTTATTGGGTTTTGTATGTTACCCACGATCCTGAACTCTTGTCTTCCCATGGTCACTGCAGCCTAGGTTGCCCTCAACCTTGATGTCATCCACCAGTCCCTCTTTGTTCGTCAGTACTAGGTCCAGTAATGCCTCTCCCCTTGTAGGCTCTTCCACCAGTTGGGTTAAGAAGTTATCATCAATATTTTGGAGGAACCTCTTAGATTGTATGTTCCTGGCTGTGTAGCCTTTCCAGCAGATATCTGGGTGATTGAAGTCCCCCACAAGAAACAAGGCCCGCGATTGTGAGGCTACTTGGAGCTGGTTGTAGAAGGCCTCATCAACTTCTCTATCCTGGTCAGGTGGTCTGTAATAAACACCCACATTAGTGTCCCTCTGTGGGACGAGGCCTGAAGAGCAGGACCCCGAGTACTGCTCAATTAATTAGCGGGGATGTGCTGGAACTTGTAGGCCAGAAACCATGGGAAACTGAAGGAAGTCATGACCATAAAAAGACTAAACAAGGGCCTGAAAACAGAAACTTGACAGATGTTACAACACTGAGATAAGCAAGTTCCAGACACCCTGGCGCCCTGCCAAAGAAAGCCTTAAGGACTATCTCCTCAAGATAAGATATGTTTGCTAGCGTGACAGTATATCGCTGACCAATCTGATGCAGCCGCGTGAGCAGCATATGTGCAAAAGAACCAATCTGTTTAAAACACACAGTCAATGTAAGCATATATAAAGAAATAATTGTATACAATAAATTGACATTCTGCTTGCATCAAGCTGTGTCCCGTCTCTCAATCGCCGCATCCCTCATATTGGCCTGCCCCTTAATTCTCACCCACAGGCTCTCAACTCTCTCATCTGACACCGGGGAAGAATTTAGGGACATCTCCTCACTCTCTATCCATTCCTTGACATAAAGGGCAACACCTCCACCCCTCCTCCCTCGCCTGTCTCTTCTGAACAACCTATAGCCCTCAATAGCCACACTCCAGTCATGGGATTCATCCCACCAGGTTTCAGTGATGGCCACTATATCCTATCTTTCCAGCAGCACAGTAGCTTCCAACTCATCCTGTTTGCTGCCCATGCTGCGTGCATTGGAGTAGAGGCACTTCAGGAAGGACAGGCTGGGCAGAAGGGGAGGGGGTGTTGCCCTCTATGTCAAGGACCAGCTGGAATGTATGGAGCTTCACCTGGGGATGGATGAAGACAAGACAGAGAGCTTATGGGTCAGGATTAAAGGGAGCACGGGGGCAGGTGATGTTACAGTAGGAGTCTGCTACAGGCCACCAGATCAAAGTGACAGCGAGGATGTGGCCCTCTACAAACAGATAGGGGCAGCATCGCGCTCACACGCTCTGGTCCTCATGGGGGACTTCAACCACCCCGACATCTGTTGGAAGGACAACACAGCAGAGCACAGGAAATCCAGGAAGTTCTTGGAATGTGTCGACGACAACTTTCTTCTACAAATAATAGAGGAACCAACGAACTGGGTTTTCCCATTCGAATGGGAAACACAGCTCACGTGAACTGTGCTACCACAGGGCTTTAAAAATAGCCCAACACTTTTTGGAAATCAGCTAGCCAAAGATTTAGAAGAGTGGGAACGCCCGCCTGGGACAGGAGTGGTATTGCAGTATGTGGACGATATATTACTCGCCACTGACACCAGAGAAACATGCCTAGAATGGACTGTGAGCCTGCTAAATTTTCTTGGACTTAATGGCTATAAAGTTTCTCCACAGAAGGCACAGATAGCCCAGCAGCAAGTGACCTATCTGGGATATGAAATCACCGCAGGCCAACGGACACTAGGGAAGGAGAGGAAAGAGGCCATTTGCCAGACACCTCGACCACAGACGCCTAAGGAACTTCGGACCTTTCTAGGAATGACAGGATGGTGTCGTCTCTGGATATGTAACTACGGACTCTTGGTAAAGCCGCTATACGGGTTATTAAAATCTAACTCAAAGAATATTGTGTGGAATAAGGAAGCAGACAGAGCCTTCCATCAGTTAAAAAAGAGGTTAATGGAAGCACCTGCCCTGGGATTACCCGATACTACTAAACCTTTCTGGTTGTTTTCCTATGAAAAACAAGGAACGGCCTTAGGAGTCCTAGCTCAGAATCTGGGACCCTATCGAAGGGCGGTGGCATACTTCTCTAAACAGCTCGACGGAGGAAGTAAAGGGTGGCCTAGCTGTCTCCGAGCAGTGGCAGCAGTGGTAAGAAACATCCAAGAGGCCCGTAAGCTCACCCTAGGCCAGAAAATCACAGTTATGGTATCACACACCGTCTCAGCAGTACTGGAAGTAAAAGGAGGGCATTGGCTTTCACCTCAGAGGTTTCTTAAGTACCAGGCTATCCTGATAGAGCAAGATGATGTAGAAATAACAGTAACTAATATTGTCAGTCCAGCCTCTTTCCTCAGCGGAACCGAAGGAGAATCAGTGACCCATGACTGCTTGGAAACAATCGAGGCTGTGTACTCCAGTCGAACAGACCTGAAAGAAGAACCATTGGAAGATGCAGAGGATTCCTGGTTCACCGACGGGAGCAGCATCGTTCAACAGGGGATACGCAAAGCTGGCTATGTGGTAACCACCACAGAGAAGGTAATAGAGTCCAAAGCCCTGGCCCCAAATACATCAGCCCAAAAGGCTGAGATAATAGCACTAACCCGAGCGCTGGAACTAGCCAAAGGAAAACGGATCAATATCTGGACAGACTCTAAATATGCTTTTGGGGTGGTGCACGCTCACGGGCCGGTCTGGAGAGAAAGAGGCCTCTTATCTACACAAGGGAAGCACATAAAACATGCTGAGGAAATTCTCGAGCTCTTAGATGCAGTATTACTGCCTACCAAAGTGGCTATCATGCACTGCAAAGCTCACCAAAAAGGGAACACCGCTCCGGAACTGGGCAACGCACTGGCGGACCGAGAAGCCAAAAGAGCAGCAGAGATGGGTAATGCAGAGGTACAATCCTTGGTCCCAGATGGTAAGATACAAATTGACGACGAACCTAGATATTCTAGGGACAATCACAAATTGATCAAAGACTTAAATGGGAAAATTGAAGGGAAATGGGCCAGAACCCCACAGGGAAAAATAATAGTGCCTTTCTTGTTACTATGGGCTGTAGTCATGGCAGAACATAAGAAATCCCACTGGGGAACAGAGGCACTTTACGGATACCTGAGTAGGCTAAGATGGGCTCGGAATCTATACGCCACTGTCAAACAAGTCACTCAGCAGCATGAGGTATGTTTACAGAACAACCCTAGGACAGGTCCCAGAGTCCAGTTTGGCCAAATAGGGAAGGGAAACCATCCGGGACAACAATGGCAAATTGATTTTTCAGAACTTCCAAGAAAAGGGGGGTTTCGATACCTATTGGTATTAACAGATACCTTTTCAGGATGGCCAGAGGCGTTTCCCTGCCGAACCAATAAAACAAGAGAAGTGGCTAAAGTGCTGTTGCAAGAGATTATACCAAGATTTGGGGTTCCCGCAGTGATTTCCTCGGACCGAGGATCTCATTTCACTGCAAAGGTTGTTTCAAAAGTAAGCAGATTACTGGGTATAGATTGCAACTTCATACCCCATACAACCCACGATCAAGTGGTCAGGTAGAAAAGATGAATCACCTAATTAAAATGCACATTGTGAAGCTAGGCCAGGAAGCTAACTTGGCCTGGCCTCAGTCGTTACCGTTAGCCCTTCTCAGGATAAGAACAAAACCCAGAACCAAAGAAGGTTTGAGCCCCTTTCAAATACTCTATGGGAGACCATATAGTGTACAAGATGGGACATCCACAGAGTTGGGGAATGAAATATTGACAGATTACATGATAAATTTACAAAAACAGATCCGAGGGGTAGAAAAACTGGTTCTGGGAACAAGAGCTCGTGGGCTGGATGGACCAGTACACGAGATCGAACCTGGGGGTTATGTATATGTCAAGTCTTTTACAGATTCACCACTGAAGCCAAAGTGGGAAGGTCCCTTCCAGGTACTGCTGACCTCTCACACAGCCATAAAGATTAAGGAACAAGCCGCTTGGATCCATTGGACTTGAGTCAAGAGAGCTCCAGAACCCCAATGGACATCAACGCAGGCCGGACCCTTGAAACGTCGCCTCCAACGAAGAGATGGACATTAATGACATTGATAATGGTTACCATGCCGGGACTTTGTATTTCAGGGGGAGGGACACGGGATGTGAATACATATTCACGAAATCTAGAAACATTGGTAAGGGCTACTAATCTGTCAGATTGTTGGGTATGTAGTACCCTCCCCAAAGGAGAAATGAAATTGCCTCTATATGGGGTGGCAGCAAGCAATTGGAACTGTGCCAACGGAACCTGGCCCAAATTTTGGGCAAGAGGGGAAGATGAGTTGGACGGGTATTGTGAGAACGATGATAATATCTACCCCTTAGGACCCAGATTTGATTTACAAGTGTTGAAAGAAAAGCTCGTTGTATTAGTTAGCAATAACAATTGTACCTGGGAACACGGGGAATATAGACACAGGGGGCCGGTGAATAGGACAATAGCCTGGGGATGGAGCAAGTTCATAGCTAAAACTCAGATTTTGCATCAGACTGCGCAAGATGACACCACATTCAAGTTTTCAGACCTTTGGGAAAAGTTAACCTCGTGGTTACCTAACCTGGCTTGGCTTAAACAACTGTTTATCCTTCTAGTAGCAATACTTGTGTTAGGAATTTTAGCGTGTGCATTAGCTAGATGTCTTATGTGTTGTACCAGGGGGGCCAAAGATGAATACATTCAATGGAAGAAGCATCAGCTCCGTGAGCGAGTGGAGTCAGGGAAGTATTTTAGAAATCAGATGAAGAAGGAAAGTGTGTTATAGGCAATTGTAAAAGAATTTACAAAGGTGAAAGAAAAGGGGGGACTTGATTCAGAGAATTAATGGTTAAAGGTCGTTAGTGTAGATTTAGTACAGCTTGGCAAAGAACAGAGCTCGGAGCCCAGGAGCCCAGCATTCCAAGATAAAGAAATGGCCTTGTGTATAAGATAGCGGGAACAGCCTGCATGCTAAGGAGGAACCCAACTGTCTGGGTAAAGTGTCCATCTGGTCGGGACCAGTTTTGCGGTTTGGGGGCCAGCCAGCCCAGCATTCTAAGCCAAAGGTAAAAGTACACGGTGAAGAAGACTATGAGCCTTCCTCCAGAAGACCCCAGCCCACAACCACTGGGCGACAGTACGCATGCGGCGAGGGGAGGAGACTTATGATAATGAGTTCCTAGAAATAATTAGAATAGTAACACCTTTTCTTAGAATCAATTATAATAACCCAGCCCACATTAATGAATATGTATGCTTTTCATCATAAATAGATGCTTGTTTTACGAGCCAGTGTGCAAGTTAGGAGGAGAAATCCCCCTTGCACCCGGCGCCGCAATGAACATACCTGCTTTATAACTCTCTGCGAGTTGTAGGGTTTGTTTCCGCGCGTCACTGGGCTCCCCGGTGGGGTCCAGTGTCACCTGTGGGGAGGAGGGGATGGTCACCTCGCGTGGCCGAGGCATGGGGAGAAGGGAGAGAGGTGTCGGTGTACATCCCTGACACCAGGGGCAAGGGCCAGGGGCGCGGAGGAAGAAGAGGGTCTTGGTGTAATTCAGGAGGAAGAGGTGCTGCGTCCTCTCCCTCCCCAACACCCTTCAGGCCACTGCAGGCTCGCTTGGGCTGTGAGGAGGGGGCGTGGGGGAGGTGATGGCGGGCAGCCCCATGGCAAGCACCACCCCCCACCCACCCTCCTCCACACCACCACAATCCCAGTGGCCTCACCCTCACCTCCTCAACACCCTCAGGCGGATGCCGGTGGCGATGGCAGCCAGAAGCCCGCTGGCCCACGGCTGCCGTCTAGTGGCACGGCCAGGGCACGCTGACTCTCTGGGAGGCGGTGGCTCCCTCGGAGATGGGGGGATCCAGAAGACGGGGGCGGCTGAGAGGAGGGAGGGCCGCAAGGGGCAAAGAGGGGCCTGGGGCCTGCGCTGGGGGCTGCTCGGCCTCAGGGCAGGCCCCACGGGCGCCATGGCAAAGCTCGGCCTGGCCACCAGCAGAGCCCGCCTTCTGCTCCCAATGGTCTTCGCCCTCATAGGTCGGGAGCGCTGTCAGTCTCCTCCCCTGAGGCGAGGCTGCCGCTGATTGGCCACAGGTGGGCAGGCTGCTGTGCGGCAGTGCTCATCCGTCACCAGAGAGAGTCACCGCTGATTGGCCGCCTGGGCCGTCACCCTGCCCTCCTTTGGGGCCCACCCTCCCCTGGGGCGATGCTCTCTGTTATTGGCCGCCTGAGGGGTCGCTCACACACAGTGCCCGCCCTGCCCTCTCGGAATCTTTTCTCTGATTGGCTGTCTGTTACAGTCAATCCCATGCCCTGTCCCCCTCCTCTGACGCCATTGGCTGTCCCGGGCCCGCTGCCTCCCCTCCTGGGCGGGCGTTGCCGGGCGACCGGCTCCGCCTTCAGGGCTTGATCCCTGCCCAGGGCCCCTGGGCCCTGAGGGAAGGCCGTGGGGCGTCCAAGACGGGTCGGGGCCTTCAACCTGTAAAAAGGAGGCTTTGGGCTCGGAAAGGATGGGCTAGGTGCTAACAGTGGCGCCTTGGACTCTGAAAATGAGGGGAACCCCTTGGTTGTGGCCTGAGCTGGCTTTGGTGCCCAGTAACTCCCCCCAGGACACCAGCCTCCTGTCTGGAGCGAGCAGCGTGAGGGCTGGAGCCTGAAGGCACGGGCCCGATGGACGCTGTGGGCTTTTTGTGGAATTTTTAGGGACGTTTTACAGGGGTGGTCCGTCCACGGAGGGAATGCTGCCTGTGCGACCTATCAAAGGATAAGAAGGGGAGTGCTGGTTCCCGAGGATGCGTTGGATAATGCGTGACCTGGGCCTGGCGTTCCTGCTCTGGGGTGAGGGGTGGAGAAGGGACTGCTGGGCCTTGGCCCCAGCTAGTAACGGAGCAGCAGCCGCTCGCTCACTGCCCCCGGCGCGATGGGGGAGAGCATGGGAAGGGTGAAAGCCAGACAGTTCCTGGGTTGAGGTAATAACTTCACTAATGGCAACAAAATAAAATCATACCAGTAATGAGAAATTGTAATGAAGAAGAAAATAGCACAGAGTGAGAACTAAACTTGCGAGACAGACAAGCAATGCAGCTGAAGGCACCACCGACCGAGCGATGCCCAGCCAGTCCCTGAGCAGCGTTCCCCTGTGCCGGCCTCCCCCCAGGTTTATGGCGGAGCAGGATGTCCTATGGCACGGGATGTCCCTCCCTTTGCTCCGCTGGGCTCAGCTGTCCCAGCTGTGTCCCCTCCCAACGCACTGCGCACCCCCAGACTGCTCGCTGGCGCGGTAGGCAGAGAAGCAGAAAGGGCCCTGATGCTGCGTACACGCTGCTCAGCAGTAACGAACACGTGCCTGTGTGATCAAAGCTGTTTCCAGCGCAAATCCAAAACGTCGCCTCATATGAACTACTACGAAGAAAATTAACTCTATCCCAGCCAAAACCAGCACAGCTCCCCAGAACAAAAGAGGATTCTGACGCCAGGAGAAATGGCGACTCCAGAGCTTTGCGGAGCACGGGTGCCTTTCCGTGCCCTGAGATGTCTCCGGAGGGGCGGGTCAGGCTCAGGCTTCTCTCCTCCTCCCCTCTGGGCTTTGCGGTCTAGGGGGGGGCAGCTGGGGCTTTGCTATCAGGAACAGCCTGGGTCCGGGGCTACTGTCCTGCAGGCGGTGGCAGAGGCCAGGAGTGACACTGTCCGCTCGGCACGCTCAGGGCGGTCCCCATGGGAAGGACACCATGGCACTGGGCTGCTTGTTCCAGCTTTATTATAAACTAAGTCGTATTCAAACACAGCCGTTCCCTAAGGCTTAGCTGACCTCTCTGTCTCTTCAGAGCCCGCAGCACAGTGCTCGAAGGGACCACCGTGATGATGTTGGCTGCTTCCTTGGTGTTCCCAAGATGAGCAAGGTCTGAGCTGCCAGGGACCGGACTGCGGGTTCAGCGTCAGTCTCCAAGGGCCTGAGAGCTGTGACAGAAGGAAACACAGCAGTGGTGAAACCCCGCTGTCTGCAGAGACCCTCCCGTGCCAGCCCTGTCTGTCTCTTTCTCTGGCCAGGAGGAGCAGGTGAGGCCATCAGAGCAGCTGGAAGCTGCTGCTCAGGAAGGCCCATGTGCCCCTCACACCTCCCTCTGCTCCTGAAGCAGTTCCCTGGAGCAGGGCCTGGGATGGCAGCACCCTGCCCAGGCTCTGTCCCGTGCCCCACCAGTCCCAGCCAGCACAGCACTGCCCCCGCTCACCGTTGCAGATATCCCGCAGCTGCCTCCCCTCTGGGTCCCTCAGGCGCCGCGCACCAAGCCCTAGGCACAGAGCTTTGTCAGACCTCTGCTCCCCAGTGCGCCTCGGCAGCGCGGCCCCCGGCCCTGCCGGCTCGGCTGGATGCCCTCCTGCCCCCCAGCAGGGCTGAGCGCGGGGATGGACAGTCCCCGAGGGCGGTGGGACGCAGCAAGGCTCCCGGTGAGCCCACCTGCCTGGGCAGCTGGGGGCCAGGCTGCCAAAAGTGGGACCCCGGGGGCTGTGGCTCACCGATGAACCTGACGGCTGCCTCGCGCAAGGTGGCCTGAGCGTTCTGCAGGTACGGCAGGCTCTGCTCCAGGTATTCTTCCAGCCTGCTCCTGTCCTGCAGCAGCTGGAGAGAGCACAATGGTATGGGCATGTCACCATCCCTCTCCAGTCATCTGGACACCTCCCTCCTCCCAACACCCCTGTTCCTGAGACCCCTCCCTCCCACTGGGTGCAGGAAAGGCCCTGGGGGGCTCTGTTCTTGAGGGCAGGGAAGGAGGATGCAGCTCCAGGCTGGAGCGGGGCAGGCGAGGCAGAGCTGCACAGCCCACACCCCAGACGCCGGGGGACACCCCTCGTCCAGCCTGGGCCCTGGGCCTCACCGAGTACTCGACAGTCCTCCACATCTTCTGTGGCTGCACCAGGTCTTTGAGCTCTTTCATCTTGAGGAGCTCGGCTGCAGCAAGGAGGGCTTCCCTGGATGCCTGCAGAGGGGCAAAAGCTGGGAGATGGCACCACAGTCTGGGGAAGGAGACCTGGCGGCCCCCTCCTCTTGGCTTCGTTCCTGGCACGATTCAGCCCTTGGGGAGCTGGGACATGCCCTGGCCTAAATCTCTGGGGGTCTCTTGGGCACGGCCTGGGGGGACAGGGATTGAGCCTCCAAGCCGTGGCCTCCAGCTGCTGCAGGGACAACAGGGAAGCCTGCAGGGACGCACCTATTCCCGCCTGGGGCCACGGGCAGGGCAGGGGTGGGCAATGTCTGTGCCAGCTTCTCTGCCCCTGCTGGCGCTGGGTCTGCAGGGGCCTTCCCCTGGGCTGCCCTGGAGGAGGGCTGAAAGGAGGCAGCGTAGCTGGGAGGGGACCCCCCCAGTGTCCCCTCCGCTTCTGCAGCAAGAGGCAGTGGTGGAGCGGTGCAGGGAAGGAGGGGAGCTCTGCCCTGTCCTCAGGGACTCGGGCAGTGGGACCCCGAGGTGAGAGACGCTCCCCCGGTCCCACTGCCAGCGGCTCTTGCCCTTGATACCCAGGGGGTCAGCACGCCCTTCCCTGTGTCCCTGGCCAGCTTTCAAATCTGTACCTCGGACACGCTGTCTGTCTCCTCACACGTGTGAAAGAATAGCGGGAGCAGGCCCCTTTGCACTTGCTCCTTCATCCTCTTCTTGTCCTCCCCCACCACAGTCCCCACCAGATCTCTGAAGAGGCTGATGGAGAGCTCTCGCAGCTGGCTGGACTCCTGGTAGGGAGAAGGAGAGGGGGACTTGAGAAGGAGCCCCTCCCTGCTTCCTGTGAGCATCAGCCCAAGGGCGTGAGCCTGGCAGATGGGAGGGGAGATGCTCCGGGGCCAGATTCTGCAGGAGGGAGAAGCCGTGCTGGGCTGCAAAGCCCAGAAGCCATCCCAGCAGAGCCCAGGGGAGCAGACCCTCCTCTGAGTGCTGCCCGTGGGGCTGGGCTGAGGGGCAGCTCTCATCGCAAGAGTGCCCATCTGCAGGGCTCAGTCTCCCACATCAGCCTTACAGCCTCAAAGAGGGGCAGGAGCTTCTCCTCCGCCAGCTGCACAGCAATGAGGCTGGCCTCCTTCCTCTCCAGGTGACCCATCACGTTTCTGAAGATGACCAGGACATTCATCTTGATATCGGTGGTGTGGCCATCCTGGATCAACTCCATAATGTGTGGCAGGAGGACCTGCATTTTTCTTGCCTGTACGAAAGACAGTTTACTTTGTATTTGAAACGGTCAAAGACCACCCCAGCAAAAGTGTCCCAGCCTCCGGTCCGGCGTCCTGGCAGGTGGTGGCACAGGCATCTCTGCAGCAGCCTCCTGGCAAGTGGCGGCCATGGGCACACTGGTGGGGACGCGGGAGAGCAGGGGTAGGGCAGGGAGGGCAGGAAAGCAAAGACCCCCCTCCCGTCCCCATCCCAGCCGCCCCCTTTTCCCGCAGGCCCGAGGAGGCAGATGGCTGGGGAACCCTTCGTGCCTGGAAAGCTCCCCAGGCAGCCACCGCCCCCCCCCCCCCCCCCCCCCCCGCATGGCATTTGGAGCAGTCATCCCACTGCCCGTCCCCCCGCCACAGCCAAGCCACCACCTCACCCACTGCCCCAGCCCCGGCTGCCAACGTGCCTCCTCTCGGTGCCGCCCTGCTCACCGTGTCACGTGTCTGCGACAGCTGGAGGAGGTGTCTGAGCAACAGGGAGGCTGTCACCAGGCTTGGACACCTCTGATAGACGGTACCAAAATCCTCGGACAGGAACGCAGCGGGGGCCAGCAGCTGAAACAAACACCGCAGTGAGATCCTGGCAGAGCCTGCAGGGCTCGCTGAAGGTGAGCAAGGCCTTTGCACTTTTGTCAAGGTAACTCACAGACAAGTGAAGGATGTAGGCCTTCTCTATGGCCAAGGCGCCTGGGGCGCGTGTTTTCCTGCCCTGGAGTTGACTGAGGAGCTCCTTTAAGATCTTCTCCAGAGTCTGAGGGACGGAAAGCATCACCTCCCACATCGCTGCACCATTGCTGCAAGCCAGAGCACTCTGTCAGTAGGGCCTCTCGGCCACAGCAGCGTGGCCGGGGACAGCCCTGCATGAGACGGACCCTGCCCCTCGGTCGGGATGCCCTGGGCAGCCGGAGAGGGCTGAGCTCCCTGTGGGGCTGGGAGGAGCGTGGTGGCTCTGGGCTGGCTTGGCCAGCTTTGACTGCTGCAGGCCTGGCTGACCCACCAGGGCTGGAAAGCGTGGTGGGATGGAGGGCCCCGCTCCACGGGGATGTCCTGCGGCATTCCTTGTGTCTGGCATCCCGAGAGTCCCTGACTTCCTCTCCCATTGGGAACAAGCCCTCATGGCTTTTGGGGCCAGTACCCGTCTCCGGTTGCAGAGAACTTCAACAGGCTCAGGAGCACTTTGGTGGGGTCCAGGTCAGTCAGCACGTCAAGCAGTGACTCCACGCTCTGGCGTGCTGACTCCGTGTTGATGTGTCCCAGGTTTTCCTGGATGCAGCTCATGATCTTCAGCACCTGGAGGAGACACAGGTGAGGATGGTGCTGCCACTGGAGCGCAGCCATTTCCTCAGCTGCCCTTTCCGTCCCTCTCTGCTGGCTTCAGGTGGCTTCAGGTGCCCGAGACACCTTGGGGGTGGGAGGGAGGAAGCGGGAGAGGAACAAGGCCTGACAGGGCTCAAGGGCAGGGCAATCCAACCACAGGGTACTTACATCCGCCAGCCAGAGGTCGGGGTATGTCATGAACAGATCCAGCACTCTTCTTGCCGCTTCCTTGTCAAAGATGCTGGAGTCTCTCATCGCCTCGATGAACGCAAGGACGATGTCTGTCATCTGATAAGGTGGGAGGTATTGTGCAAACCGCTATGGGAGGAAGGAAGGGAGCAAAGACGTCACACCGAGTCCCCGACGGTGTGTTTAGCTGGGCAGAGTGAGCAGTCCTGGCGAGAGATGCCGGCCAGTGCTGGTGGCAGTGCCCGCAGGAAAGCTGGCAGCAGGGGCTGCTGTCTCTGCAGGGCGGAGGATGAGAGCAGAGGGTCCCCAGGGTGAGGGGGGAGGCTTGGGCTCATGGGCACAGCGTTGCCGGCCCTACGGAGAACCAGGGCTCTCTGGTGGCCAGGAGGGCTGGAGCTGCTGCTGGGACACTGGCGTGCTGCCCCCGCATAGTCCCTGCGTGGGGACAGAAGGAGCCCTCTCACCAGGGACAGGGAGACCAGGGACACCACGGCAGCCCCACTGATGCCACATGCCTTTGCTCACTCAAGTCCTCTCGAGGCCACAGGCAAGAGTCCCAGTGGGGGTGGAGCTCCTTACCATGGCCCACTCTCTGGCGGTGTGAGAGAAGCATCCAAATTTCCAAGGGAAGTTTTGTTTTTTATTCTTTGTCGGTGAGTTGCCTAAATAGCGGGGGAAACACAGAAGAGTCTGTAAGACACAGCAGCTTTGCCAGCAAGCTTACCAAACTGCCCTGAGATCCGCTTGCAAGATGGCAGGACACAAGCGGTCAAGGAGACTTCTGGAGGGTGTCAGGAATAGCTTCTTGCTACAGGCACTGGAGAGACCAGCCGGAGTGATGCGCGGGTGGATCTGCTCTTCACTAATGGGGAAGATGTGGCTTTGGGACCTGATAATCAATGGTAGCTTTGTTTGTAGGGACCGCAACAGAGTGAGCGGGGTTCAAGATGCTGAAAGGAGGGAGGGAGGAGAGTAGCAGAGAACAGATCCTGGACATCAGGAGAGCACTCGGCTTCTGCAGCAGAACGTCAGCTGGGATGCTACGGGAAGCAGCTGGGAGGGGCAAAGGAGGTCAGGAAGAGAAGCAGAGCTATCAGGAGATGTCTGTGTGCAGAGGGACAAAGCCCACCATTGTGGGTTGTTTCTCTTACGTTCGTGCTGATCGATGAAATCGCTGAGGTGGCAAAGAGCAAAGTAAGCACCAGGGGTTGTCTCTTCTGTGGAAGAAAAGAAAAGCAGGAGACGTCCCAGCAGCGTTCCCAGGTTTGCAATCTGGAAGTGTTTATCTTTGATGGGGTCATACACTCCTGTTGGATAATGTTTCCAGGCCTGGGCGAGAGAGGCAGAAGAGCAGAAGGGTTGAGGGCAATCAGTTGGTGCCAAAGCCCTGAACCCAAGTGTGTGCCCAGGGCTGGATCCCTGCGGAAAAAGGGCTTTGCAGGGCCATGCCAGCCACGACTCCGAAAGCAACCGGCTGGGGAGCAGCCCCGCGTGGGGAGAGCTGCTGCTGCTCTGGTGTGCAGTGAGGGGAGGGGGCCTGGCTGGAGGGGGCCTGGACCTTACCGACATGCATTCAAACATTTCCAGGTGGAAGCTCAGGTTGACAATTATATCCAGGGCCCTCTTCTGCACGGCTACTGTCTCAGAGTCGGTGAAGTTCAGCAGCATCTGGGAAGAGAGAAGCTGCTGGTGTGCCCTGGCAGCAGACGCCTGCTCCAGCAGAAACAGCACTGCTGAACTCCTGGGCTGGACTCGCACAGCCCATTAAGGCTTCCTCTGATCTCAAGGAAAGCCTGCAGTTCCTGCCCTAGGGGAGCTCGCAGGCTTGGGATAAATGCCCCGGGCCAACCTTGTGGCCAGGCAGGAAGGCAGATGCCACCCTCTGCAGCCACTGTGCTCCAGAAGAGCCTGGTGGCCCAAGGGAGGTGGGCACCCTCCCTGCAGTGTGCTGTCTCTGCATGGCACTGAGGTTGGCACCGTCCACTCCAGAGTGGACACCCCCTTCCCTCCAGGGTGAGGAACAGCCCTTGTGCATGCCAGACCTGGAAGATGATCTGCACCAGCATGGTGACTCTGTGGAGATGACAGTTGAACACCAACTCTCTCACCATGTACTTCACGGTGTTCATGGTCTGCAAGGAGGGCAAAGAGTTGTGCCAGTGATTCCGCTGTCCCTCTCACCCCCAGGAGACTGCTCTGAACCCCCAGAGCCAAGGGAGGACTCCCGTGCTGCCTCGCGGTACCCAGGAGACACCCAAGGGCAGACAATCTGCTGGGTGCAGAGCAGCCTGCAGCACTGGAGGTGGCCAGGCCTACAGGAAGGGGACAGATGGAAGGGGGTGGGAAAGCAAAGCCGAGACCCTGCTCTGCCTTGGACCTCTGGTCATATTGCAGCACGGGGTGGGCCAGGGAGCAGCCTGGGGGGACTGGAGGCTCCTGGAGCTCACCCAGGTCTTACCTGATGGTAGAGGATTCTTTCCAGGTCCTGCATTTCCTCTTCAGGAGGAAGGAAAAAGACACTCGAGAAGCAGGTTTCTAGGAGGCTTTCCTCTTTACCCTCCAGCACTCTCTGCCCTGAGCTGCAAAGGGCGAGAGGGGCCATTTGGACACTGGTGCTGGGAGCAGCACTTCGAGGCCTCGTGCAGGTGGACAGGGACCTCTGGGGCAGGGATGGGCAGGTACCTCAGTTTAGCGATGACATCCATGGCTTTCATCCGCACTTCTGTGCTCAGTTGGTCCCTGGGCTCCTTTTCCAGCAGCATCTGCAGAGGACAACCAGGATGGGACCTGGCAGCTGCCAGCTCCCAGTGCCACCAGACCCTCGCCCTGCCCAAGCACTGTCCTCACAGGGGGGCCGTGCCCCCTTCTCCAGAGCTGCCTGGTGTGCTCTCACCTTGATGTTCTCTGGCAGCTCGAATGCATGGCAGAAGAAATGTAGGCACCGTAACAAGCTGTAGTCTGAGGCTGTATGGCACATCATGTTGATGCTGTCAAGAAACTCAAGCTTCTTGTCCTCGTCCTGGCAGCCGCGGGGACAGAGAGACAAACAGAGCGTGAAAGGGGCCCCCACGGCCATCGGGAGCGGAGCACAGCGGGTGCAGGGCCGTGTGGAAGAGCTGGGAGATGCAGCTCTGCCCAGCCAGCACACCTCCAGCAGCCCGGCAGCAGAGCCCCTGGCAGGAGATGCCGGCAGAGCTGCAGGGGAAATGGCCGCAGTTACCTCTTCTGGGCAGCGGACAAAGGCCATGATAAAGTCCATGGTTTCCTTTGCCTTTTCGTAGAGCGGTAACCATTCAGGATCTAATAAAGTAGGAGAGCAAGGAGAGCTGTAGAGAGGAGCTGCTGGCAGGGGGGCAGAGGAAGATCTGCCCTCCGTCCAGCCTCATGCCCGCTCCCCTGGCGCCTTCTTCCCACATGTGACAGGGCTGGAGGGTGCCCTGCAGATGGGCTGCCATGTCGGAGCACGGCGCAGCGGGGAAAGCCCCCGGTGCCCCGGGCTGAGGAACTGGCTTGCAGGTGGGCAGGAAAGGTCCCCCTCCCGCAGCATCGCTGCCTCCTGCCCGCCCCACTGACTCTCGCTGCCCGTGCCCCGGAGCAGGAGCTGGGTCCCGCCTGCTCTCTCCCTCCTTGGGAGAGGCTGTGCCGGGGCCCGATCCCAGCCCTGAGCAGCCCCGGCCTTCAGGCAGCACCATGCCCACCACCCATGAGATGAGACCCCCACTGCCAGCCTGCCAGGAAAAGGTGACTCTGGCCCGGAGCAGGGTGCGCTCGCTGGCCCCAGCCCTGCCCAGACCAACAGGGCCCCTCACTCACCCGTCTGCAGCGGCTCGACCATGGTCACCTCGTAGGGCTCCGGTGGAGATCTGCGCTCCCGGGGAGCCGCCTTCTCCTCCCAGGCCACCCTGGGGCGGCTGGGGGGTCTCTCTGCCATCCTGCGGGATGGAGGTAAAGGGGAAGGGGACGGAGGAAGCCTTGGCAAAACGCCTCGGCGCTGTGAGGCTGCCGGGGGCAGCAAGGAAAAGACACGGGCTGTGCTCGGGGGCTCTCGGCTCGCTCCGCTCCTGCCCTGTCCCGTCACTGTCCTGCCGGACACTGCGGGCAGGGGGCCGCAGCCCCGCTGACCACACGCAGAGCAGTGGGGTGTCACCGGGTGAGGTCACAAAGGGCCCCGCTGTGACCCGCCACCCGGGCAGGGAGGGGCAGGGCGCTCCCCGGGGGGGCATGGAACACATGGAAGCGGAGCATCCAGGAAAAGGGGGGAAAGAGAGAATAGAAGGTGCAGCCGAAAATGAGCCGGGGACGCCGGGGGCTCCCAGGCCAGCAGCCCTGTACCTGCCAGGGCAGCCTGCAGCAGGAGAAGCAGCCTGTTGCCCTGCCTGTACCGCCCGTGCTTGCCCGGCTGCTGGCGTCAGGCGGAGCTGGAGCACTCCCCAGTGCCAGCCGAGGGATGTCTCAGAGAGGGCAAAGAGGGGATCCAGCCTCCCCAGCCAAGGGGCTTGTTGGTCAGACAATAATATTTGAGAGGAGCCGGGTGGTCCCACTGGTTTTTGGTTTGTATTGGCTGCAGGTACTGAAAATGCCAAAGGGATCGGTTCATTGGGAGGAGTAAGTCGTGAGAATATTCCTCGACTTCCATCTCTCTGTGCGCAAAACCACTTCGAACCACACGGAAGCTGTAAAGGGAAGGTCTGGATTTGTCCTGTTTGTACGGACGGGCTAAGGCTCCTCCGGAGTTCAGAGCAGATGAAAACTGGCTGTGTCTCGCAGACCGGCGGCTGTGCCAAGCCCCCCTCTTCCCTTTACTTTCCCTGCTTGGACACATCTTGCATTCCCTGTACGCAGAGGAACATACCCTAACCAGAGGAGACCAAGTCCCAGCAGGGACCAACTGGCCAGGCCCCTTGCCCCAGCCCTGGCCAGCAACACCAGTGACCCGGGGACCCTTCCCCAGCCGAGGGGCCTCCTCTTGCCAGGAGGAAGAGGCCAAGCGGGGCAAGCAAGAAGGACCCGGGGAAAGCCCCAGCGGTGCCAGCCGAGGGACCGCTTCACTCATGCGCTCATCCCTGTCCCTGGGGAGGCTCGTTGGTGGCAGTGGCAGGGAGCCGGAAGCCCAGCAGGGCCTCTTGGGAGCCCTGGCCACAGGCTGAAAGCCGGCAGCCAAGATGTGGCACCGCTCAGGGCTCCTCACCAGCCCTGTGCTCCTGCCCTTGCCCCGTGCTGCCCTGCTGGACACTGAGGGGTCGGGGCCACGCTGGCACCCAGTGTGTCACGGAGGAGGTCACAAAGGGCCCCGCTGTCACCTGCCACCCAGGCTGGTTGCCACATCCACGCGGTGGCTGGCAGGCTACACACGAGAGCTGCAGGCACAAGCACCCGCGGTGGTGACTGCACAAGGCCGGAATGTCTAGGAAGGGGCACCTTTGCCTCGGGGAGGAGACGGCACGAAGGAGGGCACAGTCCCCACGGTCCATTCATGGGGGCAGCAGCTCTTGACCCTGCAGCCACCTACACCAGCCTCCAGCTTGCCCCTCCTGGCAGGGTCAGTGGCGCTCACCCCCTGTCCTCCTGCAGAACACCCTCTCGCTTTACAGTCTGCCCCCCCGCTGACAGCGGAGGAGGAGCAGACACCCCCCTGCCAGGGGAGGCTGCAGGAACTGAACTGCAGATGGCTGGCACTGCTTCTCCAGACCTTCCTCCTCTATTTGAGACAGAAAAGTCATAGCTTTGTCTCTCCTACACCTCTGCTTCCCACCGAGCTCTGGGTTTCATCTTCCAAAGAGGGGATGGGACAGAGGCACCCTCAGGAAGGCGTGGGCTGCCCAGGCCCTGTGGGGAAAGAGGCAGAGACGCAAAGACACCCATGGTACGAGGTCCAAAGTCGCCACAGGCAACACAGGCAGAGGCACGGGCAAGGAGATTTCTGGAGGGTGTCAGCAATAGCTTCCTGCTACGGGCACTGGCGACCATCTGGGGGCTGGAGTCCTACACCCGACGGCTCCACTGCCTGGGAATCATCACCCTCTAGGTGTACCAAGGCGGCAGCTCTTCATTAAATGTGCGGAGAGCAGCTTCCACCGGCTGTCCCCTGCTACAGCCCAACAGGAACAGCAGTGTCCTCTCCTCTGCCCATCTCCAGGCGCGGGAGGAGCTGCTCACGGACCCCTGGCAGCCAGCCCTGCTGCCTGCTGTGCTGCTCAGGGCCATGCCAACTGTCACCCTGCGCCCCTACCCGCATCACTGTTCTCCTGCTGAGGGACACTGCTCACCTCGTTATGTTCCCACCTGTCTACAACCAGCTGGTGCCAACTGTCTCGTGAGCATTCTGGAAAATGCTTACACGCTTTTTGCTCTCAACACCTGCTTTGGCCTCAATCCCCTTACCCAGATCATCAATAAGATATTAAACAAGACTGGCCCCAAGACTGAGCCCTGAGGGACACCACTGGTGACCGGCCGCCAACTGGATTTCACCCCATGGATCACAACTCTCTGGGCACGGCCATCCAGCCGGTTGGGAGAGGAGGGTTGGGGTGAGAGGGGGTTAAGGGAGGGTTAGGGAGGGGGAAGAGGGTTTTTGGGGGTTGGGGGGGTTAAGGGGGGATTTTGGGGTAGGAGAAGTGGAGATGGGGGGGGGTTGAGGGAGCGTTTACAGAAGGAGGCTAGGAGGGGGGGGGTTGGGGTGGGAGGGGGGCTTGTGTGGCTTGGGGGAGAGGAGGGGTTTTGGGGGAAGGGGGTTAAAAGAAGGGGGTAAGGGGGCAGGGGTTTTGGGGAGGGGGGGTTAAGAGAAGACTATTTTGAAGGTCCAGTACAGTGAGAAACGGGTCATTACAGGCTGTCTTCATATTACATATACTGCAGATCTAGAAGTTGCATTTGATTCATCAGGAACTATTGGAAATTTTAATTTATGATCATGAAGTGATAGGAAGTGCATTTAAACAACACCACCTGTCACTATTTCAAAGCACGTTAAAAAGAACTTCTAGCTATTGATGAAGTAGTATGACATACACTCTTTCATGTGCCTGTCAAGTGCTCTACAGGTGATCACATGGGAATGCTAGCACCACAAGCAGAATACGCTCTCGCTCCTCTGAGCCAGACTAACGGCAAAATGCGTAACTTGTGGAAACAGTCGGCCGCTCATCATCATCACCTACATTGACTTGCACTGCTCTGCAAAACAGGCCACTGCATCTCAAGCAGAATTTCTTTTTTTAGGTGTAGTGTCATAATACGGATCACAGTTTTCTGTAATTACTAATTTTCTCTAATAGACCAGCCAGTAGCCTTCCGATGCTCCCTTCACGTACAAAATGTGGCCATCGTTAGAGCACGATGGGTTAAATTCATAGCAACGACAACTGAATGACAAAATCTGAATATTAGTCATTTCTATCAGGGCTAGCAAAATGACATATCCATTTGTCAGCATCCACTTTAGCAAAGAGCTGCTTACCCAGGTCACCGGTGACTCCAGGGGTGTCACCTGCAAAAACCCAGAAGAACACTCCTTTGGTACGTCGAACGTACATCCCGCCATCGTCAACTCTTCCTGCAATAAACACGCCCCCATCACGTTGGTTTTCTACGTAGAGGTCACAAGTGACTGTCATGTTTACGCTACACAAGAAGCTTCGCGCTTTAAAAAGCAATGAATCGATCGTTTTGAGCAGGCAGTAGGTAGAAGAGTATTCCCTATTTAGTCCAGTCAACTTTTTGAGGAAAGATTTAGCAATCCTAATGGTGACCTGCAGGTGTAAGACGCGTGGGACTTGTCTAGACTCATTGTTTCCCACCTGTGAATCCATAGATTTTCTTAGGAGGAGCAAATCTCCTCAGAAACCAACAGCAAAATGAAATGTATTGTCAGCAATTTTCAATTAATTATTTAAAAAACAAACACAACCAAAACAAAAGCACACAGAAGGTTTGCAACTGCACAGAAAAACTTGCGGGTGTCTGCCACGTGAAAAGTTGCTTTTAGACAACTACATCAAACCCAAGGTTCAAGGTTACAGCACCACATCTGCTACCATTTGATCTTCATTTCTCTAGCGTTTTTCATACAGGACAAGTCTTAAGCAATCCAGACCTCTTGCCCAAAAGCCAAACCAAACTTTTTTAAGCAAAATGTTCAAATACGTTGAAATTATTTGATCTTCCTGAGGTGGCACTTCAGCTCAACAGTAAAGCACCACGTTATACATCTAATGACAGCTGCAAAGGAGAATAGAGTGAAGGAATACCAGAACAATCAAACATCACCTAGAAACTTCCCCCGCCCCAGGGCTGCACTACAAGCCTCTTAACAGTAAAAATTAAAGGCATTTTTTACCTCCATTAATCTACACTAAAATTGGAAATCTACATCCCCTTTGTGGACTTGCAACATGGATACAGCCACAAGGTCGCATATTTCAAAAGTTTCAAATTATCTATAATTATTTACAGAATGTGAAAAGACTCTCTCTGACATCAGCTCAGCTGATAACTACATCATATCTATTTTAGCAACTTTTCTCCCCACCTCTTACAAAATAGTAAGAACAACCCCAGATTCCATTCAAATGCAATGCTATTAGAAGTACCACATTCTTGGATACATATTCATTACACAAACAAGATTTCTTTTTTGCCTTCTTACGGACTAAACAAGAGATCCCCACATCTTGCTGAAGCCATTATAAAGCGATTGCAAGCAATGTAGAATGAGTCGAATAGGAATATATTCAGGATACAGCTAGCTTCAACAAAAGCATCAGGGCAAAACACTAACAAATTCAGGAGTCGAAACAAAAAGCTTTCACAAGCACAAGACTAAAATTCAAACTAAAATGAACTAAATAATTCTGAAATTTAATCATAATAAATCGCCACTGATGACTGAAGTCAAGTATCGTTCCACAGAGAAGCACAGAGTGCAAGATTGCTTCAGTATTTCAATAGCATGCACTAATGGTTGAAAACATCTACCTAGGGCGAGATGAGCTTTAAAGTGAGGATGAAGCAAACAAGTCAGAGGGCCCGAAACTGAAGACTACCATTATGAAAAGCTACAGGTCAGTAGAACTTAAATAATCAACTGAATAGTCAGGAAACAAGCTTGGTTCCGAAAACAAGATGAAAATTCAGAAAGAAATGGAAGAAAATGAAATAATAGGAAGGTTTTAGGAATCTCAGTACAGTAACTTAACAACACATCCTGTGTAGCTGTTATAGGAATCACTGAATATGATCTACTCAACGAGGAAAAGTTGATTTTAGGGGGAATACGAGACTTTGCTTAACAGATGACTGCAGAAGAAAACCTCGGGTAACTGAAGAACAGCCCCCAGCTACAAGATGGCGATGGTCTTCCAGGCTTCAGAGCAAAGTGATTCCAACACTTGTCCAGGCCAGAAATTAGAAGCACGTTCTGTAAAAGCGTTTGGGGGATCAATGATGCAATTAAAGTGAAAAAAACCTGGCCAAATGGCTATTTTAAAGAACATATCAAAGAATTTAAGTTAGACTTGAAAATAGAAGAAAATGATTTAAGCATAAATTTGATGATTACTTACTATTACTAAACCAATTAGTGAACAGGTTCTTTCCCAAATGCTTTTTAATTTTAAATAAACACTATGCTAAATATGCTGCTTGATTCCAAATTACCATCATTACAGCTCCGAGAAGGAATTGCAATCATAACTATACTCTTACCAAACCAGTAAATCTCAGTTACATTTACCCCAAAATAAAACTCTCTTAAGTAGCAGTCGAATCAAACCCACACAATTCTAGGAAGCACTCAGAAGATGGCAGTCTGCAACAAATATAACTGAATTCACTCCCAGACTATTTCATTGATTCGAGATTGATCAAAATCACTAACAATCAAGCAAGACAGCTCATAATCATCTGGGCCGGAAGGGACCTTCAAGGGTCGGACTAGATGACCTCTGAAGGTCCCTTCCGGCCCAGATGATTCCATGATTCTATAATTAGGCAATTTAAACTGAATAGATTTTTTTTTTTTTTTTTTTTTTTGCTCCATCTAAAAGGCACCGAAACTCAGTGCACACTTTGAATTAGGATTTTGGTCTTTCTAGTCTGCCCAGCGAGATCTGTTATTCTGAAAAACCAGCTTGAACAAACACGTCCAGCGGGACATTAGGGAGAAAAATTCTAAGACAGTGCAGCGGTGGGTCTGGCTACCAAGAGATGTGGTGGACTCTCCATCCTTGGATGGTTTCAAGACTCCTTCAGACAAAAAACACCGTTGATCTCTTAGAGTTGGCAAGAGCTCCGAGCAGGGCTCAACGGCTTTTGGAAGTCCCTTCAAGTCATCATTTGTACATGTCTACAGAGAGTCTGAATGCAAAAGCCCTCTGTCTAAGAGAAATGAGGCTTGAAACAGATTAACTGATCATAAGGAGGACATTTCCCCAGATGTCGCTAGAAAATAGTATTTACATACCACTTAGAATTTCCCATGAGTCTGGTCTGCATCAGAAGCCCAAGTGATGGGTCGCTGAACCACCACCTGGCGGCGTGTGAACACATGATCTCCTGGGTCGGAAGCATTTACGAAGCACTCAAATACACCTGTCTGATCAGCAAAATTTGGGGCTTCACTGAAAGGAGGACCACCTGTTCAGAAAAGAAAACACGTACCAACACCAAAACTATTATTTTTCTTCTGTGTAGTCCTCAGAAATTTTGTCTGAAAATATTCTGCAGAATTTTCACTTACTCTATCAAAGCACAGTCTCCAAAGATGAAGTTTGGGGAGTTGCAAGGTGATTTTAGTTTTTAAGCAGACCCCAGTCTTTGCAAACATATGAACAAAGTTAAATTACTTCCTTTCCTATCTTCCTTCCTTAAGCTACTTCACTGTATTTATGAGCTGCATCACTTGCATCAAGAACTTTAAAGCTGTTAGTGACCACCCAGTTAAGACATAGAATTAAATACAACTCATTGCAAGTGAAGCACGTAGGTGTAAGTTGCTGGAGAAGCAGGTATAAATAAACAAAAATAATACAGATTACTTTGTGTCACTTCCATTAGAGGACCCAAACAACATAGTTTTTATTGCCTTTCTACATTAAGACTATATCTGTGTGTGAAATAAGTTTTTGGATAAGAGAATTCTGACTTACAAATATTGAAAACATCTCTGTAATTTGAAGGAAAGGGCTGAGGTGGTAGAGGCTCTGGGCAGCCACGTTTCCGCCCTGTCTTGAGTGTGGTTAAAGTGTAGACTTCATCTACGTCTAGATCTAAAGAAAAACTTCCCTTCCGCACCTGGAATTAAAAGAAAGCTCGAGTTGCAAAAAATCAAACAGGTAAATAACAAAGTACTCAAGTTTCTGAATTAAAGGAGGTCTCTGAAGTTCTGATTTAAGGCAAAAAACTCTCTCATCTTCGTGCCTCAGCATTTAATACCTCGAGGCTCTTTTAAATACCCCTTTCCCCCAAACTCTTTATTGCCTCCAAATAAGCTTGTCTATAGCTAGTAAAACTGCAATCAAATGGAGCTAATAAAACACATCCTAATTAGGCAGTTTAGGCATGAAAGGTTCCAGCAAAAAGGGAAGAAACACCTGGACCTGTAGACTGCATCAGAGAATCACAGAATGATATGGGGTTGGAAGGCACCCCTGGAGATCTTCTGGTCCAACCCCCTGCCAAAGCAGGTCCACCCAGAGCAGGTTGGGCAGGTTTTGAATGTCTCCAGAGACAGAGACTCCACCACCCCCCAGGGCAGCCTCTTCCAGGGCTCTGCCACCCTCAAGTTCCTCCTCATGTTTAGATGGAGCTTCTTATGTTGAAGTTTGTGCCCGTTACCTCTTGTCCTGTCACGGGGCACCACTGAAAAAGGTCCGGCCCCATCCTCTTGAAACCGACCCGTTAAGTATTTATTAGCGGTGATCAGATCCCCCCTAAGCCTTCTCTTCTCCAGACTAAAATGACCCAAGTCCCTCAGCCCCTCCTCATAAGAGGGATGTTCTAGGCCTCTAATCATCTTTGTGGTCCTCTGCTGCACCCTCTCCAGCAGTTCCCTGTCCTTCTTGAACCGGACACAGCGCTCCAGATGGGGCCTCAGCAGGGTAGAGTAGAGGGGCAAGATGAACTCCCTCGACCTGCTGGTCGACCTCGACCTGATGCCCCCCAGGATGCCATTGGCCTTCTCGGCCACGAGGGCACATTGCTGGCTCATGGTCATCCTGTGGTCCACCAGGACTCCCAGGACTTTCTCCTCAGAGCTGCTCTCCAGCAGGTCAGCCCCCGGCCTGTACTGGGGCAGGGGGTTATTCCTCCCCAGGTGCAGCACCCTACACTTGCCCTTGTTGAAGTTCATCAGGTTCCTCTCTGCCCAGGTTACTCTCCAGCATCTCCAGGCTGCTGGTGACCATACAGGTGGCAGAGCCTTCTGGTGTGTCAGCCACCCCTCCTAGTTTTGTGTCGTCACCAAACTTGCTGAGGGTACCCTCCATCCCTTCATCCAGGTCATCGATGAACATATTGAAGAGGACCGGACCCAGTACTGACCCCTGGGGAACACCACTTGTTACTGACCTCCAACGAGATTCTGTGCCGCTGATCACTACCCTCTGAGCTCTGTCTTTCAGCCAGCTTTCAATCCACCTCACTGTCCGCTCGTCTAACCCACACTTCCTAAGCTTACCTAGGAGGATGCTGTGGGAGAATGTGTCAAAAGCCTCGCTGAAGTCCAGGCAGACAACATCCACCGCCCTCCCCTCATCTACCCATCCAGTCATGCCATCCTAGAAGGCTATCAGGTTAGTCAGACACGATTTCCCCTTGGTGAATCCACGTCGACTACTTCTGATAACTTTTCCTCCAGATGCTTTGAGGTGACATCCAGAAGGAGCCGCTCCATCATCTTTCCAGGGGTGGAGGTGAGGCTGACCGGCCTGTAGTTTCCTGGCTCCTCCTTCTTGCCCTTCTTGAAGACTGGGATAACACTGGCTTTCCTCCAGTCCTGGGGCACCTCGCCTGTTCTCCAGGACCTTTCAAAGATGATGGAAAGCGGCCCAGCAATGTCTTCTGCCAGCTCCCTCAGCACTCGTTGGTGCATCCCATCAGGACCCATGGCTGTACATTACTGTGCTCTTTCTTGGCCTTCCCCAACCAGAGGGCTGGCCTGAGCAGTAAAGCCTGAAAGCAAAGAAGGCACTCAGCAGCTCCGCCTCCTCTGCATCCTCCGGCACCAGGGCACCCGTCTTGTTCAACAGCAGGCCCACATTTTCTCTCGTTTTCCCTTTGCCTCCGATATACTTGACAAAACCCTCCTTCTTGACTTTGACATCCCTTGCCAGTTTTAATTCAAAAAAATTGTGTTAGGCAGGAACGAATTCTTAAAACCCTTTAACTTTTTGCATCAAAATTTTGAAAGCGATTACTGTGCAGTGGAAGAGTTAAACAAAGAAGCAAAATTATCCTAGGCCACAGCTCCTTGAACATGACCCTACAGGGGCAGCAGACACAAAACAAGAGAAGACGAGAAAGTTAGAATAATACGACTAATTGATATAATTGCCAAAAAGATTTAGATCAGGGATTTGTAGCAAATGCTATTTGGCTCGCATTTACGGTAATCAGATAAATGGATATACATGAACTAATTCCTCCATTCATGGTTACAAAAAAAAAAAAAAAACAACAACAACAAGGAAAGGTTATTTTATCATGGTGGGCGGAAATTACTCAAACCTCTAAAGGGTATTCACAAAGTGCACTTTTCAAAATGTGAGCCGTATTAAATGAACTCCCGGCTCCACCATTACGGAGATCAGCTCAGTGTTGTACCTTTACTGGCAATTCTCTCGTATCCTTTCGCTCCAAAGACGTTATGAGTGAGGCTCCGCTCGCCACCATCTCACACGGAGAGATCCCACTGCCAGGCCACAGCGGCAGTTCTGAACTTCCACTTCTCTTGCTGAAGTCGGCTTATCTGTTTAAAGAAATGTTGTTTATGTGAGAGCTGCAGGCCATCAGATCTATATCAGCTGCCTCAGAGTCCTTTTTCTTTCTATCGTTCTGCAGGATTTGACTGATGACCAAAAATCTTGGAATTCCAGCTACCTGGGGAAAATAAGTACTCAGTGGAGGATATATAATAAAGAGCAGCTAAAAAGAAAGTGATAGCAATCACTGAAAAGCCCGATCGCTGACTCTCTGGTATCCAACATAAATACTGGGTTTAGGTGCTTTTTACACATTTCACAGCAAGACTCAGATGCTCGGAATCCAGTCAGGGAGTTTATAGAAGTCAGTTCCTTACTTGCCCAACTTTATGACATCGGTTCATCTTGAATTTATACATTGCTTTAAAAGGTCACAATTACAAAAAAATACTGCCAACTAAAATATTGAGACCGAGCCTTCCTGTTCCTGGCGGTTTTAAATGTATCTCCTGGAAATATTTTGAACTACATACTTGCAGATTTTATGAAATGCTGCAATCTTAGTATTGTGCATTATGTCATAGAATCATATGGGGTTGGAAGGGACCTCTGGAGATCATCAAGTCCAACCCCTCCACCGGAGTGGGTCTCCCTAGAGCAGGTTGCACAGGATCTTGTCCAGGCGGTTTTTGAATGTCTCCAGAGAAGGAGACTCCACCACCCCTCTGGGCAGCCCGTTCCAGCGCTCCACCACTCTCACAGTAAAGCTGTTCCTCCGCATATTCAGGTGGAGCTTCTTATACTCAAGTTTGTGCCCATTTCCTCTTGTCCTGTCACTGGGCACCATTGAGAAAAGACCAGCCCCGTCCTCCTGACTCCCTCCCTTTAAGTATTTATAAGCATTGATCAGACCCCCCCTCAGCCTTCTCTTCTCTAGACTAAAAAGACCCAAGTTCCTCAGCCTCTCTTCGTAAGAGAGATGCTCTAGGCCCTTAATCACCTTTGTGGCCCTTTGCTGTACCCTCTCCAGCAGTTCCCTGTCCTTCTTGAACTGAGGGGCCCAGAACTGGACACGGTATTCCAGATGGGGCCTCACCGGGGCAGAGTAGAGGGGCAGGATGACCTCCCTCGACCTGCTGGCCACGCTCTTCTTGATGCACCCCAGGATGCCATTGGCCCTCTCGGCCACAAGGGCACATTGCTGGCTCATGGTCATCCTGTTATCCACAAGAACTCCCAGGTCTTTTTCCTCAGAGCTGCTCTCCAGCAGGTCAGTCCCCAACCTGTACTGGGGCAGGGGGTTATTTCTCCCCAGGTGCAGCACCCTACACTTGCTCTTGTTAAATTTCATTAGGTTTCTCTTGGCCCAGCTCTCCAGTCTGTCCAGGTCTCGCTGGATGGCAGCACAGCCTTCTAGGGTGTCAGACACCCCTCCCGGTTTTGTGTCGTCACCAAACTTGCTGAGGGTACCCTCCGTCCCTTCATCCAGGTCATCGATGAACATATTGAAAAGGATTGGACCCAGTACTGACCCCTGGGGAACACCACTCGTTACAGACTTCCAGCTGGACTCTGTGCCCCTAATCACAACCCTCTGGGTTCTGTCTGTTAGCCCCTTTTCAATCCACTTACCTATCCATCCATCTAACCCACACTTCCTAAGCTTGCCTATGAGGATGCTGTGGGAGACGGTGTCAAAAGCCTCGCTGAAGTCAAGGTAGACAATACCCACCGCCCTCCTCTCATCTATCCAACCAGTCATGACATCATAGAAGGCTATCAGGTTAGCCTGACATGACCTCCCCTTGATAAAGCCATGTTGACTATTTCTGATGGCTTGCTTTCCCTCCATATGCTCTGAGATGACGCCCAGGATGACGTGTTCCATCACCTTTCCAGGGATGGAGGTGAGGCTGACCGGTCTGTAACTTCCCGGCTCCTCCTTCTTGCCCTTTCCGAAGACTGGGATGACATTGGCCTTTCTCCAGTCCTTAGGCACCTCGCCTGTTCTCCAGGACCTCTCAAAGATGATGGAGAGTGGTCTTGCAATGACTTCTGCCAGCTCCCTCAGCACTCTCGGGCGTATCCCATCTGGACCCATGGACTTGTGGATGTCCAGCATTCTTAACTGATCCCTAACTTGGTCCTCCTCCACCAAGGGAAGATCTTCCTTAGTCCAAACTTTCTCTGATTCATCCAAAGTCCATGGCTCTTGGGGGTTGGCCCGAGCAGTAAAGACTGAGGCAAAGAAGGCATTCAGCAACTCAGCCTTCCCAGCATCCTCTGTTACCAAGGCACCCGACTCATTCATCAGCGGGCCCACAGCTTCTTTAGTTTTCTTTTTGCCTCCAATATAATTGAAGAACCCCTTCTTGTTAAGTTTGACATCTCTTGCCAATTCTAATTCCAAGGAGGCCTTGGCTTTCCTTGTTTCTTCCCTACATAGTCTAACAGCATCTCTGTAAGCCTTCCAGGTGGTCAGTCCCTTCTCCCACTTGGTGTAAACCTCCTTCTTCCACTTCCGTTTTTTTCAGAAGGTCCCTGCTCAGCCACCCAGGTCTCCTGCTTCCCTTGCTCGATTTCTTGCTCTTTATGAATGCACTGTTCCTGAGCCTGGAGAAGGCAATGCTTGAATATTTCCCAGCTTTCTTGAGCCCCATTGCCTTCCAGAGCCCTAACCCATGGAACTTCACCTAGCAGTTTCCTGAAAAGGACAAAGTTAGCCCTCCTGAAATCCAAGCTTTCAGTCTTGCTTATTGGGTTTTGTATGTTACCCACGATCCTGAACTCTTGTCTTCCCATGGTCACTGCAGCCTAGGTTGCCCTCAACCTTGATGTCATCCACCAGTCCCTCTTTGTTCGTCAGTACTAGGTCCAGTAATGCCTCTCCCCTTGTAGGCTCTTCCACCAGTTGGGTTAAGAAGTTATCATCAATATTTTGGAGGAACCTCTTAGATTGTATGTTCCTGGCTGTGTAGCCTTTCCAGCAGATATCTGGGTGATTGAAGTCCCCCACAAGAAACAAGGCCCGCGATTGTGAGGCTACTTGGAGCTGGTTGTAGAAGGCCTCATCAACTTCTCTATCCTGGTCAGGTGGTCTGTAATAAACACCCACATTAGTGTCCCTCTGTGGGACGAGGCCTGAAGAGCAGGACCCCGAGTACTGCTCAATTAATTAGCGGGGATGTGCTGGAACTTGTAGGCCAGAAACCATGGGAAACTGAAGGAAGTCATGACCATAAAAAGACTAAACAAGGGCCTGAAAACAGAAACTTGACAGATGTTACAACACTGAGATAAGCAAGTTCCAGACACCCTGGCGCCCTGCCAAAGAAAGCCTTAAGGACTATCTCCTCAAGATAAGATATGTTTGCTAGCGTGACAGTATATCGCTGACCAATCTGATGCAGCCGCGTGAGCAGCATATGTGCAAAAGAACCAATCTGTTTAAAACACACAGTCAATGTAAGCATATATAAAGAAATAATTGTATACAATAAATTGACATTCTGCTTGCATCAAGCTGTGTCCCGTCTCTCAATCGCCGCATCCCTCATATTGGCCTGCCCCTTAATTCTCACCCACAGGCTCTCAACTCTCTCATCTGACACCGGGGAAGAATTTAGGGACATCTCCTCACTCTCTATCCATTCCTTGACATAAAGGGCAACACCTCCACCCCTCCTCCCTCGCCTGTCTCTTCTGAACAACCTATAGCCCTCAATAGCCACACTCCAGTCATGGGATTCATCCCACCAGGTTTCAGTGATGGCCACTATATCCTATCTTTCCAGCAGCACAGTAGCTTCCAACTCATCCTGTTTGCTGCCCATGCTGCGTGCATTGGAGTAGAGGCACTTCAGGAAGGACAGGCTGGGCAGAAGGGGAGGGGGTGTTGCCCTCTATGTCAAGGACCAGCTGGAATGTATGGAGCTTCACCTGGGGATGGATGAAGACAAGACAGAGAGCTTATGGGTCAGGATTAAAGGGAGCACGGGGGCAGGTGATGTTACAGTAGGAGTCTGCTACAGGCCACCAGATCAAAGTGACAGCGAGGATGTGGCCCTCTACAAACAGATAGGGGCAGCATCGCGCTCACACGCTCTGGTCCTCATGGGGGACTTCAACCACCCCGACATCTGTTGGAAGGACAACACAGCAGAGCACAGGAAATCCAGGAAGTTCTTGGAATGTGTCGACGACAACTTTCTTCTACAAATAATAGAGGAACCAACGAACTGGGTTTTCCCATTCGAATGGGAAACACAGCTCACGTGAACTGTGCTACCACAGGGCTTTAAAAATAGCCCAACACTTTTTGGAAATCAGCTAGCCAAAGATTTAGAAGAGTGGGAACGCCCGCCTGGGACAGGAGTGGTATTGCAGTATGTGGACGATATATTACTCGCCACTGACACCAGAGAAACATGCCTAGAATGGACTGTGAGCCTGCTAAATTTTCTTGGACTTAATGGCTATAAAGTTTCTCCACAGAAGGCACAGATAGCCCAGCAGCAAGTGACCTATCTGGGATATGAAATCACCGCAGGCCAACGGACACTAGGGAAGGAGAGGAAAGAGGCCATTTGCCAGACACCTCGACCACAGACGCCTAAGGAACTTCGGACCTTTCTAGGAATGACAGGATGGTGTCGTCTCTGGATATGTAACTACGGACTCTTGGTAAAGCCGCTATACGGGTTATTAAAATCTAACTCAAAGAATATTGTGTGGAATAAGGAAGCAGACAGAGCCTTCCATCAGTTAAAAAAGAGGTTAATGGAAGCACCTGCCCTGGGATTACCCGATACTACTAAACCTTTCTGGTTGTTTTCCTATGAAAAACAAGGAACGGCCTTAGGAGTCCTAGCTCAGAATCTGGGACCCTATCGAAGGGCGGTGGCATACTTCTCTAAACAGCTCGACGGAGGAAGTAAAGGGTGGCCTAGCTGTCTCCGAGCAGTGGCAGCAGTGGTAAGAAACATCCAAGAGGCCCGTAAGCTCACCCTAGGCCAGAAAATCACAGTTATGGTATCACACACCGTCTCAGCAGTACTGGAAGTAAAAGGAGGGCATTGGCTTTCACCTCAGAGGTTTCTTAAGTACCAGGCTATCCTGATAGAGCAAGATGATGTAGAAATAACAGTAACTAATATTGTCAGTCCAGCCTCTTTCCTCAGCGGAACCGAAGGAGAATCAGTGACCCATGACTGCTTGGAAACAATCGAGGCTGTGTACTCCAGTCGAACAGACCTGAAAGAAGAACCATTGGAAGATGCAGAGGATTCCTGGTTCACCGACGGGAGCAGCATCGTTCAACAGGGGATACGCAAAGCTGGCTATGTGGTAACCACCACAGAGAAGGTAATAGAGTCCAAAGCCCTGGCCCCAAATACATCAGCCCAAAAGGCTGAGATAATAGCACTAACCCGAGCGCTGGAACTAGCCAAAGGAAAACGGATCAATATCTGGACAGACTCTAAATATGCTTTTGGGGTGGTGCACGCTCACGGGCCGGTCTGGAGAGAAAGAGGCCTCTTATCTACACAAGGGAAGCACATAAAACATGCTGAGGAAATTCTCGAGCTCTTAGATGCAGTATTACTGCCTACCAAAGTGGCTATCATGCACTGCAAAGCTCACCAAAAAGGGAACACCGCTCCGGAACTGGGCAACGCACTGGCGGACCGAGAAGCCAAAAGAGCAGCAGAGATGGGTAATGCAGAGGTACAATCCTTGGTCCCAGATGGTAAGATACAAATTGACGACGAACCTAGATATTCTAGGGACGATCACAAATTGATCAAAGACTTAAATGGGAAAATTGAAGGGAAATGGGCCAGAACCCCACAGGGAAAAATAATAGTGCCTTTCTCGTTACTATGGGCTGTAGTCATGGCAGAACATAAGAAATCCCACTGGGGAACAGAGGCACTTTACGGATACCTGAGTAGGCTAAGATGGGCTCGGAATCTATACGCCACTGTCAAACAAGTCACTCAGCAGCGTGAGGTATGTTTACAGAACAACCCTAGGACAGGTCCCAGAGTCCAGTTTGGCCAAATAGGGAAGGGAAACCATCCGGGACAACAATGGCAAATTGATTTTTCAGAACTTCCAAGAAAAGGGGGGTTTCGATACCTATTGGTATTAACAGATACCTTTTCAGGATGGCCAGAGGCGTTTCCCTGCCGAACCAATAAAACAAGAGAAGTGGCTAAAGTGCTGTTGCAAGAGATTATACCAAGATTTGGGGTTCCCGCAGTGATTTCCTCGGACCGAGGATCTCATTTCACTGCAAAGGTTGTTTCAAAAGTAAGCAGATTACTGGGTATAGATTGCAACTTCACACCCCATACAACCCACGATCAAGTGGTCAGGTAGAAAAGATGAATCACCTAATTAAAATGCACATTGTGAAGCTAGGCCAGGAAGCTAACTTGGCCTGGCCTCAGTCGTTACCGTTAGCCCTTCTCAGGATAAGAACAAAACCCAGAACCAAAGAAGGTTTGAGCCCCTTTCAAATACTCTATGGGAGACCATATAGTGTACAAGATGGGACATCCACAGAGTTGGGGAATGAAATATTGACAGATTACATGATAAATTTACAAAAACAGATCCGAGGGGTAGAAAAACTGGTTCTGGGAACAAGAGCTCGTGGGCTGGATGGACCAGTACACGAGATCGAACCTGGGGGTTATGTATATGTCAAGTCTTTTACAGATTCACCACTGAAGCCAAAGTGGGAAGGTCCCTTCCAGGTACTGCTGACCTCTCACACAGCCATAAAGATTAAGGAACAAGCCGCTTGGATCCATTGGACTTGAGTCAAGAGAGCTCCAGAACCCCAATGGACATCAACGCAGGCCGGACCCTTGAAACGTCGCCTCCAACGAAGAGATGGACATTAATGACATTGATAATCGTTACCATGCCGGGACTTTGTATTTCAGGGGGAGGGACACGGGATGTGAATACATATTCACGAAATCTAGAAACATTGGTAAGGGCTACTAATCTGTCAGATTGTTGGGTATGTAGTACCCTCCCCAAAGGAGAAATGAAATTGCCTCTATATGGGGTGGCAGCAAGCAATTGGAACTGTGCCAACGGAACCTGGCCCAAATTTTGGGCAAGAGGGGAAGATGAGTTGGACGGGTATTGTGAGAACGATGATAATATCTACCCCTTAGGACTCAGATTTGATTTACAAGTGTTGAAAGAAAAGCTCGTTGTATTAGTTAGCAATAACAATTGTACCTGGGAACACGGGGAATATAGACACAGGGGGCCGGTGAATAGGACAATAGCCTGGGGATGGAGCAAGTTCATAGCTAAAACTCAGATTTTGCATCAGACTGCGCAAGATGACACCACATTCAAGTTTTCAGACCTTTGGGAAAAGTTAACCTCGTGGTTACCTAACCTGGCTTGGCTTAAACAACTGTTTATCCTTCTAGTAGCAATACTTGTGTTAGGAATTTTAGCGTGTGCATTAGCTAGATGTCTTATGTGTTGTACCAGGGGGGCCAAAGATGAATACATTCAATGGAAGAAGCATCAGCTCCGTGAGCGAGTGGAGTCAGGGAAGTATTTTAGAAATCAGATGAAGAAGGAAAGTGTGTTATAGGCAATTGTAAAAGAATTTACAAAGGTGAAAGAAAAGGGGGGACTTGATTCAGAGAATTAATGGTTAAAGGTCGTTAGTGTAGATTTAGTACAGCTTGGCAAAGAACAGAGCTCGGAGCCCAGGAGCCCAGCATTCCAAGATAAAGAAATGGCCTTGTGTATAAGATAGCGGGAACAGCCTGCATGCTAAGGAGGAACCCAACTGTCTGGGTAAAGTGTCCATCTGGTCGGGACCAGTTTTGCGGTTTGGGGGCCAGCCAGCCCAGCATTCTAAGCCAAAGGTAAAAGTACACGGTGAAGAAGACTATGAGCCTTCCTCCAGAAGACCCCAGCCCACAACCACTGGGCGACAGTACGCATGCGGCGAGGGGAGGAGACTTATGATAATGAGTTCCTAGAAATAATTAGAATAGTAACGCCTTTTCTTAGAATCAATTATAATAACCCAGCCCACATTAATGAATATGTATGCTTTTCATCATAAATAGATGCTTGTTTTACGAGCCAGTGTGCAAGTTAGGAGGAGAAATCCCCCTTGCACCCGGCGCCGCAATGAACATACCTGCTTTATAACTCTCTGCGAGTTGTAGGGTTTGTTTCCGCGCGTCACTGGGCTCCCCGGTGGGGTCCAGTGTCACCTGTGGGGAGGAGGGGATGGTCACCTCGCGTGGCCGAGGCATGGGGAGAAGGGAGAGAGGTGTCGGTGTACATCCCTGACACCAGGGGCAAGGGCCAGGGGCGCGGAGGAAGAAGAGGGTCTTGGTGTAATTCAGGAGGAAGAGGTGCTGCGTCCTCTCCCTCCCCAACACCCTTCAGGCCACTGCAGGCTCGCTTGGGCTGTGAGGAGGGGGCGTGGGGGAGGTGATGGCGGGCAGCCCCATGGCAAGCACCACCCCCCACCCACCCTCCTCCACACCACCACAATCCCAGTGGCCTCACCCTCACCTCCTCAACACCCTCAGGCGGATGCCGGTGGCGATGGCAGCCAGAAGCCCGCTGGCCCACGGCTGCCGTCTAGTGGCACGGCCAGGGCACGCTGACTCTCTGGGAGGCGGTGGCTCCCTCGGAGATGGGGGGATCCAGAAGACGGGGGCGGCTGAGAGGAGGGAGGGCCGCAAGGGGCAAAGAGGGGCCTGGGGCCTGCGCTGGGGGCTGCTCGGCCTCAGGGCAGGCCCCACGGGCGCCATGGCAAAGCTCGGCCTGGCCACCAGCAGAGCCCGCCTTCTGCTCCCAATGGTCTTCGCCCTCATAGGTCGGGAGCGCTGTCAGTCTCCTCCCCTGAGGCGAGGCTGCCGCTGATTGGCCACAGGTGGGCAGGCTGCTGTGCGGCAGTGCTCATCCGTCACCAGAGAGAGTCACCGCTGATTGGCCGCCTGGGCCGTCACCCTGCCCTCCTTTGGGGCCCACCCTCCCCTGGGGCGATGCTCTCTGTTATTGGCCGCCTGAGGGGTCGCTCACACACAGTGCCCGCCCTGCCCTCTCGGAATCTTTTCTCTGATTGGCTGTCTGTTACAGTCAATCCCATGCCCTGTCCCCCTCCTCTGACGCCATTGGCTGTCCCGGGCCCGCTGCCTCCCCTCCTGGGCGGGCGTTGCCGGGCGACCGGCTCCGCCTTCAGGGCTTGATCCCTGCCCAGGGCCCCTGGGCCCTGAGGGAAGGCCGTGGGGCGTCCAAGACGGGTCGGGGCCTTCAACCTGTAAAAAGGAGGCTTTGGGCTCGGAAAGGATGGGCTAGGTGCTAACAGTGGCGCCTTGGACTCTGAAAATGAGGGGAACCCCTTGGTTGTGGCCTGAGCTGGCTTTGGTGCCCAGTAACTCCCCCCAGGACACCAGCCTCCTGTCTGGAGCGAGCAGCGTGAGGGCTGGAGCCTGAAGGCACGGGCCCGATGGACGCTGTGGGCTTTTTGTGGAATTTTTAGGGACGTTTTACAGGGGTGGTCCGTCCACGGAGGGAATGCTGCCTGTGCGACCTATCAAAGGATAAGAAGGGGAGTGCTGGTTCCCGAGGATGCGTTGGATAATGCGTGACCTGGGCCTGGCGTTCCTGCTCTGGGGTGAGGGGTGGAGAAGGGACTGCTGGGCCTTGGCCCCAGCTAGTAACGGAGCAGCAGCCGCTCGCTCACTGCCCCCGGCGCGATGGGGGAGAGCATGGGAAGGGTGAAAGCCAGACAGTTCCTGGGTTGAGGTAATAACTTCACTAATGGCAACAAAATAAAATCATACCAGTAATGAGAAATTGTAATGAAGAAGAAAATAGCACAGAGTGAGAACTAAACTTGCGAGACAGACAAGCAATGCAGCTGAAGGCACCACCGACCGAGCGATGCCCAGCCAGTCCCTGAGCAGCGCTCCCCTGTGCCGGCCTCCCCCCAGGTTTATGGCGGAGCAGGATGTCCTATGGCACGGGATGTCCCTCCCTTTGCTCCGCTGGGCTCAGCTGTCCCAGCTGTGTCCCCTCCCAACGCACTGCGCACCCCCAGACTGCTCGCTGGCGCGGTAGGCAGAGAAGCAGAAAGGGCCCTGATGCTGCGTACACGCTGCTCAGCAGTAACGAACACGTGCCTGTGTGATCAAAGCTGTTTCCAGCGCAAATCCAAAACGTCGCCTCATATGAACTACTACGAAGAAAATTAACTCTATCCCAGCCAAAACCAGCACAGCTCCCCAGAACAAAAGAGGATTCTGACGCCAGGAGAAATGGCGACTCCAGAGCTTTGCGGAGCACGGGTGCCTTTCCGTGCCCTGAGATGTCTCCGGAGGGGCGGGTCAGGCTCAGGCTTCTCTCCTCCTCCCCTCTGGGCTTTGCGGTCTAGGGGGGGGCAGCTGGGGCTTTGCTATCAGGAACAGCCTGGGTCCGGGGCTACTGTCCTGCAGGCGGTGGCAGAGGCCAGGAGTGACACTGTCCGCTCGGCACGCTCAGGGCGGTCCCCATGGGAAGGACACCATGGCACTGGGCTGCTTGTTCCAGCTTTATTATAAACTAAGTCGTATTCAAACACAGCCGTTCCCTAAGGCTTAGCTGACCTCTCTGTCTCTTCAGAGCCCGCAGCACAGTGCTCGAAGGGACCACCGTGATGATGTTGGCTGCTTCCTTGGTGTTCCCAAGATGAGCAAGGTCTGAGCTGCCAGGGACCGGACTGCGGGTTCAGCGTCAGTCTCCAAGGGCCTGAGAGCTGTGACAGAAGGAAACACAGCAGTGGTGAAACCCCGCTGTCTGCAGAGACCCTCCCGTGCCAGCCCTGTCTGTCTCTTTCTCTGGCCAGGAGGAGCAGGTGAGGCCATCAGAGCAGCTGGAAGCTGCTGCTCAGGAAGGCCCATGTGCCCCTCACACCTCCCTCTGCTCCTGAAGCAGTTCCCTGGAGCAGGGCCTGGGATGGCAGCACCCTGCCCAGGCTCTGTCCCGTGCCCCACCAGTCCCAGCCAGCACAGCACTGCCCCCGCTCACCGTTGCAGATATCCCGCAGCTGCCTCCCCTCTGGGTCCCTCAGGCGCCGCGCACCAAGCCCTAGGCACAGAGCTTTGTCAGACCTCTGCTCCCCAGTGCGCCTCGGCAGCGCGGCCCCCGGCCCTGCCGGCTCGGCTGGATGCCCTCCTGCCCCCCAGCAGGGCTGAGCGCGGGGATGGACAGTCCCCGAGGGCGGTGGGACGCAGCAAGGCTCCCGGTGAGCCCACCTGCCTGGGCAGCTGGGGGCCAGGCTGCCAAAAGTGGGACCCCGGGGGCTGTGGCTCACCGATGAACCTGACGGCTGCCTCGCGCAAGGTGGCCTGAGCGTTCTGCAGGTACGGCAGGCTCTGCTCCAGGTATTCTTCCAGCCTGCTCCTGTCCTGCAGCAGCTGGAGAGAGCACAATGGTATGGGCATGTCACCATCCCTCTCCAGTCATCTGGACACCTCCCTCCTCCCAACACCCCTGTTCCTGAGACCCCTCCCTCCCACTGGGTGCAGGAAAGGCCCTGGGGGGCTCTGTTCTTGAGGGCAGGGAAGGAGGATGCAGCTCCAGGCTGGAGCGGGGCAGGCGAGGCAGAGCTGCACAGCCCACACCCCAGACGCCGGGGGACACCCCTCGTCCAGCCTGGGCCCTGGGCCTCACCGAGTACTCGACAGTCCTCCACATCTTCTGTGGCTGCACCAGGTCTTTGAGCTCTTTCATCTTGAGGAGCTCGGCTGCAGCAAGGAGGGCTTCCCTGGATGCCTGCAGAGGGGCAAAAGCTGGGAGATGGCACCACAGTCTGGGGAAGGAGACCTGGCGGCCCCCTCCTCTTGGCTTCGTTCCTGGCACGATTCAGCCCTTGGGGAGCTGGGACATGCCCTGGCCTAAATCTCTGGGGGTCTCTTGGGCACGGCCTGGGGGGACAGGGATTGAGCCTCCAAGCCGTGGCCTCCAGCTGCTGCAGGGACAACAGGGAAGCCTGCAGGGACGCACCTATTCCCGCCTGGGGCCACGGGCAGGGCAGGGGTGGGCAATGTCTGTGCCAGCTTCTCTGCCCCTGCTGGCGCTGGGTCTGCAGGGGCCTTCCCCTGGGCTGCCCTGGAGGAGGGCTGAAAGGAGGCAGCGTAGCTGGGAGGGGACCCCCCCAGTGTCCCCTCCGCTTCTGCAGCAAGAGGCAGTGGTGGAGCGGTGCAGGGAAGGAGGGGAGCTCTGCCCTGTCCTCAGGGACTCGGGCAGTGGGACCCCGAGGTGAGAGACGCTCCCCCGGTCCCACTGCCAGCGGCTCTTGCCCTTGATACCCAGGGGGTCAGCACGCCCTTCCCTGTGTCCCTGGCCAGCTTTCAAATCTGTACCTCGGACACGCTGTCTGTCTCCTCACACGTGTGAAAGAATAGCGGGAGCAGGCCCCTTTGCACTTGCTCCTTCATCCTCTTCTTGTCCTCCCCCACCACAGTCCCCACCAGATCTCTGAAGAGGCTGATGGAGAGCTCTCGCAGCTGGCTGGACTCCTGGTAGGGAGAAGGAGAGGGGGACTTGAGAAGGAGCCCCTCCCTGCTTCCTGTGAGCATCAGCCCAAGGGCGTGAGCCTGGCAGATGGGAGGGGAGATGCTCCGGGGCCAGATTCTGCAGGAGGGAGAAGCCGTGCTGGGCTGCAAAGCCCAGAAGCCATCCCAGCAGAGCCCAGGGGAGCAGACCCTCCTCTGAGTGCTGCCCGTGGGGCTGGGCTGAGGGGCAGCTCTCATCGCAAGAGTGCCCATCTGCAGGGCTCAGTCTCCCACATCAGCCTTACAGCCTCAAAGAGGGGCAGGAGCTTCTCCTCCGCCAGCTGCACAGCAATGAGGCTGGCCTCCTTCCTCTCCAGGTGACCCATCACGTTTCTGAAGATGACCAGGACATTCATCTTGATATCGGTGGTGTGGCCATCCTGGATCAACTCCATAATGTGTGGCAGGAGGACCTGCATTTTTCTTGCCTGTACGAAAGACAGTTTACTTTGTATTTGAAACGGTCAAAGACCACCCCAGCAAAAGTGTCCCAGCCTCCGGTCCGGCGTCCTGGCAGGTGGTGGCACAGGCATCTCTGCAGCAGCCTCCTGGCAAGTGGCGGCCATGGGCACACTGGTGGGGACGCGGGAGAGCAGGGGTAGGGCAGGGAGGGCAGGAAAGCAAAGACCCCCCTCCCGTCCCCATCCCAGCCGCCCCCTTTTCCCGCAGGCCCGAGGAGGCAGATGGCTGGGGAACCCTTCGTGCCTGGAAAGCTCCCCAGGCAGCCACCGCCCCCCCCCCCCCCCCCGCATGGCATTTGGAGCAGTCATCCCACTGCCCGTCCCCCCGCCACAGCCAAGCCACCACCTCACCCACTGCCCCAGCCCCGGCTGCCAACGTGCCTCCTCTCGGTGCCGCCCTGCTCACCGTGTCACGTGTCTGCGACAGCTGGAGGAGGTGTCTGAGCAACAGGGAGGCTGTCACCAGGCTTGGACACCTCTGATAGACGGTACCAAAATCCTCGGACAGGAACGCAGCGGGGGCCAGCAGCTGAAACAAACACCGCAGTGAGATCCTGGCAGAGCCTGCAGGGCTCGCTGAAGGTGAGCAAGGCCTTTGCACTTTTGTCAAGGTAACTCACAGACAAGTGAAGGATGTAGGCCTTCTCTATGGCCAAGGCGCCTGGGGCGCGTGTTTTCCTGCCCTGGAGTTGACTGAGGAGCTCCTTTAAGATCTTCTCCAGAGTCTGAGGGACGGAAAGCATCACCTCCCACATCGCTGCACCATTGCTGCAAGCCAGAGCACTCTGTCAGTAGGGCCTCTCGGCCACAGCAGCGTGGCCGGGGACAGCCCTGCATGAGACGGACCCTGCCCCTCGGTCGGGATGCCCTGGGCAGCCGGAGAGGGCTGAGCTCCCTGTGGGGCTGGGAGGAGCGTGGTGGCTCTGGGCTGGCTTGGCCAGCTTTGACTGCTGCAGGCCTGGCTGACCCACCAGGGCTGGAAAGCGTGGTGGGATGGAGGGCCCCGCTCCACGGGGATGTCCTGCGGCATTCCTTGTGTCTGGCATCCCGAGAGTCCCTGACTTCCTCTCCCATTGGGAACAAGCCCTCATGGCTTTTGGGGCCAGTACCCGTCTCCGGTTGCAGAGAACTTCAACAGGCTCAGGAGCACTTTGGTGGGGTCCAGGTCAGTCAGCACGTCAAGCAGTGACTCCACGCTCTGGCGTGCTGACTCCGTGTTGATGTGTCCCAGGTTTTCCTGGATGCAGCTCATGATCTTCAGCACCTGGAGGAGACACAGGTGAGGATGGTGCTGCCACTGGAGCGCAGCCATTTCCTCAGCTGCCCTTTCCGTCCCTCTCTGCTGGCTTCAGGTGGCTTCAGGTGCCCGAGACACCTTGGGGGTGGGAGGGAGGAAGCGGGAGAGGAACAAGGCCTGACAGGGCTCAAGGGCAGGGCAATCCAACCACAGGGTACTTACATCCGCCAGCCAGAGGTCGGGGTATGTCATGAACAGATCCAGCACTCTTCTTGCCGCTTCCTTGTCAAAGATGCTGGAGTCTCTCATCGCCTCGATGAACGCAAGGACGATGTCTGTCATCTGATAAGGTGGGAGGTATTGTGCAAACCGCTATGGGAGGAAGGAAGGGAGCAAAGACGTCACACCGAGTCCCCGACGGTGTGTTTAGCTGGGCAGAGTGAGCAGTCCTGGCGAGAGATGCCGGCCAGTGCTGGTGGCAGTGCCCGCAGGAAAGCTGGCAGCAGGGGCTGCTGTCTCTGCAGGGCGGAGGATGAGAGCAGAGGGTCCCCAGGGTGAGGGGGGAGGCTTGGGCTCATGGGCACAGCGTTGCCGGCCCTACGGAGAACCAGGGCTCTCTGGTGGCCAGGAGGGCTGGAGCTGCTGCTGGGACACTGGCGTGCTGCCCCCGCATAGTCCCTGCGTGGGGACAGAAGGAGCCCTCTCACCAGGGACAGGGAGACCAGGGACACCACGGCAGCCCCACTGATGCCACATGCCTTTGCTCACTCAAGTCCTCTCGAGGCCACAGGCAAGAGTCCCAGTGGGGGTGGAGCTCCTTACCATGGCCCACTCTCTGGCGGTGTGAGAGAAGCATCCAAATTTCCAAGGGAAGTTTTGTTTTTTATTCTTTGTCGGTGAGTTGCCTAAATAGCGGGGGAAACACAGAAGAGTCTGTAAGACACAGCAGCTTTGCCAGCAAGCTTACCAAACTGCCCTGAGATCCGCTTGCAAGATGGCAGGACACAAGCGGTCAAGGAGACTTCTGGAGGGTGTCAGGAATAGCTTCTTGCTACAGGCACTGGAGAGACCAGCCGGAGTGATGCGCGGGTGGATCTGCTCTTCACTAATGGGGAAGATGTGGCTTTGGGACCTGATAATCAATGGTAGCTTTGTTTGTAGGGACCGCAACAGAGTGAGCGGGGTTCAAGATGCTGAAAGGAGGGAGGGAGGAGAGTAGCAGAGAACAGATCCTGGACATCAGGAGAGCACTCGGCTTCTGCAGCAGAACGTCAGCTGGGATGCTACGGGAAGCAGCTGGGAGGGGCAAAGGAGGTCAGGAAGAGAAGCAGAGCTATCAGGAGATGTCTGTGTGCAGAGGGACAAAGCCCACCATTGTGGGTTGTTTCTCTTACGTTCGTGCTGATCGATGAAATCGCTGAGGTGGCAAAGAGCAAAGTAAGCACCAGGGGTTGTCTCTTCTGTGGAAGAAAAGAAAAGCAGGAGACGTCCCAGCAGCGTTCCCAGGTTTGCAATCTGGAAGTGTTTATCTTTGATGGGGTCATACACTCCTGTTGGATAATGTTTCCAGGCCTGGGCGAGAGAGGCAGAAGAGCAGAAGGGTTGAGGGCAATCAGTTGGTGCCAAAGCCCTGAACCCAAGTGTGTGCCCAGGGCTGGATCCCTGCGGAAAAAGGGCTTTGCAGGGCCATGCCAGCCACGACTCCGAAAGCAACCGGCTGGGGAGCAGCCCCGCGTGGGGAGAGCTGCTGCTGCTCTGGTGTGCAGTGAGGGGAGGGGGCCTGGCTGGAGGGGGCCTGGACCTTACCGACATGCATTCAAACATTTCCAGGTGGAAGCTCAGGTTGACAATTATATCCAGGGCCCTCTTCTGCACGGCTACTGTCTCAGAGTCGGTGAAGTTCAGCAGCATCTGGGAAGAGAGAAGCTGCTGGTGTGCCCTGGCAGCAGACGCCTGCTCCAGCAGAAACAGCACTGCTGAACTCCTGGGCTGGACTCGCACAGCCCATTAAGGCTTCCTCTGATCTCAAGGAAAGCCTGCAGTTCCTGCCCTAGGGGAGCTCGCAGGCTTGGGATAAATGCCCCGGGCCAACCTTGTGGCCAGGCAGGAAGGCAGATGCCACCCTCTGCAGCCACTGTGCTCCAGAAGAGCCTGGTGGCCCAAGGGAGGTGGGCACCCTCCCTGCAGTGTGCTGTCTCTGCATGGCACTGAGGTTGGCACCGTCCACTCCAGAGTGGACACCCCCTTCCCTCCAGGGTGAGGAACAGCCCTTGTGCATGCCAGACCTGGAAGATGATCTGCACCAGCATGGTGACTCTGTGGAGATGACAGTTGAACACCAACTCTCTCACCATGTACTTCACGGTGTTCATGGTCTGCAAGGAGGGCAAAGAGTTGTGCCAGTGATTCCGCTGTCCCTCTCACCCCCAGGAGACTGCTCTGAACCCCCAGAGCCAAGGGAGGACTCCCGTGCTGCCTCGCGGTACCCAGGAGACACCCAAGGGCAGACAATCTGCTGGGTGCAGAGCAGCCTGCAGCACTGGAGGTGGCCAGGCCTACAGGAAGGGGACAGATGGAAGGGGGTGGGAAAGCAAAGCCGAGACCCTGCTCTGCCTTGGACCTCTGGTCATATCGCAGCACGGGGTGGGCCAGGGAGCAGCCTGGGGGGACTGGAGGCTCCTGGAGCTCACCCAGGTCTTACCTGATGGTAGAGGATTCTTTCCAGGTCCTGCATTTCCTCTTCAGGAGGAAGGAAAAAGACACTCGAGAAGCAGGTTTCTAGGAGGCTTTCCTCTTTACCCTCCAGCACTCTCTGCCCTGAGCTGCAAAGGGCGAGAGGGGCCATTTGGACACTGGTGCTGGGAGCAGCACTTCGAGGCCTCGTGCAGGTGGACAGGGACCTCTGGGGCAGGGATGGGCAGGTACCTCAGTTTAGCGATGACATCCATGGCTTTCATCCGCACTTCTGTGCTCAGTTGGTCCCTGGGCTCCTTTTCCAGCAGCATCTGCAGAGGACAACCAGGATGGGACCTGGCAGCTGCCAGCTCCCAGTGCCACCAGACCCTCGCCCTGCCCAAGCACTGTCCTCACAGGGGGGCCGTGCCCCCTTCTCCAGAGCTGCCTGGTGTGCTCTCACCTTGATGTTCTCTGGCAGCTCGAATGCATGGCAGAAGAAATGTAGGCACCGTAACAAGCTGTAGTCTGAGGCTGTATGGCACATCATGTTGATGCTGTCAAGAAACTCAAGCTTCTTGTCCTCGTCCTGGCAGCCGCGGGGACAGAGAGACAAACAGAGCGTGAAAGGGGCCCCCACGGCCATCGGGAGCGGAGCACAGCGGGTGCAGGGCCGTGTGGAAGAGCTGGGAGATGCAGCTCTGCCCAGCCAGCACACCTCCAGCAGCCCGGCAGCAGAGCCCCTGGCAGGAGATGCCGGCAGAGCTGCAGGGGAAATGGCCGCAGTTACCTCTTCTGGGCAGCGGACAAAGGCCATGATAAAGTCCATGGTTTCCTTTGCCTTTTCGTAGAGCGGTAACCATTCAGGATCTAATAAAGTAGGAGAGCAAGGAGAGCTGTAGAGAGGAGCTGCTGGCAGGGGGGCAGAGGAAGATCTGCCCTCCGTCCAGCCTCATGCCCGCTCCCCTGGCGCCTTCTTCCCACATGTGACAGGGCTGGAGGGTGCCCTGCAGATGGGCTGCCATGTCGGAGCACGGCGCAGCGGGGAAAGCCCCCGGTGCCCCGGGCTGAGGAACTGGCTTGCAGGTGGGCAGGAAAGGTCCCCCTCCCGCAGCATCGCTGCCTCCTGCCCGCCCCACTGACTCTCGCTGCCCGTGCCCCGGAGCAGGAGCTGGGTCCCGCCTGCTCTCTCCCTCCTTGGGAGAGGCTGTGCCGGGGCCCGATCCCAGCCCTGAGCAGCCCCGGCCTTCAGGCAGCACCATGCCCACCACCCATGAGATGAGACCCCCACTGCCAGCCTGCCAGGAAAAGGTGACTCTGGCCCGGAGCAGGGTGCGCTCGCTGGCCCCAGCCCTGCCCAGACCAACAGGGCCCCTCACTCACCCGTCTGCAGCGGCTCGACCATGGTCACCTCGTAGGGCTCCGGTGGAGATCTGCGCTCCCGGGGAGCCGCCTTCTCCTCCCAGGCCACCCTGGGGCGGCTGGGGGGTCTCTCTGCCATCCTGCGGGATGGAGGTAAAGGGGAAGGGGACGGAGGAAGCCTTGGCAAAACGCCTCGGCGCTGTGAGGCTGCCGGGGGCAGCAAGGAAAAGACACGGGCTGTGCTCGGGGGCTCTCGGCTCGCTCCGCTCCTGCCCTGTCCCGTCACTGTCCTGCCGGACACTGCGGGCAGGGGGCCGCAGCCCCGCTGACCACACGCAGAGCAGTGGGGTGTCACCGGGTGAGGTCACAAAGGGCCCCGCTGTGACCCGCCACCCGGGCAGGGAGGGGCAGGGCGCTCCCCGGGGGGGCATGGAACACATGGAAGCGGAGCATCCAGGAAAAGGGGGGAAAGAGAGAATAGAAGGTGCAGCCGAAAATGAGCCGGGGACGCCGGGGGCTCCCAGGCCAGCAGCCCTGTACCTGCCAGGGCAGCCTGCAGCAGGAGAAGCAGCCTGTTGCCCTGCCTGTACCGCCCGTGCTTGCCCGGCTGCTGGCGTCAGGCGGAGCTGGAGCACTCCCCAGTGCCAGCCGAGGGATGTCTCAGAGAGGGCAAAGAGGGGATCCAGCCTCCCCAGCCAAGGGGCTTGTTGGTCAGACAATAATATTTGAGAGGAGCCGGGTGGTCCCACTGGTTTTTGGTTTGTATTGGCTGCAGGTACTGAAAATGCCAAAGGGATCGGTTCATTGGGAGGAGTAAGTCGTGAGAATATTCCTCGACTTCCATCTCTCTGTGCGCAAAACCACTTCGAACCACACGGAAGCTGTAAAGGGAAGGTCTGGATTTGTCCTGTTTGTACGGACGGGCTAAGGCTCCTCCGGAGTTCAGAGCAGATGAAAACTGGCTGTGTCTCGCAGACCGGCGGCTGTGCCAAGCCCCCCTCTTCCCTTTACTTTCCCTGCTTGGACACATCTTGCATTCCCTGTACGCAGAGGAACATACCCTAACCAGAGGAGACCAAGTCCCAGCAGGGACCAACTGGCCAGGCCCCTTGCCCCAGCCCTGGCCAGCAACACCAGTGACCCGGGGACCCTTCCCCAGCCGAGGGGCCTCCTCTTGCCAGGAGGAAGAGGCCAAGCGGGGCAAGCAAGAAGGACCCGGGGAAAGCCCCAGCGGTGCCAGCCGAGGGACCGCTTCACTCATGCGCTCATCCCTGTCCCTGGGGAGGCTCGTTGGTGGCAGTGGCAGGGAGCCGGAAGCCCAGCAGGGCCTCTTGGGAGCCCTGGCCACAGGCTGAAAGCCGGCAGCCAAGATGTGGCACCGCTCAGGGCTCCTCACCAGCCCTGTGCTCCTGCCCTTGCCCCGTGCTGCCCTGCTGGACACTGAGGGGTCGGGGCCACGCTGGCACCCAGTGTGTCACGGAGGAGGTCACAAAGGGCCCCGCTGTCACCTGCCACCCAGGCTGGTTGCCACATCCACGCGGTGGCTGGCAGGCTACACACGAGAGCTGCAGGCACAAGCACCCGCGGTGGTGACTGCACAAGGCCGGAATGTCTAGGAAGGGGCACCTTTGCCTCGGGGAGGAGACGGCACGAAGGAGGGCACAGTCCCCACGGTCCATTCATGGGGGCAGCAGCTCTTGACCCTGCAGCCACCTACACCAGCCTCCAGCTTGCCCCTCCTGGCAGGGTCAGTGGCGCTCACCCCCTGTCCTCCTGCAGAACACCCTCTCGCTTTACAGTCTGCCCCCCCGCTGACAGCGGAGGAGGAGCAGACACCCCCCTGCCAGGGGAGGCTGCAGGAACTGAACTGCAGATGGCTGGCACTGCTTCTCCAGACCTTCCTCCTCTATTTGAGACAGAAAAGTCATAGCTTTGTCTCTCCTACACCTCTGCTTCCCACCGAGCTCTGGGTTTCATCTTCCAAAGAGGGGATGGGACAGAGGCACCCTCAGGAAGGCGTGGGCTGCCCAGGCCCTGTGGGGAAAGAGGCAGAGACGCAAAGACACCCATGGTACGAGGTCCAAAGTCGCCACAGGCAACACAGGCAGAGGCACGGGCAAGGAGATTTCTGGAGGGTGTCAGCAATAGCTTCCTGCTACGGGCACTGGTGACCATCTGGGGGCTGGAGTCCTACACCCGACGGCTCCACTGCCTGGGAATCATCACCCTCTAGGTGTACCAAGGCGGCAGCTCTTCATTAAATGTGCGGAGAGCAGCTTCCACCGGCTGTCCCCTGCTACAGCCCAACAGGAACAGCAGTGTCCTCTCCTCTGCCCATCTCCAGGCGCGGGAGGAGCTGCTCACGGACCCCTGGCAGCCAGCCCTGCTGCCTGCTGTGCTGCTCAGGGCCATGCCAACTGTCACCCTGCGCCCCTACCCGCATCACTGTTCTCCTGCTGAGGGACACTGCTCACCTCGTTATGTTCCCACCTGTCTACAACCAGCTGGTGCCAACTGTCTCGTGAGCATTCTGGAAAATGCTTACACGCTTTTTGCTCTCAACACCTGCTTTGGCCTCAATCCCCTTACCCAGATCATCAATAAGATATTAAACAAGACTGGCCCCAAGACTGAGCCCTGAGGGACACCACTGGTGACCGGCCGCCAACTGGATTTCACCCCATGGATCACAACTCTCTGGGCACGGCCATCCAGCCGGTTGGGAGAGGAGGGTTGGGGTGAGAGGGGGTTAAGGGAGGGTTAGGGAGGGGGAAGAGGGTTTTTGGGGGTTGGGGGGGTTAAGGGGGGATTTTGGGGTAGGAGAAGTGGAGATGGGGGGGGGTTGAGGGAGCGTTTACAGAAGGAGGCTAGGAGGGGGGGGGTTGGGGTGGGAGGGGGGCTTGTGTGGCTTGGGGGAGAGGAGGGGTTTTGGGGGAAGGGGGTTAAAAGAAGGGGGTAAGGGGGCAGGGGTTTTGGGGAGGGGGGGTTAAGAGAAGACTATTTTGAAGGTCCAGTACAGTGAGAAACGGGTCATTACAGGCTGTCTTCATATTACATATACTGCAGATCTAGAAGTTGCATTTGATTCATCAGGAACTATTGGAAATTTTAATTTATGATCATGAAGTGATAGGAAGTGCATTTAAACAACACCACCTGTCACTATTTCAAAGCACGTTAAAAAGAACTTCTAGCTATTGATGAAGTAGTATGACATACACTCTTTCATGTGCCTGTCAAGTGCTCTACAGGTGATCACATGGGAATGCTAGCACCACAAGCAGAATACGCTCTCGCTCCTCTGAGCCAGACTAACGGCAAAATGCGTAACTTGTGGAAACAGTCGGCCGCTCATCATCATCACCTACATTGACTTGCACTGCTCTGCAAAACAGGCCACTGCATCTCAAGCAGAATTTCTTTTTTTAGGTGTAGTGTCATAATACGGATCACAGTTTTCTGTAATTACTAATTTTCTCTAATAGACCAGCCAGTAGCCTTCCGATGCTCCCTTCACGTACAAAATGTGGCCATCGTTAGAGCACGATGGGTTAAATTCATAGCAACGACAACTGAATGACAAAATCTGAATATTAGTCATTTCTATCAGGGCTAGCAAAATGACATATCCATTTGTCAGCATCCACTTTAGCAAAGAGCTGCTTACCCAGGTCACCGGTGACTCCAGGGGTGTCACCTGCAAAAACCCAGAAGAACACTCCTTTGGTACGTCGAACGTACATCCCGCCATCGTCAACTCTTCCTGCAATAAACACGCCCCCATCACGTTGGTTTTCTACGTAGAGGTCACAAGTGACTGTCATGTTTACGCTACACAAGAAGCTTCGCGCTTTAAAAAGCAATGAATCGATCGTTTTGAGCAGGCAGTAGGTAGAAGAGTATTCCCTATTTAGTCCAGTCAACTTTTTGAGGAAAGATTTAGCAATCCTAATGGTGACCTGCAGGTGTAAGACGCGTGGGACTTGTCTAGACTCATTGTTTCCCACCTGTGAATCCATAGATTTTCTTAGGAGGAGCAAATCTCCTCAGAAACCAACAGCAAAATGAAATGTATTGTCAGCAATTTTCAATTAATTATTTAAAAAACAAACACAACCAAAACAAAAGCACACAGAAGGTTTGCAACTGCACAGAAAAACTTGCGGGTGTCTGCCACGTGAAAAGTTGCTTTTAGACAACTACATCAAACCCAAGGTTCAAGGTTACAGCACCACATCTGCTACCATTTGATCTTCATTTCTCTAGCGTTTTTCATACAGGACAAGTCTTAAGCAATCCAGACCTCTTGCCCAAAAGCCAAACCAAACTTTTTTAAGCAAAATGTTCAAATACGTTGAAATTATTTGATCTTCCTGAGGTGGCACTTCAGCTCAACAGTAAAGCACCACGTTATACATCTAATGACAGCTGCAAAGGAGAATAGAGTGAAGGAATACCAGAACAATCAAACATCACCTAGAAACTTCCCCCGCCCCAGGGCTGCACTACAAGCCTCTTAACAGTAAAAATTAAAGGCATTTTTTACCTCCATTAATCTACACTAAAATTGGAAATCTACATCCCCTTTGTGGACTTGCAACATGGATACAGCCACAAGGTCGCATATTTCAAAAGTTTCAAATTATCTATAATTATTTACAGAATGTGAAAAGACTCTCTCTGACATCAGCTCAGCTGATAACTACATCATATCTATTTTAGCAACTTTTCTCCCCACCTCTTACAAAATAGTAAGAACAACCCCAGATTCCATTCAAATGCAATGCTATTAGAAGTACCACATTCTTGGATACATATTCATTACACAAACAAGATTTCTTTTTTGCCTTCTTACGGACTAAACAAGAGATCCCCACATCTTGCTGAAGCCATTATAAAGCGATTGCAAGCAATGTAGAATGAGTCGAATAGGAATATATTCAGGATACAGCTAGCTTCAACAAAAGCATCAGGGCAAAACACTAACAAATTCAGGAGTCGAAACAAAAAGCTTTCACAAGCACAAGACTAAAATTCAAACTAAAATGAACTAAATAATTCTGAAATTTAATCATAATAAATCGCCACTGATGACTGAAGTCAAGTATCGTTCCACAGAGAAGCACAGAGTGCAAGATTGCTTCAGTATTTCAATAGCATGCACTAATGGTTGAAAACATCTACCTAGGGCGAGATGAGCTTTAAACTGAGGATGAAGCAAACAAGTCAGAGGGCCCGAAACTGAAGACTACCATTATGAAAAGCTACAGGTCAGTAGAACTTAAATAATCAACTGAATAGTCAGGAAACAAGCTTGGTTCCGAAAACAAGATGAAAATTCAGAAAGAAATGGAAGAAAATGAAATAATAGGAAGGTTTTAGGAATCTCAGTACAGTAACTTAACAACACATCCTGTGTAGCTGTTATAGGAATCACTGAATATGATCTACTCAACGAGGAAAAGTTGATTTTAGGGGGAATACGAGACTTTGCTTAACAGATGACTGCAGAAGAAAACCTCGGGTAACTGAAGAACAGCCCCCAGCTACAAGATGGCGATGGTCTTCCAGGCTTCAGAGCAAAGTGATTCCAACACTTGTCCAGGCCAGAAATTAGAAGCACGTTCTGTAAAAGCGTTTGGGGGATCAATGATGCAATTAAAGTGAAAAAAACCTGGCCAAATGGCTATTTTAAAGAACATATCAAAGAATTTAAGTTAGACTTGAAAATAGAAGAAAATGATTTAAGCATAAATTTGATGATTACTTACTATTACTAAACCAATTAGTGAACAGGTTCTTTCCCAAATGCTTTTTAATTTTAAATAAACACTATGCTAAATATGCTGCTTGATTCCAAATTACCATCATTACAGCTCCGAGAAGGAATTGCAATCATAACTATACTCTTACCAAACCAGTAAATCTCAGTTACATTTACCCCAAAATAAAACTCTCTTAAGTAGCAGTCGAATCAAACCCACACAATTCTAGGAAGCACTCAGAAGATGGCAGTCTGCAACAAATATAACTGAATTCACTCCCAGACTATTTCATTGATTCGAGATTGATCAAAATCACTAACAATCAAGCAAGACAACTCATAATCATCTGGGCCGGAAGGGACCTTCAAGGGTCGGACTAGATGACCTCTGAAGGTCCCTTCCGGCCCAGATGATTCCATGATTCTATAATTAGGCAATTTAAACTGAATAGATTTTTTTTTTTTTTTTTTTTTTGCTCCATCTAAAAGGCACCGAAACTCAGTGCACACTTTGAATTAGGATTTTGGTCTTTCTAGTCTGCCCAGCGAGATCTGTTATTCTGAAAAACCAGCTTGAACAAACACGTCCAGCGGGACATTAGGGAGAAAAATTCTAAGACAGTGCAGCGGTGGGTCTGGCTACCAAGAGACGTGGTGGACTCTCCATCCTTGGATGGTTTCAAGACTCCTTCAGACAAAAAACACCGTTGATCTCTTAGAGTTGGCAAGAGCTCCGAGCAGGGCTCAACGGCTTTTGGAAGTCCCTTCAAGTCATCATTTGTACATGTCTACAGAGAGTCTGAATGCAAAAGCCCTCTGTCTAAGAGAAATGAGGCTTGAAACAGATTAACTGATCATAAGGAGGACATTTCCCCAGATGTCGCTAGAAAATAGTATTTACATACCACTTAGAATTTCCCATGAGTCTGGTCTGCATCAGAAGCCCAAGTGATGGGTCGCTGAACCACCACCTGGCGGCGTGTGAACACATGATCTCCTGGGTCGGAAGCATTTACGAAGCACTCAAATACACCTGTCTGATCAGCAAAATTTGGGGCTTCACTGAAAGGAGGACCACCTGTTCAGAAAAGAAAACACGTACCAACACCAAAACTATTATTTTTCTTCTGTGTAGTCCTCAGAAATTTTGTCTGAAAATATTCTGCAGAATTTTCACTTACTCTATCAAAGCACAGTCTCCAAAGATGAAGTTTGGGGAGTTGCAAGGTGATTTTAGTTTTTAAGCAGACCCCAGTCTTTGCAAACATATGAACAAAGTTAAATTACTTCCTTTCCTATCTTCCTTCCTTAAGCTACTTCACTGTATTTATGAGCTGCATCACTTGCATCAAGAACTTTAAAGCTGTTAGTGACCACCCAGTTAAGACATAGAATTAAATACAACTCATTGCAAGTGAAGCACGTAGGTGTAAGTTGCTGGAGAAGCAGGTATAAATAAACAAAAATAATACAGATTACTTTGTGTCACTTCCATTAGAGGACCCAAACAACATAGTTTTTATTGCCTTTCTACATTAAGACTATATCTGTGTGTGAAATAAGTTTTTGGATAAGAGAATTCTGACTTACAAATATTGAAAACATCTCTGTAATTTGAAGGAAAGGGCTGAGGTGGTAGAGGCTCTGGGCAGCCACGTTTCCGCCCTGTCTTGAGTGTGGTTAAAGTGTAGACTTCATCTACGTCTAGATCTAAAGAAAAACTTCCCTTCCGCACCTGGAATTAAAAGAAAGCTCGAGTTGCAAAAAATCAAACAGGTAAATAACAAAGTACTCAAGTTTCTGAATTAAAGGAGGTCTCTGAAGTTCTGATTTAAGGCAAAAAACTCTCTCATCTTCGTGCCTCAGCATTTAATACCTCGAGGCTCTTTTAAATACCCCTTTCCCCCAAACTCTTTATTGCCTCCAAATAAGCTTGTCTATAGCTAGTAAAACTGCAATCAAATGGAGCTAATAAAACACATCCTAATTAGGCAGTTTAGGCATGAAAGGTTCCAGCAAAAAGGGAAGAAACACCTGGACCTGTAGACTGCATCAGAGAATCACAGAATGATATGGGGTTGGAAGGCACCCCTGGAGATCTTCTGGTCCAACCCCCTGCCAAAGCAGGTCCACCCAGAGCAGGTTGGGCAGGTTTTGAATGTCTCCAGAGACAGAGACTCCACCACCCCCCAGGGCAGCCTCTTCCAGGGCTCTGCCACCCTCAAGTTCCTCCTCATGTTTAGATGGAGCTTCTTATGTTGAAGTTTGTGCCCGTTACCTCTTGTCCTGTCACGGGGCACCACTGAAAAAGGTCCGGCCCCATCCTCTTGAAACCGACCCGTTAAGTATTTATTAGCGGTGATCAGATCCCCCCTAAGCCTTCTCTTCTCCAGACTAAAATGACCCAAGTCCCTCAGCCCCTCCTCATAAGAGGGATGTTCTAGGCCTCTAATCATCTTTGTGGTCCTCTGCTGCACCCTCTCCAGCAGTTCCCTGTCCTTCTTGAACCGGACACAGCGCTCCAGATGGGGCCTCAGCAGGGTAGAGTAGAGGGGCAAGATGAACTCCCTCGACCTGCTGGTCGACCTCGACCTGATGCCCCCCAGGATGCCATTGGCCTTCTCGGCCACGAGGGCACATTGCTGGCTCATGGTCATCCTGTGGTCCACCAGGACTCCCAGGACTTTCTCCTCAGAGCTGCTCTCCAGCAGGTCAGCCCCCGGCCTGTACTGGGGCAGGGGGTTATTCCTCCCCAGGTGCAGCACCCTACACTTGCCCTTGTTGAAGTTCATCAGGTTCCTCTCTGCCCAGGTTACTCTCCAGCATCTCCAGGCTGCTGGTGACCATACAGGTGGCAGAGCCTTCTGGTGTGTCAGCCACCCCTCCTAGTTTTGTGTCGTCACCAAACTTGCTGAGGGTACCCTCCATCCCTTCATCCAGGTCATCGATGAACATATTGAAGAGGACCGGACCCAGTACTGACCCCTGGGGAACACCACTTGTTACTGACCTCCAACGAGATTCTGTGCCGCTGATCACTACCCTCTGAGCTCTGTCTTTCAGCCAGCTTTCAATCCACCTCACTGTCCGCTCGTCTAACCCACACTTCCTAAGCTTACCTAGGAGGATGCTGTGGGAGAATGTGTCAAAAGCCTCGCTGAAGTCCAGGCAGACAACATCCACCGCCCTCCCCTCATCTACCCATCCAGTCATGCCATCCTAGAAGGCTATCAGGTTAGTCAGACACGATTTCCCCTTGGTGAATCCACGTCGACTACTTCTGATAACTTTTCCTCCAGATGCTTTGAGGTGACATCCAGAAGGAGCCGCTCCATCATCTTTCCAGGGGTGGAGGTGAGGCTGACCGGCCTGTAGTTTCCTGGCTCCTCCTTCTTGCCCTTCTTGAAGACTGGGATAACACTGGCTTTCCTCCAGTCCTGGGGCACCTCGCCTGTTCTCCAGGACCTTTCAAAGATGATGGAAAGCGGCCCAGCAATGTCTTCTGCCAGCTCCCTCAGCACTCGTTGGTGCATCCCATCAGGACCCATGGCTGTACGTTACTGTGCTCTTTCTTGGCCTTCCCCAACCAGAGGGCTGGCCTGAGCAGTAAAGCCTGAAAGCAAAGAAGGCACTCAGCAGCTCCGCCTCCTCTGCATCCTCCGGCACCAGGGCACCCGTCTCGTTCAACAGCAGGCCCACATTTTCTCTCGTTTTCCCTTTGCCTCCGATATACTTGACAAAACCCTCCTTCTTGACTTTGACATCCCTTGCCAGTTTTAATTCAAAAAAATTGTGTTAGGCAGGAACGAATTCTTAAAACCCTTTAACTTTTTGCATCAAAATTTTGAAAGCGATTACTGTGCAGTGGAAGAGTTAAACAAAGAAGCAAAATTATCCTAGGCCACAGCTCCTTGAACATGACCCTACAGGGGCAGCAGACACAAAACAAGAGAAGACGAGAAAGTTAGAATAATACGACTAATTGATATAATTGCCAAAAAGATTTAGATCAGGGATTTGTAGCAAATGCTATTTGGCTCGCATTTACGGTAATCAGATAAATGGATATACATGAACTAATTCCTCCATTCACGGTTACAAAAAAAAAAAAACAACAACAACAACAAGGAGAGGTTATTTTATCATGGTGGGCGGAAATTACTCAAACCTCTAAAGGGTATTCACAAAGTGCACTTTTCAAAATGTGAGCCGTATTAAATGAACTCCCGGCTCCACCATTACGGAGATCAGCTCAGTGTTGTACCTTTACTGGCAATTCTCTCGTATCCTTTCGCTCCAAAGACGTTATGAGTGAGGCTCCGCTCGCCACCATCTCACACGGAGAGATCCCACTGCCAGGCCACAGCGGCAGTTCTGAACTTCCACTTCTCTTGCTGAAGTCGGCTTATCTGTTTAAAGAAATGTTGTTTATGTGAGAGCTGCAGGCCATCAGATCTATATCAGCTGCCTCAGAGTCCTTTTTCTTTCTATCGTTCTGCAGGATTTGACTGATGACCAAAAATCTTGGAATTCCAGCTACCTGGGGAAAATAAGTACTCAGTGGAGGATATATAATAAAGAGCAGCTAAAAAGAAAGTGATAGCAATCACTGAAAAGCCCGATCGCTGACTCTCTGGTATCCAACATAAATACTGGGTTTAGGTGCTTTTTACACATTTCACAGCAAGACTCAGATGCTCGGAATCCAGTCAGGGAGTTTATAGAAGTCAGTTCCTTACTTGCCCAACTTTATGACATCGGTTCATCTTGAATTTATACATTGCTTTAAAAGGTCACAATTACAAAAAAATACTGCCAACTAAAATATTGAGACCGAGCCTTCCTGTTCCTGGCGGTTTTAAATGTATCTCCTGGAAATATTTTGAACTACATACTTGCAGATTTTATGAAATGCTGCAATCTTAGTATTGTGCATTATGTCATAGAATCATATGGGGTTGGAAGGGACCTCTGGAGATCATCAAGTCCAACCCCTCCACCGGAGTGGGTCTCCCTAGAGCAGGTTGCACAGGATCTTGTCCAGGCGGTTTTTGAATGTCTCCAGAGAAGGAGACTCCACCACCCCTCTGGGCAGCCCGTTCCAGCGCTCCACCACTCTCACAGTAAAGCTGTTCCTCCGCATGTTCAGGTGGAGCTTCTTATACTCAAGTTTGTGCCCATTTCCTCTTGTCCTGTCACTGGGCACCATTGAGAAAAGACCAGCCCCGTCCTCCTGACTCCCTCCCTTTAAGTATTTATAAGCATTGATCAGACCCCCCCTCAGCCTTCTCTTCTCTAGACTAAAAAGACCCAAGTTCCTCAGCCTCTCTTCGTAAGAGAGATGCTCTAGGCCCTTAATCACCTTTGTGGCCCTTTGCTGTACCCTCTCCAGCAGTTCCCTGTCCTTCTTGAACTGAGGGGCCCAGAACTGGACACGGTATTCCAGATGGGGCCTCACCGGGGCAGAGTAGAGGGGCAGGATGACCTCCCTCGACCTGCTGGCCACGCTCTTCTTGATGCACCCTAGGATGCCATTGGCCCTCTCGGCCACAAGGGCACATTGCTGGCTCATGGTCATCCTGTTATCCACAAGAACTCCCAGGTCTTTTTCCTCAGAGCTGCTCTCCAGCAGGTCAGTCCCCAACCTGTACTGGGGCAGGGGGTTATTTCTCCCCAGGTGCAGCACCCTACACTTGCTCTTGTTAAATTTCATTAGGTTTCTCTTGGCCCAGCTCTCCAGTCTGTCCAGGTCTCGCTGGATGGCAGCACAGCCTTCTAGGGTGTCAGACACCCCTCCCGGTTTTGTGTCGTCACCAAACTTGCTGAGGGTACCCTCCGTCCCTTCATCCAGGTCATCGATGAACATATTGAAAAGGATTGGACCCAGTACTGACCCCTGGGGAACACCACTCGTTACAGACTTCCAGCTGGACTCTGTGCCCCTAATCACAACCCTCTGGGTTCTGTCTGTTAGCCCCTTTTCAATCCACTTACCTATCCATCCATCTAACCCACACTTCCTAAGCTTGCCTATGAGGATGCTGTGGGAGACGGTGTCAAAAGCCTCGCTGAAGTCAAGGTAGACAATACCCACCGCCCTCCTCTCATCTATCCAACCAGTCATGACATCATAGAAGGCTATCAGGTTAGCCTGACATGACCTCCCCTTGATAAAGCCATGTTGACTATTTCTGATGGCTTGCTTTCCCTCCATATGCTCTGAGATGACGCCCAGGATGACGTGTTCCATCACCTTTCCAGGGATGGAGGTGAGGCTGACCGGTCTGTAACTTCCCGGCTCCTCCTTCTTGCCCTTTCCGAAGACTGGGATGACATTGGCCTTTCTCCAGTCCTTAGGCACCTCGCCTGTTCTCCAGGACCTCTCAAAGATGATGGAGAGTGGTCTTGCAATGACTTCTGCCAGCTCCCTCAGCACTCTCGGGCGTATCCCATCTGGACCCATGGACTTGTGGATGTCCAGCATTCTTAACTGATCCCTAACTTGGTCCTCCTCCACCAAGGGAAGATCTTCCTTAGTCCAAACTTTCTCTGATTCATCCAAAGTCCATGGCTCTTGGGGGTTGGCCCGAGCAGTAAAGACTGAGGCAAAGAAGGCATTCAGCAACTCAGCCTTCCCAGCATCCTCTGTTACCAAGGCACCCGACTCATTCATCAGCGGGCCCACAGCTTCTTTAGTTTTCTTTTTGCCTCCAATATAATTGAAGAACCCCTTCTTGTTAAGTTTGACATCTCTTGCCAATTCTAATTCCAAGGAGGCCTTGGCTTTCCTTGTTTCTTCCCTACATAGTCTAACAGCATCTCTGTAAGCCTTCCAGGTGGTCAGTCCCTTCTCCCACTTGGTGTAAACCTCCTTCTTCCACTTCCGTTTTTTTCAGAAGGTCCCTGCTCAGCCACCCAGGTCTCCTGCTTCCCTTGCTCGATTTCTTGCTCTTTATGAATGCACTGTTCCTGAGCCTGGAGAAGGCAATGCTTGAATATTTCCCAGCTTTCTTGAGCCCCATTGCCTTCCAGAGCCCTAACCCATGGAACTTCACCTAGCAGTTTCCTGAAAAGGACAAAGTTAGCCCTCCTGAAATCCAAGCTTTCAGTCTTGCTTATTGGGTTTTGTATGTTACCCACGATCCTGAACTCTTGTCTTCCCATGGTCACTGCAGCCTAGGTTGCCCTCAACCTTGATGTCATCCACCAGTCCCTCTTTGTTCGTCAGTACTAGGTCCAGTAATGCCTCTCCCCTTGTAGGCTCTTCCACCAGTTGGGTTAAGAAGTTATCATCAATATTTTGGAGGAACCTCTTAGATTGTATGTTCCTGGCTGTGTAGCCTTTCCAGCAGATATCTGGGTGATTGAAGTCCCCCACAAGAAACAAGGCCCGCGATTGTGAGGCTACTTGGAGCTGGTTGTAGAAGGCCTCATCAACTTCTCTATCCTGGTCAGGTGGTCTGTAATAAACACCCACATTAGTGTCCCTCTGTGGGACGAGGCCTGAAGAGCAGGACCCCGAGTACTGCTCAATTAATTAGCGGGGATGTGCTGGAACTTGTAGGCCAGAAACCATGGGAAACTGAAGGAAGTCATGACCATAAAAAGACTAAACAAGGGCCTGAAAACAGAAACTTGACAGATGTTACAACACTGAGATAAGCAAGTTCCAGACACCCTGGCGCCCTGCCAAAGAAAGCCTTAAGGACTATCTCCTCAAGATAAGATATGTTTGCTAGCGTGACAGTATATCGCTGACCAATCTGATGCAGCCGCGTGAGCAGCATATGTGCAAAAGAACCAATCTGTTTAAAACACACAGTCAATGTAAGCATATATAAAGAAATAATTGTATACAATAAATTGACATTCTGCTTGCATCAAGCTGTGTCCCGTCTCTCAATCGCCGCATCCCTCATATTGGCCTGCCCCTTAATTCTCACCCACAGGCTCTCAACTCTCTCATCTGACACCGGGGAAGAATTTAGGGACATCTCCTCACTCTCTATCCATTCCTTGACATAAAGGGCAACACCTCCACCCCTCCTCCCTCGCCTGTCTCTTCTGAACAACCTATAGCCCTCAATAGCCACACTCCAGTCATGGGATTCATCCCACCAGGTTTCAGTGATGGCCACTATATCCTATCTTTCCAGCAGCACAGTAGCTTCCAACTCATCCTGTTTGCTGCCCATGCTGCGTGCATTGGAGTAGAGGCACTTCAGGAAGGACAGGCTGGGCAGAAGGGGAGGGGGTGTTGCCCTCTATGTCAAGGACCAGCTGGAATGTATGGAGCTTCACCTGGGGATGGATGAAGACAAGACAGAGAGCTTATGGGTCAGGATTAAAGGGAGCACGGGGGCAGGTGATGTTACAGTAGGAGTCTGCTACAGGCCACCAGATCAAAGTGACAGCGAGGATGTGGCCCTCTACAAACAGATAGGGGCAGCATCGCGCTCACACGCTCTGGTCCTCATGGGGGACTTCAACCACCCCGACATCTGTTGGAAGGACAACACAGCAGAGCACAGGAAATCCAGGAAGTTCTTGGAATGTGTCGACGACAACTTTCTTCTACAAATAATAGAGGAACCAACGAACTGGGTTTTCCCATTCGAATGGGAAACACAGCTCACGTGAACTGTGCTACCACAGGGCTTTAAAAATAGCCCAACACTTTTTGGAAATCAGCTAGCCAAAGATTTAGAAGAGTGGGAACGCCCGCCTGGGACAGGAGTGGTATTGCAGTATGTGGACGATATATTACTCGCCACTGACACCAGAGAAACATGCCTAGAATGGACTGTGAGCCTGCTAAATTTTCTTGGACTTAATGGCTATAAAGTTTCTCCACAGAAGGCACAGATAGCCCAGCAGCAAGTGACCTATCTGGGATATGAAATCACCGCAGGCCAACGGACACTAGGGAAGGAGAGGAAAGAGGCCATTTGCCAGACACCTCGACCACAGACGCCTAAGGAACTTCGGACCTTTCTAGGAATGACAGGATGGTGTCGTCTCTGGATATGTAACTACGGACTCTTGGTAAAGCCGCTATACGGGTTATTAAAATCTAACTCAAAGAATATTGTGTGGAATAAGGAAGCAGACAGAGCCTTCCATCAGTTAAAAAAGAGGTTAATGGAAGCACCTGCCCTGGGATTACCCGATACTACTAAACCTTTCTGGTTGTTTTCCTATGAAAAACAAGGAACGGCCTTAGGAGTCCTAGCTCAGAATCTGGGACCCTATCGAAGGGCGGTGGCATACTTCTCTAAACAGCTCGACGGAGGAAGTAAAGGGTGGCCTAGCTGTCTCCGAGCAGTGGCAGCAGTGGTAAGAAACATCCAAGAGGCCCGTAAGCTCACCCTAGGCCAGAAAATCACAGTTATGGTATCACACACCGTCTCAGCAGTACTGGAAGTAAAAGGAGGGCATTGGCTTTCACCTCAGAGGTTTCTTAAGTACCAGGCTATCCTGATAGAGCAAGATGATGTAGAAATAACAGTAACTAATATTGTCAGTCCAGCCTCTTTCCTCAGCGGAACCGAAGGAGAATCAGTGACCCATGACTGCTTGGAAACAATCGAGGCTGTGTACTCCAGTCGAACAGACCTGAAAGAAGAACCATTGGAAGATGCAGAGGATTCCTGGTTCACCGACGGGAGCAGCATCGTTCAACAGGGGATACGCAAAGCTGGCTATGTGGTAACCACCACAGAGAAGGTAATAGAGTCCAAAGCCCTGGCCCCAAATACATCAGCCCAAAAGGCTGAGATAATAGCACTAACCCGAGCGCTGGAACTAGCCAAAGGAAAACGGATCAATATCTGGACAGACTCTAAATATGCTTTTGGGGTGGTGCACGCTCACGGGCCGGTCTGGAGAGAAAGAGGCCTCTTATCTACACAAGGGAAGCACATAAAACATGCTGAGGAAATTCTCGAGCTCTTAGATGCAGTATTACTGCCTACCAAAGTGGCTATCATGCACTGCAAAGCTCACCAAAAAGGGAACACCGCTCCGGAACTGGGCAACGCACTGGCGGACCGAGAAGCCAAAAGAGCAGCAGAGATGGGTAATGCAGAGGTACAATCCTTGGTCCCAGATGGTAAGATACAAATTGACGACGAACCTAGATATTCTAGGGACAATCACAAATTGATCAAAGACTTAAATGGGAAAATTGAAGGGAAATGGGCCAGAACCCCACAGGGAAAAATAATAGTGCCTTTCTCGTTACTATGGGCTGTAGTCATGGCAGAACATAAGAAATCCCACTGGGGAACAGAGGCACTTTACGGATACCTGAGTAGGCTAAGATGGGCTCGGAATCTATACGCCACTGTCAAACAAGTCACTCAGCAGCGTGAGGTATGTTTACAGAACAACCCTAGGACAGGTCCCAGAGTCCAGTTTGGCCAAATAGGGAAGGGAAACCATCCGGGACAACAATGGCAAATTGATTTTTCAGAACTTCCAAGAAAAGGGGGGTTTCGATACCTATTGGTATTAACAGATACCTTTTCAGGATGGCCAGAGGCGTTTCCCTGCCGAACCAATAAAACAAGAGAAGTGGCTAAAGTGCTGTTGCAAGAGATTATACCAAGATTTGGGGTTCCCGCAGTGATTTCCTCGGACCGAGGATCTCATTTCACTGCAAAGGTTGTTTCAAAAGTAAGCAGATTACTGGGTATAGATTGCAACTTCACACCCCATACAACCCACGATCAAGTGGTCAGGTAGAAAAGATGAATCACCTAATTAAAATGCACATTGTGAAGCTAGGCCAGGAAGCTAACTTGGCCTGGCCTCAGTCATTACCGTTAGCCCTTCTCAGGATAAGAACAAAACCCAGAACCAAAGAAGGTTTGAGCCCCTTTCAAATACTCTATGGGAGACCATATAGTGTACAAGATGGGACATCCACAGAGTTGGGGAATGAAATATTGACAGATTACATGATAAATTTACAAAAACAGATCCGAGGGGTAGAAAAACTGGTTCTGGGAACAAGAGCTCGTGGGCTGGATGGACCAGTACACGAGATCGAACCTGGGGGTTATGTATATGTCAAGTCTTTTACAGATTCACCACTGAAGCCAAAGTGGGAAGGTCCCTTCCAGGTACTGCTGACCTCTCACACAGCCATAAAGATTAAGGAACAAGCCGCTTGGATCCATTGGACTTGAGTCAAGAGAGCTCCAGAACCCCAATGGACATCAACGCAGGCCGGACCCTTGAAACGTCGCCTCCAACGAAGAGATGGACATTAATGACATTGATAATCGTTACCATGCCGGGACTTTGTATTTCAGGGGGAGGGACACGGGATGTGAATACATATTCACGAAATCTAGAAACATTGGTAAGGGCTACTAATCTGTCAGACTGTTGGGTATGTAGTACCCTCCCCAAAGGAGAAATGAAATTGCCTCTATATGGGGTGGCAGCAAGCAATTGGAACTGTGCCAACGGAACCTGGCCCAAATTTTGGGCAAGAGGGGAAGATGAGTTGGACGGGTATTGTGAGAACGATGATAATATCTACCCCTTAGGACCCAGATTTGATTTACAAGTGTTGAAAGAAAAGCTCGTTGTATTAGTTAGCAATAACAATTGTACCTGGGAACACGGGGAATATAGACACAGGGGGCCGGTGAATAGGACAATAGCCTGGGGATGGAGCAAGTTCATAGCTAAAACTCAGATTTTGCATCAGACTGCGCAAGATGACACCACATTCAAGTTTTCAGACCTTTGGGAAAAGTTAACCTCGTGGTTACCTAACCTGGCTTGGCTTAAACAACTGTTTATCCTTCTAGTAGCAATACTTGTGTTAGGAATTTTAGCGTGTGCATTAGCTAGATGTCTTATGTGTTGTACCAGGGGGGCCAAAGATGAATACATTCAATGGAAGAAGCATCAGCTCCGTGAGCGAGTGGAGTCAGGGAAGTATTTTAGAAATCAGATGAAGAAGGAAAGTGTGTTATAGGCAATTGTAAAAGAATTTACAAAGGTGAAAGAAAAGGGGGGACTTGATTCAGAGAATTAATGGTTAAAGGTCGTTAGTGTAGATTTAGTACAGCTTGGCAAAGAACAGAGCTCGGAGCCCAGGAGCCCAGCATTCCAAGATAAAGAAATGGCCTTGTGTATAAGATAGCGGGAACAGCCTGCATGCTAAGGAGGAACCCAACTGTCTGGGTAAAGTGTCCATCTGGTCGGGACCAGTTTTGCGGTTTGGGGGCCAGCCAGCCCAGCATTCTAAGCCAAAGGTAAAAGTACACGGTGAAGAAGACTATGAGCCTTCCTCCAGAAGACCCCAGCCCACAACCACTGGGCGACAGTACGCATGCGGCGAGGGGAGGAGACTTATGATAATGAGTTCCTAGAAATAATTAGAATAGTAACGCCTTTTCTTAGAATCAATTATAATAACCCAGCCCACATTAATGAATATGTATGCTTTTCATCATAAATAGATGCTTGTTTTACGAGCCAGTGTGCAAGTTAGGAGGAGAAATCCCCCTTGCACCCGGCGCCGCAATGAACATACCTGCTTTATAACTCTCTGCGAGTTGTAGGGTTTGTTTCCGCGCGTCACTGGGCTCCCCGGTGGGGTCCAGTGTCACCTGTGGGGAGGAGGGGATGGTCACCTCGCGTGGCCGAGGCATGGGGAGAAGGGAGAGAGGTGTCGGTGTACATCCCTGACACCAGGGGCAAGGGCCAGGGGCGCGGAGGAAGAAGAGGGTCTTGGTGTAATTCAGGAGGAAGAGGTGCTGCGTCCTCTCCCTCCCCAACACCCTTCAGGCCACTGCAGGCTCGCTTGGGCTGTGAGGAGGGGGCGTGGGGGAGGTGATGGCGGGCAGCCCCATGGCAAGCACCACCCCCCACCCACCCTCCTCCACACCACCACAATCCCAGTGGCCTCACCCTCACCTCCTCAACACCCTCAGGCGGATGCCGGTGGCGATGGCAGCCAGAAGCCCGCTGGCCCACGGCTGCCGTCTAGTGGCACGGCCAGGGCACGCTGACTCTCTGGGAGGCGGTGGCTCCCTCGGAGATGGGGGGATCCAGAAGACGGGGGCGGCTGAGAGGAGGGAGGGCCGCAAGGGGCAAAGAGGGGCCTGGGGCCTGCGCTGGGGGCTGCTCGGCCTCAGGGCAGGCCCCACGGGCGCCATGGCAAAGCTCGGCCTGGCCACCAGCAGAGCCCGCCTTCTGCTCCCAATGGTCTTCGCCCTCATAGGTCGGGAGCGCTGTCAGTCTCCTCCCCTGAGGCGAGGCTGCCGCTGATTGGCCACAGGTGGGCAGGCTGCTGTGCGGCAGTGCTCATCCGTCACCAGAGAGAGTCACCGCTGATTGGCCGCCTGGGCCGTCACCCTGCCCTCCTTTGGGGCCCACCCTCCCCTGGGGCGATGCTCTCTGTTATTGGCCGCCTGAGGGGTCGCTCACACACAGTGCCCGCCCTGCCCTCTCGGAATCTTTTCTCTGATTGGCTGTCTGTTACAGTCAATCCCATGCCCTGTCCCCCTCCTCTGACGCCATTGGCTGTCCCGGGCCCGCTGCCTCCCCTCCTGGGCGGGCGTTGCCGGGCGACCGGCTCCGCCTTCAGGGCTTGATCCCTGCCCAGGGCCCCTGGGCCCTGAGGGAAGGCCGTGGGGCGTCCAAGACGGGTCGGGGCCTTCAACCTGTAAAAAGGAGGCTTTGGGCTCGGAAAGGATGGGCTAGGTGCTAACAGTGGCGCCTTGGACTCTGAAAATGAGGGGAACCCCTTGGTTGTGGCCTGAGCTGGCTTTGGTGCCCAGTAACTCCCCCCAGGACACCAGCCTCCTGTCTGGAGCGAGCAGCGTGAGGGCTGGAGCCTGAAGGCACGGGCCCGATGGACGCTGTGGGCTTTTTGTGGAATTTTTAGGGACGTTTTACAGGGGTGGTCCGTCCACGGAGGGAATGCTGCCTGTGCGACCTATCAAAGGATAAGAAGGGGAGTGCTGGTTCCCGAGGATGCGTTGGATAATGCGTGACCTGGGCCTGGCGTTCCTGCTCTGGGGTGAGGGGTGGAGAAGGGACTGCTGGGCCTTGGCCCCAGCTAGTAACGGAGCAGCAGCCGCTCGCTCACTGCCCCCGGCGCGATGGGGGAGAGCATGGGAAGGGTGAAAGCCAGACAGTTCCTGGGTTGAGGTAATAACTTCACTAATGGCAACAAAATAAAATCATACCAGTAATGAGAAATTGTAATGAAGAAGAAAATAGCACAGAGTGAGAACTAAACTTGCGAGACAGACAAGCAATGCAGCTGAAGGCACCACCGACCGAGCGATGCCCAGCCAGTCCCTGAGCAGCGCTCCCCTGTGCCGGCCTCCCCCCAGGTTTATGGCGGAGCAGGATGTCCTATGGCACGGGATGTCCCTCCCTTTGCTCCGCTGGGCTCAGCTGTCCCAGCTGTGTCCCCTCCCAACGCACTGCGCACCCCCAGACTGCTCGCTGGCGCGGTAGGCAGAGAAGCAGAAAGGGCCCTGATGCTGCGTACACGCTGCTCAGCAGTAACGAACACGTGCCTGTGTGATCAAAGCTGTTTCCAGCGCAAATCCAAAACGTCGCCTCATATGAACTACTACGAAGAAAATTAACTCTATCCCAGCCAAAACCAGCACAGCTCCCCAGAACAAAAGAGGATTCTGACGCCAGGAGAAATGGCGACTCCAGAGCTTTGCGGAGCACGGGTGCCTTTCCGTGCCCTGAGATGTCTCCGGAGGGGCGAGTCAGGCTCAGGCTTCTCTCCTCCTCCCCTCTGGGCTTTGCGGTCTAGGGGGGGGCAGCTGGGGCTTTGCTATCAGGAACAGCCTGGGTCCGGGGCTACTGTCCTGCAGGCGGTGGCAGAGGCCAGGAGTGACACTGTCCGCTCGGCACGCTCAGGGCGGTCCCCATGGGAAGGACACCATGGCACTGGGCTGCTTGTTCCAGCTTTATTATAAACTAAGTCGTATTCAAACACAGCCGTTCCCTAAGGCTTAGCTGACCTCTCTGTCTCTTCAGAGCCCGCAGCACAGTGCTCGAAGGGACCACCGTGATGATGTTGGCTGCTTCCTTGGTGTTCCCAAGATGAGCAAGGTCTGAGCTGCCAGGGACCGGACTGCGGGTTCAGCGTCAGTCTCCAAGGGCCTGAGAGCTGTGACAGAAGGAAACACAGCAGTGGTGAAACCCCGCTGTCTGCAGAGACCCTCCCGTGCCAGCCCTGTCTGTCTCTTTCTCTGGCCAGGAGGAGCAGGTGAGGCCATCAGAGCAGCTGGAAGCTGCTGCTCAGGAAGGCCCATGTGCCCCTCACACCTCCCTCTGCTCCTGAAGCAGTTCCCTGGAGCAGGGCCTGGGATGGCAGCACCCTGCCCAGGCTCTGTCCCGTGCCCCACCAGTCCCAGCCAGCACAGCACTGCCCCCGCTCACCGTTGCAGATATCCCGCAGCTGCCTCCCCTCTGGGTCCCTCAGGCGCCGCGCACCAAGCCCTAGGCACAGAGCTTTGTCAGACCTCTGCTCCCCAGTGCGCCTCGGCAGCGCGGCCCCCGGCCCTGCCGGCTCGGCTGGATGCCCTCCTGCCCCCCAGCAGGGCTGAGCGCGGGGATGGACAGTCCCCGAGGGCGGTGGGACGCAGCAAGGCTCCCGGTGAGCCCACCTGCCTGGGCAGCTGGGGGCCAGGCTGCCAAAAGTGGGACCCCGGGGGCTGTGGCTCACCGATGAACCTGACGGCTGCCTCGCGCAAGGTGGCCTGAGCGTTCTGCAGGTACGGCAGGCTCTGCTCCAGGTATTCTTCCAGCCTGCTCCTGTCCTGCAGCAGCTGGAGAGAGCACAATGGTATGGGCATGTCACCATCCCTCTCCAGTCATCTGGACACCTCCCTCCTCCCAACACCCCTGTTCCTGAGACCCCTCCCTCCCACTGGGTGCAGGAAAGGCCCTGGGGGGCTCTGTTCTTGAGGGCAGGGAAGGAGGATGCAGCTCCAGGCTGGAGCGGGGCAGGCGAGGCAGAGCTGCACAGCCCACACCCCAGACGCCGGGGGACACCCCTCGTCCAGCCTGGGCCCTGGGCCTCACCGAGTACTCGACAGTCCTCCACATCTTCTGTGGCTGCACCAGGTCTTTGAGCTCTTTCATCTTGAGGAGCTCGGCTGCAGCAAGGAGGGCTTCCCTGGATGCCTGCAGAGGGGCAAAAGCTGGGAGATGGCACCACAGTCTGGGGAAGGAGACCTGGCGGCCCCCTCCTCTTGGCTTCGTTCCTGGCACGATTCAGCCCTTGGGGAGCTGGGACATGCCCTGGCCTAAATCTCTGGGGGTCTCTTGGGCACGGCCTGGGGGGACAGGGATTGAGCCTCCAAGCCGTGGCCTCCAGCTGCTGCAGGGACAACAGGGAAGCCTGCAGGGACGCACCTATTCCCGCCTGGGGCCACGGGCAGGGCAGGGGTGGGCAATGTCTGTGCCAGCTTCTCTGCCCCTGCTGGCGCTGGGTCTGCAGGGGCCTTCCCCTGGGCTGCCCTGGAGGAGGGCTGAAAGGAGGCAGCGTAGCTGGGAGGGGACCCCCCCAGTGTCCCCTCCGCTTCTGCAGCAAGAGGCAGTGGTGGAGCGGTGCAGGGAAGGAGGGGAGCTCTGCCCTGTCCTCAGGGACTCGGGCAGTGGGACCCCGAGGTGAGAGACGCTCCCCCGGTCCCACTGCCAGCGGCTCTTGCCCTTGATACCCAGGGGGTCAGCACGCCCTTCCCTGTGTCCCTGGCCAGCTTTCAAATCTGTACCTCGGACACGCTGTCTGTCTCCTCACACGTGTGAAAGAATAGCGGGAGCAGGCCCCTTTGCACTTGCTCCTTCATCCTCTTCTTGTCCTCCCCCACCACAGTCCCCACCAGATCTCTGAAGAGGCTGATGGAGAGCTCTCGCAGCTGGCTGGACTCCTGGTAGGGAGAAGGAGAGGGGGACTTGAGAAGGAGCCCCTCCCTGCTTCCTGTGAGCATCAGCCCAAGGGCGTGAGCCTGGCAGATGGGAGGGGAGATGCTCCGGGGCCAGATTCTGCAGGAGGGAGAAGCCGTGCTGGGCTGCAAAGCCCAGAAGCCATCCCAGCAGAGCCCAGGGGAGCAGACCCTCCTCTGAGTGCTGCCCGTGGGGCTGGGCTGAGGGGCAGCTCTCATCGCAAGAGTGCCCATCTGCAGGGCTCAGTCTCCCACATCAGCCTTACAGCCTCAAAGAGGGGCAGGAGCTTCTCCTCCGCCAGCTGCACAGCAATGAGGCTGGCCTCCTTCCTCTCCAGGTGACCCATCACGTTTCTGAAGATGACCAGGACATTCATCTTGATATCGGTGGTGTGGCCATCCTGGATCAACTCCATAATGTGTGGCAGGAGGACCTGCATTTTTCTTGCCTGTACGAAAGACAGTTTACTTTGTATTTGAAACGGTCAAAGACCACCCCAGCAAAAGTGTCCCAGCCTCCGGTCCGGCGTCCTGGCAGGTGGTGGCACAGGCATCTCTGCAGCAGCCTCCTGGCAAGTGGCGGCCATGGGCACACTGGTGGGGACGCGGGAGAGCAGGGGTAGGGCAGGGAGGGCAGGAAAGCAAAGACCCCCCTCCCGTCCCCATCCCAGCCGCCCCCTTTTCCCGCAGGCCCGAGGAGGCAGATGGCTGGGGAACCCTTCGTGCCTGGAAAGCTCCCCAGGCAGCCACCGCCCCCCCCCCCCCCCCCCGCATGGCATTTGGAGCAGTCATCCCACTGCCCGTCCCCCCGCCACAGCCAAGCCACCACCTCACCCACTGCCCCAGCCCCGGCTGCCAACGTGCCTCCTCTCGGTGCCGCCCTGCTCACCGTGTCACGTGTCTGCGACAGCTGGAGGAGGTGTCTGAGCAACAGGGAGGCTGTCACCAGGCTTGGACACCTCTGATAGACGGTACCAAAATCCTCGGACAGGAACGCAGCGGGGGCCAGCAGCTGAAACAAACACCGCAGTGAGATCCTGGCAGAGCCTGCAGGGCTCGCTGAAGGTGAGCAAGGCCTTTGCACTTTTGTCAAGGTAACTCACAGACAAGTGAAGGATGTAGGCCTTCTCTATGGCCAAGGCGCCTGGGGCGCGTGTTTTCCTGCCCTGGAGTTGACTGAGGAGCTCCTTTAAGATCTTCTCCAGAGTCTGAGGGACGGAAAGCATCACCTCCCACATCGCTGCACCATTGCTGCAAGCCAGAGCACTCTGTCAGTAGGGCCTCTCGGCCACAGCAGCGTGGCCGGGGACAGCCCTGCATGAGACGGACCCTGCCCCTCGGTCGGGATGCCCTGGGCAGCCGGAGAGGGCTGAGCTCCCTGTGGGGCTGGGAGGAGCGTGGTGGCTCTGGGCTGGCTTGGCCAGCTTTGACTGCTGCAGGCCTGGCTGACCCACCAGGGCTGGAAAGCGTGGTGGGATGGAGGGCCCCGCTCCACGGGGATGTCCTGCGGCATTCCTTGTGTCTGGCATCCCGAGAGTCCCTGACTTCCTCTCCCATTGGGAACAAGCCCTCATGGCTTTTGGGGCCAGTACCCGTCTCCGGTTGCAGAGAACTTCAACAGGCTCAGGAGCACTTTGGTGGGGTCCAGGTCAGTCAGCACGTCAAGCAGTGACTCCACGCTCTGGCGTGCTGACTCCGTGTTGATGTGTCCCAGGTTTTCCTGGATGCAGCTCATGATCTTCAGCACCTGGAGGAGACACAGGTGAGGATGGTGCTGCCACTGGAGCGCAGCCATTTCCTCAGCTGCCCTTTCCGTCCCTCTCTGCTGGCTTCAGGTGGCTTCAGGTGCCCGAGACACCTTGGGGGTGGGAGGGAGGAAGCGGGAGAGGAACAAGGCCTGACAGGGCTCAAGGGCAGGGCAATCCAACCACAGGGTACTTACATCCGCCAGCCAGAGGTCGGGGTATGTCATGAACAGATCCAGCACTCTTCTTGCCGCTTCCTTGTCAAAGATGCTGGAGTCTCTCATCGCCTCGATGAACGCAAGGACGATGTCTGTCATCTGATAAGGTGGGAGGTATTGTGCAAACCGCTATGGGAGGAAGGAAGGGAGCAAAGACGTCACACCGAGTCCCCGACGGTGTGTTTAGCTGGGCAGAGTGAGCAGTCCTGGCGAGAGATGCCGGCCAGTGCTGGTGGCAGTGCCCGCAGGAAAGCTGGCAGCAGGGGCTGCTGTCTCTGCAGGGCGGAGGATGAGAGCAGAGGGTCCCCAGGGTGAGGGGGGAGGCTTGGGCTCATGGGCACAGCGTTGCCGGCCCTACGGAGAACCAGGGCTCTCTGGTGGCCAGGAGGGCTGGAGCTGCTGCTGGGACACTGGCGTGCTGCCCCCGCATAGTCCCTGCGTGGGGACAGAAGGAGCCCTCTCACCAGGGACAGGGAGACCAGGGACACCACGGCAGCCCCACTGATGCCACATGCCTTTGCTCACTCAAGTCCTCTCGAGGCCACAGGCAAGAGTCCCAGTGGGGGTGGAGCTCCTTACCATGGCCCACTCTCTGGCGGTGTGAGAGAAGCATCCAAATTTCCAAGGGAAGTTTTGTTTTTTATTCTTTGTCGGTGAGTTGCCTAAATAGCGGGGGAAACACAGAAGAGTCTGTAAGACACAGCAGCTTTGCCAGCAAGCTTACCAAACTGCCCTGAGATCCGCTTGCAAGATGGCAGGACACAAGCGGTCAAGGAGACTTCTGGAGGGTGTCAGGAATAGCTTCTTGCTACAGGCACTGGAGAGACCAGCCGGAGTGATGCGCGGGTGGATCTGCTCTTCACTAATGGGGAAGATGTGGCTTTGGGACCTGATAATCAATGGTAGCTTTGTTTGTAGGGACCGCAACAGAGTGAGCGGGGTTCAAGATGCTGAAAGGAGGGAGGGAGGAGAGTAGCAGAGAACAGATCCTGGACATCAGGAGAGCACTCGGCTTCTGCAGCAGAACGTCAGCTGGGATGCTACGGGAAGCAGCTGGGAGGGGCAAAGGAGGTCAGGAAGAGAAGCAGAGCTATCAGGAGATGTCTGTGTGCAGAGGGACAAAGCCCACCATTGTGGGTTGTTTCTCTTACGTTCGTGCTGATCGATGAAATCGCTGAGGTGGCAAAGAGCAAAGTAAGCACCAGGGGTTGTCTCTTCTGTGGAAGAAAAGAAAAGCAGGAGACGTCCCAGCAGCGTTCCCAGGTTTGCAATCTGGAAGTGTTTATCTTTGATGGGGTCATACACTCCTGTTGGATAATGTTTCCAGGCCTGGGCGAGAGAGGCAGAAGAGCAGAAGGGTTGAGGGCAATCAGTTGGTGCCAAAGCCCTGAACCCAAGTGTGTGCCCAGGGCTGGATCCCTGCGGAAAAAGGGCTTTGCAGGGCCATGCCAGCCACGACTCCGAAAGCAACCGGCTGGGGAGCAGCCCCGCGTGGGGAGAGCTGCTGCTGCTCTGGTGTGCAGTGAGGGGAGGGGGCCTGGCTGGAGGGGGCCTGGACCTTACCGACATGCATTCAAACATTTCCAGGTGGAAGCTCAGGTTGACAATTATATCCAGGGCCCTCTTCTGCACGGCTACTGTCTCAGAGTCGGTGAAGTTCAGCAGCATCTGGGAAGAGAGAAGCTGCTGGTGTGCCCTGGCAGCAGACGCCTGCTCCAGCAGAAACAGCACTGCTGAACTCCTGGGCTGGACTCGCACAGCCCATTAAGGCTTCCTCTGATCTCAAGGAAAGCCTGCAGTTCCTGCCCTAGGGGAGCTCGCAGGCTTGGGATAAATGCCCCGGGCCAACCTTGTGGCCAGGCAGGAAGGCAGATGCCACCCTCTGCAGCCACTGTGCTCCAGAAGAGCCTGGTGGCCCAAGGGAGGTGGGCACCCTCCCTGCAGTGTGCTGTCTCTGCATGGCACTGAGGTTGGCACCGTCCACTCCAGAGTGGACACCCCCTTCCCTCCAGGGTGAGGAACAGCCCTTGTGCATGCCAGACCTGGAAGATGATCTGCACCAGCATGGTGACTCTGTGGAGATGACAGTTGAACACCAACTCTCTCACCATGTACTTCACGGTGTTCATGGTCTGCAAGGAGGGCAAAGAGTTGTGCCAGTGATTCCGCTGTCCCTCTCACCCCCAGGAGACTGCTCTGAACCCCCAGAGCCAAGGGAGGACTCCCGTGCTGCCTCGCGGTACCCAGGAGACACCCAAGGGCAGACAATCTGCTGGGTGCAGAGCAGCCTGCAGCACTGGAGGTGGCCAGGCCTACAGGAAGGGGACAGATGGAAGGGGGTGGGAAAGCAAAGCCGAGACCCTGCTCTGCCTTGGACCTCTGGTCATATCGCAGCACGGGGTGGGCCAGGGAGCAGCCTGGGGGGACTGGAGGCTCCTGGAGCTCACCCAGGTCTTACCTGATGGTAGAGGATTCTTTCCAGGTCCTGCATTTCCTCTTCAGGAGGAAGGAAAAAGACACTCGAGAAGCAGGTTTCTAGGAGGCTTTCCTCTTTACCCTCCAGCACTCTCTGCCCTGAGCTGCAAAGGGCGAGAGGGGCCATTTGGACACTGGTGCTGGGAGCAGCACTTCGAGGCCTCGTGCAGGTGGACAGGGACCTCTGGGGCAGGGATGGGCAGGTACCTCAGTTTAGCGATGACATCCATGGCTTTCATCCGCACTTCTGTGCTCAGTTGGTCCCTGGGCTCCTTTTCCAGCAGCATCTGCAGAGGACAACCAGGATGGGACCTGGCAGCTGCCAGCTCCCAGTGCCACCAGACCCTCGCCCTGCCCAAGCACTGTCCTCACAGGGGGGCCGTGCCCCCTTCTCCAGAGCTGCCTGGTGTGCTCTCACCTTGATGTTCTCTGGCAGCTCGAATGCATGGCAGAAGAAATGTAGGCACCGTAACAAGCTGTAGTCTGAGGCTGTATGGCACATCATGTTGATGCTGTCAAGAAACTCAAGCTTCTTGTCCTCGTCCTGGCAGCCGCGGGGACAGAGAGACAAACAGAGCGTGAAAGGGGCCCCCACGGCCATCGGGAGCGGAGCACAGCGGGTGCAGGGCCGTGTGGAAGAGCTGGGAGATGCAGCTCTGCCCAGCCAGCACACCTCCAGCAGCCCGGCAGCAGAGCCCCTGGCAGGAGATGCCGGCAGAGCTGCAGGGGAAATGGCCGCAGTTACCTCTTCTGGGCAGCGGACAAAGGCCATGATAAAGTCCATGGTTTCCTTTGCCTTTTCGTAGAGCGGTAACCATTCAGGATCTAATAAAGTAGGAGAGCAAGGAGAGCTGTAGAGAGGAGCTGCTGGCAGGGGGGCAGAGGAAGATCTGCCCTCCGTCCAGCCTCATGCCCGCTCCCCTGGCGCCTTCTTCCCACATGTGACAGGGCTGGAGGGTGCCCTGCAGATGGGCTGCCATGTCGGAGCACGGCGCAGCGGGGAAAGCCCCCGGTGCCCCGGGCTGAGGAACTGGCTTGCAGGTGGGCAGGAAAGGTCCCCCTCCCGCAGCATCGCTGCCTCCTGCCCGCCCCACTGACTCTCGCTGCCCGTGCCCCGGAGCAGGAGCTGGGTCCCGCCTGCTCTCTCCCTCCTTGGGAGAGGCTGTGCCGGGGCCCGATCCCAGCCCTGAGCAGCCCCGGCCTTCAGGCAGCACCATGCCCACCACCCATGAGATGAGACCCCCACTGCCAGCCTGCCAGGAAAAGGTGACTCTGGCCCGGAGCAGGGTGCGCTCGCTGGCCCCAGCCCTGCCCAGACCAACAGGGCCCCTCACTCACCCGTCTGCAGCGGCTCGACCATGGTCACCTCGTAGGGCTCCGGTGGAGATCTGCGCTCCCGGGGAGCCGCCTTCTCCTCCCAGGCCACCCTGGGGCGGCTGGGGGGTCTCTCTGCCATCCTGCGGGATGGAGGTAAAGGGGAAGGGGACGGAGGAAGCCTTGGCAAAACGCCTCGGCGCTGTGAGGCTGCCGGGGGCAGCAAGGAAAAGACACGGGCTGTGCTCGGGGGCTCTCGGCTCGCTCCGCTCCTGCCCTGTCCCGTCACTGTCCTGCCGGACACTGCGGGCAGGGGGCCGCAGCCCCGCTGACCACACGCAGAGCAGTGGGGTGTCACCGGGTGAGGTCACAAAGGGCCCCGCTGTGACCCGCCACCCGGGCAGGGAGGGGCAGGGCGCTCCCCGGGGGGGCATGGAACACATGGAAGCGGAGCATCCAGGAAAAGGGGGGAAAGAGAGAATAGAAGGTGCAGCCGAAAATGAGCCGGGGACGCCGGGGGCTCCCAGGCCAGCAGCCCTGTACCTGCCAGGGCAGCCTGCAGCAGGAGAAGCAGCCTGTTGCCCTGCCTGTACCGCCCGTGCTTGCCCGGCTGCTGGCGTCAGGCGGAGCTGGAGCACTCCCCAGTGCCAGCCGAGGGATGTCTCAGAGAGGGCAAAGAGGGGATCCAGCCTCCCCAGCCAAGGGGCTTGTTGGTCAGACAATAATATTTGAGAGGAGCCGGGTGGTCCCACTGGTTTTTGGTTTGTATTGGCTGCAGGTACTGAAAATGCCAAAGGGATCGGTTCATTGGGAGGAGTAAGTCGTGAGAATATTCCTCGACTTCCATCTCTCTGTGCGCAAAACCACTTCGAACCACACGGAAGCTGTAAAGGGAAGGTCTGGATTTGTCCTGTTTGTACGGACGGGCTAAGGCTCCTCCGGAGTTCAGAGCAGATGAAAACTGGCTGTGTCTCGCAGACCGGCGGCTGTGCCAAGCCCCCCTCTTCCCTTTACTTTCCCTGCTTGGACACATCTTGCATTCCCTGTACGCAGAGGAACATACCCTAACCAGAGGAGACCAAGTCCCAGCAGGGACCAACTGGCCAGGCCCCTTGCCCCAGCCCTGGCCAGCAACACCAGTGACCCGGGGACCCTTCCCCAGCCGAGGGGCCTCCTCTTGCCAGGAGGAAGAGGCCAAGCGGGGCAAGCAAGAAGGACCCGGGGAAAGCCCCAGCGGTGCCAGCCGAGGGACCGCTTCACTCATGCGCTCATCCCTGTCCCTGGGGAGGCTCGTTGGTGGCAGTGGCAGGGAGCCGGAAGCCCAGCAGGGCCTCTTGGGAGCCCTGGCCACAGGCTGAAAGCCGGCAGCCAAGATGTGGCACCGCTCAGGGCTCCTCACCAGCCCTGTGCTCCTGCCCTTGCCCCGTGCTGCCCTGCTGGACACTGAGGGGTCGGGGCCACGCTGGCACCCAGTGTGTCACGGAGGAGGTCACAAAGGGCCCCGCTGTCACCTGCCACCCAGGCTGGTTGCCACATCCACGCGGTGGCTGGCAGGCTACACACGAGAGCTGCAGGCACAAGCACCCGCGGTGGTGACTGCACAAGGCCGGAATGTCTAGGAAGGGGCACCTTTGCCTCGGGGAGGAGACGGCACGAAGGAGGGCACAGTCCCCACGGTCCATTCATGGGGGCAGCAGCTCTTGACCCTGCAGCCACCTACACCAGCCTCCAGCTTGCCCCTCCTGGCAGGGTCAGTGGCGCTCACCCCCTGTCCTCCTGCAGAACACCCTCTCGCTTTACAGTCTGCCCCCCCGCTGACAGCGGAGGAGGAGCAGACACCCCCCTGCCAGGGGAGGCTGCAGGAACTGAACTGCAGATGGCTGGCACTGCTTCTCCAGACCTTCCTCCTCTATTTGAGACAGAAAAGTCATAGCTTTGTCTCTCCTACACCTCTGCTTCCCACCGAGCTCTGGGTTTCATCTTCCAAAGAGGGGATGGGACAGAGGCACCCTCAGGAAGGCGTGGGCTGCCCAGGCCCTGTGGGGAAAGAGGCAGAGACGCAAAGACACCCATGGTACGAGGTCCAAAGTCGCCACAGGCAACACAGGCAGAGGCACGGGCAAGGAGATTTCTGGAGGGTGTCAGCAATAGCTTCCTGCTACGGGCACTGGCGACCATCTGGGGGCTGGAGTCCTACACCCGACGGCTCCACTGCCTGGGAATCATCACCCTCTAGGTGTACCAAGGCGGCAGCTCTTCATTAAATGTGCGGAGAGCAGCTTCCACCGGCTGTCCCCTGCTACAGCCCAACAGGAACAGCAGTGTCCTCTCCTCTGCCCATCTCCAGGCGCGGGAGGAGCTGCTCACGGACCCCTGGCAGCCAGCCCTGCTGCCTGCTGTGCTGCTCAGGGCCATGCCAACTGTCACCCTGCGCCCCTACCCGCATCACTGTTCTCCTGCTGAGGGACACTGCTCACCTCGTTATGTTCCCACCTGTCTACAACCAGCTGGTGCCAACTGTCTCGTGAGCATTCTGGAAAATGCTTACACGCTTTTTGCTCTCAACACCTGCTTTGGCCTCAATCCCCTTACCCAGATCATCAATAAGATATTAAACAAGACTGGCCCCAAGACTGAGCCCTGAGGGACACCACTGGTGACCGGCCGCCAACTGGATTTCACCCCATGGATCACAACTCTCTGGGCACGGCCATCCAGCCGGTTGGGAGAGGAGGGTTGGGGTGAGAGGGGGTTAAGGGAGGGTTAGGGAGGGGGAAGAGGGTTTTTGGGGGTTGGGGGGGTTAAGGGGGGATTTTGGGGTAGGAGAAGTGGAGATGGGGGGGGGTTGAGGGAGCGTTTACAGAAGGAGGCTAGGAGGGGGGGGGTTGGGGTGGGAGGGGGGCTTGTGTGGCTTGGGGGAGAGGAGGGGTTTTGGGGGAAGGGGGTTAAAAGAAGGGGGTAAGGGGGCAGAGGTTTTGGGGAGGGGGGGTTAAGAGAAGACTATTTTGAAGGTCCAGTACAGTGAGAAACGGGTCATTACAGGCTGTCTTCATATTACATATACTGCAGATCTAGAAGTTGCATTTGATTCATCAGGAACTATTGGAAATTTTAATTTATGATCATGAAGTGATAGGAAGTGCATTTAAACAACACCACCTGTCACTATTTCAAAGCACGTTAAAAAGAACTTCTAGCTATTGATGAAGTAGTATGACATACACTCTTTCATGTGCCTGTCAAGTGCTCTACAGGTGATCACATGGGAATGCTAGCACCACAAGCAGAATACGCTCTCGCTCCTCTGAGCCAGACTAACGGCAAAATGCGTAACTTGTGGAAACAGTCGGCCGCTCATCATCATCACCTACATTGACTTGCACTGCTCTGCAAAACAGGCCACTGCATCTCAAGCAGAATTTCTTTTTTTAGGTGTAGTGTCATAATACGGATCACAGTTTTCTGTAATTACTAATTTTCTCTAATAGACCAGCCAGTAGCCTTCCGATGCTCCCTTCACGTACAAAATGTGGCCATCGTTAGAGCACGATGGGTTAAATTCATAGCAACGACAACTGAATGACAAAATCTGAATATTAGTCATTTCTATCAGGGCTAGCAAAATGACATATCCATTTGTCAGCATCCACTTTAGCAAAGAGCTGCTTACCCAGGTCACCGGTGACTCCAGGGGTGTCACCTGCAAAAACCCAGAAGAACACTCCTTTGGTACGTCGAACGTACATCCCGCCATCGTCAACTCTTCCTGCAATAAACACGCCCCCATCACGTTGGTTTTCTACGTAGAGGTCACAAGTGACTGTCATGTTTACGCTACACAAGAAGCTTCGCGCTTTAAAAAGCAATGAATCGATCGTTTTGAGCAGGCAGTAGGTAGAAGAGTATTCCCTATTTAGTCCAGTCAACTTTTTGAGGAAAGATTTAGCAATCCTAATGGTGACCTGCAGGTGTAAGACGCGTGGGACTTGTCTAGACTCATTGTTTCCCACCTGTGAATCCATAGATTTTCTTAGGAGGAGCAAATCTCCTCAGAAACCAACAGCAAAATGAAATGTATTGTCAGCAATTTTCAATTAATTATTTAAAAAACAAACACAACCAAAACAAAAGCACACAGAAGGTTTGCAACTGCACAGAAAAACTTGCGGGTGTCTGCCACGTGAAAAGTTGCTTTTAGACAACTACATCAAACCCAAGGTTCAAGGTTACAGCACCACATCTGCTACCATTTGATCTTCATTTCTCTAGCGTTTTTCATACAGGACAAGTCTTAAGCAATCCAGACCTCTTGCCCAAAAGCCAAACCAAACTTTTTTAAGCAAAATGTTCAAATACGTTGAAATTATTTGATCTTCCTGAGGTGGCACTTCAGCTCAACAGTAAAGCACCACGTTATACATCTAATGACAGCTGCAAAGGAGAATAGAGTGAAGGAATACCAGAACAATCAAACATCACCTAGAAACTTCCCCCGCCCCAGGGCTGCACTACAAGCCTCTTAACAGTAAAAATTAAAGGCATTTTTTACCTCCATTAATCTACACTAAAATTGGAAATCTACATCCCCTTTGTGGACTTGCAACATGGATACAGCCACAAGGTCGCATATTTCAAAAGTTTCAAATTATCTATAATTATTTACAGAATGTGAAAAGACTCTCTCTGACATCAGCTCAGCTGATAACTACATCATATCTATTTTAGCAACTTTTCTCCCCACCTCTTACAAAATAGTAAGAACAACCCCAGATTCCATTCAAATGCAATGCTATTAGAAGTACCACATTCTTGGATACATATTCATTACACAAACAAGATTTCTTTTTTGCCTTCTTACGGACTAAACAAGAGATCCCCACATCTTGCTGAAGCCATTATAAAGCGATTGCAAGCAATGTAGAATGAGTCGAATAGGAATATATTCAGGATACAGCTAGCTTCAACAAAAGCATCAGGGCAAAACACTAACAAATTCAGGAGTCGAAACAAAAAGCTTTCACAAGCACAAGACTAAAATTCAAACTAAAATGAACTAAATAATTCTGAAATTTAATCATAATAAATCGCCACTGATGACTGAAGTCAAGTATCGTTCCACAGAGAAGCACAGAGTGCAAGATTGCTTCAGTATTTCAATAGCATGCACTAATGGTTGAAAACATCTACCTAGGGCGAGATGAGCTTTAAAGTGAGGATGAAGCAAACAAGTCAGAGGGCCCGAAACTGAAGACTACCATTATGAAAAGCTACAGGTCAGTAGAACTTAAATAATCAACTGAATAGTCAGGAAACAAGCTTGGTTCCGAAAACAAGATGAAAATTCAGAAAGAAATGGAAGAAAATGAAATAATAGGAAGGTTTTAGGAATCTCAGTACAGTAACTTAACAACACATCCTGTGTAGCTGTTATAGGAATCACTGAATATGATCTACTCAACGAGGAAAAGTTGATTTTAGGGGGAATACGAGACTTTGCTTAACAGATGACTGCAGAAGAAAACCTCGGGTAACTGAAGAACAGCCCCCAGCTACAAGATGGCGATGGTCTTCCAGGCTTCAGAGCAAAGTGATTCCAACACTTGTCCAGGCCAGAAATTAGAAGCACGTTCTGTAAAAGCGTTTGGGGGATCAATGATGCAATTAAAGTGAAAAAAACCTGGCCAAATGGCTATTTTAAAGAACATATCAAAGAATTTAAGTTAGACTTGAAAATAGAAGAAAATGATTTAAGCATAAATTTGATGATTACTTACTATTACTAAACCAATTAGTGAACAGGTTCTTTCCCAAATGCTTTTTAATTTTAAATAAACACTATGCTAAATATGCTGCTTGATTCCAAATTACCATCATTACAGCTCCGAGAAGGAATTGCAATCATAACTATACTCTTACCAAACCAGTAAATCTCAGTTACATTTACCCCAAAATAAAACTCTCTTAAGTAGCAGTCGAATCAAACCCACACAATTCTAGGAAGCACTCAGAAGATGGCAGTCTGCAACAAATATAACTGAATTCACTCCCAGACTATTTCATTGATTCGAGATTGATCAAAATCACTAACAATCAAGCAAGACAACTCATAATCATCTGGGCCGGAAGGGACCTTCAAGGGTCGGACTAGATGACCTCTGAAGGTCCCTTCCGGCCCAGATGATTCCATGATTCTATAATTAGGCAATTTAAACTGAATAGATTTTTTTTTTTTTTTTTTTTTTTGCTCCATCTAAAAGGCACCGAAACTCAGTGCACACTTTGAATTAGGATTTTGGTCTTTCTAGTCTGCCCAGCGAGATCTGTTATTCTGAAAAACCAGCTTGAACAAACACGTCCAGCGGGACATTAGGGAGAAAAATTCTAAGACAGTGCAGCGGTGGGTCTGGCTACCAAGAGACGTGGTGGACTCTCCATCCTTGGATGGTTTCAAGACTCCTTCAGACAAAAAACACCGTTGATCTCTTAGAGTTGGCAAGAGCTCCGAGCAGGGCTCAACGGCTTTTGGAAGTCCCTTCAAGTCATCATTTGTACATGTCTACAGAGAGTCTGAATGCAAAAGCCCTCTGTCTAAGAGAAATGAGGCTTGAAACAGATTAACTGATCATAAGGAGGACATTTCCCCAGATGTCGCTAGAAAATAGTATTTACATACCACTTAGAATTTCCCATGAGTCTGGTCTGCATCAGAAGCCCAAGTGATGGGTCGCTGAACCACCACCTGGCGGCGTGTGAACACATGATCTCCTGGGTCGGAAGCATTTACGAAGCACTCAAATACACCTGTCTGATCAGCAAAATTTGGGGCTTCACTGAAAGGAGGACCACCTGTTCAGAAAAGAAAACACGTACCAACACCAAAACTATTATTTTTCTTCTGTGTAGTCCTCAGAAATTTTGTCTGAAAATATTCTGCAGAATTTTCACTTACTCTATCAAAGCACAGTCTCCAAAGATGAAGTTTGGGGAGTTGCAAGGTGATTTTAGTTTTTAAGCAGACCCCAGTCTTTGCAAACATATGAACAAAGTTAAATTACTTCCTTTCCTATCTTCCTTCCTTAAGCTACTTCACTGTATTTATGAGCTGCATCACTTGCATCAAGAACTTTAAAGCTGTTAGTGACCACCCAGTTAAGACATAGAATTAAATACAACTCATTGCAAGTGAAGCACGTAGGTGTAAGTTGCTGGAGAAGCAGGTATAAATAAACAAAAATAATACAGATTACTTTGTGTCACTTCCATTAGAGGACCCAAACAACATAGTTTTTATTGCCTTTCTACATTAAGACTATATCTGTGTGTGAAATAAGTTTTTGGATAAGAGAATTCTGACTTACAAATATTGAAAACATCTCTGTAATTTGAAGGAAAGGGCTGAGGTGGTAGAGGCTCTGGGCAGCCACGTTTCCGCCCTGTCTTGAGTGTGGTTAAAGTGTAGACTTCATCTACGTCTAGATCTAAAGAAAAACTTCCCTTCCGCACCTGGAATTAAAAGAAAGCTCGAGTTGCAAAAAATCAAACAGGTAAATAACAAAGTACTCAAGTTTCTGAATTAAAGGAGGTCTCTGAAGTTCTGATTTAAGGCAAAAAACTCTCTCATCTTCGTGCCTCAGCATTTAATACCTCGAGGCTCTTTTAAATACCCCTTTCCCCCAAACTCTTTATTGCCTCCAAATAAGCTTGTCTATAGCTAGTAAAACTGCAATCAAATGGAGCTAATAAAACACATCCTAATTAGGCAGTTTAGGCATGAAAGGTTCCAGCAAAAAGGGAAGAAACACCTGGACCTGTAGACTGCATCAGAGAATCACAGAATGATATGGGGTTGGAAGGCACCCCTGGAGATCTTCTGGTCCAACCCCCTGCCAAAGCAGGTCCACCCAGAGCAGGTTGGGCAGGTTTTGAATGTCTCCAGAGACAGAGACTCCACCACCCCCCAGGGCAGCCTCTTCCAGGGCTCTGCCACCCTCAAGTTCCTCCTCATGTTTAGATGGAGCTTCTTATGTTGAAGTTTGTGCCCGTTACCTCTTGTCCTGTCACGGGGCACCACTGAAAAAGGTCCGGCCCCATCCTCTTGAAACCGACCCGTTAAGTATTTATTAGCGGTGATCAGATCCCCCCTAAGCCTTCTCTTCTCCAGACTAAAATGACCCAAGTCCCTCAGCCCCTCCTCATAAGAGGGATGTTCTAGGCCTCTAATCATCTTTGTGGTCCTCTGCTGCACCCTCTCCAGCAGTTCCCTGTCCTTCTTGAACCGGACACAGCGCTCCAGATGGGGCCTCAGCAGGGTAGAGTAGAGGGGCAAGATGAACTCCCTCGACCTGCTGGTCGACCTCGACCTGATGCCCCCCAGGATGCCATTGGCCTTCTCGGCCACGAGGGCACATTGCTGGCTCATGGTCATCCTGTGGTCCACCAGGACTCCCAGGACTTTCTCCTCAGAGCTGCTCTCCAGCAGGTCAGCCCCCGGCCTGTACTGGGGCAGGGGGTTATTCCTCCCCAGGTGCAGCACCCTACACTTGCCCTTGTTGAAGTTCATCAGGTTCCTCTCTGCCCAGGTTACTCTCCAGCATCTCCAGGCTGCTGGTGACCATACAGGTGGCAGAGCCTTCTGGTGTGTCAGCCACCCCTCCTAGTTTTGTGTCGTCACCAAACTTGCTGAGGGTACCCTCCATCCCTTCATCCAGGTCATCGATGAACATATTGAAGAGGACCGGAGCCAGTACTGACCCCTGGGGAACACCACTTGTTACTGACCTCCAACGAGATTCTGTGCCGCTGATCACTACCCTCTGAGCTCTGTCTTTCAGCCAGCTTTCAATCCACCTCACTGTCCGCTCGTCTAACCCACACTTCCTAAGCTTACCTAGGAGGATGCTGTGGGAGAATGTGTCAAAAGCCTCGCTGAAGTCCAGGCAGACAACATCCACCGCCCTCCCCTCATCTACCCATCCAGTCATGCCATCCTAGAAGGCTATCAGGTTAGTCAGACACGATTTCCCCTTGGTGAATCCACGTCGACTACTTCTGATAACTTTTCCTCCAGATGCTTTGAGGTGACATCCAGAAGGAGCCGCTCCATCATCTTTCCAGGGGTGGAGGTGAGGCTGACCGGCCTGTAGTTTCCTGGCTCCTCCTTCTTGCCCTTCTTGAAGACTGGGATAACACTGGCTTTCCTCCAGTCCTGGGGCACCTCGCCTGTTCTCCAGGACCTTTCAAAGATGATGGAAAGCGGCCCAGCAATGTCTTCTGCCAGCTCCCTCAGCACTCGTTGGTGCATCCCATCAGGACCCATGGCTGTACGTTACTGTGCTCTTTCTTGGCCTTCCCCAACCAGAGGGCTGGCCTGAGCAGTAAAGCCTGAAAGCAAAGAAGGCACTCAGCAGCTCCGCCTCCTCTGCATCCTCCGGCACCAGGGCACCCGTCTCGTTCAACAGCAGGCCCACATTTTCTCTCGTTTTCCCTTTGCCTCCGATATACTTGACAAAACCCTCCTTCTTGACTTTGACATCCCTTGCCAGTTTTAATTCAAAAAAATTGTGTTAGGCAGGAACGAATTCTTAAAACCCTTTAACTTTTTGCATCAAAATTTTGAAAGCGATTACTGTGCAGTGGAAGAGTTAAACAAAGAAGCAAAATTATCCTAGGCCACAGCTCCTTGAACATGACCCTACAGGGGCAGCAGACACAAAACAAGAGAAGACGAGAAAGTTAGAATAATACGACTAATTGATATAATTGCCAAAAAGATTTAGATCAGGGATTTGTAGCAAATGCTATTTGGCTCGCATTTACGGTAATCAGATAAATGGATATACATGAACTAATTCCTCCATTCACGGTTACAAAAAAAAAAAAACAACAACAACAACAAGGAGAGGTTATTTTATCATGGTGGGCGGAAATTACTCAAACCTCTAAAGGGTATTCACAAAGTGCACTTTTCAAAATGTGAGCCGTATTAAATGAACTCCCGGCTCCACCATTACGGAGATCAGCTCAGTGTTGTACCTTTACTGGCAATTCTCTCGTATCCTTTCGCTCCAAAGACGTTATGAGTGAGGCTCCGCTCGCCACCATCTCACACGGAGAGATCCCACTGCCAGGCCACAGCGGCAGTTCTGAACTTCCACTTCTCTTGCTGAAGTCGGCTTATCTGTTTAAAGAAATGTTGTTTATGTGAGAGCTGCAGGCCATCAGATCTATATCAGCTGCCTCAGAGTCCTTTTTCTTTCTATCGTTCTGCAGGATTTGACTGATGACCAAAAATCTTGGAATTCCAGCTACCTGGGGAAAATAAGTACTCAGTGGAGGATATATAATAAAGAGCAGCTAAAAAGAAAGTGATAGCAATCACTGAAAAGCCCGATCGCTGACTCTCTGGTATCCAACATAAATACTGGGTTTAGGTGCTTTTTACACATTTCACAGCAAGACTCAGATGCTCGGAATCCAGTCAGGGAGTTTATAGAAGTCAGTTCCTTACTTGCCCAACTTTATGACATCGGTTCATCTTGAATTTATACATTGCTTTAAAAGGTCACAATTACAAAAAAATACTGCCAACTAAAATATTGAGACCGAGCCTTCCTGTTCCTGGCGGTTTTAAATGTATCTCCTGGAAATATTTTGAACTACATACTTGCAGATTTTATGAAATGCTGCAATCTTAGTATTGTGCATTATGTCATAGAATCATATGGGGTTGGAAGGGACCTCTGGAGATCATCAAGTCCAACCCCTCCACCGGAGTGGGTCTCCCTAGAGCAGGTTGCACAGGATCTTGTCCAGGCGGTTTTTGAATGTCTCCAGAGAAGGAGACTCCACCACCCCTCTGGGCAGCCCGTTCCAGCGCTCCACCACTCTCACAGTAAAGCTGTTCCTCCGCATGTTCAGGTGGAGCTTCTTATACTCAAGTTTGTGCCCATTTCCTCTTGTCCTGTCGCTGGGCACCATTGAGAAAAGACCAGCCCCGTCCTCCTGACTCCCTCCCTTTAAGTATTTATAAGCATTGATCAGACCCCCCCTCAGCCTTCTCTTCTTTAGACTAAAAAGACCCAAGTTCCTCAGCCTCTCTTCGTAAGAGAGATGCTCTAGGCCCTTAATCACCTTTGTGGCCCTTTGCTGTACCCTCTCCAGCAGTTCCCTGTCCTTCTTGAACTGAGGGGCCCAGAACTGGACACGGTATTCCAGATGGGGCCTCACCGGGGCAGAGTAGAGGGGCAGGATGACCTCCCTCGACCTGCTGGCCACGCTCTTCTTGATGCACCCTAGGATGCCATTGGCCCTCTCGGCCACAAGGGCACATTGCTGGCTCATGGTCATCCTGTTATCCACAAGAACTCCCAGGTCTTTTTCCTCAGAGCTGCTCTCCAGCAGGTCAGTCCCCAACCTGTACTGGGGCAGGGGGTTATTTCTCCCCAGGTGCAGCACCCTACACTTGCTCTTGTTAAATTTCATTAGGTTTCTCTTGGCCCAGCTCTCCAGTCTGTCCAGGTCTCGCTGGATGGCAGCACAGCCTTCTAGGGTGTCAGACACCCCTCCCGGTTTTGTGTCGTCACCAAACTTGCTGAGGGTACCCTCCGTCCCTTCATCCAGGTCATCGATGAACATATTGAAAAGGATTGGACCCAGTACTGACCCCTGGGGAACACCACTCGTTACAGACTTCCAGCTGGACTCTGTGCCCCTAATCACAACCCTCTGGGTTCTGTCTGTTAGCCCCTTTTCAATCCACTTACCTATCCATCCATCTAACCCACACTTCCTAAGCTTGCCTATGAGGATGCTGTGGGAGACGGTGTCAAAAGCCTCGCTGAAGTCAAGGTAGACAATACCCACCGCCCTCCTCTCATCTATCCAACCAGTCATGACATCATAGAAGGCTATCAGGTTAGCCTGACATGACCTCCCCTTGATAAAGCCATGTTGACTATTTCTGATGGCTTGCTTTCCCTCCATATGCTCTGAGATGACGCCCAGGATGACGTGTTCCATCACCTTTCCAGGGATGGAGGTGAGGCTGACCGGTCTGTAACTTCCCGGCTCCTCCTTCTTGCCCTTTCCGAAGACTGGGATGACATTGGCCTTTCTCCAGTCCTTAGGCACCTCGCCTGTTCTCCAGGACCTCTCAAAGATGATGGAGAGTGGTCTTGCAATGACTTCTGCCAGCTCCCTCAGCACTCTCGGGCGTATCCCATCTGGACCCATGGACTTGTGGATGTCCAGCATTCTTAACTGATCCCTAACTTGGTCCTCCTCCACCAAGGGAAGATCTTCCTTAGTCCAAACTTTCTCTGATTCATCCAAAGTCCATGGCTCTTGGGGGTTGGCCCGAGCAGTAAAGACTGAGGCAAAGAAGGCATTCAGCAACTCAGCCTTCCCAGCATCCTCTGTTACCAAGGCACCCGACTCATTCATCAGCGGGCCCACAGCTTCTTTAGTTTTCTTTTTGCCTCCAATATAATTGAAGAACCCCTTCTTGTTAAGTTTGACATCTCTTGCCAATTCTAATTCCAAGGAGGCCTTGGCTTTCCTTGTTTCTTCCCTACATAGTCTAACAGCATCTCTGTAAGCCTTCCAGGTGGTCAGTCCCTTCTCCCACTTGGTGTAAACCTCCTTCTTCCACTTCCGTTTTTTTCAGAAGGTCCCTGCTCAGCCACCCAGGTCTCCTGCTTCCCTTGCTCGATTTCTTGCTCTTTATGAATGCACTGTTCCTGAGCCTGGAGAAGGCAATGCTTGAATATTTCCCAGCTTTCTTGAGCCCCATTGCCTTCCAGAGCCCTAACCCATGGAACTTCACCTAGCAGTTTCCTGAAAAGGACAAAGTTAGCCCTCCTGAAATCCAAGCTTTCAGTCTTGCTTATTGGGTTTTGTATGTTACCCACGATCCTGAACTCTTGTCTTCCCATGGTCACTGCAGCCTAGGTTGCCCTCAACCTTGATGTCATCCACCAGTCCCTCTTTGTTCGTCAGTACTAGGTCCAGTAATGCCTCTCCCCTTGTAGGCTCTTCCACCAGTTGGGTTAAGAAGTTATCATCAATATTTTGGAGGAACCTCTTAGATTGTATGTTCCTGGCTGTGTAGCCTTTCCAGCAGATATCTGGGTGATTGAAGTCCCCCACAAGAAACAAGGCCCGCGATTGTGAGGCTACTTGGAGCTGGTTGTAGAAGGCCTCATCAACTTCTCTATCCTGGTCAGGTGGTCTGTAATAAACACCCACATTAGTGTCCCTCTGTGGGACGAGGCCTGAAGAGCAGGACCCCGAGTACTGCTCAATTAATTAGCGGGGATGTGCTGGAACTTGTAGGCCAGAAACCATGGGAAACTGAAGGAAGTCATGACCATAAAAAGACTAAACAAGGGCCTGAAAACAGAAACTTGACAGATGTTACAACACTGAGATAAGCAAGTTCCAGACACCCTGGCGCCCTGCCAAAGAAAGCCTTAAGGACTATCTCCTCAAGATAAGATATGTTTGCTAGCGTGACAGTATATCGCTGACCAATCTGATGCAGCCGCGTGAGCAGCATATGTGCAAAAGAACCAATCTGTTTAAAACACACAGTCAATGTAAGCATATATAAAGAAATAATTGTATACAATAAATTGACATTCTGCTTGCATCAAGCTGTGTCCCGTCTCTCAATCGCCGCATCCCTCATATTGGCCTGCCCCTTAATTCTCACCCACAGGCTCTCAACTCTCTCATCTGACACCGGGGAAGAATTTAGGGACATCTCCTCACTCTCTATCCATTCCTTGACATAAAGGGCAACACCTCCACCCCTCCTCCCTCGCCTGTCTCTTCTGAACAACCTATAGCCCTCAATAGCCACACTCCAGTCATGGGATTCATCCCACCAGGTTTCAGTGATGGCCACTATATCCTATCTTTCCAGCAGCACAGTAGCTTCCAACTCATCCTGTTTGCTGCCCATGCTGCGTGCATTGGAGTAGAGGCACTTCAGGAAGGACAGGCTGGGCAGAAGGGGAGGGGGTGTTGCCCTCTATGTCAAGGACCAGCTGGAATGTATGGAGCTTCACCTGGGGATGGATGAAGACAAGACAGAGAGCTTATGGGTCAGGATTAAAGGGAGCACGGGGGCAGGTGATGTTACAGTAGGAGTCTGCTACAGGCCACCAGATCAAAGTGACAGCGAGGATGTGGCCCTCTACAAACAGATAGGGGCAGCATCGCGCTCACACGCTCTGGTCCTCATGGGGGACTTCAACCACCCCGACATCTGTTGGAAGGACAACACAGCAGAGCACAGGAAATCCAGGAAGTTCTTGGAATGTGTCGACGACAACTTTCTTCTACAAATAATAGAGGAACCAACGAACTGGGTTTTCCCATTCGAATGGGAAACACAGCTCACGTGAACTGTGCTACCACAGGGCTTTAAAAATAGCCCAACACTTTTTGGAAATCAGCTAGCCAAAGATTTAGAAGAGTGGGAACGCCCGCCTGGGACAGGAGTGGTATTGCAGTATGTGGACGATATATTACTCGCCACTGACACCAGAGAAACATGCCTAGAATGGACTGTGAGCCTGCTAAATTTTCTTGGACTTAATGGCTATAAAGTTTCTCCACAGAAGGCACAGATAGCCCAGCAGCAAGTGACCTATCTGGGATATGAAATCACCGCAGGCCAACGGACACTAGGGAAGGAGAGGAAAGAGGCCATTTGCCAGACACCTCGACCACAGACGCCTAAGGAACTTCGGACCTTTCTAGGAATGACAGGATGGTGTCGTCTCTGGATATGTAACTACGGACTCTTGGTAAAGCCGCTATACGGGTTATTAAAATCTAACTCAAAGAATATTGTGTGGAATAAGGAAGCAGACAGAGCCTTCCATCAGTTAAAAAAGAGGTTAATGGAAGCACCTGCCCTGGGATTACCCGATACTACTAAACCTTTCTGGTTGTTTTCCTATGAAAAACAAGGAACGGCCTTAGGAGTCCTAGCTCAGAATCTGGGACCCTATCGAAGGGCGGTGGCATACTTCTCTAAACAGCTCGACGGAGGAAGTAAAGGGTGGCCTAGCTGTCTCCGAGCAGTGGCAGCAGTGGTAAGAAACATCCAAGAGGCCCGTAAGCTCACCCTAGGCCAGAAAATCACAGTTATGGTATCACACACCGTCTCAGCAGTACTGGAAGTAAAAGGAGGGCATTGGCTTTCACCTCAGAGGTTTCTTAAGTACCAGGCTATCCTGATAGAGCAAGATGATGTAGAAATAACAGTAACTAATATTGTCAGTCCAGCCTCTTTCCTCAGCGGAACCGAAGGAGAATCAGTGACCCATGACTGCTTGGAAACAATCGAGGCTGTGTACTCCAGTCGAACAGACCTGAAAGAAGAACCATTGGAAGATGCAGAGGATTCCTGGTTCACCGACGGGAGCAGCATCGTTCAACAGGGGATACGCAAAGCTGGCTATGTGGTAACCACCACAGAGAAGGTAATAGAGTCCAAAGCCCTGGCCCCAAATACATCAGCCCAAAAGGCTGAGATAATAGCACTAACCCGAGCGCTGGAACTAGCCAAAGGAAAACGGATCAATATCTGGACAGACTCTAAATATGCTTTTGGGGTGGTGCACGCTCACGGGCCGGTCTGGAGAGAAAGAGGCCTCTTATCTACACAAGGGAAGCACATAAAACATGCTGAGGAAATTCTCGAGCTCTTAGATGCAGTATTACTGCCTACCAAAGTGGCTATCATGCACTGCAAAGCTCACCAAAAAGGGAACACCGCTCCGGAACTGGGCAACGCACTGGCGGACCGAGAAGCCAAAAGAGCAGCAGAGATGGGTAATGCAGAGGTACAATCCTTGGTCCCAGATGGTAAGATACAAATTGACGACGAACCTAGATATTCTAGGGACGATCACAAATTGATCAAAGACTTAAATGGGAAAATTGAAGGGAAATGGGCCAGAACCCCACAGGGAAAAATAATAGTGCCTTTCTCGTTACTATGGGCTGTAGTCATGGCAGAACATAAGAAATCCCACTGGGGAACAGAGGCACTTTACGGATACCTGAGTAGGCTAAGATGGGCTCGGAATCTATACGCCACTGTCAAACAAGTCACTCAGCAGCGTGAGGTATGTTTACAGAACAACCCTAGGACAGGTCCCAGAGTCCAGTTTGGCCAAATAGGGAAGGGAAACCATCCGGGACAACAATGGCAAATTGATTTTTCAGAACTTCCAAGAAAAGGGGGGTTTCGATACCTATTGGTATTAACAGATACCTTTTCAGGATGGCCAGAGGCGTTTCCCTGCCGAACCAATAAAACAAGAGAAGTGGCTAAAGTGCTGTTGCAAGAGATTATACCAAGATTTGGGGTTCCCGCAGTGATTTCCTCGGACCGAGGATCTCATTTCACTGCAAAGGTTGTTTCAAAAGTAAGCAGATTACTGGGTATAGATTGCAACTTCACACCCCATACAACCCACGATCAAGTGGTCAGGTAGAAAAGATGAATCACCTAATTAAAATGCACATTGTGAAGCTAGGCCAGGAAGCTAACTTGGCCTGGCCTCAGTCATTACCGTTAGCCCTTCTCAGGATAAGAACAAAACCCAGAACCAAAGAAGGTTTGAGCCCCTTTCAAATACTCTATGGGAGACCATATAGTGTACAAGATGGGACATCCACAGAGTTGGGGAATGAAATATTGACAGATTACATGATAAATTTACAAAAACAGATCCGAGGGGTAGAAAAACTGGTTCTGGGAACAAGAGCTCGTGGGCTGGATGGACCAGTACACGAGATCGAACCTGGGGGTTATGTATATGTCAAGTCTTTTACAGATTCACCACTGAAGCCAAAGTGGGAAGGTCCCTTCCAGGTACTGCTGACCTCTCACACAGCCATAAAGATTAAGGAACAAGCCGCTTGGATCCATTGGACTTGAGTCAAGAGAGCTCCAGAACCCCAATGGACATCAACGCAGGCCGGACCCTTGAAACGTCGCCTCCAACGAAGAGATGGACATTAATGACATTGATAATCGTTACCATGCCGGGACTTTGTATTTCAGGGGGAGGGACACGGGATGTGAATACATATTCACGAAATCTAGAAACATTGGTAAGGGCTACTAATCTGTCAGACTGTTGGGTATGTAGTACCCTCCCCAAAGGAGAAATGAAATTGCCTCTATATGGGGTGGCAGCAAGCAATTGGAACTGTGCCAACGGAACCTGGCCCAAATTTTGGGCAAGAGGGGAAGATGAGTTGGACGGGTATTGTGAGAACGATGATAATATCTACCCCTTAGGACCCAGATTTGATTTACAAGTGTTGAAAGAAAAGCTCGTTGTATTAGTTAGCAATAACAATTGTACCTGGGAACACGGGGAATATAGACACAGGGGGCCGGTGAATAGGACAATAGCCTGGGGATGGAGCAAGTTCATAGCTAAAACTCAGATTTTGCATCAGACTGCGCAAGATGACACCACATTCAAGTTTTCAGACCTTTGGGAAAAGTTAACCTCGTGGTTACCTAACCTGGCTTGGCTTAAACAACTGTTTATCCTTCTAGTAGCAATACTTGTGTTAGGAATTTTAGCGTGTGCATTAGCTAGATGTCTTATGTGTTGTACCAGGGGGGCCAAAGATGAATACATTCAATGGAAGAAGCATCAGCTCCGTGAGCGAGTGGAGTCAGGGAAGTATTTTAGAAATCAGATGAAGAAGGAAAGTGTGTTATAGGCAATTGTAAAAGAATTTACAAAGGTGAAAGAAAAGGGGGGACTTGATTCAGAGAATTAATGGTTAAAGGTCGTTAGTGTAGATTTAGTACAGCTTGGCAAAGAACAGAGCTCGGAGCCCAGGAGCCCAGCATTCCAAGATAAAGAAATGGCCTTGTGTCTAAGATAACGGGAACAGCCTGCATGCTAAGGAGGAACCCAACTGTCTGGGTAAAGTGTCCATCTGGTCGGGACCAGTTTTGCGGTTTGGGGGCCAGCCAGCCCAGCATTCTAAGCCAAAGGTAAAAGTACACGGTGAAGAAGACTATGAGCCTTCCTCCAGAAGACCCCAGCCCACAACCACTGGGCGACAGTACGCATGCGGCGAGGGGAGGAGACTTATGATAATGAGTTCCTAGAAATAATTAGAATAGTAACGCCTTTTCTTAGAATCAATTATAATAACCCAGCCCACATTAATGAATATGTATGCTTTTCATCATAAATAGATGCTTGTTTTACGAGCCAGTGTGCAAGTTAGGAGGAGAAATCCCCCTTGCACCCGGCGCCGCAATGAACATACCTGCTTTATAACTCTCTGCGAGTTGTAGGGTTTGTTTCCGCGCGTCACTGGGCTCCCCGGTGGGGTCCAGTGTCACCTGTGGGGAGGAGGGGATGGTCACCTCGCGTGGCCGAGGCATGGGGAGAAGGGAGAGAGGTGTCGGTGTACATCCCTGACACCAGGGGCAAGGGCCAGGGGCGCGGAGGAAGAAGAGGGTCTTGGTGTAATTCAGGAGGAAGAGGTGCTGCGTCCTCTCCCTCCCCAACACCCTTCAGGCCACTGCAGGCTCGCTTGGGCTGTGAGGAGGGGGCGTGGGGGAGGTGATGGCGGGCAGCCCCATGGCAAGCACCACCCCCCACCCACCCTCCTCCACACCACCACAATCCCAGTGGCCTCACCCTCACCTCCTCAACACCCTCAGGCGGATGCCGGTGGCGATGGCAGCCAGAAGCCCGCTGGCCCACGGCTGCCGTCTAGTGGCACGGCCAGGGCACGCTGACTCTCTGGGAGGCGGTGGCTCCCTCGGAGATGGGGGGATCCAGAAGACGGGGGCGGCTGAGAGGAGGGAGGGCCGCAAGGGGCAAAGAGGGGCCTGGGGCCTGCGCTGGGGGCTGCTCGGCCTCAGGGCAGGCCCCACGGGCGCCATGGCAAAGCTCGGCCTGGCCACCAGCAGAGCCCGCCTTCTGCTCCCAATGGTCTTCGCCCTCATAGGTCGGGAGCGCTGTCAGTCTCCTCCCCTGAGGCGAGGCTGCCGCTGATTGGCCACAGGTGGGCAGGCTGCTGTGCGGCAGTGCTCATCCGTCACCAGAGAGAGTCACCGCTGATTGGCCGCCTGGGCCGTCACCCTGCCCTCCTTTGGGGCCCACCCTCCCCTGGGGCGATGCTCTCTGTTATTGGCCGCCTGAGGGGTCGCTCACACACAGTGCCCGCCCTGCCCTCTCGGAATCTTTTCTCTGATTGGCTGTCTGTTACAGTCAATCCCATGCCCTGTCCCCCTCCTCTGACGCCATTGGCTGTCCCGGGCCCGCTGCCTCCCCTCCTGGGCGGGCGTTGCCGGGCGACCGGCTCCGCCTTCAGGGCTTGATCCCTGCCCAGGGCCCCTGGGCCCTGAGGGAAGGCCGTGGGGCGTCCAAGACGGGTCGGGGCCTTCAACCTGTAAAAAGGAGGCTTTGGGCTCGGAAAGGATGGGCTAGGTGCTAACAGTGGCGCCTTGGACTCTGAAAATGAGGGGAACCCCTTGGTTGTGGCCTGAGCTGGCTTTGGTGCCCAGTAACTCCCCCCAGGACACCAGCCTCCTGTCTGGAGCGAGCAGCGTGAGGGCTGGAGCCTGAAGGCACGGGCCCGATGGACGCTGTGGGCTTTTTGTGGAATTTTTAGGGACGTTTTACAGGGGTGGTCCGTCCACGGAGGGAATGCTGCCTGTGCGACCTATCAAAGGATAAGAAGGGGAGTGCTGGTTCCCGAGGATGCGTTGGATAATGCGTGACCTGGGCCTGGCGTTCCTGCTCTGGGGTGAGGGGTGGAGAAGGGACTGCTGGGCCTTGGCCCCAGCTAGTAACGGAGCAGCAGCCGCTCGCTCACTGCCCCCGGCGCGATGGGGGAGAGCATGGGAAGGGTGAAAGCCAGACAGTTCCTGGGTTGAGGTAATAACTTCACTAATGGCAACAAAATAAAATCATACCAGTAATGAGAAATTGTAATGAAGAAGAAAATAGCACAGAGTGAGAACTAAACTTGCGAGACAGACAAGCAATGCAGCTGAAGGCACCACCGACCGAGCGATGCCCAGCCAGTCCCTGAGCAGCGCTCCCCTGTGCCGGCCTCCCCCCAGGTTTATGGCGGAGCAGGATGTCCTATGGCACGGGATGTCCCTCCCTTTGCTCCGCTGGGCTCAGCTGTCCCAGCTGTGTCCCCTCCCAACGCACTGCGCACCCCCAGACTGCTCGCTGGCGCGGTAGGCAGAGAAGCAGAAAGGGCCCTGATGCTGCGTACACGCTGCTCAGCAGTAACGAACACGTGCCTGTGTGATCAAAGCTGTTTCCAGCGCAAATCCAAAACGTCGCCTCATATGAACTACTACGAAGAAAATTAACTCTATCCCAGCCAAAACCAGCACAGCTCCCCAGAACAAAAGAGGATTCTGACGCCAGGAGAAATGGCGACTCCAGAGCTTTGCGGAGCACGGGTGCCTTTCCGTGCCCTGAGATGTCTCCGGAGGGGCGGGTCAGGCTCAGGCTTCTCTCCTCCTCCCCTCTGGGCTTTGCGGTCTAGGGGGGGGCAGCTGGGGCTTTGCTATCAGGAACAGCCTGGGTCCGGGGCTACTGTCCTGCAGGCGGTGGCAGAGGCCAGGAGTGACACTGTCCGCTCGGCACGCTCAGGGCGGTCCCCATGGGAAGGACACCATGGCACTGGGCTGCTTGTTCCAGCTTTATTATAAACTAAGTCGTATTCAAACACAGCCGTTCCCTAAGGCTTAGCTGACCTCTCTGTCTCTTCAGAGCCCGCAGCACAGTGCTCGAAGGGACCACCGTGATGATGTTGGCTGCTTCCTTGGTGTTCCCAAGATGAGCAAGGTCTGAGCTGCCAGGGACCGGACTGCGGGTTCAGCGTCAGTCTCCAAGGGCCTGAGAGCTGTGACAGAAGGAAACACAGCAGTGGTGAAACCCCGCTGTCTGCAGAGACCCTCCCGTGCCAGCCCTGTCTGTCTCTTTCTCTGGCCAGGAGGAGCAGGTGAGGCCATCAGAGCAGCTGGAAGCTGCTGCTCAGGAAGGCCCATGTGCCCCTCACACCTCCCTCTGCTCCTGAAGCAGTTCCCTGGAGCAGGGCCTGGGATGGCAGCACCCTGCCCAGGCTCTGTCCCGTGCCCCACCAGTCCCAGCCAGCACAGCACTGCCCCCGCTCACCGTTGCAGATATCCCGCAGCTGCCTCCCCTCTGGGTCCCTCAGGCGCCGCGCACCAAGCCCTAGGCACAGAGCTTTGTCAGACCTCTGCTCCCCAGTGCGCCTCGGCAGCGCGGCCCCCGGCCCTGCCGGCTCGGCTGGATGCCCTCCTGCCCCCCAGCAGGGCTGAGCGCGGGGATGGACAGTCCCCGAGGGCGGTGGGACGCAGCAAGGCTCCCGGTGAGCCCACCTGCCTGGGCAGCTGGGGGCCAGGCTGCCAAAAGTGGGACCCCGGGGGCTGTGGCTCACCGATGAACCTGACGGCTGCCTCGCGCAAGGTGGCCTGAGCGTTCTGCAGGTACGGCAGGCTCTGCTCCAGGTATTCTTCCAGCCTGCTCCTGTCCTGCAGCAGCTGGAGAGAGCACAATGGTATGGGCATGTCACCATCCCTCTCCAGTCATCTGGACACCTCCCTCCTCCCAACACCCCTGTTCCTGAGACCCCTCCCTCCCACTGGGTGCAGGAAAGGCCCTGGGGGGCTCTGTTCTTGAGGGCAGGGAAGGAGGATGCAGCTCCAGGCTGGAGCGGGGCAGGCGAGGCAGAGCTGCACAGCCCACACCCCAGACGCCGGGGGACACCCCTCGTCCAGCCTGGGCCCTGGGCCTCACCGAGTACTCGACAGTCCTCCACATCTTCTGTGGCTGCACCAGGTCTTTGAGCTCTTTCATCTTGAGGAGCTCGGCTGCAGCAAGGAGGGCTTCCCTGGATGCCTGCAGAGGGGCAAAAGCTGGGAGATGGCACCACAGTCTGGGGAAGGAGACCTGGCGGCCCCCTCCTCTTGGCTTCGTTCCTGGCACGATTCAGCCCTTGGGGAGCTGGGACATGCCCTGGCCTAAATCTCTGGGGGTCTCTTGGGCACGGCCTGGGGGGACAGGGATTGAGCCTCCAAGCCGTGGCCTCCAGCTGCTGCAGGGACAACAGGGAAGCCTGCAGGGACGCACCTATTCCCGCCTGGGGCCACGGGCAGGGCAGGGGTGGGCAATGTCTGTGCCAGCTTCTCTGCCCCTGCTGGCGCTGGGTCTGCAGGGGCCTTCCCCTGGGCTGCCCTGGAGGAGGGCTGAAAGGAGGCAGCGTAGCTGGGAGGGGACCCCCCCAGTGTCCCCTCCGCTTCTGCAGCAAGAGGCAGTGGTGGAGCGGTGCAGGGAAGGAGGGGAGCTCTGCCCTGTCCTCAGGGACTCGGGCAGTGGGACCCCGAGGTGAGAGACGCTCCCCCGGTCCCACTGCCAGCGGCTCTTGCCCTTGATACCCAGGGGGTCAGCACGCCCTTCCCTGTGTCCCTGGCCAGCTTTCAAATCTGTACCTCGGACACGCTGTCTGTCTCCTCACACGTGTGAAAGAATAGCGGGAGCAGGCCCCTTTGCACTTGCTCCTTCATCCTCTTCTTGTCCTCCCCCACCACAGTCCCCACCAGATCTCTGAAGAGGCTGATGGAGAGCTCTCGCAGCTGGCTGGACTCCTGGTAGGGAGAAGGAGAGGGGGACTTGAGAAGGAGCCCCTCCCTGCTTCCTGTGAGCATCAGCCCAAGGGCGTGAGCCTGGCAGATGGGAGGGGAGATGCTCCGGGGCCAGATTCTGCAGGAGGGAGAAGCCGTGCTGGGCTGCAAAGCCCAGAAGCCATCCCAGCAGAGCCCAGGGGAGCAGACCCTCCTCTGAGTGCTGCCCGTGGGGCTGGGCTGAGGGGCAGCTCTCATCGCAAGAGTGCCCATCTGCAGGGCTCAGTCTCCCACATCAGCCTTACAGCCTCAAAGAGGGGCAGGAGCTTCTCCTCCGCCAGCTGCACAGCAATGAGGCTGGCCTCCTTCCTCTCCAGGTGACCCATCACGTTTCTGAAGATGACCAGGACATTCATCTTGATATCGGTGGTGTGGCCATCCTGGATCAACTCCATAATGTGTGGCAGGAGGACCTGCATTTTTCTTGCCTGTACGAAAGACAGTTTACTTTGTATTTGAAACGGTCAAAGACCACCCCAGCAAAAGTGTCCCAGCCTCCGGTCCGGCGTCCTGGCAGGTGGTGGCACAGGCATCTCTGCAGCAGCCTCCTGGCAAGTGGCGGCCATGGGCACACTGGTGGGGACGCGGGAGAGCAGGGGTAGGGCAGGGAGGGCAGGAAAGCAAAGACCCCCCTCCCGTCCCCATCCCAGCCGCCCCCTTTTCCCGCAGGCCCGAGGAGGCAGATGGCTGGGGAACCCTTCGTGCCTGGAAAGCTCCCCAGGCAGCCACCGCCCCCCCCCCCCCCCCCCCCCCGCATGGCATTTGGAGCAGTCATCCCACTGCCCGTCCCCCCGCCACAGCCAAGCCACCACCTCACCCACTGCCCCAGCCCCGGCTGCCAACGTGCCTCCTCTCGGTGCCGCCCTGCTCACCGTGTCACGTGTCTGCGACAGCTGGAGGAGGTGTCTGAGCAACAGGGAGGCTGTCACCAGGCTTGGACACCTCTGATAGACGGTACCAAAATCCTCGGACAGGAACGCAGCGGGGGCCAGCAGCTGAAACAAACACCGCAGTGAGATCCTGGCAGAGCCTGCAGGGCTCGCTGAAGGTGAGCAAGGCCTTTGCACTTTTGTCAAGGTAACTCACAGACAAGTGAAGGATGTAGGCCTTCTCTATGGCCAAGGCGCCTGGGGCGCGTGTTTTCCTGCCCTGGAGTTGACTGAGGAGCTCCTTTAAGATCTTCTCCAGAGTCTGAGGGACGGAAAGCATCACCTCCCACATCGCTGCACCATTGCTGCAAGCCAGAGCACTCTGTCAGTAGGGCCTCTCGGCCACAGCAGCGTGGCCGGGGACAGCCCTGCATGAGACGGACCCTGCCCCTCGGTCGGGATGCCCTGGGCAGCCGGAGAGGGCTGAGCTCCCTGTGGGGCTGGGAGGAGCGTGGTGGCTCTGGGCTGGCTTGGCCAGCTTTGACTGCTGCAGGCCTGGCTGACCCACCAGGGCTGGAAAGCGTGGTGGGATGGAGGGCCCCGCTCCACGGGGATGTCCTGCGGCATTCCTTGTGTCTGGCATCCCGAGAGTCCCTGACTTCCTCTCCCATTGGGAACAAGCCCTCATGGCTTTTGGGGCCAGTACCCGTCTCCGGTTGCAGAGAACTTCAACAGGCTCAGGAGCACTTTGGTGGGGTCCAGGTCAGTCAGCACGTCAAGCAGTGACTCCACGCTCTGGCGTGCTGACTCCGTGTTGATGTGTCCCAGGTTTTCCTGGATGCAGCTCATGATCTTCAGCACCTGGAGGAGACACAGGTGAGGATGGTGCTGCCACTGGAGCGCAGCCATTTCCTCAGCTGCCCTTTCCGTCCCTCTCTGCTGGCTTCAGGTGGCTTCAGGTGCCCGAGACACCTTGGGGGTGGGAGGGAGGAAGCGGGAGAGGAACAAGGCCTGACAGGGCTCAAGGGCAGGGCAATCCAACCACAGGGTACTTACATCCGCCAGCCAGAGGTCGGGGTATGTCATGAACAGATCCAGCACTCTTCTTGCCGCTTCCTTGTCAAAGATGCTGGAGTCTCTCATCGCCTCGATGAACGCAAGGACGATGTCTGTCATCTGATAAGGTGGGAGGTATTGTGCAAACCGCTATGGGAGGAAGGAAGGGAGCAAAGACGTCACACCGAGTCCCCGACGGTGTGTTTAGCTGGGCAGAGTGAGCAGTCCTGGCGAGAGATGCCGGCCAGTGCTGGTGGCAGTGCCCGCAGGAAAGCTGGCAGCAGGGGCTGCTGTCTCTGCAGGGCGGAGGATGAGAGCAGAGGGTCCCCAGGGTGAGGGGGGAGGCTTGGGCTCATGGGCACAGCGTTGCCGGCCCTACGGAGAACCAGGGCTCTCTGGTGGCCAGGAGGGCTGGAGCTGCTGCTGGGACACTGGCGTGCTGCCCCCGCATAGTCCCTGCGTGAGGACAGAAGGAGCCCTCTCACCAGGGACAGGGAGACCAGGGACACCACGGCAGCCCCACTGATGCCACATGCCTTTGCTCACTCAAGTCCTCTCGAGGCCACAGGCAAGAGTCCCAGTGGGGGTGGAGCTCCTTACCATGGCCCACTCTCTGGCGGTGTGAGAGAAGCATCCAAATTTCCAAGGGAAGTTTTGTTTTTTATTCTTTGTCGGTGAGTTGCCTAAATAGCGGGGGAAACACAGAAGAGTCTGTAAGACACAGCAGCTTTGCCAGCAAGCTTACCAAACTGCCCTGAGATCCGCTTGCAAGATGGCAGGACACAAGCGGTCAAGGAGACTTCTGGAGGGTGTCAGGAATAGCTTCTTGCTACAGGCACTGGAGAGACCAGCCGGAGTGATGCGCGGGTGGATCTGCTCTTCACTAATGGGGAAGATGTGGCTTTGGGACCTGATAATCAATGGTAGCTTTGTTTGTAGGGACCACAACACAGCGAGCGGGGTTCAAGATGCTGAAAGGAGGGAGGGAGGAGAGTAGCAGAGAACAGATCCTGGACATCAGGAGAGCACTCGGCTTCTGCAGCAGAACGTCAGCTGGGATGCTACGGGAAGCAGCTGGGAGGGGCAAAGGAGGTCAGGAAGAGAAGCAGAGCTATCAGGAGATGTCTGTGTGCAGAGGGACAAAGCCCACCATTGTGGGTTGTTTCTCTTACGTTCGTGCTGATCGATGAAATCGCTGCGGTGGTAAAGAGCAGAGTAAGCACCACGGGTTGTATCTTCTGTGGAAGAAAAGAAAAGCAGGAGACGTCCCAGCAGCGTTCCCAGGTTTGCAATCTGGAAGTGTTTATCTTTGATGGGGTCATACACTCCTGTTGGATAATGTTTCCAGGCCTGGGCGAGAGAGGCAGAAGAGCAGAAGGGTTGAGGGCAATCAGTTGGTGCCAAAGCCCTGAACCCAAGTGTGTGCCCAGGGCTGGATCCCTGCGGAAAAAGGGCTTTGCAGGGCCGTGCCAGCCATGACTCCCAAAGCAACCGGCTGGGGAGCAGCCCCGCGTGGGGAGAGCTGCTGCTGCTCTGGTGTGCAGGGAGGGGGGGGGGGCCTGGCTCCTTACCGCCATGGTGGGATGTTGGCACAGAAACCCGCACTGCCATAAAATCATCTTCAGGGCCCTCTTCTGCACGGCTACTGTCTCAGAGTCGGTGAAGTTCAGCAGCATCTGGGAAGAGAGAAGCTACTGGTGTGCCCTGGCAGCAGACGCCTCGTTATGTTCCCACCTGTCTACAACCAGCTGGTGCCGACTGTCTCGTGAGCATTCTGGAAAATGCTTACACCCTTTTTGCTCTCAACACCTGCTTTGGCGTCACTAGAGGACAGGCCCAGAGTCCATGGCCATGGCTGGTAAAGTCATAGTGCAGGGATGAAAAATACCCAGCGGTTCAGCTCGCAGTAATCGTTTAAGACCAGGCGCTCGGCCAGAACACAGTCGAGACAATGTAAACCCTGTACTAACCATGCTGCTCCAGCTTCTATCTTTCAGGCTGTTTCCTGTGAGAAAATGGAAGCATCTTTTAGCGTGAGAATAAATTAATACAATAGTAAATCAGTTTGAAACTTAGCTCATGGCCTCATTTGCTTCTCTCTTCACATATCTAGTGACTAGCCTAGGAAACGTTACAGAAGGGAGGAGCGAAGCAAACCCAGGACACCTGGAGAGGTGCCGAAACTACACCAGTCTGTCTGTCCTTGTCACCCCAGCTCCCAGTGCAGCGAGGCAGGAGCAGGCAGGGCAGGCAGGAGCTCAGCTGACACCGGGGAGGAGAGAAGAGGAACAGCTGGTGCTGAGCCCAGCACCCGAGGGCCTTCCTCTGGCCTTGCCTTCCCTGGGCGGAGAGAGGAGAGGCGCCCTGTCCTGGCGTGGCCCAGGGCATCCTCCTGCGGCCGGAAGGAAGGACAGAGCTCCCGTCACTCTTCCCACGGGGCCTGGCCACTGTCCTTTGCTTCTGTCCCCAGGGCTCCCCAGCGCCGGCAGGCCTACAGCTCCACAGAATCAGAGAATCACAGAATCACGTGGGGTTGGAAGGGACCTCTGGAGATCATCTAGTCCAACCCCCCTGCCAAAGCAGGTCCACCCAGAGCAGGTCCCACGGGAACTTGTCCACGCGGGTTTTGAATGTCTCCAGAGAAGGAGACTCCACAACCTCCCTGGGCAGCCTTTTCCAAGTCTCTGCCACCCTCCAAGGAAAGAAGTTCCTCCTCATGTTTAGGTGGAACTTCTTATATTCAAGTTTGTGCCCGTTTCCTCCAGCTCCAGCCCCACTCTCGCCTTTGTCCTGACTCTCCAGCTACTGGTCCCGAATGTCAAGCCCCTTTTTCTGCTCTTGGTGAATTGCTGAGCGCATGCATGTGTTGACACCTACCTAAGGCTTACTTTAGGTGCTGCTGAGATGGACGACGGTGGGATGACGCTCTCTGAAAGTGGAATGCTTTTGGTCAGTGGGGAAGGATGGACTTGCTGTCCGAGCAGATGGAGCCGTTTGTTTCTGCCTGGGTTGATACTCATTACTCTGAAGGCATCTGGAAGTGCTGTGACTGTTCTCCTGAAGTACATACTATGTTATTTTAATGCCGGGTCGTGCTGCCCAATTGTAGCATTTACATAAGTGATCTGTTGGGAGGACGGAAAAATAGGCATGGGAGAGGGAGCCCCCAGGAACGCACCCCAGGCCATGCAAAAGACAGGTTCCACGCTCAAGGGAGATGTCTGCCTGCTCGTGTTCACTGACCCCAGCTGAAATCGCCAGGACTCGCATCTCCTCCTTCACTGTGTTACCGTTGCACTTATTAAGGGTGCTGCCAGGTTCCTGCACAAGCCACCCAGCTAAATGATGGTGCGCGTGCATGCCAATCTACTTGAATTAGCATTGGTCTCGGTCTGCCATTAGGAGAGAGAGTTCTAATTAAGGTAATTGCAGGCCATTCAGTAGCCAGGGAGAGCAAGCTGTCTTTCACAGGAGAAAACCACAGTGTGTTAGTCTGCCCAAACCTGCCCAACACAGCAAAACCAGAGATCTCCAGCCACCCTGAGGGAACCCCCTGGCGACAGCGTGGTGGGCTCTGTCCCCAGGACAACCAACCCTCCACCCCCAGAATCAGATGAGCCCCCAGTGCTCCCCGCAGAGAGGGGTGACTCCTGACTCTGCCACGGCTCATTGCTGGTGCTGGGGTTAAAATGGGTGCTATGGTCACCTCTCTGGGTGCCCGGGCAAATTTTGAGGCATTACTGTTAACACTGGATGATGATGAATTCATCCTGTCCAGCAAAATAGATTCAGATGACAACGAGGCTCAAGGAAATTGCTCACTCTCCTCCAAGTCGGAAAGAAATGAAAGCTGTCAAGTTATTTACAAGTGTAAGACATCTGTAAAAAACTTGACAGATGTGATCTCCTTCCCAGTGCTACTGGGTGCCACAAGCTGCCTTCCAGAAAGCTGCACGCTGCCGAGCCTGTTGGGAGCCTGGGGTGCAGTCTGCTGTGAGGGGTGTCACAGTCCGTTCGGATCTCTCAAATTCACAGGACAGTGTACTCTGCGATTACAACTGTATTTCATGTGGTCATTAAGAAATACGGCAAACAAAAAGAACAACCAGGGGCTCAACCCCCTTTTGCCCAAACTAGTCTATCATCACATGAATTCACTTATTCACCATTCAAGTCATAAGGTTTCATAACTTATAGCCCAAAACTCTGAATATTGTGCACCTATCAGCAAACCAAAGAGAATTAGTTCCCTAGGCTATGGTGAGAGGGCTCATCCTTCCTCCTCCATCATGATGCAAGCGTCCCCCGTATCACACCAGAAAGCAGAAGAGCCTCAGCAGTCCTGCTGCTGTCAGATTTGCTTCAAAAACTGTTTGGGTGAGATGATGTTTCGTACCCTCCAGCTCGGAGGTTTGGTCTATACCATTCCCATAAGTTAGTGGATTCTGAGGAAACTCTCAGACAGAAGATGATGGCTGCAGGAGACAGCCAGCTGAAGTGATCCTGGCTGCATAACAGCCCTTTAGCTCCACGGGGCCACCTGTCCTGCCTAAGTAGTCCTCTTGCTTTGATACAATGGCGCTGCTTCCAGCGCACATCATCCTTAGCGTGAGCTGGGTTAGCCAAATCTGAACAGGAGTTGAGTGAACAGTCACAGGGTGACTGCCAGGCATGGCCAGCGACTGCCTCTGCCACAGAGGACACCTACCTAGGGCTTACCTGATGTGCTGCTGAGATGGACGACTGTGGGATGACACCTGTGGCCAGGTGTTCACCACCCTCTGCTCCTGCCCTGCCGTGTCTCAGATAGCAGGGTTCCTGGTGGCTCCCGCAGATGGCAACGCTTGTCCTGAGCCACAGGGTGGGTGCCTGACCCTCACTGCAGCATAGGGAAGTAGCTGGGAAATCGGGGCTGTTGTGCTTGACACTGGATGACCCTAGAGTGCCTCGCAGTGAAGGACTGATGGCTCTCAGGGCAGGAGGCTTAGACGCTTCCAAGATCCGCTCCTAGCTCTTTCCCTTGCTACTGGTTTCCTCAGAGCAACCTCCATCCTCCTTGGCTGGAGAGCAAGCCTGATCTCCCTTGGAGAGCTGTAAAATTTCCTGTGGAGGACAGGAACCTCCCAGAAATGAACGATGCGCTAAACAGTGCCAGATTTTCTCTTCTGTGGGCTCCCTGCCTCTTCCTGTTCCTAGCATGACTTCCCTAACTGCTGAGCGCTGCTGTGGCATTCCCTTCTAGCTCACGAGCGAAGAACCACCATCTGCTTCCTCAATCACTCCTACGTCTCCACATCAAGCAAACATCCCCTGGGACTGAAAGAGGATTTCACTTGACCGCTCTTTTGCTACTGCAGCTGGAGGGACCTTTGCTGAGGCTGCCTCGTGTCAGGTGCAGGCAGCTCTGGGGCTTGGAGCAGTTCTCTGTTTTGGGGAGGCCCACCAGGAGTTGCCACTTCCCTCACTGGAGCAGTGATTCAGGCACATGGAGTTATGTGTGACTGTCTTCTGTGTGTCCTTGTTGCCTGAATTGAAGGCATGCATGTGGATCCCCACCAGCCGAGTCCTGCACCAACGTGCAGCTCATGGACACTAGGCCAGCTACCCCCAATAATCAATACAAATGAGGAAGCTGGTCAAGCCCTGTTACAACCAGCTTGTTTGTGTTTATCCCTGGGGCACCACGCACAGGGGCTACCCTTTGTGCCAGGCCTTTGCTAGCACTTCCCTGTGGGGAAGGGTGCCTGGTTTGATTTTTTTCCAGGATTCCCCAAATAGAGGTGCTTCTTGGAGCTCTCTTCCCTCCAGATGCTCTGCCTGATCTTGCCCTCTGCCCTCTTCAGAAAGAAAGATTTGCTCCCTGGAGCTGTGTCTGCCTCCGCCTTTGTGACCAAGTGGGCCCTTTCCTTTTGGTACTGTCTGCTTTCTCAGGCCAGTCCAGAGCAGGCAGGGATGGTCTGCCTGCTCCCTCCAGCAAGAGTGACCAGACACCGCCGTGAGCGATGGCCAGCTCTGCTCCCCCACCTCAAGGCACACACGCACACCATTGGGCAAAGATGGAGATGTAAGCAAGGAAAGAAGGTGGCTTGGTGCTTGTGGGTAGGGGATGGAGAGGAGCTGTCATCACAGGCAGGAGGGCAACCGCTTCAGCTTCAGCCTGCCGGTGTCCACAAAAGGATGCCCATTTGATGCACTCTAAGGCCAGCAGAGCAGGTAGATAAGACACGCAGTTGGTGTGAAGGGTCACATGTGTGACAAAACCCTTGTTGCTTGCTGGTCCTGTCATCCTGAAAGCCAAAGGCAGCTCTGGGAGAATCACTTCATGTCATGCTGAAATGAAGCCACCTCTTGGGTGGAGCACTGCACTACAGCACACAGGTGCCACCAGAGAGGGAGAGAACACAGGCACTAGCGCCTTGCCAGAATGTCCTTTAAGATACTGTCCCTGGTTCCGAGCCGGCTGGAGAGGCAGACTGCACTCATATGATGGAGATGCGGGGAAGCAAGAGGCTTAGACCACGAGAAATCTCAGGTCTTCCTCGTGACAGCAGCCAAACTCTGGAACCACTGGAATCCCAGAGGACTGGGATATTTTTGCCAGGGATGCTGCACGACCCCCTTTGCCCCAACCAGGGGATGCTGGCACCTCCGGGTGGGTGAACTGCTGAAGTGTCAGATCACTGTTTGCGTCCAGGTGCCTATTTCTGGAGGTGGCACCTGGGAGCAGGATGAAGTCAAAGGGGGCTGGAAAAGTAGCCCAACCACACTTTTTGCCGGGATTTAACCCATCCCAGATACTCCCGGGTACCGGTTTCCCTCTGCCTGCAGTGCTGTGAACCTCCTCATTGCAGCAGGCTGTTTGGCCCTATCTTGTCTTGGTACCTTGCAAGCAAGCACAAGGAGCAAGCCAGGCCAGAATGTGTTCTCTGTGGCAGTCAAGGCTGGAGCTTACCCCACTGGGACCTCTTCCTCATCCTGGACCTTAAGTGTGGGCTCAGTCAGAAGCGGGGCAGATGACACAGTCGCCTTACGCAGCCCTTGGTAACAATGTAGGTGGCACCGATCAGGGCCAGAGAATCCTGGGTGACGTCCCAAGAAGGGACTCGGCTCATGGTGCAGGTGCCTTTCTGCCCAGGGTGCAGGAGGTCTAGGGGTGGTGGGGGAACAGGAATTGCTAGGTGACAGGTTTTGTGCTGGGCTGTCGCCCCTGGGGAATGAGAGATGTGTCTACTGCAGGACTAGGATCTCTCAGGTGTTTATGTGGCTTCTCTCGTGGTGCCCTCCGTTTACCTTGCTGCCTGCACATGATGCTTTTCTGAAATGGGGGATTGGGGATAGCTCTCACCCTCTGAGCAGCATCTCTAATACAGAGCTGGGTGACTCTCGGTGGGCCTGTGGTAGGGCGAGGAGCTGGGCTTGGGTCTCAAGGGCTCTAACCAGAAGGCAGGTCTTTCTTGTAGAAAGTGCAGCCTGGAGCAGCACTGGCTTTGCACCAGAGAGATCTGGAAGTGCTGCTTGGGGGTTGTTAGGGCAAGGGAGACACAACTAGTCACCAAACTGCCTTTGGCAGGGATCGATACCACTGGGGTTGGAACCATCTGCCTAATGATGGTGGACCATGACCTTCCCATGCCCTCACTCAGTCCAGCGTCTCAGACTGAACTCCTTCCCCAGCCCAAGGACGTCTTTAGGCTGTTACCTGTCCACAGAGATGGCAGCCAGAGTAAAGCTGCCAGCAGACATGGTGAGGTAGATGAAGAAGCGGACAGCCTTGCAGATAAAGGAGCCAAAGACCAGCCCTCAAGGGAGTAGATGGTGGCCTGGAAAGGCACGAGCAAAGGCTGAACAAAGAGATAAGGTCACAGCTCAGGGAAAAAAGGAAAGTTTATGTCCTTTGGAAAAAGGGGCAGGCCACTCAGGAAGATTATAAAGGTGTAGTAAAGTTATGCAGGGAAAGTATTAGAAAGGCCAAAGCCCACCTAGAACTGAACCTGGCCCTGGGTGTTAAAAACATTAAAAAGAATTTCTATAAATATATAAATAGCAAGAGGAGGACTCGGGAGAGCCTTCGTTCTCTATTGGATATGGGAGGTAACACAGTGACAATGACAGGATGAGGAGAAGGCTGAGGTACTGAACACCTTCTTTGCCTCAGTCTTTAGCAGTGGAGTAGGGTGTCCTCCGAGTACCCAGGCCCCTGAGCTAGCAGTTAGGGGCGGGGAGCAGAGTGAAGCCCCCATAATCCAAAGGGAGGTGGTGAGGGACTTGCTCCAAAACCCAGACACAAACAAGTCTATGGGCCCAGGTGGGATTCACCCGAGGGCACTGAGGGAGCTGGCGGAAGCGCTCACTGAGCCACTTTCCATCATTTACCAATAGCCCTGGCAAACTGGGGAGGTCCCAGCCAACTGGCATCTAGCAAATGTGATGCCCATCCACAAGAATGGTGGGAAGGACGATCCAGGGAACTCCAGGCCTGTCAGTCTGAGCCCGGTGCCTGGGAAGGTCACGGAACAGATCATCCTGAGTGCCATTATGTGGTGCATGAAGGACGCTCAGGTGATCAGGCCCAGCCAGCACGGCTTCATGAGGGGCAGGTCCTGCTTGACAAACCTGATCTCCTTCTGTGACAAAGTAACCCGCTTGGTGGGTGAAGGAAAGGCTGTGGATGTTGATTACCTAGACTTTAGCAAGGCCTTCGCTACAGTGTCCCACAGTATCCTGCTGGAGAAACTGGCTGCCCATGGCTTAGATGGGAATACTCTCCGCTGGGTTAAAAACTGGCTGGAGGGCCGGGCCCGGAGACTGGTGGGGAATGGAGTTAAGTCCAGTTGACAGCTGGTCATGAGTAGTGTCCCCCAGGGCTCAGTACTGGGGCCGGTTCTCTTTAACTTCTTTATCAATGATCTGGATGAGGCGATCGAGTGCACCCTCAGTAAGTTTGCAGATGACACCACGTTGGGTGGAAGTGTCGACCTGCTTGAGGGTAGGAAGGCCTTGCAGAGGGATCTGGACAGGCTGGCTGGATAGGCCGAGGCCAGTGGGATGAGGTTCAACAAGGCCAAGTGCCACGTCCTGCACTTGGGTCACAACAACCCCCTGCAGTGCTACAGGCTGGGGGCAGAGTGGCTGGAAAGCTGCCCAGCAGAAAAGCACCTGGTGGTGTTGGTCGCCTGTCGGCTGAACACGAGCCAGCGGTGTGCCCAGGTGGCCAAGAAAGCCAACAGCATCCTGGCCTGTATCAGGAACAGCAGGGTGAGTAGGACTCGAGAGGTGATCGTCCCCCTGTACTGGGCACTGGTGAGGCTCCACCTCGAGGGCTGTGTCCAGTTTTGGACACATTTTTTCTGGTGAAAGCCAGACAATTCCTGGGTTGAGGTAATAACTTTGCTAATGGAAACAAAATAATGGGTGGTAATTTAAAAATTGTGATGCTACAAACTTCGATCTGTGCTGCTGGAGTATTTTGTACCAAGTATGCCTTTGATGTAACAACAGAAGTGCAGAGCCCTCTTTAAAGAATTCTCACGCTGACTGCTTCTTGAAAGGCATTCCTTGCTTTTACCTGTGTCTGTCTTTCAGATTTAGAAATACAAGTAAATTGAAGTACTTTTTTTCTAAATGCTCTTTAGTGGCCCACTGGCAAGATAAAATGTAACTTTTCCTGAAAATATTTTTAATTTTAATGGCAACATGATACTTAAAAGTTCTGCCATCCCTTCTTCCTCTCAGATTAATGTCTAAAATACATCTCTCTTTCCTTTGGACTTTTACCTAATTCTACAGAATCAGTGCCAGGTGCATCACACGCCTTAAGACAGTTGGGCTGTTTGAGGGAGCCTGACGCAAGTGGAAGAGGAAGCCCAGTCTACCTTTCAGATCCTACACTGAGGTTGCAAAACTGTGAGTTAGAGAAAGATGAACCTTTTATACATTCACTGGAAAGGCATTAGATCTGTTTCACAGAGCTGACGGGCACTGGAAGATTCTGTGCAATATTTAGAAGCACCTCTGCATGGCAAATGTGTGAAATATATTTGAAATTTGACTTGACATCGTTCTGCCTTCTCTCTTCTCCCATGTGAGTAGGCTCACAGGCTGTATTGTTTGGAACTTTGTCGCGCGCTTTGTACCATTAACAATATTTTTAACTTGCACGTGCTTCGCAGACAGTGTACTTATCACTGGCAAAGCGTAAGAACCTTTCTATCTGTTGCTTAAATAAACTGCACTGCTTAAGTAGCTAGCCGTTTGGGTTTCTCACCGAACGCGACCAAACACTAAAGTATGGCCGTGCTCGTTCGTGAGCACGACTAGACTGAAGGAGCAGTCCACTATTAGTGTATCTGGAATCGTGACAGTTTAATATATCAAACGCGACTGGGCTGATAGTGGTGCATTGGGCATCACTCAGAATTTAAACCCAGCCGCCCCTAGCCTCCCACCTCGGTGAGGAGTGTTAGGACGCAAGGGGGTTTATTTTCGGCCAAAACTATTTTGCCTCTTTGTGCAACAGAAAAAAATTGGTGCAGCGAGCAGGGTATGCTATGGATAAACTTCTGCAAAAATATGATTGTGCCCCTTCCCAGGCTGGGAAGGAGTGGGCCCAGAAATATTGGAAGCATAAAGAGAAAGTAGTGGAACATATTAAACAGTGCCGGGTTTCACAGAAGCTCAGAGTGGGAAAGGGGAAAGGTGTAATTTGTGCTGTGTTAGGCGCCTGTTTATCTTGTGCACAACAAGAAGCTAAAGAAGCCCCTGCTCCTAATCTGATTTCTGCTGTAGAATATGTGACTCTGAAATCAGAAAATGAGGTCCTGAAGTCATCATTGGCTTTTCAGAAGGAGACAGGAGAAAAACTAAAAACTCAAGTGGATAAATTTGTGCGTGAAAACGAGAAATTAGGAGATCGGACTGCTAGACTTGTAAGTGAAAATCTCCAACTTAAAATGTTACTGGAAAAAGTAACTGGGCTTTTAGATAAAATGCACCCCTCTGTCCAGGTCCAACAAATTCGTAAGTTAATGTGTAGTCCAAATTCTGGAACCCAGACTGGAGATTTTTGGTCTAACAGTGATGATGACGAAGAGGATGACAGCGAAGAGACTGTCGCTTTTAAATCCCAAGTTTTTCCTTTTCGACCACTAGTTAAAACTGAAACAGCAGTCGATGATGATGGTGAAATCTGTACCACTGTGTGTACTGTCCCATGGACACCCACAGAGTTGGCAAAATTAAAGGAGGAATACTCAAGGCGGCCAGGAGAGTTGGCTGTGGAGTATGTGTGGCGAGTTTCCTCTGAGGGGGGGGACAGAATTGTGTTAAGTGAAGAAGAAGCAGGAGACTCTTGGGGACCAGGAGTGTTTTTCACCACTATGCCCGGAGATCATAACTCTTCCCTAACTGCTCGAGCAGCATATTGGGCAGGTGGTATGGATCCACAAGAAAGCGGGGAGCCGTTAGAAATCAGAGCTTCAGGCTACTCTGAGCTGTCTGCAGCAGTATGGAAAGCAGCTTGTCTGCAAGCCATGTATGACGGAGAAGAGTTTTGGAAATCCCCAATGTCAGCTCCTATCAACCCCGATCGATTAGCCCCTCTCCTCCATGGTCTTCCTGATTGCCTTAAGCCATTTGTAGTCAGCGCTCAAGACCGCATACGAGGTGTTCGTGATGGTCGCAGGCGGAGCTGGCGTCACTACATACCCACTTGTAATGAATATGCACAAGAAATTGACAGTTATGGGCGCCGAATGGGCTGGGCCAGCCTAACTGGTGACAAACCCTCCGACCACACCCGAAGGGTTCGACAGGTCCGAACCCATGCCCAAACCCCTAAATCTGATGGAAGGCTTAAGCCTGATAAGGAACAAAATGAATTGTGGCGTAAAGCCCTAGACTTGGGGGTACCTTGACAATTTTTGCACAGAGTCCCTACAGAGGATCTCCGTACACTGGTCCAGTCTTTAACTAGAAAAAATAATTCAGCTGGGGAAAAAAATCTAACCAGAAAGTCCCCAAGTCGTGAAGAAATTGTGCCTTCTGCACCAGAACCTAATTTGATTGATTTGTCAGAGCCCCAGCCAAAAAACTCCTATCCCTGGGGAGGGCAGTGAGCCACCCTGCCCGGCAGGTATTAGCAATTCAGTGGCTCCCTAATAAAAACTCTGAACCTGTTATTACCATTCCTGTTGGACCCCGAAAAATGTCAGTAAATTTCATCATTGATATACCGGAGCCCAAATGTCTACAATCACTAAAAAAAAACCAGCACAACTTCTAGGCATAAGTCCTACCCGACGCAGGGTAGGAATTCTTTACAGGAATTGATGGTGTGGTAAAATCATGCCCCACCGCAAAAATTAACCTCTGGTTGCCAGGGGAACAAAGACTGACCAGGACAGAAGTGTTAGTCGGTGCTGCGCGTACTAATCTTTTAGGATTTGATGTACTGCAGGGGCGAATGTGGAAATTCCCAGATGGAACTGTGTGGCGTTTTGCAGGGCATGAAAAGGAATTAGGCACAGTGAAATTGAGTCTGTTAGAAACTTCCATACCTTTACCTCCCTCTAAAATCACTAATGTTCGACAATATCCATTGTCTGCTGCAGCACGTGAAGGAATCGACGGGGTGGTATTAGATTTAGAGAAGAGAGGCATCATTAAAAGGACTCCCTCACCTTACAAATCACCTGTGTGGCCAGTAAAGAAACCAACCGGACAATGGCGTTTCACAGTAGATTATCGAAAATTAAACGCCAATACTGCACCCCTGACTGCTGCAGTTCCGAACATTGCAGAAGTGGTAACCATGATACAAGGAGCTGCCCATTCTTGGATGGCTGCCTTAGATGTAAAAGATACGTTTTTCATGATTCCTCTCCTTGAGCAGGACAAAGAGCGGTTCGCATTCACATGGAAAGGAGTCCAATATACTTTTAACCGACTGCCACAGGGGTATAAACATTCCCCCACCATTGCTCGTAATGCTCTGGCTAAAGTCCTAGCAGAAGTTCCTGTCTCAAAAGGATGTACAGTATACCAATATATTGATGACATCCTGACAGGAGGAGAGGACCAAGAAAGTGTAAAGACATGATGAAAAACATCAGAGAAACATTACTTGATTTAGGATTAGAAGTTCCAGACTCAAAGTGTCAAGGACCTGCACAAGAAGTTAAATTCCTAGGAGTCTGGTGGAGTAAAGGAGCTGCTTCTGTCCCCTAGGACACCCTGGAAAAAAAAATAGAACATGGACAAAATCCATCCAGTGTGAAAGAGTTGCAACAAGTCCTGGGAATTTTAGGCTATTGGCGTAAACACATCCCTTGGCTTTTCCATCATTGCTCGCCCCCTCTATAGTTTGCTCAGAAAAGGAAAATCATGGGAATGGACTAGCCAACATACTATGGCACTGGTGTTGTTAATAAAAGAGCTAAGGTTGTTCCAGCAACTTGGCCCTATACACCCAACTGGTCCTATCCATGTAGAATGGGGGTTCAGTGAACGTGGTTCCCATTGCAACATATGGCAGAAAGGACCGGCAGGGCCGGCAAGACCGTTAGAATTTAGCTCTCACTCCTTTAATGGTACTGAGAGCAGATACTCAGGCCTTGAAAAGGGTTTGCTGTCCCTAGCGCGAGCACTGCAACGAGCAGAGCAAATAAGGAGAGAACAAAGTGTGATCATCCGAGGACCTTTCCACCTCCTGGATGCGGTCCGTAAAGGAACAGCACCACCGGCTGGCATTGCCCAAAAACCCACAGTTCCAAAGTGGTATGCTTAGGAGGCATTAATGAAATCATGCCAATCTCTGAAGGCAGTGCTAAAGTATCCAAGCTGCAAAAAGATATAGAGAGTACTCTGTTATTCCAATCCCCACCAAGCAAACCATCTCCAATTTGAGAAGCACCTCCTCTAAAGGAAGGCAGTGATCTTGTGGGGGTGTGGTTTACTGATGCATCATCTCACCGGGAGAATAATAAGTGGAAATACAAAGCCGTAGCACTGGAAGTAGCAACAGGAAAAAGAGCGACAGAAACAGGCGAAGGTAGTGCACAGGTGGGGGAACTCAGAGCAGTCCTACTAGCTGCACAACACGGAGCTAGCTACATCTACACTGACTCGTATGCTGTTTTTAAAGGAGCCGCTGAATGGATAAGTCACTGGGCAGCCAATGATTGGCAAGTGAACAGAGTCTCAGTTTGGGAAACCGATAGCTGGAAGCAACTATTAGAGATAGGAGGACAATGAGGACAGAGAGTGTTACACGTTGGTTGGGTAAAAGGCCACGATCGTTCAAACTCAATCGCTGCTCAGTTCAACCAACAGGTAGATAGCCTCACGCGGCTGCTGCGAATGGATATTATCAGTGATGGTCAAGAATGGGAACGCTTACTAGAATGGTTGCATGTTAAGCATGGCCATACCGGGCGAACTGACTTATATCAGGAAGGTTTAGCCCGAGGGTGGCCTGTATCAGTTAAGCTGTGTGAACAAGGAGTGACTGCCTGTTCCCAATGTCGCTTACGACTCAGTAAAGATCATCCAAGTAAGGCGCCTCCTTTACACATTCGAGACAAGAAGACACTGTGGCATTCCTGGCAGATTGACTATATTGGACCCTTAAGAATGTCAGGTAAAAAAAGATATGTCCTGGTAGGAGTGGAGATTATCTCCGGCCTCACTATGACCACTAGCTCCAAATCAGCGACAGGGGAGGACACAGTAAATGGCCTAAAAGGATGGTTCAGCACACTTCCTCTTCCTGAAGAAATCCAAAGTGATAACGGTTCACACTTTACAGCTACAGTAGTACAAGACTGGGCCAAAGAGGAAGGGATTCGGTGGGTATTTCACACTCCCTACTATCCTCAGGCCAATGGCATTGTTGAGCACACCAATGGATTGGTTAAGCGTTTTGCAAAAACTCATGAACCTGGATGGCATTTGCGATTAGACGATGCCATCCATCAACTGAATAACAGATGGAGTGGAGATGGCTGCCCTAAAATGAAGGCTTTCTGCATATCAGCTAACACCATCCCTCCAAAAGCTCCCACTAAACCAGGAAAATATTCTAGAAGATTCTACCCCGGACAACCTGTGCTGGTGAAAATGCCTCAAATTGGAATGGTACCAATGGTACTAGTTACTCCCCAAAATCCCCAGGCCTGGGAGGCCCAAGATTGTTCAGAAAAGATACACCAAATCAGCACCCGGTGGATCTTGCCCTTTTCCTAACCCTGTCGGTCAAATAAGACCGAGCATATTTTGTTTCCTTTGTGTCTTACAGGAACCTTAAATGCACTGCACGTGGACAGACGGATTGGCCTACGCTAACCTTGAGTGCCTCCAGGGAATCTTGACACTGATTCTGGCACTAATATTATTCTTAGTGTGTATGGCTATTTGGAGGCCCGAGTTCTAAAATGACGAACCGGCAAATCGAGTTAATGTTATTCTGTTTTACCCTTTTCTTCCCTGTTGTTTGTAGTGAAAGAGACCCAGAGTGGCCATGGTCTCAAGCTTTGATCAGACACAGTGCGAGGACAGGAACATCGAATGGAAAGTTAAGTTTGGCCACTGTAGTTATACATGACAACAGAATGTTCTCAAAAAATGAGTGGGCCTGGAACAATTGGTATCCAACCCTGGAGGGCAAGGCAGGAGAAGAAATTCAGGTGGGATGTCGAATGGTCAACAATTCAACCCATGAGAAAGCCACCAGAATAGTGATATTTCGCCCCAAGAACCCCCGCTCCGTGACAACAAAGCATTACATCACCGACAAGTGGGATTGCTGGTATAATTTTACTCTTGCAGAACCCACTTTCCTAACTTGTCGTTGGCAACAGCATGAAATAGTGTTGCTATTCAAATTCAAAATAGACATAGCTGAACCTGATCGCACTACACAGCCTAACCTGGTTCCACTATTTGAAACTCCTGACAGTGACCACCCTGAAACCTTGCTAAGGGGACTTAAAAATCTGCCCCTTCACACCACCGTCTCTGATAATGACCCTTGGCACAAAGCATTGTTAAAATATACTGCAAGCATTAAAACCAAAAAGAATTTAGATCTCTCTACTCTGGTCATACGAGGAAGTGAAATATACTCCAGAAATAAATGGAGTTGGAAAGAACCACTCCAAATGGCTAAACTTGAAGCCATCCCCAGAAGGGAAATGCAAATTGCTTGCCGAGTAATCAATGGGTCTACTCGTCACAGACCAAGCGAAATTAAAACAATCTACATAGACTCTACCAGACATGGAAAAACATGATACTGAGTGCTCTAAAATAACGGAGCCAAATTCAGATTGCTGGCACAATTTTACTTTTACGAAACCTATAGTAGTGTATTGCCTTTGGAGTTACCAAGGCACAGAGTTATTATTTGAGTTTATGATTGACACAATTACGTCTGAACCTGCCAAAAGGGAAACAGAACCTACACCCCAACAAACTCCCGAGGTGTACCTACTCAAACACCCATTAGTCTAACTCCTTACACCTTCAACATTGGCCCTTATGTTATTAAAGACACAGGTCAGCAGAAAATACTGTTTAACCCAACATATTCCCTCAAACGAGTAGCATTATCAATGCAGATTAATATCTCCACAATTAAACCTACCCGCTCGCCATTCTAGTGGTACATCTTATGCAGGGTGGTCAGCATGGTTGCATAGACGAACCCTGACCTCTTCAAAACGACTGAAGAGGGGTGTGAGTGGTATCTAAGGAAGAGGATTTGGAGTCCTAAATAGTATAGATGCTGAAGTGCTTGCCCACAAACTAGTCGCAACCACTGCTAATCTAAACAAGTTAACACATCCCCTACAGTCTTCTTTATCAGCCTTGGGGAACCACCAATGGCTTTTATCAAATGTATTGCCTCAGTGGGAAGAAACAAGTGAAAAGGACCACCAGCTGATCACAAATGCACTTGATATAGCCCCAAACAGCGTTTCTTTGGCTCTTAGTTGTATCCAAGCCCAACTGTGGATGCAATCGATGACAGCCGCGATTATAAGGGAAGGTGAAGAAGGCACCTTGCCCACCAAAATTTGAAAAGTAATATGGGATAACGCAATTGAGTTTGAAAAGAAATTTCAGTCCTGGTGGCATCTGGTTAATTTTACCTACAATCCCACTGAGAGCAAAGCCACTGCTTTTGTCTTAACGATACTCAATGCTTCAGCATACACCATATACCCAATCATTGCACTGGGGTTGAATCACCAAGGAGCCATACTCTATCCAATAGAGCACAGAGTGTGGGCACAACGAAGTAAGAATAAATGGCAAACTGTTGATGTTGATGCATGCATCACACGAGACCAGCAAGGATTAATTTGCGAGAGTAATACCCTCAAAGCACAAGACATTTGTCTTGACCGACCAGAATGTTTATCATTTTGAGATACATCCTGATGAAACTCCAGAAACTGTGCTTGTATATATTGGGAAAGGGTGTGTCTGCATGAGATCTCCCTGTTGTTTTGTGTTCATAGATAACATAGCGGTAGATATGAATAGTCGCTCAAATCTTTGTGCTTGTAACTTCACTAACGTTGTTGGATGTGATTTCAATTCTTCGGCTCCTGTCACGTCTTATCAATTGCTACAGTCTGACTATACGCTGATTCGTGATTTATTATTTGCCCCTGTTGGGATGAATGCTATATTGGTGAAGAAGCTGCTACAACATAATGACTTGAAGCGGCTGTTGAAAGAAGCCCAAGAAAATGGACAAAAGACTCTGATTACTGTCCATCACGATGTCGAGGAGATACACCGAGTGTTGGAAAGGGTCAAGAAAGATGGAGAACATGAATGATGGGACATTCTTTTTGGATGGTCACCAACAACTACAGGAATCTTTAACAAGATGCTCCACCCTGTTGTTGTTTTGTTAATACTCACTGTATTGTGCTTTGCTTTGACAATCGCTTTGTATGTTAGACTTTGGATCATGATGAAGAACTTAACTCTCTTGGTAGCTCCACAAGACATACTTGTACTCGACAACTCTCACCACAAGAGCATCTGTGATATTCCCAATAAGTTTTGAATATCACGGAGCTTGAGTGACTATAGTCACGGGGTGGGTAATGTGAATTAATTCCTAAAATATAATTTTTATTAAATTTTTTTTGCATTGTTCACACATTAAGGAAAGGTATAAAATGGAAACCTTTCCAGGGTGGAACACAGCAGCAGCTGGTATGCGAGGAATCCGCTACATCGCTGACTCCCTGAACAATATTGCTTGCAAAAGCAGCATGGAGGATGTGGTGGAGTGAAGATTCCACGGCCCGGCCAAGCTCTGTGATTACACAGCAGATATGGGAACAAGGTGATCCTGTGGAAGTGATAAGCGGCATGCTTGCTACCCTGAGCCAACAGTCTGCCAAATTTTGATGAAATGCTGTCCTTTGTGCAAACTTTGCTCATTATAATGTCATTATAATACCAAAACACACCTCCAGCCCGAAGGCTGCCCGCCTCCAAGGTGCAACCACTCCTCCTTGAGTCTGCGTCCTGAATTTTTCATAAACTATACCTTTAAATGCGAGGCGACGGAATTCTACATCAATCGTAATAAAGGTATTTATGACTAGAGTCATTCAAACTCCACATTGAAGGTAAAAAATAATATAAAAATAGCCCAAGAAAGGGGCGTTGCTAGGGAAGACACCATTGTAAAGAAGTCAGGGAGGAGCCCATCACGGACTGCCTCTGACTCCCAGGACCAGTCGACGGGCTGAGCCTTTCTTCCCCCCCCATAGGGACGCCTGTGGGTAAGACTTAGACTATATCGAGTACTTCCTCGGGAAGCTTAGAAATCTCTCTAGAGGGTTACCTGTGACATTTAGAGCCAGGCTGTATTGTTTGGAACTTTGTCGCGCGCTTTGTACCATTAACATTTTTTCTTTTACTTGCACGTGCTTCACAGACAGTGTACTTATCACTGGCAAAGCGTAAGAACCTTTCTATCTGTTGCTTAAATAAACTGCACTGCTTAAGTAGCTAGCCGTTTGGGTTTCTCACCGAACGCGACCAAACACTAAAGTGTGGCCGTGCTCGTTCGTGAGCACAACTAGACTGAAGGAGCAGTCCACTATTAGCGTATCCGGAATCGTGACAGTTTAATATATCAAACGCGACTGGGCTGATAGTGGTGCATTGGGCATCACTCAGAATTTAAACCCAGCCACCCCTAGCCTCCCACCTCGGTGAGGAGTGTTAGGACGCAAGGGGGTTTATTTTCGGCCAAAACTATTTTGCCTCTTGACGCAACACCCCTCCATGGGGTAAACACCCAAGTCAGCTCACCCTGGTTGCCACAGCGACAAGTAAAAGCAGGAGCCCTCACTGAAGAGACAGCCAGCTCTGCTCCACCCCAAACCAGGACAATCGGTACACACATATACACCTATAGATGCAGGAACACACAAGCACACTCTGGCTGCCGTCAGGGAGGAGAGGCCTGGACCCAGGTGCTGGAGCTCTGGCACAGCCCAGGGAACGGGGCAGCTCCGGAGCTGCTGTCTCTGCTGGAGGCAGCCCCCGTCCGCCCTGGGCACTGTGTAGATGGAGGGGCAGCAGAGCCGGGGGGCTCCCCTGTGCCAGTGGGGCAGCCAGGGGATGGGAGAGTGAGCTAGAGGGCCAGAAAGGAGCCAGCCTGCACGGACGATGGCCACGGGCCACGTTGCTGCTGGGGGAAGGCCCAGCGCCAGCAAACAGCTCTCTGTGCCGCAGGCAGCTGGTCCCTGGGAGCGGGTGAGGCGGCTGCCGAGGCAGTGACAGGTCGAGCATGAGCCTCCTCTGGGCACTGTCCTCAGAGCTGGGGGCTGGCACTGGCCACCCCCACCTCCAGGGGCTCTGTTTGAAAGAGTGAATCCGGGGGACAGCAGCAGCTGCTCAGCAGGCGGTGACAGACGGAGGATGTCGCTGTGAGCCGATTGTGACACGTGAGGTCAGCTGGCGGGTAAGCGATGACCAACTGAGGGGCCACCGCCCTCCGATTGTGACCTGTGAGGGCAGAGGGCCAGTCATCCCGCACAGAGGCCCGGGGCTAAGTGTGCAGCTGGCACTGTGCGGTGAGGTCCTTGTCCTCGCCGCAGCTGGGCACGGCTGTCTTCTCCTGAGGTACCCCGTGTGCCACAGGGCGCTGACGATGGCCTCTGCCTGGGAGAGGAACTATCACCACTCAGGCCTGGAGAAAGCAGCAGCTTTCCTCCCCTCGTTGCTTGCTGACAGCTCCCTCAGGAGCAACGACGCCACTCAGACTGTCCACGGAGTGCTGCTCTTTGCGGATGTCTCAGGTGGGGGGAGCAGGGAGGAGCAGCCACGGACACATGCCGTCTTGGGACACACCAGGCCCTTTGGAGCCCCTCGGACAGAGTGGCCATCTTGTTGCTGCTGAGGTCTTCTGCTGTGACAGAAGACTCAGAGGGCAGGATGGGTTGTCTTGGGCAGCCAACCCCTGCTGCCACCAGCACTGAGCCGGGCATGGGAAGGTGTCCCCACAGGCTCTCGGGCTGGGCAGGGTGGAAAGTGCTGCCGGGTCCCTTGGCCCACATGGGCATTTCCTGATTTCTGCGTGTCCCTGTTACAGGTTTCACGGCGTTGACTGAGAAATTCGTCCAGAAGAGCGGCACGGACAGAGGCGCTGATGAGCTGGCACAAACCCTCAATGACTACCTGTGTGATATTTTGGAAGGTAAGATCCGTGCTGCAGGACTGTCTGGCATCGGGCCATGATGGTGGAGGGTGAAGGCAGCCATGCTGGGCAGCCTGGTCCTGCCTCCTCGGCAGGGCTGGGGCTTTCTGCGAGGAACAGCGAGAGCAGCCAGGGTCTGCTGGTGGGTCAGGACCAGTGCGGGCTCTTTCTGCTCCCCACTGTGGCCGAGGAGGCACCCGCTTTCTCAGCAGCCCCCTGGGTGCCTCTGGCGTGGGCAGCCGGCTCCGTGCTGCGTCAGGGCCCAGCGCAGGCCGAGGGCACCCAGCAAGTGCCAGCGCCAGTGACCTGAGGGTGCTGGCTCTGACCTGTGCGTGTGTGAGACCCTCACAAGCCCCTTTCCACAGGGAAAACCTTGACCCTCCTGAGCTGACCGTGAGCACATTGTGGCCACCCCTTTGGCAGCGCTATTAGAGCAAAGCAAGAGTCCTCAAAGATGATGAAGGGTGTGGAGCATCTGTGCTCCGAGGAGAGGCTGAGAGAGCTGGGACTGGTTGGCTTAGAGAAGGCTCGGGGGGGGACCTTAGGAATGCATCTACAATTTGAAGGGAGGTTGCAAAGAGGACAGAGCTGGGTTCTTCCCAGTGGTGCCCAGTGTCAGGACCAGAGGCCACGCCGCAGGCCCACACTGAAACACAGGAGGTTCCTTCCGTGGGTCAGGAAACACTTTTTGACTGTGAGGGCACTGGCAGAGGTTGCCCAGGGAGGTTCTGAAGTCTCCCTGCTTATAGCTATTCAGGAACGATCAGCCATTGTTTTGGGCAGCTGGCTCTGTGCAGCCCGGCTGGAGCAGCAGGGTTGGACCAGATGGACCCCAGAGGTCCCTTCCAGCCTCCACCTTTCCTAGGTCTGGTGGCTGCCTCCCTGCCTGCTGTGTGGGTACCAGGGCAGTGACCACTGTGAGCCTGGGAGAGAGGCCGGAGCGATGCTTTCCTGAGCTGTGCCCTACGGTGCACCCTTGTGCAGGTGCTGCTCTTTGAGGGGGGCTTGCTCCGTGGCTTCTGGAAGAAGGTGTCTGCATGACTCTTCCTTTTCTTCCCTCTGTCTGCAGAGTTCCTGGTTTTTGGAGGAGACATCTTGAAGTTTGCCGGTAGGTCTTTGGGACAACGATGCCCACGTGTGCTGATGGGCAGCATTTACCTTTTTGGACGGCTGTTTGCTCTGCTCTCCTTCTCCAGAGGCTCTGTACAGCACCTGGAACCCGCTGCTGGCCACCGCACACCCCCCGCAGTGGCCTCTCTCCCGGTCGTCTCTGTCCCCCCGGGCCTGCCTGTGGCTTGGCTTTAGCCAGGGCTGTGGCTCCCCTTTCTCTGCCCCGGCTTGTAGGGCCCTGGGCTGGGGGTGGGGGCAAGGAAGCCTCCAGAGGAGGAGACCCCCGAGAAAGCTTAGCCCAAGGTGTGTGTCAGGGCGGTGGTGAGGGGCAGGGAGGCCCTGGGGATGGCAGAGCTGGGGCAACCAGGCCAGCAGGGGAGAGGGAGTCCCTGGTGTGCTGCATCTGCAGAGGAGTGCTCGGGGCAGGGACTCCCACCGCTGCCGGCTGCAGCTGGGGCTGCCTGGGAGAGGAGAGGTGTCCCCGTGCCCGCGATGGGGTGTCCTCCAGGACGATGGCCGCCCACGAGCCCATCTTCCTCCGCATGTCAGCTGGTTTCTGCTGTCCCTGCCACTGAGCATAGGTCGGGGAGAGCCAGGTCTCCGCAGAGCCTCGACCTTCCCTCACTTTCCCTAGGAGACGCTGTGCTGGTGCTGTGGAGAACACCACCCCAGGAGCTGGCCAGGACCATCAGCCTGGTGCTGCACTGTAGCCAGCAGATCCAGAAGAAGTATAGAAGGCATGAGACGGACGTGGGCCAGGAGGTCCAACTGAAGATAGGTACGGATGCAGTGCCAGACGCAGATCTGTGGCACTCTGCTGTGCCACAGGGAGCTTCTCACCAGCAGGGAATGTGGGGATCCCCACTGGGGCTAGTGCCAAAGGAAAGCATCTCCGGTGAGAGTTCAGGGGTCCAACTGCAGTCAAAGCAGGGATGGGAGACTGAGACTGCTGGGTTTGTGCGTGTCTGCAGATGCAGAGGAAGCTTAAAGGCAGAGCGGGTGTCAGATCGAGTCTTAGGATCTTTGAATGTCTGCTTTAGCACAGACATCTGAGGGAGGTTGTTATCCTTTCGTTTCTTCAGGCGGGGGCAGCTTTGCATCCTTTCCCCTGCTGGGTTCTCCTCTGCCTTTCACAAAGAGCAAAGGGGAGCTGCTTGGCTTTCACCTGCGAGAAGGGCTTTTGCAGGCTGTTGGGTTTTCTCCAGCAGACAGCTCCAACCTACCTGCATGGAAACGGAGCAGGCGGTGGTCCAGGCCACTGGTTTTCTGGGCTTCTGGGGCAGTCAGCTGGGTAAGATGCCCGGCACTCTCAACACATTCTCAATGTTGACTTTGTTGTCTGTTTCGGGGACCTGTGTCGGGTGTCCCCCCAAATAGGACGGAGCGTGCTCTACTCCTCCATGATGCCTGTCTCCCTGCTGGGCTTCAGACTGGCTTCTGAGCAGCTGAGATGCTGGGGGCTGCAGAGCTCAAAACGTTCCCTGTGTCAGTACTGCTTCTCCGTCTCCCTCTCACCAGGGATCTCTGCAGGGGCCATGGACCTCCTGATTTTTGGAGACAGGAGGCGGCAGTATTTCTGCATTGTTGGCCGCAGTCTGGCTGAAATTCATGAGGCCGAAGAGCTTGCAGGTGCAGGTGACATTGTCCTCTCAGCTCTGTGAGCAGCACCGGCTCAGGACTAAGCATCTTGCAGACGAAAGAGCTGTGAAGGTGGGTGGACGGGACGGCCTCTAGAGCCGCCATTCTGAGGAGCTGGACTTGGACATGAAGGAGGGAGGTGTCCAAAGGCTGAGGAGCTGAATGTGCAGAGAGCCATAGCTGTGGGCAAAAGCTGTGGGAAAGCCATAGCTGTGGGAAAGTGGGCAGGCAGCTGAAGCTCTTGTCCTCCCATCTCAGGCGTAACTGTGGGCTGGACTTGCTTGGTTTGAGGGGTCAGGAGGCTCCAGAAGGGTTTTAGCCCCACCAGCCCACAGCTCCTGTGGGCCACGGAGCTGTGGTTGACAGCTGGGGGATGCTTGGATAATGGCTGCCCAGCTCCGGTGCTTCTGAGGAGGCACTGCTGTACCAGCCAGCCAGGGGGGCTTCCTCTCCCCTTTCCTTGGCAGTGGCTGTGGAGGGCAGGGTCTGTCCCCTGGGACTCCTGGGGAGGCCAGTGGTAGTGATTTCATTCTGTGTGTCTTCAGGTTATGGGCATGGATCCAATGTCTTGGCCAGAATGCGAAGACTCTTTACGCAAGCTTGTACAAGACCCACTGAGCCACCGCGCGGAAGGGGAAGGTGAGTGCCATCTTGCCCTTGTTCTGTGGTTGCCCCAAAAGGTGGGACCTGGCTGCTTCAGGGGCCAGAGAGGAACCACCTCCTCCCTCTTCCCCCTGTCAGTTGGCACTCCTGCTTTTGGACCTCTTGGGGCAGTCGCTGCTGCTACCTCCTCCTCCCAAGAGGGGCCAGCTCTGCCCTCAGCATCTGGAGGTGGCCACATGGGCAAACGCAGAAGACTCTTTCTCCCCTGTTTCCAGGGCCAGCCCCTGCTTTGAAACAGCTCCTAGTCCCATCCCTCCAGCGACCACTTGCATTTTCTCTCCTCAGGTGCCATGAGGCCAGCTCTTCTCTTGCCCAGTGATCCTAATGCGGAGAAGGAGTATAGGAAGTACATACCAGACAATGTTCTCAGGAAGGTATGGCAAAGTCACCACTGCTGGGGTGGATTTATCCCTTCCTCTGGTAGTACCCGCTCTGGCCAGTGAGCCTGCTCTCCCTCCGTACCTGGTGTGGGAAGTGAGACCCTAGGAGGGCAGGCTGGTGAAGCCGTCATGCTCTTGTCTTCCAGTTTGATGAAGAAGTGCCACTGGAGCTCTTCTCTGAGCTACGGCCAGTCACCATCATCTTCATCCGGCTGCAGCTTCCTGCAGGTATCAGCACAAGGAGTCTCAGCACGATCCTCAACGCTGCCAGCAGCAAGATGGTAGAAATCCTCTCTCCTCACAAGGGAAAAATCAAGTCAGGAAGAGTGGTGACAGGACAAGGGGCAATGGTTTTAAATTGGAAGAGAAGAGATTTAGATTAGATATAAGGAAGAAATTCTTTACAGTGAGGGTGGTGAAGCACTGGAACAGGTTGCCCAGGGAAGTTGTGGATGCCCCATCCCTGGAAGTGTTCAAGGCCAGGCTGGAAGGGGGTTTGAGCAACCTGCTCTAGTGAGAGGTGTCCCTGCCCATGGCAGGGGGGTTGGAACTAGATGATCTTTAAGGTCCTTTCCAACTCTAGCCATTCTATGATTCTATGATTCTATGATTCTATGAACAAAGTCCTCCTGTTTGATAAAGTGAGTGTGAACAATCGCCTCCCCCAAGCATGAGTGGGTGGGCAGTGAGCACGAGGGAGAGACTCCCTCTTGGGCATCGTAGCAAGATGCGCTGCCTTTGTCCTCGGCAGGGCTGCACGTTCCTGTGTGTACTGGGACTTGCTGGAAACAAGCTGCCCTCCGAGAGCATTTGCGCCTTGCAGTGTGCTCTGCAGATCTTCAAGGCGTGCTCCACCACGCTTGGGGAAAGAGAGTGAGTGTGTGGCGGGGTCGGGGGGTGCAAGGGGGCTCACCAGAAAGAGATGTGCCTTCTCGCTTGCCCTCCCCTGTCGCTGGCAGGAAGGAGGCAGTGCCCTGAGAGGTGTCCGGCAACCCCTGGGCTTAGCCCACGACAGCCAGGCGCAGTCCCTCCAAGCACACCCTGCTGGCCACCGTGCTGGAACGAGCCCTGGCAAGGGCTCAGAGGCCCTTGGTGCCAGAGGCAGGCCCTTCTGGGCCACTGGCCCATGAACCCAGGACCATGGGGTCTGGCCACCTGATCTCCAGTTGCTGTCATTGCAGGTGGTGACGTGGCGGGTGCCTTCTTCCCTTCCTCTTTGCTCACGAGAGGGCTGTGGCCCTGCGCGTACTCTGCCCCTGTTCCTTGTCCCTTGCAACTGGCGTATGTGTCGCCCCTGAGCTCTCCACATCCCCGAGACCCACGCTGGCAGGGCAGGACAGCCGGTGGCCTGGGCTGGTGCCTAGGGGAGGTGTGGGAAGGGATGAAGCCAGGCGGGCAGGACTGCGCCCGGGGCGCTGCTGAAGCCCCGCTCTTTCCCTGTGTACCAGGGCAGTGTCTGTGGCAGTTACCAGCGGGACAACGTTCTGCGGCGTCATTGGCCACCCTCTGAGGCACGAATACACAGGTACGAGGGGGTGCCTGGGGCATGGGAGGCTGCTGTGGGCCTGCTGAAGCAGAGCTGTCCTGGCCCGGGGCAGGAGAATGGGCTTTGTGGGCGGCTGTTGGCCTGGGTTCTGCTGAGCCCACCGTGGGGTTGGCCTGTGCTGGAGGTGAAGCAGCCATTGGCCTGGAAGGGTGCTGTGGGGCTGGTGGCACAGGCACACCAAGGCATGTTCTCTCTCTCTCTAACGCGTGCTCTCTCTCTGGCAGTCATTGGCCAGAAGGTGAACTTGGCAGCCTGGATGATGGTGCACTACCCTGGGCTGGTGTCCTGTGATGCTGTCACCTACGCCGCCTCTCGGCTGCCCTCTAACTACTTCAGGAAGCTGCCAGAGAGGGAGATGAAAGTCCTCAGCCAGCCTGGACCTGTGTATCAATACAAGGAGAGGTGAGTGTCCTCTGAGAGGGCTGGATGAGGTGATGGCGGCACCAAGGCTGCAGCCTTGGCAAGCAAAGAGGGAGAGCGTGCTGGTCTCTCTTCCCTGTGGCTGAGACAGTGGGAAGCCCTCGCGTGGCAGGCTTTTTGCCTCTCTCCCCTGAGAGAGTGGGGGTGGAAGCACAGGGACAGGGAAGGTTTCTCTGTCTTGGTAGACACAACCTGGGCTTGTGGGCTCTATCCAGATGGCTTTGTGCTGTGCTGTCGTGGTTTTGACCAGATTAACCAATCAGAGCGACAGATGGCCCCTCTCCCCCCCCCCCCCCCCAAGGAAAAGAGAGGAGAGGAAGAGATAAAAGAGATTTATGAGTTTAGAAAAAACCAAACTACGTTAATGAAAATATTAATAAATAATGAAATAATAAATAATTAAAAAAAAAAGGGAAAAAGGAAAAAAAAAATATACAGTATATACAAAACTGTATCAAGCTCCCAGGGTGATGATCACATCACCAGCAGGCACAGGGGAAAGTCCCAAGCTGGACTCAGTGATGGACAGGAGCTGGATTCCGGATCTGGAGTCAGGATTGCTTGGATCGAGATCAAAGGCAGACGAACAGTCAGGGTCCTCCTCAGATGTCGGCCATTGAAGGAAGAGAGTTGACCCTTTGATCCTTCAGCTTTTATACTGAGCATGATGCAGATGGGGTGGAATACCCTGTTGGTCAGTTTTGGGTCACCTGTCCTGTCCGCTCCTCCCCACAGGTGTGACCCCTCCACGCTTTTCCGCTTCCGACCCTCCAATGGGGCAAATAACAAATTTACCTGACCTTGGTTGTTATAGCGATAAGTATAAGCAAGGGCCTCTCTGCATACCATTCCTTGGTATTATCAGGTCTTATCACTATGAGAGCAAGCAGTTTCTGAACAATATGCCGTTAATTTCAGAGTTTAGTCAGTCAGAAGAGGCCCAGCCAAACAGGAAAAATTACTGAACAGAAAATTAGTTCTGTTTTACCTCAAACCAGGACATGCGCTTTCCATGCTGTGCTTGCTCCACCATGCGCCCTGGCAATGCTGACCCAAGGAGGCTTTGTGCCAGCTGCTTCCAAGCTAGAAGCTTTGGGCCAGTCTGGTCCCCGTGGGGAAAGGTGGCCCATCGGGACACTCTTCCTCATGTCTTTCTGCGGAAATCTCAGCTCTTCTTCTGGGCCAGGATTTGGCCGTTTGAGGGTTAGCCGTTCCCATCTCTTGCAACTGCTGGAAGACTTGAGCCAAAGGGGCCAGGTGCTTGGCATCCCAACCCATTCAGGGACACAAGTCCTCCTTTCAAAGAGCCTTGGTGTTCTTGGCCAACGTGGTAAAGCTGTCTGTTAGCCAACAGCACACCCCGGCTTCTTTCACGTCTTCTATTTCTCAGGGTTTGGCCTCTGGTGATGGACTCTTGATATGTTCTCCTGTCCTGCCATGGCCATTGGGCTTCCTTATGCTTGAAGCTGTCGTAGTGTGTCAGCTTGAACTTTGTCTGGGAGAGCATGCAGGGGATAACACGCTGCTCGAAAGAAAAGCAGGTCCCCGAGGAGCACATCCTTCCCCGCCATGCTGGGCTGCTTCTCGAGGTGCCCTGGCTTCTCACCAGCTAATTGATTTGTGTTTTCTTTTCCCCCGCTTCTAGCGTATTTGAGTTGGGCCTTACCATGAAGAGGTCAGAGAACGTCCCCTTGCTGAGTAAGTGGAGAACGCTTTGCTCTTCTGAACCCCAGGTTCTTTCCCTTGGTAACTTTTAGTGCCGCGCTGGGAAGGGAGAGGCTTTTCGCAGGGATGGTGTCGCCTTCAGCAGCCCTACGGAAGCACCGCCTGTCTTGGTCGCTCCTTGCTTGAGGTCTTTGGGGTGGAAAGCAAGGTGAGGTGCTTGGTGCTCTCTGCCATGCTCCAGACCTGGTACGAAGGTCCCTTTCAGCCGTGGAGCTGCTCACAGCCTGCAGGCTGAACTGGTCCCCGTCTTTGGGATCAAGATAGAGATTTCCTGCTGCCAGGCTGACGGAGAGTTTTGGTGGTGGGTTCTCCCCAGTGCACTCCTCAGAGCTCCTTTCTTGGCAGCATCTGGGCGTAGACATGCAAATGTCAGGACACACAGGATGCCTTTAATCACTCGGTGTCTTGCCAAATGTTTTGGGCTCTGCGGTGCGTTAACCCCCGTAGGGGTGTGACGGTGACTTGGGAAGACAAATGCCATAACTCTGAACGTCCCCCCTTCCTCCTTCTTTCCCCCAGCTTCTCTTGCTGAGCTGGTCTGGAATAGGCCTTTGGGCAGTTGGGGTCAGCTGTGGGGGCTGTGCCCTCTCCCAGCTTCCCGGGCACCCCCAGCCTGCTCGCTGGCGGGGCGGCGTGAGAGATGGAAAAGGCCCGCATGCTGCACAAACACTCTTCAGCGATAACTAAAACATCGCCGTGTTACCAACAGCGATGTTTGGTCACAAATCCAAAACATGGCACCAAGTGAGCTATTGCTGAAGAAAATTGGCTCTAGCCCAGCCCAAACCAGTACAGGCCTGAAGATGCCGCCTTAGCTACTGGGAAGTGCTGTGCGGCTCACGGTACAGTGAGGAGATGCTCTGAGTCTGTTTGGGAGGCAGCTGCCTGAACCGACTCCAACCATCCCTTCCAGTCTTGTATTGGATCCCTGTGGGGAGTGGCACGGGGCCGGCGGAATCTCTGTGCCTGTGGGAGGGGAGGGCAGCGGGGCAGGGCAGAGGGCAGGGGAGCTGCGCTGTGGGGCAGGTGGGCCTGCGACCGCTCTGAGGAAGGCAGAGGTGCCCAAGCATGGGTGGGTGGGAAGGAGGCCGGGGTGTCGGCAGGCTGGTGGATGTGGTGGTGGGGAGGGAAGCTGCGGTGGAGGGTGCCCGCCAAAGGGACGTCTCTTTGCTTTTCAGCACGCCCCAGCAGCTGGTTTTCTTGTTTGTCTTCATAGATTGGGAGGAGATTGAGCTCTTTTTCAGATGCCTGAAAACCTGTAGGGATTTAGGCCAAAGGAACATCCTGGTGTTTGAGGGCACGGCGGACCCTGGAGAGAGCCACTTACTTACCGAACTGGCCTCTCTAGGCCAGGCCGCTGGCCACAGGTACAGGTTTTTGACCTTTAGCTTTGGGACACCACCCCTGCCCATCCCCTGACAGCCGTGGAATGCTCCAGCCCCTCTGCCAGTGCACCTGGCCCTTGGACTGCAGCCTCCCAACAAAGTCCCCAGGAGATGCTGCCGAGGAGCACCTGCGTACCCTGCTCCCACCTCTGCCTCTTTGGGGAGTTGGAGGTGGCTTCTGGAGCCACGGCCTTTCCTCCTTCCCCTCTTGGACAGGCACAGGCAGCAGGGAAGAGCCCAAGCTCAGTGCTGTTGATCTGACTCTAGACCCAACAGGCAGCAGGGCGGCCCTTCTCAGAAGCCCTGCTTACCCTCTGCCTGTTTCCCAGAAGGAGCACAGGGGGGGCTGTGGTCTGGCAGGCAGACTGCTAAGGTCTGGAGCCCCACGGCAGACTCGCCACTTGCCCCATCCTTGCCTCGTAGCCCCGTGAGTTCCTCTGCAGGGGGCACATAGGGAGACCTGGGCCAGCGCTGTGGAGATACAGGGTCTGGACCCGACTCTCGTGGTGGCTTGGCAGCAACTGCCCCTCTGTGCCCTTTCTCGTAGGAGGAGCGAAAAGCGTGGCCTTCTCTGGGAAGCACTTGGAGATGGGGGGGCTGAAGAGCTGGCCCCAAAAGGCACCTCCGCCCCTCTTGTCTTAGAAGGGGATCTCAGTCCCTTTTGCTTTTGCGCGGCAGGGTGGTGTCCGTGGAGCTGCTGGAGATCAACGTGAGGCAGTCCTTCTCTGCCCTCCGTATGCTGATGGCCAGGGCCTTGGGCCTCCAGGACTGTGAGTCGTGCAGCGACAGGCAGCGCCTGCTGAAGAGAAAGCTGCAAGGGACAATCGACGAGAGCAGCTATTGCCTCCTCAATGACATTTTCCTTGTCGAGGTGAGAACCAGGGGCCTCTCCCGAGATTGTCTGGGTCTGAGGTTGTGTGGGCACGCTGCTGGGAGTGCCTTAGTTCCAGGGTGGGAATGGCGGGGGTCACAGCACACATTTCCTATCCCTGGGCTCCCTGTCTGTGGGCAGTTTGTGTCCTGCGCTGCATCCGCAGTGCCTGGTGCCTTGTTCAGCACCCTGGAGAGAGGCTGTTCCTGACCTCGTGCCGAGGTCAGCGCTGTGTGAGGGCTCTGCTCCAGCCAGCCCAAGGTTCCCACAGCCAGAGGAGCAGCTCTTCAGCCCAGCCCAAGGCCCAGCTCTGCAGAGACCCTCAGCAGAGGGCCTTGGCTTTAGGCTCTGGATGGAGTCCCGCCTGTGGCTCCCTGTCCCTGCGTTGGGGAGAGGTCAGGTGCCAAGGCCAGCAGAGGCGGTGGGCTCTGCGCTCTTGCGTGCTGGGGATGGGGAGGTATGCCGAGCCCCGCAGCCATGTTTCTCCCTGACTCTGCTTTTCTGGCCAGTTTCCCGTTTCGGACAAGGTTCGTGAGATGAGTGAAACTGAAAGGAACACAGAATTGCACTCGACCTGGGAAAAAGTGCTGGAGAAGGTAGGCATTCCTCCTTCCTTCCTCCTGGACCAGAGCAGAACAACCCTACCGGCTGCGGACTCTGTCCCACCATAGCATGAGGACCACAGGCGTGGGTCATTGCCCATCATGGCCCGAGAAAGCCTTCGCCCCGCACCTGCCCCTGCAGCCCCACAAACACATCCAATGGCTTTCCTCCTGTAAGGTGTGCTCGGGAGGAGGAAAACGTCTTCTGGGTTCCCTTGCCCAAGCTCCCTCCTTCTGCAGGGCAAGTGGTGTTAGGTGTGACCCTACAGTCTCAAAGAAATTAAGAGTCAGGAAGCTTGCGAGCAGGGAAGTGGTTGGGGAGAGATTTCAGAGCATCCTCTCAAGAGACAGAGACTAAATCTCCTCCCCTGGAAGACAACTGAGGATCTCTTGGATTCCCCTCAGAGCAACCTGCTTTTTTCAGACGCTTGGAGGAGAATTTGGCATCTTTGTCATCGACAATGCCCATTTCATCGACCCTGCCTCCTGGAGCATCATGTCAGCCATGCTCCAAAACGTCTCCCTCTTCATGGTGATGAGCTTAGCCCCAGGCTACGTGAGAACAGAGAGCTTTCGCAAAGCTGCAGCTGATGGCACAATGTCCCAAAAATTCACCTATGTTCATCTGGACAAGCTGAAAATTTCAGCTGTGGTGCAGAAAGTCTGTGAGGACCTTGGAGTGTTCCGCATCTCCAGGGATCTGGTGAGGTGAGTTGGAGGCAGGGAAGCTCTGCCTGAGGGCTTGAACCTCTTCCGGCCATGGTGGGGAGTCACACACACCCCCGCCCCAAGGAAAGGGAGTGCAGGGCACTGGGAGCATCACTGACTCCAGCGAGTACCAGACGTGGGTGGCTTGTTCTGCCTCAGCCTGGCAAGTGTGAGCTGAGAGTGGGCAACTTCAAGACCCAAAGCCTGGGAGGTGTCAGCCTTTCGCTGTGGCCCAGGGAGGAAGGAGGTGGAGTCCCGAGCCCAGGCGTGTCAGGGTGTGGAGAGAAAGGCCTTGGTGTGGGTGGCTGGGCTGTGGGGGAGATTCGCTGGGGCAGAGTCCGCCCTGCTGCCAGAGAGGGTCTGGGCTCCTGAGGAGAAGAAGGGCAGGGCTTGCCTTTGGGCATTGCCCGCAAGTCTTTTCCCACGGACTTCAGCGACGGCTGGAGGTTCTGGGGGCCCAAAAGCCCAAGGCAGCGGGAGGATGGTCCCTTTCCAAAGTGAGCTGTAGCTGTGACGAAGATGAGTGACTACTCGAGTGACTGGCCGCCCAACTGAGCTGTGTTTCACCTGACTTTCCTTGTGGTCGTCACTGCCAGTTCTGCTCCTGTGCAGGTTCCTGATGCAGAGAAGCTCGGGGATCCCATATTACTGCGAGGAGCTGCTGCGCTGCCTTCGTTCCAACAACATGCTCTCGTTCTGCCCCTGGAGGCCAGAAGCAGAGGAGGACTGGGAGAGCCTGATCAGTAAGCACCTTTGCTGCAACTAGCGAGCTGCTGTGGGGCATTCTGAGCAGCACAGTCTTGCTCCGTCGTGCCCCCGTGGGTCTGGGCAGAGTCAGATCCTGCAGCAGGGCTGAACTTGGTCTGGCGGAGGTGTGGGCTCCTCTGCGCCTTGCTGTACCAAAGCAAGGGGCTAGCGAGCCCCTCTGGGGCTTGGAGGGGCTGACATTCTTGGGGCGGGGGTTGCAGGGCTAAAACACAAGGGAAATCGTTCTGGAGCACACGTGTTCCTGGTGTTTCTTAGGCATTCTGATGGGCACAGAATTTATCTTGGCCAAATGCTAGCTCACTTGAGAACAACCCTTGAGGTGAGGGACAGGCCCGGGGAACTTGAGTGCGAAACCATAAATCCGATCCACAAGGGTGCTGGTAACAGAAGAGAATGGTGGCGATGCCACCCGAGAGAGCAATGCCAGCCAGAGTGCCGTGGCCTTGGGAAGCGCCAGGACCGAGGCTACATTTTGCATTATGACCTGCAATTTCCCTGGCTGTGGAGGTTGCGCTGCAATGTCGGAGGCAGCAATGCTGCTGCTTTCTGCCCCAGGGCATTCAGTCACCCCCTTGGAAGTCTGGGAGCCTTGGCTGGAGGAGGGTGTGGGAAAGCTGCTCTGAAGGCAGAACATCTTTGGAAGGGCTGTGCAAAGAAAGGCTTGTAGTGGAAACGGTTTTGCTTGGCTTCACGAGCACATTCAGCGCAGGCAGGCCCGTGCACGCGCACTGGACCATGCCAGGTGGAACTTGTCCCATGCCAGGTGCATTTGGAAACGTTTGCGAGCCGCAGGTCACTTTGCAATTGCTATATTGGTGCTCTCTCGCTCTCTTCATCTGCAGTGAAGGCTTCATCTGTCCCAGCAACCAGCTGCTCCAACAGGATGAGTGGTGGCAGGGTCTGCACCATCAGGCCAGGTGTGAACCTGGAGAACACCGTGCTGCCCGTCCCCCTGAAAGGTGAGGGGCCGAGCGCCGCTCTGCGGCTGACAGCCGTGCTGGGACCCCTTCGCAGGGCATGGGCTGGAGGGAGGCTGGGCATCCGTGTGCCGCAGTCACCCTCTCGGCGTGGAAGGGGGCTCCAGTCCCACCAGAAAGAGGCCTGGGGCTGCGGGCAGCCGCTTTCCCCTCTGGCTGTGGACCAGCTGTGAGCCTGCTGGCTGCTTTCCATCAGCAGGCAGGAGAGAAAAGGTGATCATGCAACACTAAAATGGCCCCCTTTTCTCACAGAAACAAATCCTTTGCTGGGAAAAAGCTTTGACTTGCCCCTGTCCCAACTTTGAACGTGGCTTCTACGTTGCTGTTCTCTTTTTAAGTGCCCCAGCTAATGCTGGCCTCAAGGCACTTCATCCAAACCAATAGAAAGCCTGGCCAAGTGAAGGAAACCGTTGTGGGAAGCTCTGAGTCCACCTGTGAGGTGGGGAAAGCTCTCAGAGTGCACTGTTGGGCACAAACCTACTCCAGATCTGGTAGGGCGCATCCTGGGATGCACGGACCAGCTGGGTCCTGCCCTCTCCACCCTGGGTGGGGGAGCATGTGGGTCTCTCACTTAACCCCAGGCCTTGTGGCCTGCGAGTCCATCAGGGGAGGAGCCATTTTGAAGATGCCCACCCTGGGTTTCCCTTGCCCAGGGGTTCCGAGGAGGCCTGGGGAGAGGAGGCCAAAGTCTACCCCGTCTCGTGTTGAACCTTTCCAGCCTCTCCATCCTCAGCATGGGGAAGAGGCAAGAGAGATGTGTTGCTGCTTCTTGACAGAGATTGCAGAGACAGTCTTGACAGACTGAGAGAGCTGGGGTTGTTCAGCCTGGAGAAGAGAAGGCTCCGGGGAGACCTTATAACAGCCTATCAATACCTGAAGGGAGCCTACAGAAGAGCTGAAGAGGGACTCTTTGTCAGGAAGAGTGGTGACAGGACAAGGGGCAATGGTTTTAAATTGGAAGAGAAGAGATTTAGATTAGATATAAGGAAGAAATTCTTTACAGTGAGGGTGGTGAGGCACTGGAACAGGTTGCCCAGGGAAGTTGTGGATGCCCCATCCCTGGAAGTGTTCAAGGCCAGGCTGGATGGGGCTTTAAGCAACCTGCTCTAGTGAGAGGTGTCCCTGCCCATGGCAGGGGGGTTGGAACTAGATGATCTTTAAGGTCCTTTCCAACTCTAGCCATTCTATGATTCTATGATTCTATGATTGCGCTGGCTCAGATGGATCAGATGAAGCTGCTGAAGCAGGTGATCTTGAAGTTTGCAGCTGTCATCGGGCCGGTGTTTACCACCCAGCTGCTCTCGCACATCCTTCCCGTGGAGGTCAAGGAGCAGATGAATCACCTGCTGGACATGCTGGTGAGGGACAAAATCCTGAAGTGGCTGAAAACCAGGGAGGCACCAGAAGATGTGCAAGATCCTCCTGAGGGGCCAGACACCTCTTGGCAGGCAGAGAGTGGTAAGTGGTAGCAGGACGGTGGACAAGGGAGCTCCCAGCTGTGTCCGGCGGGGCTCCCCGGGTCATGGTACGCTTTCCCACTGTGATGGGTGGCTGGAGCTCAGGCAGGCATGGCTGTGTGGGATGGGTTGGTCAAAGACCTTTCAGGTCAGTCACAAAGCCCACTAGCTTTGCGCCAGAGGGAAGTTCCCACCAAGCGCCCTCCCAAGTGCTTCTGCTCCCCTGCCTCCAAGCGCTGCTCATCACGCAGGCATGGGAGGGCCTGTGGAGTCCCTGCCATCCTCTCCCAGCCGCCTACAGCCTCCAGATCAAAGATGCCCTGCAGAGTGCCCCGGGGCCTTTGACAGGCTTTTTTTCACCTTGGATTCTCCTGTGGCATTGGAGGAAGCTCAGGAGGCTGGGGACTGCCTTGCCAAGAGCCCGGAGAAAGCACTGGCTGGGGCTTGCTTTGGCTGGCAGCAACACGCCCGGCTTCTGCCTGGAGCACAGCTGAGCCCCATGTCCCCAGGGCTGGGCTAGCGCCAGCAAGGCCAGCTGGGCTTTTTCGCCCCGTGCTCAAGGCTGGGTGTGCAGCAGCGCAGGGTTGCTGCCAAGGGTGCCCACCACAGCGTGACCCTCATGGCCCTGTGGGGACGGCTGATCGGGCTGATGCCAAGGCCCCTTGCTTTGCAGGTGTGCAGAGGCCCTCTCGGAGCACGGGGACCGTGGAGCAGCCATCTGGTGCTCTGGCCTTCTGTGTCCCACTGCTGCAGGAGGCCGCCTACGAACTGTGGCCTGAGAGACAGCGGGTCGCCTTGCACCGCAAGTGTGCCGTCTTCCTGGAGCGGCACGCACACAGATGCAAGAGCTGCGGCCGAGGGGATTTCGTGGCCTTCCACCGCTTCGCCGTCACCAGCAGCCAGGAGGGAGGGAGCTGTTGGGACCCTGCTGACCAGGGCGACTCTCGCAGCTGGGAGGCCTTGGTGCTGGCCGGAGAGCAGCTGAGGAGGGAGAGGATCCTTTCCACTAGGGGTACGCTCTGCTCCGTGCTCTGCAGCCCGGGCGCTGCAGGAGCCCAGGGGGGTGTGCTGGGGATGGGCTGGGAGTGGGTCTGCCAGGGACGAGCCCAGGAGCTGAGGACAACCACCACAGACCGTCCTCAGCGTGTCGGCACCCTTGCGAGGGTCCCTGCAAGCCCACTGGGAGAGGGAGGGTGGCTCTTACCCTGGGGGAGGCGAGGAGGTGTCTAACTCCCTGTTTTCTTTGCAGATGCTGCAGAGAAGCAGGTCTTCACAGAGGAAGATTTGGGGTGAGCAGAGAGGGTTTGATTCTTTGTAAAGGCCATGAGCTCAGGCTCTCCAGAGGAGACCAAGGAAGCGCCGGCATTTGGCTGCCGGTTGTGACTCTAGCTTAGGGAAGAAGCTTTCTGTGTGGTGGGAGCTGGGAGTAGATGGCCATGGAGATGAGATTGTGCTCAAGGAAGCTTTGAGTGATGGTCACACTACACTGGAGCAGGCCTTGCTTTCCAGTTTCTAGAGAGTAGGACGACAAAATGTGCAGGGGAAAAGCCACCCTGGGGAGCCGGGTGATTTGCCTGTGGGAGGTAATAAAAAGCCCAGCTTGCCTCTTTCTCCCTACCTACAAAGCACCTGTAGGAGGCTCGGCTGCCCATGGGCTCGTGCTCTGCTTTGGTGTCATCTCTGTGGGGAGAAAGACCAGTCTGGCTGATGCCGGTGTATTATTTGCTCTCTTCTTCCCCGGGGAACTGTAGTGTGGCAGAGCACAAACAGACAACAGAGCTGCCCAGTGGGACCAACAGGAAGAACAACGGCAATTGCTCCTGCCAAGCCGTTGTGGAATCGGTGCTGGTGCCTTTGGCTTGGCACTGCCTGGCAGCGGGCGATGCTGGCCGAGCATTTTACTACCTTCTGGAGTCTGCGGCTGGCTACCTGCACGTCTCCGACACTTACATGGTGAGTTGCCTCACTTGCTAGCACCCACTGTGCACGGAGTCCTCTCCGTGGCCTGGCTCTGGGCAGGACAACGTCACCGCTGCCGTAGGGCCTGCCTTGAGGGGGCCTTGGAAGGGAAATACTGGGGTCAGAGACCAACTTTTTCCTCCGCTTTGCCTCTTCTGTGGACAGAGACACAGGCCAGCGTGGCCTGAGCGCGAGGGGCATTAGCAGGGAGGGGGTCTGAAAGATCACTGGTGCCTGTGCTCTGAGCCAGCGTGACTGTGTTTGGGCGGGCATCGCCAGGGGGAGAAACAGGCCCTGGTAAGACAGAGGCCAGAGGCAATGGGGGAGGATAAGGCCGGCCATGGGCTCTGCACCCACACTCACCTGCTCTCCGTCTGCTTGCGCAAAGGCCCTCATGAAGCTGAATGAGGTGGAGGTCCCGAGGAAGACGAAAGCGACTGTGATAGCCTGCTTCGAAGAGGCCACTTTCTTCAGCCTCAAAGGGGAGGTAAAGAGACGGGGAGATCTGGGGGGGTCTCCCGAGGGATGGAGCTGGATGCCTTCCCCAGCTGCAGGGGATATCCCTGGCCCCTCCAGCCACCAGCAGACTCCTGCAGCCTCTTGGGCTGCTTGACCATGTCAGGGTGTTTCCCTTCTCCTCTGCAGGTCTGCTGCCGTATGAACCACACAAAGTTGGCAAAGACAATGGTCGAGGAGGCTTTGAGCCTGCTCGAAATGCACTTCCCCCAGACCTCCTTTGGAGCCTTCGTCAAATCTCAGGTGGAGAAGTTGCCGTGTGCCACTTATGTCAGAAGAGCAGCCTCCCTTCCGCAGGAGATCCGGTAAGAAGCAGAACTGAGACCCCAGAGGAGGAAGAGCCATTTCCTACCCAGTCCCAGGCATGCGGGCCCAGACCGGCTGAGCCTTGAGGCCACCCCTGACCTGACGCAGGGCCCTTGCAGGACCAAGGCATTAAGGAGCCATGCGTGGGTAGAGTGGGGAAGGACAGAGTCCCGTACTCCCTCCCCACCGTGCGCAGCCATGGCAACTGAGCACGCCTTGGCGTAAAAAGCAGCTGGAGCTGGGACTTTGTCTGCCGGCACGTGTCAGCTGCGGTGGGGGCTGGTGGTGGCTGGAACAGAGAGCTGCAGACAGGGAGTAGAGGCTGACGAGGGGCAGGGGTCTGGAGGCAGGACCAGGACATGGGGAAGGAGCAGTGGGTGGAGGTGAGGTGTGAAGACGAGGCAGCTCAGAGGGCCGTACCCCTTTTCCTGCCGGTTCCCGGCTTTGTTTGGTCTCCCTGGTGCTAGGGTGCCAACACGCCCTCTCCAGCAGTCAGCTTCCCCCCAACGGCACTTCTATGTTTGTCCGCTTCTGCTCCGGCACCCCTCTCTCCATCAGCTCCCTTTCCTCTGAGGATGTGCAACTGCCTTGTCCGCCGCCCTGCTTTCCCCCGGCCCTGCCCCATTGAGCCCTGTGCAGCAAGAGCCTCTGGGCCCAGCAGTGTCTCTTGCGTGGCAGGAGGAAGAGGCTGGCCTGGCTGCTGCGGCAGAGCTGCTGCCTTTCCTTACTGGAGCAGCTCTTCCGCCTGGAGGGCACGTCCCGTGGACAGAGGCTCTCACACCTGGCAGCGCGCATGAAGGCCAACACGGACAGGGAGGCGGACTCGTATCAGGCAGCAGACTCCTGCCAGAGATAGACTCGGGACACCAACAGATGCCGGCACAGACGCAGGTACAATTAGCCATGCAGGTACCATCGAGATACCGTCACAGACACCGGCACCAATGTAGGCACAGACACCGGTACTGACACCATTAGAGACACCACTGTCCCTCCCGTTGCAGGTGCAGGTGCCCTCGTAGAGGCCACAGCAGACACAGATGCCACTGCAGATACCATTGCATGCGCCGGGCAGAGGCAGGCAAGCAGGAAGGCAGGCACCGCGGAGCTTGGTCCTTGCAGAGAAAATCTTCAAGAAGCTTTCAGAGACACTGGAGGTGGCCATGCAGTGCTGAGGACAAGACGTTTATTATATACGTTTTTTTTTTGGTTTAAGTGAGAAATGGTTAAAATAATTAAAACTAAAAATCCTTTTCTGAAATAAAAGCATGGGCAGAAAGGGGGTGTGTTGAAGAGGTGTGATTTTTGTTGGGGGAGGGGTCCTGGAGGGTCTCTAAATGAGGAGTTTGGATCATGGAGGCTTTGGGAGTTTGAGACATGGTTTAGTGATGGTTTTTATCAGTTTGGTTGCTGGCTGGACTAGACGATGTTAAAGCTCCCTTCCAACCCAGACGATTCTATGATTTTATGATTCTATGATTTGATGAGGAGCCCCCCCAGGTTGGATGTGTGGGTGTCCTTGGGGGGAGGCAGAGGGGTGTCATCCCCCTGATCAGGGTCTAACAGGGTCTGCCCCCCCTCCCAAAATCCCCCCCCCCCCCGGGAGGGGACAGACTGGCACAGGTTCTCCCCCTTGGTGGGGGGCAGTTCGCTGGTGAGGATGTAAGTGTGGTGTTTGTTGTTGATCTCCACCAGCTGCAGCCCAAAGGCCTGCAGGGCATGAAGGGTTAATCTAACAGGGGGCCTTCCCCCCAGTAAATCCCCCCCCACCTGCCTCTTTGCCTCCCCCCACCCCACCCCTCTTTGCCTGTCCCCTCGCCTGCTGCGGGGTCCTGCCTGCCTGGTTGACGATCTCTGAGTAGACGTCTCTGTATTCCCAAATGACTTCCTTCAAGATACCATAGGGAAATCATGTCTCTAAGCTCTATGTCTACCTGTCTTTTAAATACCTCCAGGGATGGTGCCTCAACCGCTTCCCTGGGCAGCCCAATCCAAGGCTTAATAACCCTTTCAGCTCCCTCAGCCGCTCCTCCTAAAACTTACTCTCCAGACCCCTCACCAGCTCTGTTGCCCTTCTCTGGACCCGCTCCAGCACCTCAATGTCTTTTTTGTGGTAAGGGGCCCAGAACTGGACACAGCCCTCGAGGTGGGGCCTCACCAGTGCCCAGTACAGGGAGACGATCACCTCTCGAGTCCTACTTACCCCGCTGTTCCTGATACAGGCCAGGATGCCGTTGGCTTTCTTGGCCACCTGGGCACACCGCTGGCTCGTGTTCAGCCGACAGGCAACCAACACCCCCAGGTGCTTCTCTGCCGGGCAGCTTTCCAGCCACTCTGCCCCAAGCCTGTAGGGCTGCAGGGGGTTGTTGTGACCCAAGTGCAGGACCTGGCACTTGGCCTTGTTGAACCTCATCCCACTGGCCTCAGCCCATCCAGCCAGCCTGTCCAGATCCCACTGTGAAGCCCTTCTACCCTCCAGCAGGTCGGCACGTAACTTGATGTTGTCTGCAAACTTACTGAGGGTGCACTCGATCCCCTCGTCCAGATCACTGTTAAAGAAGTTAAAGAGAACCGGCCCCAGTACCGAGCCCTGGGGGACACCACTCGTGACCGGCCACCAACGTGATTTAACTCCATTCCCCACCACTCTCTGGGCTGGGCCCTCCAGACAGTTTTTAACCCAGCGGAGAGTACTCCTATCCAAGCCATGGGCAGCCAGTTTCTCCAGGAGGATAGTGTGGGAGATTATTAAATGCCTTACTAAAGTCCAGGTAAACAACAGCCTTTCCTTCACCCACCAAGCGGATCACTTTGACATAGAAGGAGATCAGGTTTGTCGAGCAGGACCTGCCCCTCATGAACCCGTGCTGGCTGGGCCTGATCACTGGAACGTCCTTCATGCGCCGCATAATGGCACTCAGGATGATCTGTAAATGGCACTCAGGATTATCTTTTAGAGCAAGCAAAATCAACTCCCTTCAAGAAAATAGAATTAAAAATAGTGTTTGATGGGTATTTGGTATAAGCTGTTCAACATGTCGCTTTTCAGCCACATCAATCAAAATATATCCTTTCTATGTCTTCCTGTCTTTTGCCAGCAGCAAAGCCTAGTTTTTCACAGAATTGTCGTGGTTGGACAGGACCTCTGAGATCACCGAGTCCAACCATACACACACAAAAAACCCCTACAGTCTCGGGCACTAGAGCATGCCCTGAAGTGCACATCTACACGTTTCTTAAATACCTCCAGGGATGGGGACTCCACCGCCTCCCTGGGCAGGCTGTTCCAGTGCCTGACCACCCTCTCAGTACAGTAATTCTTCCTAATATCTAATCTAAACCTCCCCTGCCACAACTTCAGATCATTTCTTCTGGTCCTGTCATTATTCCCCTGGGAGAAGAGGCCAACACCCACTTCTCTACAACCTTCTTGCGGGTGGTTGTAGAGGGCAATGAGGTCTCCCCTCAGCCTCCTCTTCTCCAAACTAAACAAGAAGAGTCTAAGCCAGACATAACATTTCTGCGCTGCACCCGCCACAAGGCAAACCCACATTCAGAGCAACTGAAGCCATCCCTGTGAAATCCCCTCTGCTTTGGGATGGGTATGTGCTCTGGGAGCAATCCAGATGTTCACAAATGATGTGCAGGGACCTTTGGGGTCTCAGAGAGCAGAGTCCAGCTCCCAAGCAGCAGCATGAGCTTCCTGCCGCTCGCACAGAGGAGAGGCTGCCATGCCAAGGGGCTTATGTGGCTCATACCTACTGTTGGGCAGGCCAACCGAAAGACCACCGCCTGCTTCCTAAACTTTTTGAGCCTTTGGCACTTGCCTCTGGGGATACTTGCAACTGTGGAGGTATGGTCTCATTACAGCTGTGATAGTGTTGAACGGGGCTGGGTGTGATTCCAGGCGGCTTGCTGGCATCCCCACATCTGCACTGATACCAGGAACGCTTGCAGTCAGGGACCCATGCTCACATGCCCCTTGCACTCTCACTGCCGGTGCTCCCCAGGGAGCACTTGCTAATTCCCCCATCTGAAAGAGAACGCGCAAGCTGGAGGCTGGTTTCTGGCACAGAATCTGTCATCTCCATACTTGCCGTGAGCTGGCCTGGGGCCACACACTCTGGTAACCACAGCACATGCCTGCAAACATCGCAGAGGGGGGAAGAACCCTAAACATATGTTTATTCAAGGAAAGCTGTGCCTCTAGCTGTATGTGATATTCCCCCAGCTCCAGAACTCAAAAATACGCAGACAGATTTCTGTCCCTGTGACAGAGAAAACTAATGTTTTCACACACAACCTCACCTTCTGCTTTCAGTCCAAATGCTTATTTTAGGGGCAGGGGAATGACACAAAAAGCCTGTCCTGTGAGACATAGAAGAGGAATAGGTATCTGGGTTCCTGAAACCAAAGCCGGAGTGGTGCCATCAGAGCTGTCCTCCTCAGGAAGTCCCCACCTGGGCACACAATGGAGCTGTGTGGTAGCTGTCACTGCCAAAAGCATTTCCAGCCCTGTATCCCCTCCTCTACTGGCTGGGTGGCAAAACACAGAGGGCTGTGATCAGCGGTGCAGAGTCCAGTTGGAAGCCTGCAACTAGTGGTGTTCCCCAGGAGTCGGTACTGGGTCTGGTCTTGTTCAATATATTCATCAACGTCCTGGATGAGGGGACAAGTGAACCCTCAGCAAGTACGCTGATGACACAAAGCTGAGAGGGGTGGCTGACAAACCAGAAGGCTGTGCCACCACAGAGTGAGACCTGGACAGGCTGGAGAGTTGGGTGGAGAGAAACTTGATGAAATTCAACAAGGACAAGTGTAGGGTGCTGCACCTGGGGAGGAATAACCCCGTTCAGGTGGGGGGCTGACCTCCTGGAAAGCAGCTCTGTAGAGAGGACCTGGGAGTGCTGGTGGACAACAAGTTGCCCATGAGCCAGCAAGGCCATGGCCCAGAAGGCCAATGGTCTCCTGGGGTGCATTACAACGAGCATGCCCAGCAGGTGGAGGGAGGTCATCCTCCAGCTCTGCTTGGCCCTGGTGAGGCCCCATCTGGAGTACTGTGCCCAGTTCTGTGCTCCCTGGTTCAAGAAGGACAGGGAACTAGTGGAGAGAGTCCAGCGGAGGGCTACGAAGATGATCAAGCAAATGGAGCACTTCTCTTACAAGAAAAGGCTGAGAGACCTGGGTCTGTTTAGCCTGGAGAAGAGAAGACTCAGAGGGGATCTTGTCAGTCCTTATAAATAACTAAAGGGTGGATTAAGTTGCAAATTGTAAAACTAGGCCAAGAGGCCAGTTTGCCTTGGCCTCAATCATTACCTCTGGCACTCCTGAGAGTTAGAACTAAGCCCAGAATGAAGGAAGGGCTAAGTCCTTTTGAAATATCGTATGGGAGACCCTATATTGCGCAGGCGGGAACATCAACTGAAATCGGGAACAAAGTATTAACTGATTATATAATAAGCCTGCAGAAACAGCTTCGGGAAATAGAGAAGCTGGTCTTAGGAACTAGAGCCCGAGGTCTCGATGGGCCTGTGCACGATATTGAACCGGGAGATTATGTGTGTGTTAGATCTCTTTCAGATTCACCTTTAAAGCCGAAATGGGAACTTCCATTCCAGGTGCTGCTGACTTCTCACACAGCAGTCAAATTTAATCTTGAACAAGCCTCACGGGTACATCATACCAGAGTGAAGAAAGCCCCTGAACCTAAACTACGATGGGAATCAACACCTACCAGACCTCTAAAACTTCGTCTCCAAAGACAGTAATTTGGACTCTTGTAGCCTTACTGTGCTGTGGCTTAGTAGGTGCATCCATTAACGCAAATGCTTACGCATCCCTTGTAAAGAGTGTTGTAAAATATACCAATGTTAGTGACTGTTGGATATGTGAGCAAGCTGATGACCTTGATTCTCCGCTTTTTGGAGTCCCTGTAAGCAACTGGACAGACATAAATCCGTATGAAATGCTTAAAACCTCATATTCCTGTCAGACAGAATGCTCTACATTAGAGCAAGTAACCTATACTTTAGCATTAGTAAACCACTCTGTGCCGTACATAAGTTACAACCCTGTGGGAGCATCGCTAGGGCAATTTAGCTGTTCGGACCTCGGCAACTGGACCACAATAGCTTTGGTCAAAGGGAACATAACTAGCATTGACAAGCCAATAAACTATACAAAAGCTTCTCCAGGAGAAGGAGAACAGAAGTGGGCACAATACTTGTATGGCAGAAGCACTGCCGATACTTCCCTGGCTATAAATGCTACCTGTAACCTACCGGATGGGTATTGGTGGCTCTGCGGAGATCTAAAGGCTAGAAAGCAGCTGCCACGACATTGGACAGGAGACTGTACTATGGGTTGTCTAGCTCCTCCATTACAAATGTTCCATAGAAATGGTATGAGAGGTATTGTATGGGGTGTTCGGAGAAAATTCAATACACGAACAATCTCCAACCCTTTACTTAGATATAACACCAGATTTCACAGTTTTGTCAGAGTTCTGCTTCCTTCACTAGGCGTGTACCAACTAGAACGGGCCATAGTTAATATTTCGGCAGAAATGGAAATAATAGCAAACTCAACTGCTGATGCCCTTTTCCGTTTGGGCAAGGAACTAGAATCCCTGAAGGGCATGGTCATACAAAATAGAACGGCCCTAGATATAATAAGAGCTAATGTAGGGGGAGCCTGTACTCTGATCAATACAAGCTGCTGTACTTATGTCGATGGGTCAGGTAAGATAGAAACTGATATCCAGAAAATTTGGGAACATGCAAAGGTCTTACACCAAGTGGCCCAAGATGGTGCTTCTCTAGGTTTTACTAAGCTCTGGGAAAAGCTTACATCATGGTTACCTAATTTTATATGGCTTAAGCAGCTCTTCATAGCAGTAATTATGTTTATTGTACTAGGATTATTAGTGTGTTGTATGTTACAATGTTTTATGTGGATGTGCTAACAAACTGGGAGCTCATATGAAGAGTGGAAAAAGCATAAGCTCAGAGAGAATGTTGAAAGTGGCCAATACTTTGCCAAAACCCTCAAAGGAAATGGCATGATATAGCAAAAGAATTTGCAAAGGTGAAAGAAAAGGGGGGACTTGATTCGGAGAACAAATGGTTCAATGTAGTTAGTGTAGATTTAGTACAGCTTGGCAAAGAACAGAGCTCGGAGCCCAGCATTCCAAGATAAGGAACTGGCCTTGTGTATAAGATAGCAGGAACAGCCTGCACGCTAAGGAGGAACCCAGTTGTCTGGGTGAAGTGTCCATCTGGTCGGGACCAGTTTCACGGCTTGGGGTCCAGCCAACCCAGCATTCTAAGCCAAAGGTAAAAGTACACGGTGAAGAAGACTATGAGCCTTCCTCCAGAAGACCCCGGCCCACGACCACGGGGCGACAGTATGCATGCGGCGAGGGGAGGAGACTTATGATAATGAGTTCCTAGAAATAATTAGAATAGTAACGCCTTTTCTTTAATTATATTAACCCAGCCCACATTAATGAATATGTATGCTTTTTATCATAAATAGACACTTGTTTTACGACCCGCTGTGCAAGTTTGGAGGAGCGATCCCTCTTGCACCCGGCGCCGCAATAAACATACCTGCTTTATAACTCTCTGCGAGTTGTAGAGTCTGTTTCTGCGCCTCACCCTGGACCTGTGGCCCTGTGGATGAGGCTGTGCTGGGTGGGAGAGGAGATCAGGGGCTACCTCTGGCCAAGGCACTGCAGGAGGTGGCAGGAAGGTGCTCAAATTCCCCCTCCCACGGTATTTCTGCAAACACCTCTCTGTCCCTCCCTGCCCGTGTCTCTGCTGCCTGGAGGTGTCCCTGCCAGGAGCTGTTTATCTGTCCCCAGGTCTCCTCCTGCCACTGCTCACAGACCACATCTCACCTGCTGGGGGCTCAGCTCTGCCCTGCAGACACCTTCTGGCAGTTCGGGAAGGCCACGGGCCATCTCTGTGTATGCAGCAGGAAAAAGAGCAGCTCAGGTAAGTGCTAATGAAAACGGGGGTCTCCATTCCCTCTCCATAGTCGAGAAATAAATTCCTGTCACCCACCGCCCACCTTACCAACCAAGAGGAGAAAAGTTAAAGCACAAACTGCTTCCCTTTCAGGTAAATGCTACCACAAAGTCCTTCTTCAAGAAGACTCTCTGGAGAAGTCCTGGGGGTGATCTAGAGCTGTGACCAGCTCTGACCCATACAACACCTCCTAGACCTCTTGTTAGGAGTCACTCCTCGCAGACTCAGCTTCTCCCCACAACACCGTGGGGAGCTCCCCGGGCAGGCTGAGAGCTGACCCTGGCAGGCGGCAGAGTCCCTGCCCCGGCACACAGACCCCTGGGGTGAAGGGACCCTGCTCTGAAGGACAGCCCTGGGCACCCTTGGATGCACACCCACCTTCACAATCTGCAGCTCTCCCTGACACAAGAAACCTGTCGTGGCCTTTCCGTCTGATGGTGCAGCAGGGAGTCCCTGCTCTGCAACTCATTCTTCTCCTCCGCACAACCATGGGATATGTCAGCTTTAGGAGATCCCTCCAGGAACTCATGTGCATTGCCCTGCACCCAGAGACTTACCGTGTTAAGGGCTGTGAAGATTTCTCCCCCAGCGAACACTCAGCTTTCCTCCCACTCGACACTGCTTCTTCTCATGGCCTCGCTCCTGCTCCCTGCTGGGCTTGGCAGAAGAGCTGCTCCTGGGCAGAGCTGTCTCTCTGCAGCGCTGCCCCATGGCCAGGAGCTCCCTCCATCCCAGGAGCCCAGCCCAGCTCAGCAGCAGAGCAACAGCCCAAGGCATTTTAGTGACCCCTCTGGTGGGTTTGGTACCGAGTCCATGAAACTCAAAGCCCGAGAGGAAGTTGAAACGACTCTCAAGAAGTCCGAGTCAGATGAAAACTCCAAAGCTTCCTGGAGTGTTAATGGTCCCACTGAGGACCATTACTGACAAAGCCTCCCCAGAGGCTGCTTAGAGCAGAAAACTGGAGTCAGAGATGACAGGTAGACAAAGGGACTGTAAAGGTGGGACAGATTCGGAGTAAACCTGGGTGTGTTACATTACGCCAAAGGGCCAAGCCGTGACCCCCAGCCCCTGGGAAGGGACATCCTGTCCCTCACACGTTACTCAGAACTCTTCCTGGGGCAGTGTGATCTGGGGACGTTCAATGTCAAGGGCAGGACTACAGTCCGACACCTCCCAGGCTCTCAGGTGGGGAAGGGGAGGCAACGAGACCCTGGCGCTGTAAGGATAAGGTGCTTCCTCATAGGCATCAGTGGCAGAGACGACAGCCAGAGCCGAGGGGAGAAAGAGCTCATCTCTGTTGGTGCTTCTCTCAGGCTTTCTTCGCCCCTCTCTCAGCTCCACCATAGGCTGTCCTACAGTGTCCCACACCTGCACCTCTTTTTCTGCAGGCTGTAGACATCCCCCCTGCTACCGCACCTTGCTCTCACCTCAGCACCTTCCTTCCTTTACTGACATCTCTCTGTCCCCCCTGGATGTCCCCTGCAACACAAACCTTGTGCCGAGTCTATCTCCCTCTGGGTGACTTGTAACGCCACAGCACTGCCCTGTGAGTGACATTTCTTTTTCCTCATGTCCAGTTTGGACCTCCCCAGCTGCATGTTTTGTCATTATTTCTTTCTCGTGTTTCCACTACAAAACAAAAAAACTTCATCATGTCTGAAATCACCCTTCAAGCACTCTCAGGCTACTCTCATACTTCCTGGAGCCCACACACTGCTGGGCCAAAGAACTCCGGGTCCCTCAGCAACTCCACACAGCTCATATGCACTAGGTCCCAAACCCCGTCTTGGCAGAGCTCCACTCGACACTCTCTAGTCCTTCCCTACTTCTCCAAAATGAGGAGCAACACACTGGGACACACCAATGCGTCTGGGGCCACAGCAGTGCTGAGCTGAGGAGGATGAGAACTCAAGCTGTCTGGGTGGCCCGCACTCCTCCTCACGCAGTCCCATACGCACCTCTCCTTGTTCATAGTGTCCACGCTCTGCTGGCTTGTAGGGCATCCCTCGTAGTGCCCAGGCCTTCTCCTCAGAGTCACTGCTCAGCCGATCAGGCCCCTGACGTATGGGGTTATTCTTCCCCTTCCTCCCTGGCACCCACCAATGCAGGACTTGCCACTTCTCCTTGAAAAAATTCAGTTGACTTCCATTGGCCGAATCCCAGAGTTTCTCAAGGTCCCCACGGACTGAAGCACCATTAGCCCAGCTTTTCATGTTGACATGCAGCTGGCTCATCTTGACTGGGGTGTCTCTCACAAGAGAACAGCATGAGGAGTTGCAGGGCACTACAAACACTTGCACCTAGAGAAACTGTGGTCTCGGGGGTCTGGTGCTGATTAAGTCATAGGTCTGGACCCAGAGGGGAAGTTGCCCTTTAAGGGAGAGAGAGGCAGGAATCCGTGGAGCTCTGCCTGGGGGTGGATGACGAGTCAGCTGAGAGCTGAAGGGCCAGCAGGAGAAGGTAGAACAATGTGGGCACCGCTGTGGTGGGCGGATGTCTGCTATGGATCCCTTGATCAGAAAGAGGAAGGAGATGAGGCCTTCTTCAGACAACTGGAAGAAGCCTCATGTTTGCAGGCCCTGGTCCTCACGGCAGACCTAAACTATCCCAGCATTTTCATCAAGAAAATTGTCAGTGACTGAGGAGGAATCTGTTTACAAAGCTCTCTGTTATACCTGGCAAAGTTCAAGCGTGGATGGAAAGGGTGTCCTGAAAACAGAATAGTTTTAAACATGGGCTCTTTGTCATTTCCATGTTTGTCTCAAGGTTCCTTCTCTTGGGCTTCCCCCTCTCCTCCACCATCAGGAGCGCCTGATGGCAATCACTCTCCTGGTTTTGCAGCTGGTGATCTCACTTTTCCCTGTTGAGGGGCCTGGTTGACAGAGCCCCTTGGAGGCAGTACTGAAGGGCAAAGGAGTCCAGGAAGGCTGGACGTTCTTCAAGAACAGTTGGACTCAATGATCTTAAGGGTCCTTTCCAACCTAAAGGATTTTATGAGTCCATGATTCTTTTGAATCTTGGGACTTTGTTTCACCCTCGCCCCTTCTTTGGGAGGCTCTTTGGGAGCAGTGCCCTGGGCACTGCTCCCCCTCACATCCCACCGCCCCCCGTAAGAGCCCTGAGCCACAAGTGAGGGGCAGGATCTGCCTCCCCAGGGCCTGGGGGTGAGGGCTTGGACTTTCTGCTTCCTCAAACAAAGCCAGGGTTTCCTCAGCATTACAGCCACTTGCACTCTGCCTTTGCCTACCTGCAATCACAGCCTCCAATTGCCTGCTCTAACGAGTCCCTGGGGAGCCCTTGTCAGTAACTGCTCTCAGTGGGGCTCGTTAATGCTTCCAGGAAGTGTGGGTTTGGCTTCTGATTTCTGGAGCACTTTCCTCAATCTTCTCTCAGTAGCTGAGGTCCGTGGACTCAGCAGCAAATACCCCATGGGGCTCGTTAAAAGACAGAAAGCCTTAACAAGGATTTTCTCTCTTTACGATTTCCTTCAAGACTTGTACAGCTACTTGGGGAGATTTTGTGGTGTAGTTGAGGAGGAAGATTTCAAAGTGCATCTAAGGAAAATGGCTTCTTAATTATAGAGGATGTAATTTATTACTGTTCAGCTTAAAGAGGAGGTGATAGAAGCATTCTCCAAGTGATACTGAGGCAGAGTGTCTCCTCAGGAGGTCTGGACAGGTAGGAAAAGCAGTCCCTTGATGTCCATCACTGTATGGACAGCTTTGCTCCTCACCTCCCCAACCCCACCAGGTCTGACTTTGCCTGCCTGGGACTGACATCACTGTTCCTTGCATTAGGCTTCTCCACTCAAGTCAGGATGTTGCAGCTCCATTGCACCATCTCCCACCTGCTCTCCTCAGAGACCTGCCTGCTCACAGCCACAGGGGAATTCTGCCTGTTCTTGAGAAAAGAAAAGTAACGCATTAAAAATTTTCATAAACAATAAAACACTGTGTAATCATATGCAAAGTACAAGCTGCCTCTAATGAGGTCGCCTTTCTACAATATACAGTCGAGGTAGGAAGATACACAAAGATAGATACGAACATCGTTAAAGAGCTGGCTGAGGAGACAATTAGATTACTGAGAGACAGGCAAGGTTTTACTCCCTGAAGGTGAAAGCAGCAGCAGAGGTGAGAGGTATCTGAATGAACAAAGAGCAAAGGCAGGAGAAAACTGGAGAATGATGGAAAGGGCCTTTTCCTAGACAGTCTGCATCTGAAAAGATGACTTTGCAAATGATCATTGTATCAGGACGAGTGTAAGTATAGGAAAGATTAGAGGAACAAAATGCACCGTATAACAGACAAAACAGTTGTAGTGAAGCCACAAGGGAAGATCAAGATTTCTTTGGAATATCCCCTTTGGAAGGTGACAGGATTGGCAGAGCTCTCTTGTGAGTGAGGACAAGCCAATGTTGCCCCCATCTTTGAAAGAGGCCCAGCCCAGGGACCCACAGGCTGTACAAGCTCCCTGGGGTGATTAGTGTGCCATCAATTAGAGTCCTCTTGGGTGACATTTCTGGGCACCAGAAAGAGAAGAATGTGTCCAAAAGCAGTCAGCGCGGACTTGCCGAGGGTAAATCATGCCTCAGTAAGGAAATGATGACAGCAGGGAAAGCTCTCGGGTTTCCTGTGTCCATGGAAGTCAGTCAGATGTTGGTACGGTCAGACCAGCTGCAGCTTTCTTGTCCTGCTCCAGGCAGGATTCTCAGATGCAGGGCTACTTGACAGGTAACCCCAAACAGCCCTGATCATGTCCTTTGCTGAACCTTTCATTCCCATTGTACTATTTTCCTACCTCTCAAGTCCTACTCTTTAACCAACTTTATCCTCTCCCTTGCAAAAAGTCAACCCCTTTTCACCATTTCCCCACTGGCGACGCATTTCCTCACTTTGCTCCCACCTTTGGCGTTTCTGAGATGGTATCACAGTGCTTCCTACCTTGATTAGCAACTCCATTACACTAGTACTCTCTTCTTATCTGTGGTGTCCTGCACCTTCTACAGTGATGGTCTTGCTAGAGGCACCCTGATTCAAGATGAACGTCAGCACATGTACTTTCAATGCGTGACTGCTGGAGCTTATGTCCAGAGGGACCTTGACACACCTGTGGATTTGGCCATCAGGAACCTGAAGGTTTAGAAGAGAGAGAGGTGCACAACAGCTCCATGCAGCAGCACGGGCAGTGACCACACCAGCTAAGGGGCGCCCTGACGAGAGGGGCCTTTGAGTCATGACGGATGCCCTATGAGCCAGTGGGCTTTGCGTTTCAAAAGGAAAATGGAGAGACTGGAGAGGGCCCAGAGGAGGTCTGACAAGATGGTGAGGACCCTAAAGCTTGAGCTGTGAGGAGAGTCTGAGGGAACTGAGTGTCTCTAGTCTGCAGAAGGGGAGGCGTGGGGTGACCTGTGTAAGAGCCTGCACCCACCTGGAGAGGTGACAGAGCCAAGCTCTCTTCTGCAGTGGCCATGTATATGACGGAGGCCACAGCCACAAACTGCCTCTTGGGAGCTTTAGACAGAGCATTAGAAAAATAAAATGGACTGGGAGGAGCATTGCTGTGATGTCCACCTGTCCTGGTTCCAGCAGGGATAGGATTAATTGTCCCCAGGCTCTGGCATGGACACAGCCATTCCATCCCAGGTGAGCCATGGCCAGTCTGTAGCCAGGACCTGGCCAGGGGAGGGGGCAGGAAGTCACCACTTGGGAGAGAGATGGGGAGGCCCAGGTCGGTGGGTGAGGGGTGGTACCGTAATGGTGTTTGTACACCCCCTCTGTCGGTGTTACTGCTGATGTTTTCCTGTTCCCTTTGCTGTTCTGTTAAACTGCCTTTGTCCCAACCCATGAGTTTTGCCTTTTTCTTCCGATTCTCCCCGTGGTGGTGGGCGTTGAGAGAATGACCGCATGGTTCTTTGTTACCGTCTCAGGCTAAACCATGAAAGGTCTTTTCAGTGCCCAACGTGGGGCTCGAAGGGTTGAGATAACGACAGATCTGACCAGAGCGTGCTAAAACGAATTTGTTACAGCATTTATTCTATTAGTTACATAGTCATTGGTCACCATGTTGTTTGCTTGTTCTCACGGCTGGGATATGTAAATTCCATATGCCCTACTCACTCCCCGTGACGATGTTTACCACCTCTGGGACAGGGATCGGGATTATCGTGTTGCCGTCCTGTGTGATATCAACAAATGACATGATGAAATCACTGTTCAAATGGTTATATTGGGGTGTTTATGAGGCATTTGTTGCCCTGCCTCTACCTCGGGTGCTGTGTCTCAGAATTTATTAATAATCAGACTCATCTATGTGGGAAAAGGAGGGGATACTTTCTTCAGCTCTTTCGCCTCCCTTTTCTCCTTTGGGCCAGATTCAACAACTTTTCATTATTTTGAATATCCTTGGGATGCTCAAGCCAGCCTGGTCCTATTGGTCCTGTCGCTGGGTCTCCTGAATGTGCTCCAGGTCTCGTTTAGGGTTTAACAGCTATTTCAGAGTCCCACCCAGAGATCTGGCCCAGGGCTGGATAGTCATGGGTGGCACAGCATGTGGGAGAATAAGGGCAGGTATCTAGAGAGCTTCTCACCTCTAGACCCTGATGAAGTGGCAGAATATTTGAAAGGAATTGGCTGTGGCTATTCCAGAGAGGCACAACTCACCGCACTGTGCTGGGCCCTGGCCAGTATCTACCAAACACTGCTCGATATTATGCAGCATCCTCAGGGGAACGAGACGGAAACCAGATTGACAGACACTGTGAAGGGGGCATGGACAAGGCGATTGGTAAAAAGACACAAGCCCTCAGCCTCTGGAGGTGACTCCTGTCAGGCGTGAGGGAAAGGTATCCCTTCGGTGAAGATGTCGTATTTCATCTAATCAAGTGGCCCACCATGGAGAGAGGTATCCAGTACCTGAGAGAATTAGCCATGCAGGAGATGATTCATTATGACCTGGACAACGAGCAGTTACCCACAGATCCCGATGAGGTCCAATGCACAAGGCCCATGTGTTGGAAGTTTGTATGGAGCGCAACATCATCATAAGCCAACTCATTGGCATTGATGGAATGGAAAAGCGAAGAGGGACTAACGGTGGATGAAGCGGCTGCCTGACTCTGGCAATACAAAGAAAGTCTCTCTTCCCCCTTCATCTCCACAGAGCTATGGAGAATTGCTAATGCACTCTTCTCAGTCCCTCTGGCAGCAGGGGGCAGGCCACAGTTTGCTTTCACCTGGAGAGGCTTCCAATGCCCCTGCAATTGACTGCCCTAGATCTGGAAACACAGCTCCACCATTGGCTGCGGGCTGATCCAGACTGCACTTGAACAGAGTGAAGCTCCGGAACACCATCAGTACACTGACGACACCTTTGTACGGGGCAACTCCATAGAAGAATTTTTTGAGAAAGGCAGGAAAATAATCCAAATCCCTATGGAAGTTGGTTTTGCCATAAAACAAAGTAAAGTCAAGAGACGTGTGCAGAAGATCCAGTTTTTAGGAATAAAATGGCAAGATGGACACCATCAGATCCCAAGGGATGTGATCAACAAAACAGCAGCTATGTCTCCACCAACTAGAAAAAAGGAAACACAAGCTTTCTTAGGTATTGTGGGTTTTTTTGAGGATGCATACCCCAGATTACAGTCTGATTGTGAGCCCTCTGTACCAAGTGACCCAGAAGAAGAATGATTTTAAATTGGGGCCCTGATCAACAACAAGCTTTTGAACAAATTAAAGCAGAAATAGTCCATGAAGTAGCCCTGAAGTAGCCCTTGGGCCAGTCCAGGCAAGAGAAAATATTAAAAAAGCGCTCTAAACCACAGCCGGGGAGAACGGCCCCACCCGGAGCCTCTGGCAGAAAGCACCAGGGGAGACTCGCGGTCGACCCCTGGGATTCTGGAGTTGGGGATACAGAGGATCCGAAGCCCACTCTACTTCTACCAAAAAAGAGATATTGGCAGCGTATGAAGGGGTTCCAGCTGCTCCAGAAGTGGTTGGTAGAGAAGCACAGCTCCCCTTAGCACCTCGACTGCCGGTGCCGGGCTGGATGTTCAAAGAAAGGGTCCCTGCCACACATCATGCAACTGATGCCATGTGGAGAAAGTGGATTGCACTGATCACGCAGCTAACTCAAATGGGAACCCCCAGTCACCCAGGAACTCTGGGAGTGGTCATGGACTGGCCAGAAGGCAAGGATTTCTAATGTCACCAGGCGAAGAGGTGACACGTGTGGAAGAGGCCCCCCGTAGAATAAACTACCAGAAAATGAGATGTGCCCTGTTCCCTGATGGGTCCTGCCGGATTGTGGGAAAGCATCGAAACTGGAAGGCTGCTGCGTGGAGTCCTACATGACAAGCTGCAGAAGCCACTGAAGGACAAGGTGAGCCGAGCCAGTTTGCGGAGGTGAATGCTATCCAGCTGGCCTCATACATTGCCTGAGAGAGAAATGGCCAGTACCTTATCTCTATACGGACTCATGGATGGTGGCAAATGCCCTGTGGGGGTGGTTACGGCAGTGGAAGCAGAGCAACTGGCAGCACAGAGGCAAACCCATCTGGGCTGCTGAACTGCAGCAAGATATTGCTGCCCAGATAGAGAATCTGGTTGTGAAAGTACGTCACGTAGATGCCCATGTACCCAAGAGCCAGGCCACTGAGGAACACCAGAACAAGTAGCAGGTGGATCCGGCTGCTAAGATTGCAGTGGCTCAGGTGGATCTGCAGTGGCAGCATAAGGGTGAATCACTCATAGCTCGATGGGCCCATGACTCCTCAGGCCATTAAGGAAGCGACGCCACATATAGATGTGCTCGCGACCAAGGGGTGGACTTGACCATGGACACTATTGCACAGGTCACCCATGAATGTGAGACATGAGTTGCAATCAAGCAAGCCAAGCAATCAAAGGCTCTAGGGTATGGAGGATGATGGCTGAAATACAAATAGGGGGAGGCCTGGCAGATCGATTCTATCACACTCTCACAAACCCGTCAAAGCAAGTGCCATGTGCTCACAGTGGTGGAAGCAACCACTGGATGGCTGGAAACCAGAGAGAACCGAGTCGGACAACGGGACTCATTTTCAAAACAGCCTCATTGACACCTGGACCAAAGAGCACGGCATTGAGTGGGCCTATCGCATCCTCCATCACACACCAGCCTCTGGGAAGATCGAACGGTACAATGGACTGTTAAAACCTGCACTGAGAGCAATGGGTGGTGGGACTTTAATGTGGATTTAATGTGGATACACATTTAGCAAAGGCCACCTGGCTAATTAACACCAGGGGATCTGCCAATTGAGATGGCCCTGCCCAATCAAACCTTCCACGTGCTGTGGAGGCAGATAAAGTCCCCGTAGTACACATGAAGAATATGTCAGGGAAGACCGTCGGGGTTAGTCCTGCCTGGGTCAAGGGCAAACCCATCCGTGGGACTGCTTTCGCTCAAGGACCTGGATGCACTTGGTGGGTGATGCGGAAGGACGGGGAAGTTCGATGTGTACCTCATGGGGACCTGATTTTGGTTAAGAATAGCCAATGAATGAAACTGTATGATGTTAATTGCTAGATGACCCTGCCGCTGTACACCCTCATTTCTATAACTGCTCTTGGTTGCACTACAGTAAGAATCACCCAAACTAATGACAGATGGACTCTGATGAAAAATCAAGTAAAGTTCAGCGGTGACAGCATCAGAGTTGACCTCAGCAGCTGGCACCCAGCAACTTCGTCAAGATCTACATCTTCAACCCATGGACCGTGGCCTTAAACATCAGCACCTACAGCTACGAAACGTCTCCCAGATCCTGGCACCAGCCATTCCCAAGGATGTCATGGCCTTTAGGGGGTTAGTTGAGATCTTGCACTCGCAGCTCCCCGCCTGCACCCACGGGCTCCTTCACCAGCTCCCTCTCCCCAAAGCCCCCAGCAGCCTCCCCCGCAGCCTGCACTGCCCACTCCACGGGTCTCCCTGAGTGGAGGACGGGGCCATGGCCAGCAGCAGGAATGGCAGCAGGGCAAGGAGGGCTTTGCTCGGGGCTTCGTCTCTTGTCATGGCCCAGGGGAAATGCAGGCAGGAGGAGAAGCAAAGCCCTGAGCGTGGGGAGGTTCAAAGGTTCAAGATTTTGCCTTTTGTGTCTCTGTGGCCTGATCCCGGCTCGTGCCCCATGAGTCCCTTCCCTTTCCCTCCAGCAGGAAGGGGAGCAGGTGTCCTGCTGCCTTGGTGGCAACACAGCAGGGGTCGGTCACCTCCGAGCTCAGGTGTTGCTGGGGACCCCTTTGCTGTTGAGAACCCCACTCTCCAGCAGTCCATGAACCCCACCGGTGCCCAGTGCCGTCCCCTGCGTCAGCAGGACCCCTCTGTGCACACGGACCCCCCTGCCCCCGGGTTGGCCGTGCCAGCACCCCCAGCCCCCTCCAGTCCCGGGAACCCCCAGCGAGCGGAAACCACAGCTCTGCAAACGCTGCGGGTGCCCAAGGAAACACAGAGAGAGCTTGGGTCTGAAAAACATACATACAACTCTTTATGAAGAACAAAACAACTTTCAACAACTGTTTACAACACAACAACAACTCTGTAAAACTATTAACAAAAAACCAACTCTCTAGAACTATTTAAAGTGCTTCCCCTTCATCGCTCCTCTTCCTCGCCATCGGTCCCCGCAGCTCTGCTGGCCCTGGAAGCAAAGCAAGCGTCATTTGGCTAACGAGCCGCGCCTTGCCCAGCAGAGCTGGGGCTTCCCGAGCCAGCTCAGCGGCAGCAGCTGCTTCGGCTGGGGCTTGGCCCTGACGGGCATTCGATGGCCACAGCCCTGGGACACACTGGGGAGAGCGGGACTCTGCCGCTAGCACTGAGCCCCGGCTGGGCTCCGGCTTAGACTTGGGTGTCCCGGCCCCGAGAACCCGCTCCCGTCCCAAAGTGGATGGGGGCTGAGGGCAGCGTGGGGGGGGCGGTTTTGCTGCCAGGACAAGGGCACCGGGCGCCGTGTCCCTGCAGCGGGGACCTCTCAGCCCCAGCCTGGTGGCAGGACACCCTCCCTCCCTGCGGGCAGTAGGCAGCGAGCACGTGCCTGTGCTGCTGGAGACGGGTCTACATCCATTGCCTCCTCCTCATCATCCACCTCCATCTGCTCCTGCTCATCCTCATCGATCTCCATTGCCAGCTCCAGGTCGATCCACTCTTTTACACTTTTGGCAGCTGCCTCTGCAGACTCAAGGGCAACTTGGCACATCCTAAGCCCAAAGGCAAGCAGAAAAGTGCATTGGTCCTGCCCTGGCCAGCCAAGAGGACCCGTGGAACAGGAGTCTCAGCCCCCCTGCCTGTCTCACCACCCAGGGAGGGCCGTGGGGAGATGGGACCCCTGGGCATTTCCCCAGTAGGAGCTGGCTGGACCTGGGTGACTCCTTGGCCACCAGCACCCACCGGCAGTCGAGGGCCACCGCTTGCAGCTGGAGGAACCTGATCTTCTTCTCCTTCCTGAGTTTGGGGTGTGCCAAGGTCTTCTGGATCTACCAGAGCAGAGAGGGCAGGAGTAAGCGGCCCTGCTCCCTGCTCCGTGGGGCCCGGGCCCTGGTGCCTGGGTGCCCAGAAGCTCCTTACTCTGTGGAGGCAGCCTTTGGGCTCGACGCTGCTCTGGGGGCAGGGCTCGGCTCCCCCGGCTCCAGCCTGGAAAGGGGCAGAGGGGAGCACCTGGCTCAGGCTCCGGGCAGCACCCGGCTGCTTCTGGCAAGCATCCCTGCGGCACACCAGCCCGGGGTGCCCTGGGCTCCCCCAGGGACGTGTCCCCACACACGGGGCTGCTCCGTCCCAGCATGGCATGAGCAACCCAGAAGGGCTTCTGCCAGCCCCTGGCCTTGCAGGGCTGGGGGCAGAGGGCAAGCCCAGATCCCGGCCCCCCGCGCTGCCCAGAGCAGGGTCCCCACCCCATTGCACCCCATCCCTGCGGAGCCTTCTCTGTCCTGCCTGGGCAGTGGGGGGTGTCCAGCTCCATGGAGTGGGGCCGTACCTCTGCCAGGGCAAGCAACCTCTTCCTGAGGGCCTTCATGATTCCAAGAGTGCAAAAGAGAGGGAGGAAGGTGGCTTTGAGAGCAGGAGGGAAGGAAAGGGCTGGGTTATGCGTTCAAGGTGTCAGGAGCAGGGCAGAAGGGCTGTGGGGCACAGGGCAGAAGGGTGCATTGTGCCTGTCACCAAGCACTGGCAGTCGCAGATGGAACACGAGCCATGGCAACGGGATGCACAGCGGGGATGGAGACGAGCCCCCTTAAAGGGGGGGCAGCTCAATACATACACCCCCCAAAGTTAATAATCCCAACACATTTCACTTCCTTCCTGTCCTAAGCACTTCTTCCCAACCATCTCGTCGTGCCTGGCAGCCTCCACACCCCTCAGAAAAGCGTCTCTCCAGCTATTCCATGCAGAGCTGAAGCTCACCTCCCCTTTCTTGGACACCCCTTTCTGGTCTCTGCTCTCGCTCGTCATCTCTACAGCCCGTGGTGCTGACCAGTGCCCATGGACCTTTCCCGAGTGAGAAGTACATCATTGCAGGCCATTCTCTTTTGCAGGGCTACCTGGGATGTCTGTCCCCTCCCGCTCGAAGGCTGGAATAGCATCGCCCATCTCTGCCATGGCAGCAGACCTAGTTACGAGAGCTCTTGGCAATCCTGATGGATTATTGCCAGGGCAGGAATGCCCACGGGACCTGGTGGAAGCCAGTTTCCCAGATATTTAACAAGTGGGTTTTGCCCAGAGCGTTGCAGACTGTCTGCGGGACGCTGGGGCAAGTGGTGCCCGTCCTTCCCAAAGAGGTCTGGATGTACGGAAATGCCAAGGAAAAACCCAGCCCCTCCTCATGGACAAGCGCCAGCCCAGTCTCCAGGCAGCACCTGCCGGGCCTTCGAGCCCTTGAGGCTTCAGTGCGGGGCTCTGGTCAAGCTGCTTCCAGCTGGGTGTGGAAAGGCCTCCCCCATTTCATCAATCCCTGGCAATATTTCAGGGAAGCCTCCTCTGCCGCTGCCCAGTTTGACTGTGCGGCAGCTCCGATGCTGTGTCAGACGCTCACCTGGGGCTGCCCAGGAGGGTCCCAGGAGGTGACAGCCCATCTTTGCTGCTCACACCGCTGCTCACCTCCATCCCTGGCAGAGGGAACACATCCCGACGGCTCCGGCCACTTTCTGCACAAGCTGTTACCGCTTTCCTTTTGAAATGGGGAGTTTTCCAACTCTGCAGCCCCACGAGATGGGGGGTGATGGGCACAAGGACACTTTGGGGCTCTCTGTAGGGCTGCCCACATTCTCTGCATTCCTCGTCCAGTCAAACGGGTCCCCTTCTTGCTCTCTCATCTCAGGGAACACCAAACCCAGGAATTAGAGCTCTGCAACGGTTTCATGCCACAGTTGTTCCATCTGCAGGTTCTCAAGGGCCAGTCTTAATGGTTCTTTCAGCACAGAGACTTCACCTCATTATCCAAGTTCCACGGTGCCGTGACGTGTCCTGGCACTCAGGATGATCTGTTCCATAACCTTCCCAGGTACCGAGGTCAGACTGACAGGCCTGTAGTTCCCCGAACCCTCTTTGTTGCCCTTCCTCTGGATGGGCATCACGTTTGCAAACCTCCAGTCACCTGGGACTTCCCGTTTAGCCAGGACTGCTGGTAGATGATGGACAGTGGATTGGTGGGAACATCTGCCATCTCCCTCAGTACCCTCGGGTGGATCCCATCTGGCTCCATAGACGTGTGTGTCCAAGTGCTGTGTTAGCTCACTCACCATTTCCCCTTGAATTATGGGGGATTTTTTATTGTCCTTAACATCCAAAGCCAGATTAAGTTCTAGTGGGGGTTTTGGCCTTTCTGATTTTCTCCCCACAGAGCCTCACAAGATCTTTGTAGTCCCCATGAGGTCCCTGCCCCTTCTTCCAATGGCCACAAACTCTCCTTTTCTCCCTGAGTTGTGACCAGAGCTCTCTATTCAGCCAGGCTGGTCTGGTGAGAGAGGTGAGAGAGGGCAAGTGAGAGAAATCTCCTTGGGATGGTGGGGACTGTTCCTGGCGTCACACACAGCAATGTCAGGGCTCTGACAGGGCTGTTCAGAGACACAAGTCCTTCCCTGGCACAGGCAGAGGCCCTGCAGCAGACTGCAGCCCCTCAGCCCTGTGGGGTGTCTCCAGCTCTGCACCTCTCTGAGATGCCCCATGGCTGAGGAATGGACACAGGGACCTCAGTTCAAGGAAGTCCATCCCAGTGCTGCATCCAGGGAGTTTTCCAGGGGATGTTACCCTCAAAGCGAAGTGACCTCTAGACACTGTCTGTCCCACAGACCTTAGACGAACCCGCAGGAACAGCTGATGGTGTCTGTGCTCACTCAGGATAATCTCACCACACACACGATGTACATGCTGACATCTCATCCTGACAATGCAAACATGGACTTCTTTAGAGGGCCAACCAACCTCTCTGAGTTGGCATAAGAGGCCTGTTCCAGAAATGGTGGTTGTTACTGGCTGGGTATGTGGTGATTGCCCTGGAGCATCTTCCCTGGGGTGCCCAGCACAGACAGGCCCAGCGAAGAACCTGCTGCGTGGGTCCTTCAGGTCTTTCCCAGGAGTCCTGGCTGAGCAAGGAAACTGCTGCTTTCCCCAACCCTGCACACACACACAGTTTAGCTGCACACTGGTGTTTTCATTTGCAGGGGCAATTCCCATGGCACGTTCTCGAGTGCAACTCTGGAAGAAGACCTAAGCCTTCATGCCCTGCCCTGAGGACATCCCCTGGTATGATGGAGGTGCTGTTTGGGAGTTCGGCTCTATCAGAGAAGAACCCAGTGGCTGTCCCTGCCAGTGCTTCCTGGGCTGCAGTGGTTCCTATGATCTGCAAGAGCACGCACAGCCTTAGAGCAAGGCGAGGGCTCAGAAGGAGAGCGTGGGTGAGAAAAGAGAATAAGTTGGGAAAGACCAAGCCTGGTGCTCCCTGACAGTGCTGCAGTGCTGGGACTCTTTCCCCTGCACCTCTGCTCACAGGCATTGCTCTGCACCTCCAGAGAAGGACTCAAAGGAAAGATCTTGAGCAAACAAGATGCTGCAAGTTTCTTTAATTTGTTTAATCATACAGTGAACATGGAGCCATCTTTACACAGTCTGTGCGTCCCTCAAATTACAAATTTGGACAAATGCACAATTAGAAACAGCACAAATAATGACATTCCTTTGTAGACAATATTATACAGAGTAAATCAATGTAAAAAACAACCCCAAACCCATGGCCAAATAAAAAAAAACCACAGAAGATGGGCTTGACATACAATGAAACACATAATGAGGGATTTGCAGAAAAAGAAATTTTACTGCCTCTGAAAATCCATCTGGCAGCACAGAGTACCTGGGGAGAGTGAAAAAAGGGAGTTTTGAGAAGGCTTTTTTTTTTTAAATCCCCCCCGAATGAGACTGTCCCCTCATCCTGCAGAGAAAATTGCTACGAAGGTTTTGGAGACACTGGAGGCGGCCATGCAGATCTGAGAATGAGGCATTTATTTTATATATAGATATTTATTTTTTTTTTTAAAGGAGAAATGGTTAAAATAAATAATAAAAGAATGCCTTTTCTGAAATAAAAGCATGGGCAGCACTGGGGTGCATTGGGGAGGTGTGATTTTGGAGGGGGTGTCCTGGGGGGTCTCCAAATGAGGAGGTTGGATCATGGAGGCTTCGTGAGTCTTAGGGGAAAGGAGAGGGCACCCCAAATCCCCATGGAGATTTATTTTAGGGGGCTCCCCCCATCAGCTTGTGGGAAGCAGAATGTGGGACCCACCCCCGAGTTTGGGGGGTACACTCTGTTTTTCTAGCAGACTCAGCTGAGGCAACACTCAGCTCCCAGAGGGGCTCAGTAAACCCCAAAATTGGGACCGAGGGGGGCTCAGCTGGGGAGGGGGGGGCAGAGAGGTGGGTGCACCCCCATTACTTAGGGCACCACTGATTATTCAGGGCACACCGTTTCCACCTGCCAGCCTTCCCTATCCCCTACAGGGCAGCCCATGTCCCCCTGACACCAAATAAGCCCCCCCCAAACCTGCAGAGCACCCCACATCCCCACCACCCCACCCCAGGGCCCCCCTGCTCCCCAAAACCCCTTTTATGCCCCCGGAATACAACAGTGTCCGCCTGTGAGAAACACTGGCTCACGATTAGAATTTCATAGAGAACAAAGTCGACGAAGCAAAGATAAAAAAGTTAAAAATTTATTACACGAAACAGCGCTGAATCGGGTGCATCTCAAAGCAGAGGCACACCCCCTCTTTCCAGTTCTCAGGTTCTTCTACCTTATCCCGGCTGCTTAAGTTTCTGTCTCTCTTCTCATCAGTTGAGAAGTTGGAGCTCACATTCTTCCCGACCGCCTAACCCAGTACAGGTGCAGTTCACCTCTTTTCACCGTGTAAGGCATAAACACACCCACGCCAAGGAATCCTTATCCTAAACACGCCCTTGATTAGGCTAAATGCTATTTCGCGGTCTTTGCCGCCATCTACTGTCCGTTGTTAGTAACTACAGGCACTCTGGTGGTCGTTTACTTCATCAGGTGGTCGTATCCTCCTCTTCATCAGGTGTCCTCTAAATGAACTCGGCCTACTTGGCAGTCTTCACAGCCCCCTTGGCAGATTTACCGTCCAAGACTGCTTTCTTTGGTCTCAATGTTACTCCCCTGTCTTTTGGGTTCCTGCGTTGAAGGTTACATTCCAATCTGTTTCTCTTTACTTAGATTTCGTTCTGCAAAACCAGGAACCCTTGTGTGGAATAATTCCTAAAATATAATTTTTATTAAAAATTTTTTGCATTGTTCACACATTAAGGAAAGGTATAAAATGGAAACCTTTCCAGGGTGGAACACAGCAGCAGCTGGTATGCGAGGAATCCGCTACATCGCTGACTCCCTGAACAATATTGCTTGCAAAAGCAGCACGGAGGATGTGGTGGAGTGAAGATTCCACAGCCCGGCCAAGCTCTGTGATTACACAGCAGAATGGGAACAAGGTGATCCTGTGGAAGTGATAAGCGGCATGCTTGCTACCCTGAGCCAACAGTCTGCCAAATTTTGATGAAATGCTGTCCTTTGTGCAAACTTTGCTCATTATAATGTCATTATAATACCAAAACACACCTCCAGCCCGAAGGCTGCCCGCCTCCAAGGTGCAACCACTCCTCCTTGAGTCTGCGTCCTGAATTTTTCATAAACTATACCTTTAAATGCGAGGCGACGGAATTCTACATCAATCGTAATAAAGGTATTTATGACTAGAGTCATTCAAACTCCACATTGAAGGTAAAAAATAATATAAAAAGAGCCCAAGAAAGGGGGGTTGCTAGGGAAGACACCATCGTAAAGAAGTCAGGGAGGAGCCCATCACGGACTGCCTCTGCTCCCGGGACCAGTCGACGGGCTGAGCCTTTCTTCCCCCCCCCATAGGGACGCCTGTGGGTAAGACTTAGACTATATCGAGTACTTCCTCGGGAAGCTTAGAAATCTCTCTAGAGGGTTACCTGTGACATTTAGAGCCAGGCTGTATTGTTTGGAACTTTGTCGCGCGCTTTGTACCATTAACATTTTTTCTTTTACTTGCACGTGCTTCACAGACAGTGTACTTATCACCGGCAAAGCGTAAGAACCTTTGTATCTGTTGCTTAAATAAACTGCACTGCTTAAGTAGCTAGCCGTTTGGGTTTCTCACCGAACGCGACCAAACACTAAAGTGTGGCCGTGCTCATTCGTGAGCATGACTAGACTGAAGGAGCAGTCCACTATTAGTGTATCCGGAATCATGACAGTTTAATATATCAAACACGACTGGGCTGATAGTGGTGCATTGGGCATCACTCAGAATTTAAACCCAGCCACCCCTAGCCTCCCACCTCGGTGAGGAGTGTTAGGACGCAAGGGGGTTTATTTTCGGCCAAAACTATTTTGCCTCTTCATGCAACACCTTGACAGACCAAGGGCGTTTCTGAAGATTAATTGGGTACAATTTATTAGACTCTACTGTGACAGTAATTACTAAAGTTCCCTTGTTAGTATATACATACTAACAAGAACCTATCAATTAGCTGAAGCAAAACTTAGCTCATCTCTCACACACCCTAAGGTGTCCGCCTTCCCCCTCACAGCGGCTTTGGCTGTGCAGGCGGGTGGTGAAATCCTCCCTGGGGTTGTGGGGCACAGCTGTCCCCCTCATCCCATACCCCAGGGCCTGGCTGAGGGGAGTTCGCCCCCTCAGCTGCGGCTGCCATTTGATCGCCTCTTCCTCCCTCCGAGGGAAGGGCTCTGGTGGCGCCTTACGAGGGGCAGGGTCAGCACGGGTGCTTCAAATCCCTTTCTTTTGGTAAAACCAGATATTTCAGGTGGTTTGGGGTGTTTCTGTCTTGTTTTTAATGGTCCAAGCCAAGTGGCGTGGCCATTTTGTGGCCCTGAGGAGAAAGGGGGCAGGGGCACTTTTCCCGCCTTTTTTGCCACCTTGGCAGGAGCGAGGGGGCGGGGCGAGTGCAGCCGCTGGCCCAATGGTGGCACAAAGAGGGGGCGGTGGGCGGGATGAGAGCAGTGGGCGGGCCAATGGGCAGCAGAGTTTGCTGGGGTAGGCGGTGCTGCCACGAGCGCTTGGGCAGAAGGGGGGTGCACCCAGGCGCTGTCTGAAGGGCAGGTGGTGAGGGCGGTGCTGCCAGGTGGTTTTAGGGGGTGCTGGGGGGGGTCTGTGGCCCGGTTGAAGCAGGGAAAAGCGAGGAGGGGATGCGAGAGGGGGCGATGGGGATGTTGGGGTGAGGGTCACCACATTTACATCCTCACCAGCGACCTGTCCCCCACCAAGGGGGAGAACTTGTGATAGTGGGGGTCTTTTTCCCCCCGTGGGCCACTTTGGGGGGGAAGGGGGAAGACCCCATTAGAGCTTCCCCCTCCCCATTCAGGGGAATTTCCACCCACCCCCGCCCCCTCAGATCCAAGGGAAGGACCCCACGTTCTGGACTAGTCAATACAATGAGTCTGAGGTCACCCTCTAATTCCCCCACCCCTAAAATAGAGTCCCTTTTGGAGTGTGGCCCCACAATCTCCAGGCTCAGCGCTTCATTAAGGCAAGGTTTAATTGGGAAGGGAGAGGCTTAATTTGGGGAGGCCCCCAAAATTAAGGTCCCCTCCCAACTTCTCAGTAATGCTTGGGGACAGTGACCAGGGCTTTGGCCGGGGGGCGGCTGATGTCGACGTTCTGCTGGGCAGAATGGGGTTCTGGTGGAGGTTCCCCAAAATCTACTGCTCCCCCTCCCCTTCATTTCAGGGGGGTTTAATGAGATCTGCCCCCTCTTTTGGGGTTTTTTTGGGGAGGTTCCCCCTTACCTGGGGCCGCTCGCAGTGGGTGTCCACTGCCTCCCCCTCATACCCTGGTTCACCGGGAGGCAACAGGGTTTTGGGAGGGGGGGGGGCAGCCCCCTTTTTGGGGGAGGGTGTCCCCATTTTGGGGGGCACACACGGGGAGGGGACAATGCCTTTTTCAGGAAGATTGTCCCCTTTTCAGGGGGGAGACAGGGTGGGCACTCCTATGGGGTGGGGCAATCCCTGGCCACGCCCTCCCTTTAAATGAAGGGGGGCTCCTGGGGCTGTGGCTTGGCCCCTTGGCTCCACCCCATTGGGGTGTAGCCCGCGCCATTAGCCCCACCCTCGTGGCCCCACCCCTTTGTGGGGGTGGCCTCCTAGCTCTTGTGGGCGGGGCTCACTGCCTTAGGGCCTTGTGCGAGAGGCATAGCTGTGGGTGGGGCTTGTTTCCCCTGGCTCCACCCCTTTGTGTCCACGCCTCACCTGGGGGTGTGGCTTCCTCCCTTAGCCACACCCCTTTGCTTCAGCTCCACCCCTTCTCCCTTAGCTCTTCCCCTTTGTCCCCGCCCATTGTAGCCCTTGGGGGTGTGGCTTCTTCCCTTAGCACCGCCCCCAGGGTGTTCCCTGTGGGTGTGACCTCCCTTGGCCCCACCCCCTCCCTGTGGCTCCACCCCTGCCTGAGGCTTCCTGGGGGGAGTTGCCTGCTCTTAGCCCCACCCCTGCCTGAGGTGATTGGGGGTGTGGCCTCCCTTGGCTCTGCCCCTGCCCATAGCCCACCCCCTACCTTGTGTAAGCGGTGGGTGTGACCTCCCTAAGCCCCACCCCCTTTTCCTACCCGCACCCTTCTAGGGGTAACTCACACTGGTGGGCGTGGCCTTGGCCTTTAGCTCCACCTCCTCTCTGAGTCTGTGGGCGTGGCCTCGAAGAGCCCCACCCCCTTTCCCCAAGCCCTGTCCTTACCTGGGGTGACTGGTGGGTGTGGCCTCCATTCTTAGCCCCACCTCCTTTTCCTTAGCCCCACCCCTACCTGATCTGCTGGGTGGGTGTGGCCTCAGCCCCTGCCCCAGCCCTGCCCACTGCCCTTGGCTCCGCCCTTCCCACCACCCTCCCTGCGCCCCCCGCCCCCAGCCTGTCCCTGCTTGATCCCACCTCAGGGATGTGTCCTGCTGTCCCCGAGGGGAGACCCCTGTGTCCCCCTCGATGCGGGTTGAGCTTCACTTGCTGGGGGAGGGTGTCTGCATGGGTTTTCTTGGGGAGGTGGGCACGACTTTTGGGGGACACCCCTCCCCCCAAGGTTCTCACCTCGGTGTCACTTCTCCCCACAGGGTTTCACCTTGATATTCGCCTCGATGATGGCGGGGTCGATGCAGATGGACTCCATGCAGAGAACCTGGATGGGGGGAAGAAGGGGGTCACCAAAGCCCCCTCCCCCCCTACTGTGAGCACCCCCGAAGCAGTGCTGCTGCCTCCCTGTGCTCTGAACACCCCCAAAGCAGTGCCACCACCACCCTGTGCTCTGAAAGCCTGGCCCCTTGGGTGTGGGAACTATCTCTGTCCCTTGGCTATTTTTGAGCCTGGCCCTGGGGAGAGGGAGGAAAGGTGGTTTTGAGGAAGAACAGGTGGTTTTGAGGATGAAGTTGCCAAGAGGAAACCAAGCCAGGAGGATGAAACCACCAACAACCTTTTCAGCTTCACATTGCCAGAGGACATTTCCTTCACTCTACGTCTTTTTCGTTCTATTTCTCCTGGCTTTATTTTTTTAAAAATGTTTTCAAAATTGCCGTCATACCAGGGACAACAATCTTCAAAAAGCAAATTTTGGGGTTTTGTGCAGAGCTCAGGGACCCAAAGCTCTCCCTGCGCTGGACTGTCCGTGTCACCTTGATCTCCTGTCACTGAGAGAGTCCTGCCGGGAGGTGCTGATGGCAGAAGAGGGTAAAAACCTTCGGTGAAACACCCAGCTCCTCCACAAAACACATTTCTTTGCGAGAGTGCCGAGGAAGGCGCTCTGTTCTGAGGAATGACTGTGTTTCTCCTGTCGTTGTCCCCCTGTCCCCTGCCCCATGGGGTCTCCTTTCACCCGCACTGGTCAGGCCCTGTTTCTTCCTGGGGTTTGAGGAATGTTATCCCTGAAGATCCAGTAGAGACTCAGCCCCTTTTGCCTCTGGGACTGTCCCAGCATCTCCTCAGCAAGGTGGGATTGGCTCTCCTGCAGTCCTGTGTGATGAGTCTGCCAGTTCTCCTGTTTCTCCACCCTCTGCCCAGACCCAGAGGGACACGGACAGGATTGAAGTGGCTCCTGTGAACCTCATGAAGTTCCACCAGGCCAAGTGCGAGGTCCTGACCCTGGGTCACAGCAGTCCCAAGCACAAATCCAGGCTGGGTGGAGAGAAGCCCTGAGGAGAAGGACGTAGGGGTGTTGGTGGGTGAGAAGCTCCACACGAGCCAACAACATGCGCTGGCAGCCCAGAAACCCCCCGCACCCTGGGCTGCATCCCCAACAGCATGGCCAGCAGGGCGAGGAGGGGAATCTACCCCTCGGCTCTGGGGAGACCGCCCCCCTCCCAGTGCTGCCTCCAGCTCTGGGGCCACCAACATCAGAAGGACACGGAGCTGTTGGAGTGGGGCCAGAGGAGGCCACGGAGACGCTGGGAAGGCTGGAGCCCCTCTGCTGTGAGGACAGGCTGAGAGAGTTGGGGGGGTTCAGCCCGGAGAAGAGAAGGCTCCAGGGAGACCTTCAAGCCCCTTCCAGTCCCTAAAGGGGCTCCAGGAAAGTGTGACCTGGAGGAGGAACAACGTCTTTTTTCAGGCCCTTGGAGGAGAATGTGGCATCTTTGTCCTCGACAGTGCCCTTCATCGACCCTGCTCCTGGATAATCTTGTCAGCTGTGCTCCGAAACCTCTCCCTCCTCGTGGCCACGAGCTGAGCCCCGGGCTTGGGGAGAAGAGGGAGCTCTGGCAGCGCTGCAGCAGATGCCACAACGGCCCTGGAGAGTGCTCTTTTTGGGGTGAAAATTCTCTCTGTGATTGCACCGTTGGGCAAAAGCCCCTCCTCCAGGTCAGGGCAGGCGCATCCCAGGATGCACGGACCTGTGGGATCCCACCCTCGGTGGGGCAGCACTGGTTTGAGCATCTCCCTTTTCCCTCAGCCTTGTGACTTGTGATTCCATTGGGAGCGGAGACAGTTTGAGGTTGCCCAGTCCCCAGGAGAGGTGGCCAAAGGCTCCCCCGTCTCCTGTTGGGCCTCTCCGGCCTCAGCACAGGGAGGAGGTGAGAGACGCGTCGCTGCCTCTCAATGGAGATTGCGCTGACTCAGACGGATGGGATGGTTTTGAAGTTTGCAGCCATCATGGGGTGGGTGTTGGCCACCTGGCTACTGCCATACGTCCTTCCCGCTGGCATCAGGCAGCGGATGGATCCCTCTTTGGATTCAGTGGGAGACAACATCCCAAAGGGGCTGAAACCCACGGAGGAGCCAGGAGATGGGCCAGGTGCCCCCCAGAGTGGCCCATGGCCACTGATGGGCTTTTCTTCCCCTTGGATCTCCCCGTGGGGCTGGAAGGAGCCCGGGAGGCTGGGGACGGCCTGGCCAAGAGCAAGGAGAAAGCGCTGGCCAGGAGGACATTCTTTGGCTGGTGGCCACGTGCCCAGCTCCAGCCTAGAGCGCAGCTGGGCACTGTGTTTCCAGGGCTGGGCTAGTGCTGGCCAGACCGGCTGGGCCCTTTGGCCCTCTGTCCCCTGGGCTGGCTAGTACAGGCCAGCCTGGCTGGGCCCTTTCAACTGTGTCCCCGCAGCTGGGCTAGCACCGGCCAGGCCCTTTGGCCCTGCATCTTCAGGGCTGGGCTAGAGCCAGCCAGACTGGCTGGGCCCTTTGGCCCCATGGCTTGGGGCTTTTTCCTCTGGTTTGCCCCTTCTGTGGGCAGAGACAGGGGCCACTGTGCCCCAGGTACGAGGGGTTCTGCGTGGTCACTGGCGCCTGTGCTCTGGGCCAATGGGGACAGTGTTTGGGCCATCAGCGGGAGGGGGAGAAACAGCCCCTCGTAAGACAGAGGCCAGAGGCAATGGGGGAGGACAAGGCTGGCTACCGGCCCTGTGCCCCAGCTCGCCCACTCTCTGCCCTTGCCCAGAGGCCCTCCTGAAGCTGAAGGAAGGAGCTCCTGAGGAAGAGGAGGCTCCTGAGGAAGAGGAGGCTCCTGAGGCCTCCACAGCCCACATTGAGGAGGCACCGCCTTCAGCCTCGGAGGGGAGGTGAAGAGGCTGGGGGGGGTCGGGAGGGATCTCCTGGGGTACGGCACGAAGCCTTTCCCGCGTGCCTCCCGCTCCTGGCTGTGGTCTCCCTGTCTGTCAGCACTGGGTTATTGGCTCACCTGCAGCTGCCCCTCCATCTCCTCCCCTAGTCAACATCTGGTGGTGGCCTTGCTGGACTCGGAGGTGCCTCCAGAGGGAACCCCCTCATCTACAGCATGAGGAACCAGGAAATCAGGGGTGCCCTAGGGAAACTATTGGAATATTCACTACTTCAGATTAATAAGGCTCCCATGATCCCATTAAGGCTCTTGTTAAAGCCAGGACTATTCTTTCTATGTCTCTTCTTTTTTTTTTTTTTACCCTGTTCTAGACCTGTGATATTGTTCTTGGCCTCCTGCCTCCTTTTTCCATGACCCAAGCACCTGATGTGCCTGTGGATACAGGCTTCCCCTTTAGATCAGCTCAATAAAGAATCCAGCAGAAAATGATTAGTCCCGTCTCTTCACACCTCCTTGGGAGCTGGGCCAGTGTTTAGAAAAAAGCATTTAGAAAAAAGTACTTCAATTTACTTGTATTTCTAAATCTGAAAGACAATTACAGACACAGGTAAAAGCAAAGAATGCCTTTCAAGAAGCAGTCAGCATGAGAATTCTTTAAAGAGGGCTCTGCACTTCTGTTGTTACATCAAAGGCATACTTGGTACAAAATACTCCAGCAGCACATATCGAAGTTTGCAGCATCATAATTTTTAAATTACCACCACCGGTTTGTATTTTAAACGAGTTATGTTCATATTCAGCGCCCCATTCTGTGGAGCAAAAAACAGATCCCTCGGACGACACTGTGGACCCTGACAACAGCTCAGAGAACATTCTCATGCTGGTCAGCAAGAAACCGTGGGAAGAGTAAAATCTGCAGATAGACAGCGTATAATCTCTTGAGAAGGAAACACCTCCGAGAGAACTGTGAATAGAGAACTGTCTCTTTGTGCTGTGTAGCAAACTTGTAGCTTAACAGTTAGGAAACTTATACAAGACGCATGAACAGTGAACAGTTACTGACTTGTGGCAACGGGCTATAAATAGCACCTGAATCTTGTAATAAAGGTCTTCGCTTCACCCTCCGGCGGAGTCCGTGCCCTTTATTGCCACAAATGGTGCCCCATGTGAGGAGCGATAACCGAGTTGAAAGAGACTGGCCGGCGGCAAGCCCCACGGAACTGAAGTGCTGCTGAAAGGAAGCAGGAGCCGGCTTAAATCATCTCTTCTGGGAGAGAGAGGTGAGCCGTGGGTGACTATGGGGAATAATGCTTCTAGTGAAGAAAAATCGGTGCTTAATTTGATGGAGGGACTTTTACAAAAACATGATGTTACAGTCGACCCGCATTTGTTAAAACAACTCTTGAAATGGGTGTCTGTGATGTGCCCAGGGCTAGACGCTGCTTCCATTTTCACAACAAAGGTATGGGATGAAGCTGGTGTGGAACTCTGGGACAGAGCCACACGTTCGGACAAGTTGGCGGGGGAGCTTTTAACTCCTTGGAGAAAGATCCTAGAAATGCTTAAAAACCAGGAAGACGCTAGACACACAGAGGGAGGTGAGCACTGTGGTCCAAAAGCGGAGTTGCCCACTCCCGTGGCTACTTTGTTGAGTCCAGACCCGGAATAACAGCCTGAGGACTCTTTTGGCCCAGGAGGAGTTGATCCCGATGAAGCACCCAATCTGTTCCCCCCGACGCACACGATAATTGGAGAAAAGTTCGGCAGGAAGCATTAGCAGCTGGGGAATTGGCCATAGAAGAAAAAATTGTTGCACCAGTAATTTATGAATCTAATCAGGTCCTGAAATGGGAAGGTCTGAGTTTTAGTATTATTAAGGAACTCCGGAAGGGAGGTTTGATTATGGTTTGTCATTGCCGTACTCTACCTCTTTATTAGGGTCTATTATGAAACCATACACTCTGACCCCCCATGATTGTAAAACTCTTGCGCAGCTTATCCTCACTGGTACACAGTTCACTTTATGGGAGGCTGCGTGGAGCCGTCTTTTAGAAATGCAGTGCCTGGAATACATGGAGCGGGGCCCACGCGACCCTGCTTTTGCCATGATGATGGAACATCTAACGGGGACGGGTAACTCCCAACCACCCCATCGTCAAGCTCGAGAAATACCGCGAGGTGGGCTCGATGATGTTCAAAATCTGGCCTATCGAGCTTTCTTAGAAGTCCCTGATGTGGGAAAACCGCGCAAGTCCTTTACGGAAATCAAACAAGGCGCAAAAGAGTCTTACGTGAGTTTTATAGATCGACTGCGAGAAAGCTTAGATAAGCAAGAACCCAATGAGCAAGCCCGAAATATTATCTTGCTAAAATTGGCAGCGGAAAATGCTAATACAAACTGTCAGCGTGTATCGCGTCCTTTAGAAAACCCTAACCTCGTTCAAATGATAGAAGCATGTACCCGGATAGGATCACTGGAGCATAAGTTTGAAGCTATGGCAGCAGCTTTTGCTACAACGACAGTTGGCAATCAAACATGCTTTGGCTGTGGGCAGCCAGGGCACTTTAAGAAACATTGCCATAATGCACAAAAGGCTAAGCTTCCAAATATCTGTCCGCGATGTAAGAAGGGTAGGCACGACGCGAGCCAATGCCGCTCAAAACATGATAAGGGCGGCAAGCCGTTATCGGGAAACCGCCAGCGGAGCGCGCCTGCCTGGAACCGTGCCAGGACACAAGCAGCTCCAGGATCATCGCCTCTTCAAACCCTTCCAGCCTGTGTGCAAGAACCTGCGGCAGTGCCGGAGTGGACCTGGCAGCCGCCGAACCAGTAACTCTTACAGATTCTTCCGTCTCCCTGACACCTACTGGTGTCCATGGGCCATTAGGAGGGGGTAAAAGTGCCTTGCTTTTAGGCCGATCCTCCACCACACTGCAAGGTCTGTTTGCTCTCCCTGGTGTCATCGACTCGGACTATACGGGAGAAATAAAAATCATGGCCTGGACTCCGACACCACCATGTACCGTCCCCCAGACTGCTCGCATTGCGCAGCTTGTTTACTTTGTTGCTTGTCCCCCTAACGCCTGTCAGAAAGACAGGGGAGACTCGGGGTTTGGTTCCACCGGGCATCCGCAGATTTTGTGGACACAACCTGTTACTACCGGTCGACCGATGATGAAATGTAAATTGTCGTTGCAGCAAAAAGGCCATATCTGTTTAGATTAGATGGGATTTTAGACACTGGAGCTGATGTCACAGTCATTTCAAGGGATCGATGGCCTACAGACTGGCCATTAACTCAAATGAGTAAAGCGTTAATGGGCCTAGCTGGACATGCCATACCCTTTCAGAGCAAACATTTAATTCAAATTGAAGGTCTTGGAGGCCGTGTGGCCTCGGTTCGCCCCTTTGTGCTCGCCACACCTATCACCTTATGGGGTCGTGATTGTATGAGTCAGTGGGAAGTAAATATTGGGTCAATTTTTTCTTGGGGGCTGCTGCAGTGCAACCCACCTTAAGACTTACATGGAAAACTAACAATCCTATCTGGGTGGAGCAGTGGCCCCTGGCTAGTGCAAAGTTGCGCCACCTTAATGAATTAGGGGGAGAACAATTAAAGGAGGGACACATTGTTCCAACTACTAGTCCCTGGAATTCACCTGTTTTTGTTATTCAGAAAAAGAGACTGGGAAATGGCGTTTATTGCATGATCTGCGCAGAATAAATGATGCGATGGACGACATGGGCACACTACAACCCGGTATGCCATCACCCACCATGATCCCCCAAAATTGGTGCCTCACCATTATCGATTTGAAAGATCGTTTTTTCACTATTCCCCTACACCCAGACGATGCACCAAAATTCGCATTCTCGGTGCCGTCACTTAACGTAAGTGAACCTTACAGGTGCCATCATTGGACAGTCCTTCCTCAAGGGATGAAAAATAGTCCCACTACATGCCAGCGGTTTGTAGCTCAAGCCCTGTCTCCTGTCAGAAAAGCCTCTCCTGATGTTGTACTTTATCATTATATGGATGATACCCTTGTTGCGACGCAAGCTCAACAGACTATGCAGGATGTTCTTATGATGTTATATCAGCAAGTGCAAACTGCAGGGTTACAGATAGCCCCTGAAAAATCACAACAAACAGCACCCTGGAATTATTTAGGGTGGCGAATTGTGGAACAAAAGATTGTTCCGCAACAGGTAAAGTTGCTAGTAACTGCGAAAACCTTAAACGATCTGCAGAAGCTCCTGGGAGCAATAAATTGGATTCGTCCACTGTTAGGTATGCCAAATCATGAACTGAGCCCCCTGTTCTCTCTTCTTAAGGGAGACCCGGCACTTTTGTCACCAAGAACTCTGACTTTAGAGGCCCAAGCCGCCTTAGAAAAAGTCTCCAGAGCTATAGAGAATCGCCAGGCAAACAGAATATACCCAGAGGTGTCCTTTCAATTGCTCATAAAAAATCCCACTTCACAGCCATACGCCTTAATTTTTCAATGGGATGAGAATCAACCGGACCCTCTGGCCATTATCGAATTGGTTTTCCTCCCACACCAACTACAGAAAAGGTTGTAACCCGACCGGAGTGTTTTGCCATGCTAATAATAAAGGCCAGACAGCGTCTGTTGGCTCTACCAGGACAGGAGTTCTCTCGCATTATTTTGCCCACAGATACTCAGGTATTACAATGGCTTCTTCAAACTTCAGCCCTTTTCCAGTCAGCAACAATGGAATTTCCAGGAGAATTAAGCATACATAGCCCGAGCCATAAGCTGCTCCAGCAAGACTTTATGCTTTATGAACTCCCGAAAGTTAGTCGTGTGCCTCTGCAGGCTATAACTGTTTTTACAGATGGCTCTGGCAAAACTGGCCGATCTGTTATAGTACGGCAAAACCCTGAAACGAAAACTTGGGTTTCTGATATCTGTCGGGTTGAAGGCTCTCCACAGATTGTTGAACTTGCCGCTGTGGTTCGAGTTTTTCAAAAATGGAAAACCCCTGTAAATATAATTACTGACTCTGCCTATGTAGCCGGGATAGTGCCACACTTAGAAAATGCTTGCTTGAAAGAAACTTCTAACCCATTGTTATATTCATTCATAGATTCATAGATTGGTCCAGGCTGCAAGGGACCTCCAAAGGTCATCTAGTCCAACCTCCCCGCAGTCAGCAGGGACACCCCCAACTAGACGAGGTTGCCCAGGGCCTCGTTGAGCTTCACCTTGAATATCTCAAGGGAAGGGGCCTCAGCCACCTCCCCGGGCAACCTGTTCCAGTGTTCCACCACCCTCATGGTAAAGAACTTTTTCCTAATATCCAATCTAAATCTCCCCTTCTCCAACTTAAAACCATTGCCCCTCCTCCTGTCACTGCAGGCCTCTGGAAACAGACTCTCCCCAGCCTTCCTGTAGGCCCCCCTCAGGTACTGGAAGGCCGCTCTTAGGTCTCCCCGGAGCCTCCTTTTCTCCAAGCTAAACAACCCCAGCTCCTTCAGCCTGTCCTCATAGCAGAGGTGCTCCAACCCCCTGATCATTTTAGTGGCCCTCCTCCGGACTCGCTCCATCAGGTCCATGTCCTTCCTATATTGAGGGCTCCAGACCTGTACACAGTACTCCAGGTGAGGTCTCACCAGAGCAGAGCAAAGTGGCAGAATCACCTCTCCGGATCTGCTGGCAACACGTCTTTTGATGCAGCCCAGGATGTGATTGGCCTTCTGGGCTGCAAGTGCACGTTGCCTGCTCGTGTCCAGCTTCTCGTCCATCAGCAACCCCAAGCCCCTTTCCTCAGGGCTGCTTTCTAATGCCTCATCCCCCAGTCTGTATTTATACCGAGGATTGTTTCAGCCCAGGTGCGGGACCCTGCACTTGCTTTTGTTGAACCTCATGAGGTTCACCTGGGCCCACCTCTTCCAGCCTGTCCAGGTCCCTCTGAATGACATCCCGTCCCTCTGGTGTATCGACAACACCACACAGCTTGGTGTCATCTGCAAACTTGCTGATGGTGCTCTCAATCCCTCTATCTATGTCGTTGATAAAAATGTTAAACAGTACTGGTCCCAGCACGAACCCTTGAGGGACACCACTCGTCACATTGTTATGGCAATTGTTATGCTTGCTAAATGATAGAAAATATCCTTATTTTAACACGCACATTCGCGCGCATACCACACTTCCAGGACTGCTGATAGAAGGAAATGGCCATGCGGACGCTTTGACTCTTGCGGCGTAAATAACACCGCAAGCAGTCGAACAGGTGCGTCTTTCCCATGTCTTCTTCCACCAAAATGCAAGGGCGCTACAGAAGACATTCTCCCTCACATCCTCACAGGCAAGAAACATCGTTGCTGCTTGCCCCCATTGTCAGTGCTTTCACCCCTCTCCACCAGCTGCGGGACTTAACCCCAGAGGTCTCACAGCTCTGGAGCTGTGGCAGGCAGACGTGACTCATTTCCCCGAGTTCGGTCGTCTGAAATATATGAGGCTGAGGCTGAGGAGCCAGAACAACTCTTGCTTTTTATGAACACCTCTGGGAACTACTTGCCTTGCCACCCAGACTTTGGGGCTGCGGGCTTTCCTGGCCACTCTATCCTCAAAAGCACCTTTTTTCACTTAATCCTAGCACCGGCCTCCAATATTCCGAACATCCTGGCCTGGCTCCCACAGCAAAGGTGGCAGCCCAAACAACTCTTGCTTTTTATGAACGCCTCTGGGAACTCCTTGCATTGCCACCCAGACTTTGGGGCTGCGGGCTTTCCTGGCCACTCTATCCTCAAAAGCACCTTTTTTCATATTTCCCAGCACTGGCCTCCAATATTCCGAACATCTGGAGATGACTCCCACAGCAAAGGTGGCAACCAGAACAACTCTTGTTTTCTTTCAAGGACTCTGGGAACTACTTGCATTGCCACGCAGACTTTGGGGCTGCGGGCTTTCCTGGCCACTCTATCCTCAAAAGCACCTTTTTTCATATTTCCCAGCACCGGCCTCCAATATGCCAGACATCCTGGCCTGGCTCCCACAGCCAAGGTGGCAGCCAGAACAACTCTTGCTTTTTATGAACGCCTCTGGGAACTCCTTGCATTGCCACCCAGACTTTGGGGCTGCGGGCTTTCCTGGCCACTCTATCCTCAAAAGCACCTTTTTTCATATTTCCCAGCACTGGCCTCCAATATTCCGAACATCTGGAGATGACTCCCACAGCAAAGGTGGCAACCAGAACAACTCTTGTTTTCTTTCAAGGACTCTGGGAACTACTTGCCTTGCCACCCAGACTTTGGGGCTGCGGGCTTTCCTGGCCACTCTATCCTCAAAAGCACCTTTTTTCATATTTCCCAGCTCTGGCCTCCAATATGCCGAACATCCTGGCCTGGCTCCCGCACCCAAGGTGGCAGCCAGAACAACTCTTGTTTTCTTTCAAGGACTCTGGGAACTACTTGCATTGCCACCCAGACTTTGGGGCTGCGGGCTTTCCTGGCCACTCTATCCTCAAAAGCACCTTTTTTCATATTTCCCAGCACTGGTCTCCAATATTCCGAACATCCGGAGCTGACTCCCACAGCTAAGGTGGCAGCCAGAACAACTCCTGTTTTCTTTCAAGGACTCTGGGAACTACTTGCCTTGCCACCCAGACTTTGGGGCTGCGGGCTTTCCTGGCCACTCTATCCTCAAAAGCACCTTTTTTCATATTTCCCAGCACTGGCCTCCAATATTCCGAACATCCGGAGCTGACTCCCACAGCCAAGGTGGCAGCCAGAACAACTCTTGTTTTCTTTCAAGGACTCTGGGAACTACTTGCATTGCCACGCAGACTTTGGGGCTGCGGGCTTTCCTGGCCACTCTATCCTCAAAGGAACCTTTTTTCATATTTCCCAGCACTGGCCTCCAATATTCCGAACATCCGGAGCTGACTCCCACAGCCAAGGTGGCAGCCAGAACAATTCTTGTTTTCTTTCAAGGACTCTGGGAACTACTTGCCTTGCCACCCAGACTTTGGGGCTGCGGGCTTTCCTGGCCACTCTATCCTCAAAAGCACCTATTTTCATATTTCCCAGCTCCGGCCTCCAATATTCCGAACATCCGGAGTTGACTCCCACACCCAAGGTGGCAGCCAGAACAACTCTTGCTTTTTATGAACACCTCTGGGAACTACTTGCATTGCCACCCAGACTTTGGGGCTGCGGGCTTTCCTGGCTTCTCTATCCTCAAAAGCACCTTTTTTCATATTTCCCAGCACTGGCCTCCAATATTCCGAACATCCGGAGCTGACTCCCACAACCAAGGTGGCAGTCCAAACAACTCTTGTTTTCTTTCAAGGACTCTGGGAACTACTTGCATTGTCACCCAGACTTTGGGGCTGCGGGCTTTCCTGGCCACTCTATCCTCAAAAGCACCTTTTTTCATATTTCCCAGCACTGGCCTCCAATATTCCGAACATCCGGAGCTGACTCCCACAGCCAAGGTGGCAGCCAGAACAACTCTTGTTTTCTTTCAAGGACTCTGGGAACTACTTGCATTGCCACGCAGACTTTGGGGCTGCGGGCTTTCCTGGCCACTCTATCCTCAAAGGAACCTTTTTTCATATTTCCCAGCACTGGCCTCCAATATTCCGAACATCCGGAGCTGACACCCACAGCCAAGGTGGCAGCCAGAACAATTCTTGTTTTCTTTCAAGGACTCTGGGAACTACTTGCCTTGCCACCCAGACTTTGGGTCTGCGGGCTTTCCTGGCCACTCTATCCTCAAAAGCACCTTTTTTCATATTTCCCAGCTCCGGCCTCCAATATGCCAAAGATCCGGAGCTGACTCCCACACGCAAGGTGGCAGCCAGAACAACTCTTGCTTTTTATGAACACCTCTGGGAACTACTTGCCTTGCCACCCAGACTTTGGGGCTGCGGGCTTTCCTGGCCACTCTATCCTCAAAGGCACCTTTTTTCATATTTCCCAGCACCGGCCTCCAATATTCCGAACATCTGGAGCTGACTCCCACAGCCAAGGTGGCAGCCAGAACAACTCTTGTTTTCTTTCAAGGACTCTGGGAACTACTTGCATTGCCACGCAGACTTTGGGGCTGTGGGCTTTCCTGGCCACTCTATCCTCAAAAGCACCTTTTTTCACTTTATCCCAGCTCCGGCCTCCAATATTCCGAACATCCTGGCCTGGCTCCCACAGCCAAGGTGGCAGCCAGAACAACTCTTGCTTTTTATGAACGCTTGTGGGAACTACTTGCCTTGCCACCCAGACTTTGGGGCTGCGGGCTTTCCTGGCCACTCTATCCTCAAAAGCACCTTTTTTCATATTTCCCAGCACCGGCCTCCAATACGCCAAACATCCGGATATGGCTCCCACAGCAAAGGTGGCAGCCAGAACAACTCTTGTTTTCTTTCAAGGACTCTGGGAACTACTTGCCTTGCCACCCAGACTTTGGGTCTGCGGGCTTTCCTGGCCACTCTATCCTCAAAAGCACCTTTTTTCATATTTCCCAGCTCCGGCCTCCAATATTCCGAACATCCTGGCCTGGCTCCCACAGCCAAGGTGGCAGCCAGAACAACTCTTGCTTTTTATGAACACCTCTGGGAACTCCTTGCATTGCCACCCAGACTTTGGGGCTGCGGGCTTTCCTGGCCACTCTATCCTCAAAAGCACCTTTTTTCATATTTCCCAGCACTGGCCTCCAATATTCCGAACATCTGGAGCTGACTCCCACAGCAAAGGTGGCAACCAGAACAACTCTTGTTTTCTTTCAAGGACTCTGGGAACTACTTGCATTGCCACGCAGACTTTGGGGCTGCGGGCTTTCCTGGCCACTCTATCCTCAAAAGCACCTTTTTTCATATTTCCCAGCACCGGCCTCCAATATGCCGGACATCCTGGCCTGGCTCCCACAGCCAAGGTGGCAGCCAGAACAACTCTTGTTTTCTTTCAAGGACTCTGGGAACTACTTGCCTTGCCACCCAGACTTTGGGGCTGCGGGCTTTCCTGGCCTCTCTATCCTCAAAAGTACTTTTTTTTCACTTTTTCCCATCACCAGCCTCCAATATGCCGAACATCCGGAGCTGACTCCCACAGCCAAGGTGGCAGCCAGAACAACTCTTGTTTTCTTTCAAGGACTCTGAGAACTACTTGCATTGCCACCCAGACTTTGGGGCTGCGGGCTTTCCTGGCCACTCTATCCTCAAAAGCACCTTTTTTCACTTAATCCTAGCACCGGCCTCCAATATTCCGAACATCCTGGCCTGGCTCCCACAGGCAAGGTGGCAGCCCAAACAACTCTTGCTTTTTATGAACGCCTCTGGGAACTCCTTGCATTGCCACCCAGACTTTGGGGCTGCGGGCTTTCCTGGCCACTCTATCCTCAAAAGCACCTTTTTTCATATTTCCCAGCACTGGCCTCCAATATTCCGAACATCCGGAGCTAACTCCCACAACCAAGGTGGCAGCCCAAACAACTCTTGTTTTCTTTCAAGGACTCTGGGAACTACTTGCCTTGCCACGCAGACTTTGGGGCTGCGGGCTTTCCTGGCCACTCTATCCTCAAAAGCACCTTTTTTCATATTTCCCAGCACCGGCTTCCAATATTCCGAACATCCTGGCCTGGCTCCCACAGCCAAGGTGGCAGCCAGAACAACTCTTGCTTTTTATGAACACCTCTGGGAACTACTTGCTTTGCCACCCAGACTTTGGGGCTGCGGGCTTTCCTGGCCACTCTATCCTCAAAAGCACCTTTTTTCATATTTCCCAGCACTGGCCTCCAATATTCCGAACATCTGGAGCTGACTCCCACAGCCAAGGTGGCAGCCAGAACAACTCTTGTTTTCTTTCAAGGACTCTGGGAACTACTTGCCTTGCCACCCAGACTTTGGGTCTGCGGGCTTTCCTGGCCACTCTATCCTCAAAAGCACCTTTTTTCATATTTCCCAGCACCGGCCTCCAATATTCCGAACATCCTGGCCTGGCTCCCACAGCCAAGGTGGCAGCCAGAACAACTCTTGTTTTCTTTCAAGGACTCTGGGAACTACTTGCCTTGCCACCCAGACTTTGGGGCTGCGGGCTTTCCTGGCCACTCTATCCTCAAAAGCACCTTTTTTCATATTTCCCAGCACCGGCCTCCAATATGCCGGACATCCTGGCCTGGCTCCCACAGCAAAGGTGGCAGCCCAAACAACTCTTGCTTTTTATGAACACCTCTGGGAACTACTTGCCTTGCCACCCAGACTTTGGGGCTGCGGGCTTTCCTGGCCACTCTATCCTCAAAAGCACCTTTTTTCATATTTCCCAGCACTGGCCTCCAATATTCCGAACATCCGGAGTTGACTCCCACACCCAAGGTGGCAGCCAGAACAACTCTTGCTTTTTATGAACACCTCTGGGAACTACTTGCCTTGCCACCCAGACTTTGGGGCTGCGGGCTTTCCTGGCTTCTCTATCCTCAAAAGCACCTTTTTTCATATTTCCCAGCACTGGCCTCCAATATTCCGAACATCCGGAGCTGACTCCCACAACCAAGGTGGCAGTCCAAACAACTCTTGTTTTCTTTCAAGGACTCTGGGAACTACTTGCATTGTCACCCAGACTTTGGGGCTGCGGGCTTTCCTGGCCACTCTATCCTCAAAAGCACCTTTTTTCATATTTCCCAGCACTGGCCTCCAATATTCCGAACATCCGGAGCTGACTCCCACAGCCAAGGTGGCAGCCAGAACAACTCTTGTTTTCTTTCAAGGACTCTGGGAACTACTTGCATTGCCACGCAGACTTTGGGGCTGCGGGCTTTCCTGGCCACTCTATCCTCAAAGGAACCTTTTTTCATATTTCCCAGCACTGGCCTCCAATATTCCGAACATCCGGAGCTGACTCCCACACGCAAGGTGGCAGCCAGAACAACTCTTGCTTTTTATGAACACCTCTGGGAACTACTTGCCTTGCCACCCAGACTTTGGGGCTGCGGGCTTTCCTGGCCACTCTATCCTCAAAGGCACCTTTTTTCATATTTCCCAGCACCGGCCTCCAATATTCCGAACATCTGGAGCTGACTCCCACAGCCAAGGTGGCAGCCAGAACAACTCTTGTTTTCTTTCAAGGACTCTGGGAACTACTTGCATTGCCAGCCAGACTTTGGGGCTGTGGGCTTTCCTGGCCACTCTATCCTCAAAAGCACCTTTTTTCACTTTATCCCAGCTCCGGCCTCCAATATTCCGAACATCCTGGCCTGGCTCCCACAGCCAAGGTGGCAGCCAGAACAACTCTTGCTTTTTATGAACGCTTGTGGGAACTACTTGCCTTGCCACCCAGACTTTGGGGCTGCGGGCTTTCCTGGCCACTCTATCCTCAAAAGCACCTTTTTTCATATTTCCCAGCACCGGCCTCCAATACGCCAAACATCCGGATATGGCTCCCACAGCAAAGGTGGCAGCCAGAACAACTCTTGTTTTCTTTCAAGGACTCTGGGAACTACTTGCCTTGCCACCCAGACTTTGGGTCTGCGGGCTTTCCTGGCCACTCTATCCTCAAAAGCACCTTTTTTCATATTTCCCAGCTCCGGCCTCCAATATTCCGAACATCCTGGCCTGGCTCCCACAGCCAAGGTGGCAGCCAGAACAACTCTTGCTTTTTATGAACACCTCTGGGAACTCCTTGCATTGCCACCCAGACTTTGGGGCTGCGGGCTTTCCTGGCCACTCTATCCTCAAAAGCACCTTTTTTCATATTTCCCAGCACTGGCCTCCAATATTCCGAACATCTGGAGCTGACTCCCACAGCAAAGGTGGCAACCAGAACAACTCTTGTTTTCTTTCAAGGACTCTGGGAACTACTTGCATTGCCACCCAGACTTTGGGGCTGCGGGCTTTCCTGGCCACTCTATCCTCAAAAGCACCTTTTTTCATATTTCCCAGCACCGGCCTCCAATATGCCGGACATCCTGGCCTGGCTCCCACAGCCAAGGTGGCAGCCAGAACAACTCTTGTTTTCTTTCAAGGACTCTGGGAACTACTTGCCTTGCCACCCAGACTTTGGGGCTGCGGGCTTTCCTGGCCTCTCTATCCTCAAAAGTACTTTTTTTTCACTTTTTCCCATCACCAGCCTCCAATATGCCGAACATCCGGAGCTGACTCCCACAGCCAAGGTGGCAGCCAGAACAACTCTTGTTTTCTTTCAAGGACTCTGAGAACTACTTGCATTGCCACCCAGACTTTGGGGCTGCGGGCTTTCCTGGCCACTCTATCCTCAAAAGCACCTTTTTTCACTTAATCCTAGCACCGGCCTCCAATATTCCGAACATCCTGGCCTGGCTCCCACAGGCAAGGTGGCAGCCCAAACAACTCTTGCTTTTTATGAACGCCTCTGGGAACTCCTTGCATTGCCACCCAGACTTTGGGGCTGCGGGCTTTCCTGGCCACTCTATCCTCAAAAGCACCTTTTTTCATATTTCCCAGCACTGGCCTCCAATATTCCGAACATCCGGAGCTAACTCCCACAACCAAGGTGGCAGCCCAAACAACTCTTGTTTTCTTTCAAGGACTCTGGGAACTACTTGCCTTGCCACGCAGACTTTGGGGCTGCGGGCTTTCCTGGCTTCTCTATCCTCAAAAGCACCTTTTTTCATATTTCCCAGCACCGGCTTCCAATATTCCGAACATCCTGGCCTGGCTCCCACAGCCAAGGTGGCAGCCAGAACAACTCTTGCTTTTTATGAACACCTCTGGGAACTACTTGCTTTGCCACCCAGACTTTGGGGCTGCGGGCTTTCCTGGCCACTCTATCCTCAAAAGCACCTTTTTTCACTTAATCCTAGCACCGGCCTCCAATATTCCGAACATCCTGGCCTGGCTCCCACAGGCAAGGTGGCAGCCCAAACAACTCTTGCTTTTTATGAACGCCTCTGGGAACTCCTTGCATTGCCACCCAGACTTTGGGGCTGCGGGCTTTCCTGGCCACTCTATCCTCAAAAGCACCTTTTTTCATATTTCCCAGCACTGGCCTCCAATATTCCGAACATCCGGAGCTAACTCCCACAACCAAGGTGGCAGCCCAAACAACTCTTGTTTTCTTTCAAGGACTCTGGGAACTACTTGCCTTGCCACGCAGACTTTGGGGCTGCGGGCTTTCCTGGCCACTCTATCCTCAAAAGCACCTTTTTTCATATTTCCCAGCACCGGCTTCCAATATTCCGAACATCCTGGCCTGGCTCCCACAGCCAAGGTGGCAGCCAGAACAACTCTTGCTTTTTATGAACACCTCTGGGAACTACTTGCTTTGCCACCCAGACTTTGGGGCTGCGGGCTTTCCTGGCCACTCTATCCTCAAAAGCACCTTTTTTCATATTTCCCAGCACTGGCCTCCAATATTCCGAACATCTGGAGCTGACTCCCACAGCCAAGGTGGCAGCCAGAACAACTCTTGTTTTCTTTCAAGGACTCTGGGAACTACTTGCCTTGCCACCCAGACTTTGGGTCTGCGGGCTTTCCTGGCCACTCTATCCTCAAAAGCACCTTTTTTCATATTTCCCAGCACCGGCCTCCAATATTCCGAACATCCTGGCCTGGCTCCCACAGCCAAGGTGGCAGCCAGAACAACTCTTGTTTTCTTTCAAGGACTCTGGGAACTACTTGCCTTGCCACCCAGACTTTGGGGCTGCGGGCTTTCCTGGCCACTCTATCCTCAAAAGCACCTTTTTTCATATTTCCCAGCACCGGCCTCCAATATGCCGGACATCCTGGCCTGGCTCCCACAGCAAAGGTGGCAGCCCAAACAACTCTTGCTTTTTATGAACGCCTCTGGGAACTACTTGCCTTGCCACCCAGACTTTGGGGCTGCGGGCTTTCCTGGCCACTCTATCCTCAAAAGCACCTTTTTTCATATTTCCCAGCACCGGCCTCCAATATTCCGAACATCCTGGCCTGGCTCCCACAGCCAAGGTGGCAGCCAGAACAACTCTTGTTTTCTTTCAAGGACTCTGGGAACTACTTGCCTTGCCACCCAGACTTTGGGTCTGCGGGCTTTCCTGGCCACTCTATCCTCAAAAGCACCTTTTTTCATATTTCCCAGCACCGGCCTCCAATATGCCGGACATCCTGGCCTGGCTCCCACAGCAAAGGTGGCAGCCCAAACAACTCTTGCTTTTTATGAACACCTCTGGGAACTACTTGCCTTGCCACCCAGACTTTGGGGCTGCGGGCTTTCCTGGCCACTCTATCCTCAAAAGCACCTTTTTTCATATTTCCCAGCACCGGCCTCCAATATTCCGAACATCCTGGCCTGGCTCCCACAGCCAAGGTGGCAGCCAGAACAACTCTTGTTTTCTTTCAAGGACTCTGGGAACTATTTGCATTGCCACCCAGACTTTGGGGCTGCGGGCTTTCCTGGCCACTCTATCCTCAAAAGTACCTTTTTTCACCTTATCCCAGCACCGGCCTCCAATATGCCGAACATCCTGGCCTGGCTCCCACAGCAAAGGTGGCAGCCCAAACAACTCTTGCTTTTTATGAACGCCTCTGGGAACTACTTGCCTTGCCACCCAGACTTTGGGGCTGCGGGCTTTCCTGGCCACTCTATCCTCAAAAGCACCTTTTTTCATATTTCCCAGCACTGGCCTCCAATATTCCGAACATCCGGAGTTGACTCCCACACCCAAGGTGGCAGCCAGAACAACTCTTGCTTTTTATGAACACCTCTGGGAACTACTTGCCTTGCCACCCAGACTTTGGGGCTGCGGGCTTTCCTGGCTTCTCTATCCTCAAAAGCACCTTTTTTCATATTTCCCAGCACTGGCCTCCAATATTCCGAACATCCGGAGCTGACTCCCACAACCAAGGTGGCAGTCCAAACAACTCTTGTTTTCTTTCAAGGACTCTGGGAACTACTTGCATTGTCACCCAGACTTTGGGGCTGCGGGCTTTCCTGGCCACTCTATCCTCAAAAGCACCTTTTTTCATATTTCCCAGCACTGGCCTCCAATATTCCGAACATCCGGAGCTGACTCCCACAGCCAAGGTGGCAGCCAGAACAACTCTTGTTTTCTTTCAAGGACTCTGGGAACTACTTGCATTGCCACGCAGACTTTGGGGCTGCGGGCTTTCCTGGCCACTCTATCCTCAAAGGAACCTTTTTTCATATTTCCCAGCACTGGCCTCCAATATTCCGAACATCCGGAGCTGACACCCACAGCCAAGGTGGCAGCCAGAACAATTCTTGTTTTCTTTCAAGGACTCTGGGAACTACTTGCCTTGCCACCCAGACTTTGGGTCTGCGGGCTTTCCTGGCCACTCTATCCTCAAAAGCACCTTTTTTCATATTTCCCAGCTCCGGCCTCCAATATGCCAAAGATCCGGAGCTGACTCCCACACGCAAGGTGGCAGCCAGAACAACTCTTGCTTTTTATGAACACCTCTGGGAACTACTTGCCTTGCCACCCAGACTTTGGGGCTGCGGGCTTTCCTGGCCACTCTATCCTCAAAGGCACCTTTTTTCATATTTCCCAGCACCGGCCTCCAATATTCCGAACATCTGGAGCTGACTCCCACAGCCAAGGTGGCAGCCAGAACAACTCTTGTTTTCTTTCAAGGACTCTGGGAACTACTTGCATTGCCAGCCAGACTTTGGGGCTGTGGGCTTTCCTGGCCACTCTATCCTCAAAAGCACCTTTTTTCACTTTATCCCAGCTCCGGCCTCCAATATTCCGAACATCCTGGCCTGGCTCCCACAGCCAAGGTGGCAGCCAGAACAACTCTTGCTTTTTATGAACGCTTGTGGGAACTACTTGCCTTGCCACCCAGACTTTGGGGCTGCGGGCTTTCCTGGCCACTCTATCCTCAAAAGCACCTTTTTTCATATTTCCCAGCACCGGCCTCCAATACGCCAAACATCCGGATATGGCTCCCACAGCAAAGGTGGCAGCCAGAACAACTCTTGTTTTCTTTCAAGGACTCTGGGAACTACTTGCCTTGCCACCCAGACTTTGGGTCTGCGGGCTTTCCTGGCCACTCTATCCTCAAAAGCACCTTTTTTCATATTTCCCAGCTCCGGCCTCCAATATTCCGAACATCCTGGCCTGGCTCCCACAGCCAAGGTGGCAGCCAGAACAACTCTTGCTTTTTATGAACACCTCTGGGAACTCCTTGCATTGCCACCCAGACTTTGGGGCTGCGGGCTTTCCTGGCCACTCTATCCTCAAAAGCACCTTTTTTCATATTTCCCAGCACTGGCCTCCAATATTCCGAACATCTGGAGCTGACTCCCACAGCAAAGGTGGCAACCAGAACAACTCTTGTTTTCTTTCAAGGACTCTGGGAACTACTTGCATTGCCACGCAGACTTTGGGGCTGCGGGCTTTCCTGGCCACTCTATCCTCAAAAGCACCTTTTTTCATATTTCCCAGCACCGGCCTCCAATATGCCGGACATCCTGGCCTGGCTCCCACAGCCAAGGTGGCAGCCAGAACAACTCTTGTTTTCTTTCAAGGACTCTGGGAACTACTTGCCTTGCCACCCAGACTTTGGGGCTGCGGGCTTTCCTGGCCTCTCTATCCTCAAAAGTACTTTTTTTTCACTTTTTCCCATCACCAGCCTCCAATATGCCGAACATCCGGAGCTGACTCCCACAGCCAAGGTGGCAGCCAGAACAACTCTTGTTTTCTTTCAAGGACTCTGAGAACTACTTGCATTGCCACCCAGACTTTGGGGCTGCGGGCTTTCCTGGCCACTCTATCCTCAAAAGCACCTTTTTTCACTTAATCCTAGCACCGGCCTCCAATATTCCGAACATCCTGGCCTGGCTCCCACAGGCAAGGTGGCAGCCCAAACAACTCTTGCTTTTTATGAACGCCTCTGGGAACTCCTTGCATTGCCACCCAGACTTTGGGGCTGCGGGCTTTCCTGGCCACTCTATCCTCAAAAGCACCTTTTTTCATATTTCCCAGCACTGGCCTCCAATATTCCGAACATCCGGAGCTAACTCCCACAACCAAGGTGGCAGCCCAAACAACTCTTGTTTTCTTTCAAGGACTCTGGGAACTACTTGCCTTGCCACGCAGACTTTGGGGCTGCGGGCTTTCCTGGCCACTCTATCCTCAAAAGCACCTTTTTTCATATTTCCCAGCACCGGCTTCCAATATTCCGAACATCCTGGCCTGGCTCCCACAGCCAAGGTGGCAGCCAGAACAACTCTTGCTTTTTATGAACACCTCTGGGAACTACTTGCTTTGCCACCCAGACTTTGGGGCTGCGGGCTTTCCTGGCCACTCTATCCTCAAAAGCACCTTTTTTCATATTTCCCAGCACTGGCCTCCAATATTCCGAACATCTGGAGCTGACTCCCACAGCCAAGGTGGCAGCCAGAACAACTCTTGTTTTCTTTCAAGGACTCTGGGAACTACTTGCCTTGCCACCCAGACTTTGGGTCTGCGGGCTTTCCTGGCCACTCTATCCTCAAAAGCACCTTTTTTCATATTTCCCAGCACCGGCCTCCAATATTCCGAACATCCTGGCCTGGCTCCCACAGCCAAGGTGGCAGCCAGAACAACTCTTGTTTTCTTTCAAGGACTCTGGGAACTACTTGCCTTGCCACCCAGACTTTGGGGCTGCGGGCTTTCCTGGCCACTCTATCCTCAAAAGCACCTTTTTTCATATTTCCCAGCACCGGCCTCCAATATGCCGGACATCCTGGCCTGGCTCCCACAGCAAAGGTGGCAGCCCAAACAACTCTTGCTTTTTATGAACACCTCTGGGAACTACTTGCCTTGCCACCCAGACTTTGGGGCTGCGGGCTTTCCTGGCCACTCTATCCTCAAAAGCACCTTTTTTCATATTTCCCAGCACTGGCCTCCAATATTCCGAACATCTGGAGCTGACTCCCACAGCAAAGGTGGCAACCAGAACAACTCTTGTTTTCTTTCAAGGACTCTGGGAACTACTTGCATTGCCACGCAGACTTTGGGGCTGCGGGCTTTCCTGGCCACTCTATCCTCAAAAGCACCTTTTTTCATATTTCCCAGCACCGGCCTCCAATATGCCGGACATCCTGGCCTGGCTCCCACAGCCAAGGTGGCAGCCAGAACAACTCTTGTTTTCTTTCAAGGACTCTGGGAACTACTTGCCTTGCCACCCAGACTTTGGGGCTGCGGGCTTTCCTGGCCTCTCTATCCTCAAAAGTACTTTTTTTTCACTTTTTCCCATCACCAGCCTCCAATATGCCGAACATCCGGAGCTGACTCCCACAGCCAAGGTGGCAGCCAGAACAACTCTTGTTTTCTTTCAAGGACTCTGAGAACTACTTGCATTGCCACCCAGACTTTGGGGCTGCGGGCTTTCCTGGCCACTCTATCCTCAAAAGCACCTTTTTTCACTTAATCCTAGCACCGGCCTCCAATATTCCGAACATCCTGGCCTGGCTCCCACAGGCAAGGTGGCAGCCCAAACAACTCTTGCTTTTTATGAACGCCTCTGGGAACTCCTTGCATTGCCACCCAGACTTTGGGGCTGCGGGCTTTCCTGGCCACTCTATCCTCAAAAGCACCTTTTTTCATATTTCCCAGCACTGGCCTCCAATATTCCGAACATCCGGAGCTAACTCCCACAACCAAGGTGGCAGCCCAAACAACTCTTGTTTTCTTTCAAGGACTCTGGGAACTACTTGCCTTGCCACGCAGACTTTGGGGCTGCGGGCTTTCCTGGCCACTCTATCCTCAAAAGCACCTTTTTTCATATTTCCCAGCACCGGCTTCCAATATTCCGAACATCCTGGCCTGGCTCCCACAGCCAAGGTGGCAGCCAGAACAACTCTTGCTTTTTATGAACACCTCTGGGAACTACTTGCTTTGCCACCCAGACTTTGGGGCTGCGGGCTTTCCTGGCCACTCTATCCTCAAAAGCACCTTTTTTCATATTTCCCAGCACTGGCCTCCAATATTCCGAACATCTGGAGCTGACTCCCACAGCCAAGGTGGCAGCCAGAACAACTCTTGTTTTCTTTCAAGGACTCTGGGAACTACTTGCCTTGCCACCCAGACTTTGGGTCTGCGGGCTTTCCTGGCCACTCTATCCTCAAAAGCACCTTTTTTCATATTTCCCAGCACCGGCCTCCAATATTCCGAACATCCTGGCCTGGCTCCCACAGCCAAGGTGGCAGCCAGAACAACTCTTGTTTTCTTTCAAGGACTCTGGGAACTACTTGCCTTGCCACCCAGACTTTGGGGCTGCGGGCTTTCCTGGCCACTCTATCCTCAAAAGCACCTTTTTTCATATTTCCCAGCACCGGCCTCCAATATGCCGGACATCCTGGCCTGGCTCCCACAGCAAAGGTGGCAGCCCAAACAACTCTTGCTTTTTATGAACACCTCTGGGAACTACTTGCCTTGCCACCCAGACTTTGGGGCTGCGGGCTTTCCTGGCCACTCTATCCTCAAAAGCACCTTTTTTCATATTTCCCAGCACCGGCCTCCAATATTCCGAACATCCTGGCCTGGCTCCCACAGCCAAGGTGGCAGCCAGAACAACTCTTGTTTTCTTTCAAGGACTCTGGGAACTACTTGCCTTGCCACCCAGACTTTGGGTCTGCGGGCTTTCCTGGCCACTCTATCCTCAAAAGCACCTTTTTTCATATTTCCCAGCACCGGCCTCCAATATGCCGGACATCCTGGCCTGGCTCCCACAGCAAAGGTGGCAGCCCAAACAACTCTTGCTTTTTATGAACACCTCTGGGAACTACTTGCCTTGCCACCCAGACTTTGGGTCTGCGGGCTTTCCTGGCCACTCTATCCTCAAAAGCACCTTTTTTCATATTTCCCAGCACCGGCCTCCAATATTCCGAACATCCTGGCCTGGCTCCCACAGCCAAGGTGGCAGCCAGAACAACTCTTGTTTTCTTTCAAGGACTCTGGGAACTACTTGCATTGCCACCCAGACTTTGGGGCTGCGGGCTTTCCTGGCCACTCTATCCTCAAAAGTACCTTTTTTCACCTTATCCCAGCACCGGCCTCCAATATGCCGAACATCCTGGCCTGGCTCCCACAGCAAAGGTGGCAGCCCAAACAACTCTTGCTTTTTATGAACGCCTCTGGGAACTACTTGCCTTGCCACCCAGACTTTGGGGCTGCGGGCTTTCCTGGCCACTCTATCCTCAAAAGCACCTTTTTTCATATTTCCCAGCACTGGCCTCCAATATTCCGAACATCCGGAGCTGACTCCCACAGCCAAGGTGGCAGCCAGAACAACTCTTGTTTTCTTTCAAGGACTCTGGGAATTACTTGCATTGCCACCCAGACTTTGGGGCTGCGGGCTTTCCTGGCCACTCTATCCTCAAAAGCACCTTTTTTCATATTTCCCAGCACCGGCCTCCAATATTCCGAACATCCGGAGCTGACTCCCACAGCCAAGGTGGCAGCCAGAACAACTCTTGTTTTCTTTCAAGGACTCTGGGAATTACTTGCATTGCCACCCAGACTTTGGGGCTGCGGGCTTTCTTGGCCACTCTATCCTCAAAAGCACCTTTTTTCACCTTATCCTACCACCGGCCTCCAATATGCCGAACATCCTGGCCTGGCTCCCACAGCCAAGGTGGCAGCCCAAACAACTCTTGCTTTTTATGAACGCCTCTGGGAACTACTTGCCTTGCCACCCAGACTTTGGGTCTGCGGGCTTTCCTGGCCACTCTATCCTCAAAAGCACCTATTTTCATATTTCCCAGCTCCGGCCTCCAATATTCCGAACATCCGGAGTTGACTCCCACACCCAAGGTGGCAGCCAGAACAACTCTTGCTTTTTATGAACACCTCTGGGAACTACTTGCATTGCCACCCAGACTTTGGGGCTGCGGGCTTTCCTGGCTTCTCTATCCTCAAAAGCACCTTTTTTCATATTTCCCAGCACTGGCCTCCAATATTCCGAACATCCGGAGCTGACTCCCACAACCAAGGTGGCAGTCCAAACAACTCTTGTTTTCTTTCAAGGACTCTGGGAACTACTTGCATTGTCACCCAGACTTTGGGTCTGCGGGCTTTCCTGGCCACTCTATCCTCAAAAGCACCTTTTTTCATATTTCCCAGCACTGGCCTCCAATATTCCGAACATCCGGAGCTGACTCCCACAGCCAAGGTGGCAGCCAGAACAACTCTTGTTTTCTTTCAAGGACTCTGGGAACTACTTGCATTGCCACGCAGACTTTGGGGCTGCGGGCTTTCCTGGCCACTCTATCCTCAAAGGAACCTTTTTTCATATTTCCCAGCACTGGCCTCCAATATTCCGAACATCCGGAGCTGACACCCACAGCCAAGGTGGCAGCCAGAACAATTCTTGTTTTCTTTCAAGGACTCTGGGAACTACTTGCCTTGCCACCCAGACTTTGGGTCTGCGGGCTTTCCTGGCCACTCTATCCTCAAAAGCACCTTTTTTCATATTTCCCAGCTCCGGCCTCCAATATGCCAAAGATCCGGAGCTGACTCCCACACGCAAGGTGGCAGCCAGAACAACTCTTGCTTTTTATGAACACCTCTGGGAACTACTTGCCTTGCCACCCAGACTTTGGGGCTGCGGGCTTTCCTGGCCACTCTATCCTCAAAGGCACCTTTTTTCATATTTCCCAGCACCGGCCTCCAATATTCCGAACATCTGGAGCTGACTCCCACAGCCAAGGTGGCAGCCAGAACAACTCTTGTTTTCTTTCAAGGACTCTGGGAACTACTTGCATTGCCAGCCAGACTTTGGGGCTGCGGGCTTTCCTGGCCACTCTATCCTCAAAAGCACCTTTTTTCACTTTATCCCAGCTCCGGCCTCCAATATTCCGAACATCCTGGCCTGGCTCCCACAGCCAAGGTGGCAGCCCAAACAACTCTTGCTTTTTATGAACGCTTGTGGGAACTACTTGCCTTGCCACCCAGACTTTGGGGCTGCGGGCTTTCCTGGCCACTCTATCCTCAAAAGCACCTTTTTTCATATTTCCCAGCACCGGCCTCCATTACGCCAAACATCCGGATATGGCTCCCACAGCCAAGGTGGCAGCCCAAACAACTCTTCCTTTTATGAACGCCTCTGAGAACTACTTGCCTTGCCACCCAGACTTTGGGGCTGCGGGCTTTCCTGGCCACTCTATCCTCAAAAGCACCTTTTTTCATATTTCCCAGCACTGGCCTCCAATATTCCGAACATCCTGGCCTGGCTCCCACAGCAAAGGTGGCAGCCAGAACAACTCTTGTTTTCTTTCAAGGACTCTGGGAACTACTTGCCTTGCCACCCAGACTTTGGGGCTGCGGGCTTTCCTGGCCACTCTATCCTCAAAAGCACCTTTTTTCATATTTCCCAGCTCCGGCCTCCAATATTCCGAACATCCTGGCCTGGCTCCCACAGCCAAGGTGGCAGCCAGAACAACTCTTGCTTTTTATGAACACCTCTGGGAACTCCTTGCATTGCCACCCAGACTTTGGGGCTGCGGGCTTTCCTGGCCACTCTATCCTCAAAAGCACCTTTTTTCATATTTCCCAGCACTGGCCTCCAATATTCCGAACATCTGGAGCTGACTCCCACAGCAAAGGTGGCAACCAGAACAACTCTTGTTTTCTTTCAAGGACTCTGGGAACTACTTGCATTGCCACGCAGACTTTGGGGCTGCGGGCTTTCCTGGCCACTCTATCCTCAAAAGCACCTTTTTTCATATTTCCCAGCACCGGCCTCCAATATGCCGGACATCCTGGCCTGGCTCCCACAGCCAAGGTGGCAGCCAGAACAACTCTTGTTTTCTTTCAAGGACTCTGGGAACTACTTGCCTTGCCACCCAGACTTTGGGGCTGCGGGCTTTCCTGGCCTCTCTATCCTCAAAAGTACTTTTTTTTCACTTTTTCCCATCACCAGCCTCCAATATGCCGAACATCCGGAGCTGACTCCCACAGCCAAGGTGGCAGCCAGAACAACTCTTGTTTTCTTTCAAGGACTCTGAGAACTACTTGCATTGCCACCCAGACTTTGGGGCTGCGGGCTTTCCTGGCCACTCTATCCTCAAAAGCACCTTTTTTCACTTAATCCTAGCACCGGCCTCCAATATTCCGAACATCCTGGCCTGGCTCCCACAGGCAAGGTGGCAGCCCAAACAACTCTTGCTTTTTATGAACGCCTCTGGGAACTCCTTGCATTGCCACCCAGACTTTGGGGCTGCGGGCTTTCCTGGCCACTCTATCCTCAAAAGCACCTTTTTTCATATTTCCCAGCACTGGCCTCCAATATTCCGAACATCCGGAGCTAACTCCCACAGCCAAGGTGGCAGCCCAAACAACTCTTGTTTTCTTTCAAGGACTCTGGGAACTACTTGCCTTGCCACCCAGACTTTGGGGCTGCGGGCTTTCCTGGCCACTCTATCCTCAAAGGCACCTTTTTTCATGTTTCCCAGCACTGGCCTCCAATATTCCGAACATCCGGAGCTGACTCCCACAGCCAAGGTGGCAGCCAGAACAACTCTTGTTTTCTTTCAAGGACTCTGGGAACTACTTGCCTTGCCACGCAGACTTTGGGGCTGCGGGCTTTCCTGGCCACTCTATCCTCAAAAGCACCTTTTTTCATATTTCCCAGCTCCGGCCTCCAATATGCCAAACATCTGGAGCTGACTCCCACAGCCAAGGTGGCAGCCCAAACAACTCTTGCTTTTTATGAACGCCTCTGGGAACTCCTTGCATTGCCACCCAGACTTTGGGGCTGCGGGCTTTCCTGGCCACTCTATCCTCAAAGGCACCTTTTTTCATATTTCCCAGCACTGGCCTCCAATATTCCGAACATCCTAAGCTGACTCCCACAACCAAGGTGGCAGCCAGAACAACTCTTGTTTTCTTTCAAGGACTCTGGGAACTACTTGCATTGCCACCCAGACTTTGGGGCTGCTGGCTTTCCTGGCCACTCTATCCTCAAAAGCACCTTTTTTCACTTAATCCTAGCACCGGCCTCCAATATGCCGAACATCCTGGCCTGGCTCCCACAGCCAAGGTGGCAGCCCAAACAACTCTTGCTTTTTATGAACGCCTGTGGGAACTCCTTGTATTGCCACCCAGACTTTGGGGCTGCGGGCTTTCCTGGCCACTCTATCCTCAAAAGCACCTTTTTTCACTTTATCCCAGCTCCGGCCTCCAATATTCCGAACATCCTGGCCTGGCTCCCGCACCCAAGGTGGCAGCCCAAACAACTCTTGCTTTTTATGAACGCCTCTGCGAACTCCTTGCCTTGCCACCCAGACTTTGGGGCTGCGGGCTTTCCTGGCCACTCTATCCTCAAAAGCACCTTTTTTCATATTTCCCAGCACCGGCCTCCAATACGCCAAACATCCGGATATGGCTCCCACAGCAAAGGTGGCAGCCCAAACAACTCTTGCTTTTTATGAACACCTCTGGGAACTACTTGCCTTGCCACCCAGACTTTGGGTCTGCGGGCTTTCCTGGCCACTCTATCCTCAAAAGCACCTTTTTTCATATTTCCCAGCACCGGCCTCCAATATTCCGAACATCCTGGCCTGGCTCCCACAGCCAAGGTGGCAGCCAGAACAACTCTTGTTTTCTTTCAAGGACTCTGGGAACTACTTGCCTTGCCACCCAGACTTTGGGGCTGCGGGCTTTCCTGGCCACTCTATCCTCAAAAGCACCTTTTTTCATATTTCCCAGCACCGGCTTCCAATATTCCGAACATCCTGGCCTGGCTCCCACAGCCAAGGTGGCAGCCAGAACAACTCTTGCTTTTTATGAACACCTCTGGGAACTACTTGCTTTGCCACCCAGACTTTGGGGCTGCGGGCTTTCCTGGCCACTCTATCCTCAAAAGCACCTTTTTTCATATTTCCCAGCACTGGCCTCCAATATTCCGAACATCTGGAGCTGACTCCCACAGCCAAGGTGGCAGCCAGAACAACTCTTGTTTTCTTTCAAGGACTCTGGGAACTACTTGCCTTGCCACCCAGACTTTGGGTCTGCGGGCTTTCCTGGCCACTCTATCCTCAAAAGCACCTTTTTTCATATTTCCCAGCACCGGCCTCCAATATTCCGAACATCCTGGCCTGGCTCCCACAGCCAAGGTGGCAGCCAGAACAACTCTTGTTTTCTTTCAAGGACTCTGGGAACTACTTGCCTTGCCACCCAGACTTTGGGGCTGCGGGCTTTCCTGGCCACTCTATCCTCAAAAGCACCTTTTTTCATATTTCCCAGCACCGGCCTCCAATATGCCGGACATCCTGGCCTGGCTCCCACAGCAAAGGTGGCAGCCCAAACAACTCTTGCTTTTTATGAACACCTCTGGGAACTACTTGCCTTGCCACCCAGACTTTGGGGCTGCGGGCTTTCCTGGCCACTCTATCCTCAAAAGCACCTTTTTTCATATTTCCCAACACCGGCCTCCAATATTCCGAACATCCTGGCCTGGCTCCCACAGCCAAGGTGGCAGCCAGAACAACTCTTGTTTTCTTTCAAGGACTCTGGGAACTACTTGCCTTGCCACCCAGACTTTGGGGCTGCGGGCTTTCCTGGCCACTCTATCCTCAAAAGCACCTTTTTTCATATTTCCCAGCACCGGCCTCCAATATGCCGGACATCCTGGCCTGGCTCCCACAGCAAAGGTGGCAGCCCAAACAACTCTTGCTTTTTATGAACACCTCTGGGAACTACTTGCCTTGCCACCCAGACTTTGGGTCTGCGGGCTTTCCTGGCCACTCTATCCTCAAAAGCACCTTTTTTCATATTTCCCAGCACTGGCCTCCAATATTCCGAACATCTGGAGCTGACTCCCACAGCAAAGGTGGCAACCAGAACAACTCTTGTTTTCTTTCAAGGACTCTGGGAACTACTTGCATTGCCACGCAGACTTTGGGGCTGCGGGCTTTCCTGGCCACTCTATCCTCAAAAGCACCTTTTTTCATATTTCCCAGCACCGGCCTCCAATATTCCGAACATCCGGAGCTGACTCCCACAGCCAAGGTGGCAGCCAGAACAACTCTTGTTTTCTTTCAAGGACTCTGAGAACTACTTGCATTGCCACCCAGACTTTGGGGCTGCGGGCTTTCCTGGCCACTCTATCCTCAAAAGCACCTTTTTTCACTTAATCCTAGCACCGGCCTCCAATATTCCGAACATCCTGGCCTGGCTCCCACAGGCAAGGTGGCAGCCCAAACAACTCTTGCTTTTTATGAACGCCTCTGGGAACTCCTTGCATTGCCACCCAGACTTTGGGGCTGCGGGCTTTCCTGGCCACTCTATCCTCAAAAGCACCTTTTTTCATATTTCCCAGCACTGGCCTCCAATATTCCGAACATCCGGAGCTAACTCCCACAACCAAGGTGGCAGCCCAAACAACTCTTGTTTTCTTTCAAGGACTCTGGGAACTACTTGCCTTGCCACCCAGACTTTGGGGCTGCGGGCTTTCCTGGCCACTCTATCCTCAAAGGCACCTTTTTTCATGTTTCCCAGCACTGGCCTCCAATATTCCGAACATCCGGAGCTGACTCCCACAGCCAAGGTGGCAGCCAGAACAACTCTTGTTTTCTTTCAAGGACTCTGGGAACTACTTGCCTTGCCACGCAGACTTTGGGGCTGCGGGCTTTCCTGGCCACTCTATCCTCAAAAGCACCTTTTTTCATATTTCCCAGCTCCGGCCTCCAATATGCCAAACATCTGGAGCTGACTCCCACAGCCAAGGTGGCAGCCCAAACAACTCTTGCTTTTTATGAACGCCTCTGGGAACTCCTTGCATTGCCACCCAGACTTTGGGGCTGCGGGCTTTCCTGGCCACTCTATCCTCAAAGGCACCTTTTTTCATATTTCCCAGCACTGGCCTCCAATATTCCGAACATCCTAAGCTGACTCCCACAACCAAGGTGGCAGCCAGAACAACTCTTGTTTTCTTTCAAGGACTCTGGGAACTACTTGCATTGCCACCCAGACTTTGGGGCTGCTGGCTTTCCTGGCCACTCTATCCTCAAAAGCACCTTTTTTCACTTAATCCTAGCACCGGCCTCCAATATTCCGAACATCCTAAGCTGACTCCCACAACCAAGGTGGCAGCCAGAACAACTCTTGTTTTCTTTCAAGGACTCTGGGAACTACTTGCCTTGCCACCCAGACTTTGGGGCTGCGGGCTTTCCTGGCCACTCTATCCTCAAAAGCACCTTTTTTCATATTTCCCAGCACCGGCCTCCAATATGCCGGACATCCTGGCCTGGCTCCCACAGCAAAGGTGGCAGCCCAAACAACTCTTGCTTTTTATGAACACCTCTGGGAACTACTTGCCTTGCCACCCAGACTTTGGGTCTGCGGGCTTTCCTGGCCACTCTATCCTCAAAAGCACCTTTTTTCATATTTCCCAGCACTGGCCTCCAATATTCCGAACATCTGGAGCTGACTCCCACAGCAAAGGTGGCAACCAGAACAACTCTTGTTTTCTTTCAAGGACTCTGGGAACTACTTGCATTGCCACGCAGACTTTGGGGCTGCGGGCTTTCCTGGCCACTCTATCCTCAAAAGCACCTTTTTTCATATTTCCCAGCACCGGCCTCCAATATTCCGAACATCCGGAGCTGACTCCCACAGCCAAGGTGGCAGCCAGAACAACTCTTGTTTTCTTTCAAGGACTCTGAGAACTACTTGCATTGCCACCCAGACTTTGGGGCTGCGGGCTTTCCTGGCCACTCTATCCTCAAAAGCACCTTTTTTCACTTAATCCTAGCACCGGCCTCCAATATTCCGAACATCCTGGCCTGGCTCCCACAGGCAAGGTGGCAGCCCAAACAACTCTTGCTTTTTATGAACGCCTCTGGGAACTCCTTGCATTGCCACCCAGACTTTGGGGCTGCGGGCTTTCCTGGCCACTCTATCCTCAAAAGCACCTTTTTTCATATTTCCCAGCACTGGCCTCCAATATTCCGAACATCCGGAGCTAACTCCCACAACCAAGGTGGCAGCCCAAACAACTCTTGTTTTCTTTCAAGGACTCTGGGAACTACTTGCCTTGCCACCCAGACTTTGGGGCTGCGGGCTTTCCTGGCCACTCTATCCTCAAAGGCACCTTTTTTCATGTTTCCCAGCACTGGCCTCCAATATTCCGAACATCCGGAGCTGACTCCCACAGCCAAGGTGGCAGCCAGAACAACTCTTGTTTTCTTTCAAGGACTCTGGGAACTACTTGCCTTGCCACGCAGACTTTGGGGCTGCGGGCTTTCCTGGCCACTCTATCCTCAAAAGCACCTTTTTTCATATTTCCCAGCTCCGGCCTCCAATATGCCAAACATCTGGAGCTGACTCCCACAGCCAAGGTGGCAGCCCAAACAACTCTTGCTTTTTATGAACGCCTCTGGGAACTCCTTGCATTGCCACCCAGACTTTGGGGCTGCGGGCTTTCCTGGCCACTCTATCCTCAAAGGCACCTTTTTTCATATTTCCCAGCACTGGCCTCCAATATTCCGAACATCCTAAGCTGACTCCCACAACCAAGGTGGCAGCCAGAACAACTCTTGTTTTCTTTCAAGGACTCTGGGAACTACTTGCATTGCCACCCAGACTTTGGGGCTGCTGGCTTTCCTGGCCACTCTATCCTCAAAAGCACCTTTTTTCACTTAATCCTAGCACCGGCCTCCAATATTCCGAACATCCTGGCCTGGCTCCCACAGCCAAGGTGGCAGCCCAAACAACTCTTGCTTTTTATGAACGCCTGTGGGAACTCCTTGCATTGCCACCCAGACTTTGGGGCTGCGGGCTTTCCTGGCCACTCTATCCTCAAAAGCACCTTTTTTCATATTTCCCAGCACCGGCCTCCAATACGCCAAACATCCGGATATGGCTCCCACAGCAAAGGTGGCAGCCCAAACAACTCTTCCTTTTATGAACGCCTCTGGGAACTACTTGCCTTTCCACCCAGACTTTGGGGCTGCGGGCTTTCCTGGCCACTCTATCCTCAAAAGCACCTTTTTTCATATTTCCCAGCACCGGCCTCCAATATTCCGAACATCCTGGCCTGGCTCCCACAGCCAAGGTGGCAGCCAGAACAACTCTTGTTTTCTTTCAAGGACTCTGGGAACTACTTGCCTTGCCACCCAGACTTTGGGGCTGCGGGCTTTCCTGGCCACTCTATCCTCAAAAGCACCTTTTTTCATATTTCCCAGCACCGGCTTCCAATATTCCGAACATCCTGGCCTGGCTCCCACAGCCAAGGTGGCAGCCAGAACAACTCTTGCTTTTTATGAACACCTCTGGGAACTACTTGCTTTGCCACCCAGACTTTGGGGCTGCGGGCTTTCCTGGCCACTCTATCCTCAAAAGCACCTTTTTTCATATTTCCCAGCACTGGCCTCCAATATTCCGAACATCTGGAGCTGACTCCCACAGCCAAGGTGGCAGCCAGAACAACTCTTGTTTTCTTTCAAGGACTCTGGGAACTACTTGCCTTGCCACCCAGACTTTGGGTCTGCGGGCTTTCCTGGCCACTCTATCCTCAAAAGCACCTTTTTTCATATTTCCCAGCACCGGCCTCCAATATTCCGAACATCCTCGCCTGGCTCCCACAGCCAAGGTGGCAGCCAGAACAACTCTTGCTTTTTATGAACGCCTCTGGGAACTACTTGCATTGCCACCCAGACTTTGGGGCTGCGGGCTTTCCTGGCCACTCTATCCTCAAAAGCACCTTTTTTCATATTTCCCAGCACCGGCCTCCAATATGCCGGACATCCTGGCCTGGCTCCCACAGCAAAGGTGGCAGCCCAAACAACTCTTGCTTTTTATGAACACCTCTGGGAACTACTTGCCTTGCCACCCAGACTTTGGGGCTGCGGGCTTTCCTGGCCACTCTATCCTCAAAAGCACCTTTTTTCATATTTCCCAGCACCGGCCTCCAATATTCCGAACATCCTGGCCTGGCTCCCACAGCCAAGGTGGCAGCCAGAACAACTCTTGTTTTCTTTCAAGGACTCTGGGAACTACTTGCATTGCCACCCAGACTTTGGGGCTGCGGGCTTTCCTGGCCACTCTATCCTCAAAAGTACCTTTTTTCACCTTATCCCAGCACCGGCCTCCAATATGCCGAACATCCTGGCCTGGCTCCCACAGCAAAGGTGGCAGCCCAAACAACTCTTGCTTTTTATGAACGCCTCTGGGAACTACTTGCCTTGCCACCCAGACTTTGGGGCTGCGGGCTTTCCTGGCCACTCTATCCTCAAAAGCACCTTTTTTCATATTTCCCAGCACTGGCCTCCAATATTCCGAACATCCGGAGCTGACTCCCACAGCCAAGGTGGCAGCCAGAACAACTCTTGTTTTCTTTCAAGGACTCTGGGAACTACTTGCATTGCCACCCAGACTTTGGGGCTGCGGGCTTTCCTGGCCACTCTATCCTCAAAAGCACCTTTTTTCATATTTCCCAGCACCGGCCTCCAATATTCCGAACATCCGGAGCTGACTCCCACAGCCAAGGTGGCAGCCAGAACAACTCTTGTTTTCTTTCAAGGACTCTGGGAATTACTTGCATTGCCACCCAGACTTTGGGGCTGCGGGCTTTCTTGGCCACTCTATCCTCAAAAGCACCTTTTTTCACCTTATCCTACCACCGGCCTCCAATATGCCGAACATCCTGGCCTGGCTCCCACAGCCAAGGTGGCAGCCCAAACAACTCTTGCTTTTTATGAACGCCTCTGGGAACTACTTGCCTTGCCACCCAGACTTTGGGTCTGCGAGCTTTCCTGGCCACTCTATCCTCAAAAGCACCTTTTTTCATATTTCCCAGCTCCGGCCTCCAATATTCCGAACATCCGGAGTTGACTCCCACACCCAAGGTGGCAGCCAGAACAACTCTTGCTTTTTATGAACACCTCTGGGAACTACTTGCATTGCCACCCAGACTTTGGGGCTGCGGGCTTTCCTGGCTTCTCTATCCTCAAAAGCACCTTTTTTCATATTTCCCAGCACTGGCCTCCAATATTCCGAACATCCGGAGCTGACTCCCACAACCAAGGTGGCAGTCCAAACAACTCTTGTTTTCTTTCAAGGACTCTGGGAACTACTTGCATTGTCACCCAGACTTTGGGGCTGCGGGCTTTCCTGGCCACTCTATCCTCAAAAGCACCTTTTTTCATATTTCCCAGCACTGGCCTCCAATATTCCGAACATCCGGAGCTGACTCCCACAGCCAAGGTGGCAGCCAGAACAACTCTTGTTTTCTTTCAAGGACTCTGGGAACTACTTGCATTGCCACGCAGACTTTGGGGCTGCGGGCTTTCCTGGCCACTCTATCCTCAAAGGAACCTTTTTTCATATTTCCCAGCACTGGCCTCCAATATTCCGAACATCCGGAGCTGACACCCACAGCCAAGGTGGCAGCCAGAACAATTCTTGTTTTCTTTCAAGGACTCTGGGAACTACTTGCCTTGCCACCCAGACTTTGGGTCTGCGGGCTTTCCTGGCCACTCTATCCTCAAAAGCACCTATTTTCATATTTCCCAGCTCCGGCCTCCAATATTCCGAACATCCGGAGTTGACTCCCACACCCAAGGTGGCAGCCAGAACAACTCTTGCTTTTTATGAACACCTCTGGGAACTACTTGCCTTGCCACCCAGACTTTGGGGCTGCGGGCTTTCCTGGCCACTCTATCCTCAAAGGCACCTTTTTTCATATTTCCCAGCACCGGCCTCCAATATTCCGAACATCTGGAGCTGACTCCCACAGCCAAGGTGGCAGCCAGAACAACTCTTGTTTTCTTTCAAGGACTCTGGGAACTACTTGCATTGCCAGCCAGACTTTGGGGCTGTGGGCTTTCCTGGCCACTCTATCCTCAAAAGCACCTTTTTTCACTTTATCCCAGCTCCGGCCTCCAATATTCCGAACATCCTGGCCTGGCTCCCACAGCCAAGGTGGCAGCCCAAACAACTCTTGCTTTTTATGAACGCTTGTGGGAACTACTTGCCTTGCCACCCAGACTTTGGGGCTGCGGGCTTTCCTGGCCACTCCATCCTCAAAAGCACCTTTTTTCATATTTCCCAGCACCGGCCTCCAATACGCCAAACATCCGGATATGGCTCCCACAGCAAAGGTGGCAGCCCAAACAACTCTTCCTTTTATGAACGCCTCTGAGAACTACTTGCCTTGCCACCCAGACTTTGGGGCTGCGGGCTTTCCTGGCCACTCTATCCTCAAAAGCACCTTTTTTCATATTTCCCAGCACTGGCCTCCAATATTCCGAACATCCTGGCCTGGCTCCCACAGCAAAGGTGGCAGCCAGAACAACTCTTGTTTTCTTTCAAGGACTCTGGGAACTACTTGCCTTGCCACCCAGACTTTGGGGCTGCGGGCTTTCCTGGCCACTCTATCCTCAAAAGCACCTTTTTTCATATTTCCCAGCTCCGGCCTCCAATATTCCGAACATCCTGGCCTGGCTCCCACAGCCAAGGTGGCAGCCAGAACAACTCTTGCTTTTTATGAACACCTCTGGGAACTCCTTGCATTGCCACCCAGACTTTGGGGCTGCGGGCTTTCCTGGCCACTCTATCCTCAAAAGCACCTTTTTTCATATTTCCCAGCACTGGCCTCCAATATTCCGAACATCTGGAGCTGACTCCCACAGCAAAGGTGGCAACCAGAACAACTCTTGTTTTCTTTCAAGGACTCTGGGAACTACTTGCATTGCCACGCAGACTTTGGGTCTGCGGGCTTTCCTGGCCACTCTATCCTCAAAAGCACCTTTTTTCATATTTCCCAGCACCGGCCTCCAATATGCCGGACATCCTGGCCTGGCTCCCACAGCCAAGGTGGCAGCCAGAACAACTCTTGTTTTCTTTCAAGGACTCTGGGAACTACTTGCCTTGCCACCCAGACTTTGGGGCTGCGGGCTTTCCTGGCCTCTCTATCCTCAAAAGTACTTTTTTTTCACTTTTTCCCATCACCAGCCTCCAATATGCCGAACATCCGGAGCTGACTCCCACAGCCAAGGTGGCAGCCAGAACAACTCTTGTTTTCTTTCAAGGACTCTGAGAACTACTTGCATTGCCACCCAGACTTTGGGGCTGCGGGCTTTCCTGGCCACTCTATCCTCAAAAGCACCTTTTTTCACTTAATCCTAGCACCGGCCTCCAATATTCCGAACATCCTGGCCTGGCTCCCACAGGCAAGGTGGCAGCCCAAACAACTCTTGCTTTTTATGAACGCCTCTGGGAACTCCTTGCATTGCCACCCAGACTTTGGGGCTGCGGGCTTTCCTGGCCACTCTATCCTCAAAAGCACCTTTTTTCATATTTCCCAGCACTGGCCTCCAATATTCCGAACATCCGGAGCTAACTCCCACAACCAAGGTGGCAGCCCAAACAACTCTTGTTTTCTTTCAAGGACTCTGGGAACTACTTGCCTTGCCACCCAGACTTTGGGGCTGCGGGCTTTCCTGGCCACTCTATCCTCAAAGGCACCTTTTTTCATGTTTCCCAGCACTGGCCTCCAATATTCCGAACATCCGGAGCTGACTCCCACAGCCAAGGTGGCAGCCAGAACAACTCTTGTTTTCTTTCAAGGACTCTGGGAACTACTTGCCTTGCCACGCAGACTTTGGGGCTGCGGGCTTTCCTGGCCACTCTATCCTCAAAAGCACCTTTTTTCATATTTCCCAGCTCCGGCCTCCAATATGCCAAACATCTGGAGCTGACTCCCACAGCCAAGGTGGCAGCCCAAACAACTCTTGCTTTTTATGAACGCCTCTGGGAACTCCTTGCATTGCCACCCAGACTTTGGGGCTGCGGGCTTTCCTGGCCACTCTATCCTCAAAGGCACCTTTTTTCATATTTCCCAGCACCGGCCTCCAATATTCCGAACATCCTAAGCTGACTCCCACAACCAAGGTGGCAGCCAGAACAACTCTTGTTTTCTTTCAAGGACTCTGGGAACTACTTGCATTGCCACCCAGACTTTGGGGCTGCTGGCTTTCCTGGCCACTCTATCCTCAAAAGCACCTTTTTTCACTTAATCCTAGCACCGGCCTCCAATATTCCGAACATCCTGGCCTGGCTCCCACAGCCAAGGTGGCAGCCCAAACAACTCTTGCTTTTTATGAACGCCTGTGGGAACTCCTTGTATTGCCACCCAGACTTTGGGGCTGCGGGCTTTCCTGGCCACTCTATCCTCAAAAGCACCTTTTTTCACTTTATCCCAGCTCCGGCCTCCAATATTCCGAACATCCTGGCCTGGCTCCCGCACCCAAGGTGGCAGCCCAAACAACTCTTGCTTTTTATGAACGCCTCTGGGAACTCCTTGCCTTGCCACCCAGACTTTGGGGCTGCGGGCTTTCCTGGCCACTCTATCCTCAAAAGCACCTTTTTTCATATTTCCCAGCACCGGCCTCCAATACGCCAAACATCCGGATATGGCTCCCACAGCAAAGGTGGCAGCCCAAACAACTCTTCCTTTTATGAACGCCTCTGGGAACTACTTGCCTTGCCACCCAGACTTTGGGGCTGCGGGCTTTCCTGGCCACTCTATCCTCAAAAGCACCTTTTTTCATATTTCCCAGCACCGGCCTCCAATATTCCGAACATCCTGGCCTGGCTCCCACAGCCAAGGTGGCAGCCAGAACAACTCTTGTTTTCTTTCAAGGACTCTGGGAACTACTTGCCTTGCCACCCAGACTTTGGGGCTGCGGGCTTTCCTGGCCACTCTATCCTCAAAAGCACCTTTTTTCATATTTCCCAGCACCGGCTTCCAATATTCCGAACATCCTGGCCTGGCTCCCACAGCCAAGGTGGCAGCCAGAACAACTCTTGCTTTTTATGAACACCTCTGGGAACTACTTGCTTTGCCACCCAGACTTTGGGGCTGCGGGCTTTCCTGGCCACTCTATCCTCAAAAGCACCTTTTTTCATATTTCCCAGCACTGGCCTCCAATATTCCGAACATCTGGAGCTGACTCCCACAGCCAAGGTGGCAGCCAGAACAACTCTTGTTTTCTTTCAAGGACTCTGGGAACTACTTGCCTTGCCACCCAGACTTTGGGTCTGCGGGCTTTCCTGGCCACTCTATCCTCAAAAGCACCTTTTTTCATATTTCCCAGCACCGGCCTCCAATATTCCGAACATCCTGGCCTGGCTCCCACAGCCAAGGTGGCAGCCAGAACAACTCTTGTTTTCTTTCAAGGACTCTGGGAACTACTTGCCTTGCCACCCAGACTTTGGGGCTGCGGGCTTTCCTGGCCACTCTATCCTCAAAAGCACCTTTTTTCATATTTCCCAGCACCGGCCTCCAATATGCCGGACATCCTGGCCTGGCTCCCACAGCAAAGGTGGCAGCCCAAACAACTCTTGCTTTTTATGAACACCTCTGGGAACTACTTGCCTTGCCACCCAGACTTTGGGGCTGCGGGCTTTCCTGGCCACTCTATCCTCAAAAGCACCTTTTTTCATATTTCCCAGCACCGGCCTCCAATATTCCGAACATCCTGGCCTGGCTCCCACAGCCAAGGTGGCAGCCAGAACAACTCTTGTTTTCTTTCAAGGACTCTGGGAACTACTTGCCTTGCCACCCAGACTTTGGGGCTGCGGGCTTTCCTGGCCACTCTATCCTCAAAAGCACCTTTTTTCATATTTCCCAGCACCGGCCTCCAATATGCCGGACATCCTGGCCTGGCTCCCACAGCAAAGGTGGCAGCCCAAACAACTCTTGCTTTTTATGAACACCTCTGGGAACTACTTGCCTTGCCACCCAGACTTTGGGTCTGCGGGCTTTCCTGGCCACTCTATCCTCAAAAGCACCTTTTTTCATATTTCCCAGCACCGGCCTCCAATATTCCGAACATCCTGGCCTGGCTCCCACAGCCAAGGTGGCAGCCAGAACAACTCTTGTTTTCTTTCAAGGACTCTGGGAACTACTTGCATTGCCACCCAGACTTTGGGGCTGCGGGCTTTCCTGGCCACTCTATCCTCAAAAGTACCTTTTTTCACCTTATCCCAGCACCGGCCTCCAATATGCCGAACATCCTGGCCTGGCTCCCACAGCAAAGGTGGCAGCCCAAACAACTCTTGCTTTTTATGAACGCCTCTGGGAACTACTTGCCTTGCCACCCAGACTTTGGGGCTGCGGGCTTTCCTGGCCACTCTATCCTCAAAAGCACCTTTTTTCATATTTCCCAGCACTGGCCTCCAATATTCCGAACATCTGGAGCTGACTCCCACAGCCAAGGTGGCAGCCAGAACAACTCTTGTTTTCTTTCAAGGACTCTGGGAACTACTTGCATTGCCACCCAGACTTTGGGTCTGCGGGCTTTCCTGGCCACTCTATCCTCAAAAGCACCTTTTTTCATATTTCCCAGCACCGGCCTCCAATATTCCGAACATCCGGAGCTGACTCCCACAGCCAAGGTGGCAGCCAGAACAACTCTTGTTTTCTTTCAAGGACTCTGGGAATTACTTGCATTGCCACCCAGACTTTGGGTCTGCGGGCTTTCTTGGCCACTCTATCCTCAAAAGCACCTTTTTTCACCTTATCCCACCACCGGCCTCCAATATGCCGAACATCCTGGCCTGGCTCCCACAGCCAAGGTGGCAGCCCAAACAACTCTTGCTTTTTATGAACGCCTCTGGGAACTACTTGCCTTGCCACCCAGACTTTGGGTCTGCGGGCTTTCCTGGCCACTCTATCCTCAAAAGCACCTTTTTTCATATTTCCCAGCACTGGCCTCCAATATGCCGAACATCCGGAGCTGACTCCCACAGCCAAGGTGGCAGCCAGAACAACTCTTGTTTTCTTTCAAGGACTCTGGGAATTACTTGCATTGCCACCCAGACTTTGGGGCTGCGGGCTTTCCTGGCCACTCTGTCCTCAAAAGTACTTTTTTTTCAATTTTTCCCATCACCGGCCTCCAATATGCCGAACATCCTGGCCTGGCTCCCACAGCCAAGGTGGCAGCCAGAACAACTCTTGCTTTTTATGAACGCCTCTGGGAACTACTTGCATTGCCACCCAGACTTTGGGGCTGCGGGCTTTCCTGGCCTCTCTATCCTCAAAAGTACTTTTTTTTCAATTTTTCCCATCATCGGCCTCGAATATGCCGAACATCCTGGCCTGGCTCCCACAGCAAAGGTGGCAGCCAGAACAACTCTTGTTTTCTTTCAAGGACTCTGGGAACTACTTGCTTTGCCACCCAGACTTTGGGGCTGCGGGCTTTCCTGGCCACTCTATCCTCAAAAGCACCTTTTTTCACCTTATCCCACCACCGGTCTCCAATATGCCGAACATCCGGAGCTGACTCCCACAGCCAAGGTGGCAGCCAGAACAACTCTTGCTTTTTATGAACACCTCTGGGAACTACTTGCTTTGCCACCCAGACTTTGGGGCTGCGGGCTTTCCTGGCCACTCTATCCTCAAAAGCACCTTTTTTCATATTTCCCAGCACTGGCCTCCAATATTCCGAACATCTGGAGCTGACTCCCACAGCCAAGGTGGCAGCCAGAACAACTCTTGTTTTCTTTCAAGGACTCTGGGAACTACTTGCCTTGCCACCCAGACTTTGGGTCTGCGGGCTTTCCTGGCCACTCTATCCTCAAAAGCACCTTTTTTCATATTTCCCAGCACCGGCCTCCAATATTCCGAACATCCTGGCCTGGCTCCCACAGCCAAGGTGGCAGCCCAAACAACTCTTGTTTTCTTTCAAGGACTCTGGGAACTACTTGCCTTGCCACCCAGACTTTGGGGCTGCGGGCTTTCCTGGCCACTCTATCCTCAAAAGCACCTTTTTTCATATTTCCCAGCACCGGCCTCCAATATGCCGAACATCCGGAGCTGACTCCCACAGCCAAGGTGGCAGCCAGAACAACTCTTGTTTTCTTTCAAGGACTCTGGGAATTACTTGCATTGCCACCCAGACTTTGGGGCTGCGGGCTTTCCTGGCCACTCTGTCCTCAAAAGTACTTTTTTTTCAATTTTTCCCATCACCGGCCTCCAATATGCCGAACATCCTGGCCTGGCTCCCACAGCCAAGGTGGCAGCCAGAACAACTCTTGCTTTTTATGAACGCCTCTGGGAACTACTTGCATTGCCACCCAGACTTTGGGGCTGCGGGCTTTCCTGGCCTCTCTATCCTCAAAAGTACTTTTTTTTCAATTTTTCCCATCATCGGCCTCAAATATGCCGAACATCCTGGCCTGGCTCCCACAGCCAAGGTGGCAGCCAGAACAACTCTTGTTTTCTTTCAAGGACTCTGGGAACTACTTGCCTTGCCACCCAGACTTTGGGGCTGCGGGCTTTCCTGGCCACTCTATCCTCAAAAGCACCTTTTTTCATATTTCCCAGCACTGGCCTCCAATATTCCGAACATCTGGAGCTGACTCCCACAGCCAAGGTGGCAGCCAGAACAACTCTTGTTTTCTTTCAAGGACTCTGGGAACTACTTGCCTTGCCACCCAGACTTTGGGGCTGCGGGCTTTCCTGGCCACTCTATCCTCAAAAGCACCTTTTTTCATATTTCCCAGCACCGGCCTCCAATATGCCGGACATCCTGGCCTGGCTCCCACAGCAAAGGTGGCAGCCCAAACAACTCTTGCTTTTTATGAACACCTCTGGGAACTACTTGCCTTGCCACCCAGACTTTGGGTCTGCGGGCTTTCCTGGCCACTCTATCCTCAAAAGCACCTTTTTTCATATTTCCCAGCACCGGCCTCCAATATTCCGAACATCCTGGCCTGGCTCCCACAGCCAAGGTGGCAGCCAGAACAACTCTTGTTTTCTTTCAAGGACTCTGGGAACTACTTGCATTGCCACCCAGACTTTGGGGCTGCGGGCTTTCCTGGCCACTCTATCCTCAAAAGTACCTTTTTTCACCTTATCCCAGCACCGGCCTCCAATATGCCGAACATCCTGGCCTGGCTCCCACAGCAAAGGTGGCAGCCCAAACAACTCTTGCTTTTTATGAACGCCTCTGGGAACTACTTGCCTTGCCACCCAGACTTTGGGGCTGCGGGCTTTCCTGGCCACTCTATCCTCAAAAGCACCTTTTTTCATATTTCCCAGCACTGGCCTCCAATATTCCGAACATCTGGAGCTGACTCCCACAGCCAAGGTGGCAGCCAGAACAACTCTTGTTTTCTTTCAAGGACTCTGGGAACTACTTGCATTGCCACCCAGACTTTGGGTCTGCGGGCTTTCCTGGCCACTCTATCCTCAAAAGCACCTTTTTTCATATTTCCCAGCACCGGCCTCCAATATTCCGAACATCCGGAGCTGACTCCCACAGCCAAGGTGGCAGCCAGAACAACTCTTGTTTTCTTTCAAGGACTCTGGGAATTACTTGCATTGCCACCCAGACTTTGGGTCTGCGGGCTTTCTTGGCCACTCTATCCTCAAAAGCACCTTTTTTCACCTTATCCCACCACCGGCCTCCAATATGCCGAACATCCTGGCCTGGCTCCCACAGCCAAGGTGGCAGCCCAAACAACTCTTGCTTTTTATGAACGCCTCTGGGAACTACTTGCCTTGCCACCCAGACTTTGGGTCTGCGGGCTTTCCTGGCCACTCTATCCTCAAAAGCACCTTTTTTCATATTTCCCAGCACTGGCCTCCAATATGCCGAACATCCGGAGCTGACTCCCACAGCCAAGGTGGCAGCCAGAACAACTCTTGTTTTCTTTCAAGGACTCTGGGAATTACTTGCATTGCCACCCAGACTTTGGGGCTGCGGGCTTTCCTGGCCACTCTGTCCTCAAAAGTACTTTTTTTTCAATTTTTCCCATCACCGGCCTCCAATATGCCGAACATCCTGGCCTGGCTCCCACAGCCAAGGTGGCAGCCAGAACAACTCTTGCTTTTTATGAACGCCTCTGGGAACTACTTGCATTGCCACCCAGACTTTGGGGCTGCGGGCTTTCCTGGCCTCTCTATCCTCAAAAGTACTTTTTTTTCAATTTTTCCCATCATCGGCCTCGAATATGCCGAACATCCTGGCCTGGCTCCCACAGCAAAGGTGGCAGCCAGAACAACTCTTGTTTTCTTTCAAGGACTCTGGGAACTACTTGCTTTGCCACCCAGACTTTGGGGCTGCGGGCTTTCCTGGCCACTCTATCCTCAAAAGCACCTTTTTTCACCTTATCCCACCACCGGTCTCCAATATGCCGAACATCCGGAGCTGACTCCCACAGCCAAGGTGGCAGCCAGAACAACTCTTGCTTTTTATGAACACCTCTGGGAACTACTTGCTTTGCCACCCAGACTTTGGGGCTGCGGGCTTTCCTGGCCACTCTATCCTCAAAAGCACCTTTTTTCATATTTCCCAGCACTGGCCTCCAATATTCCGAACATCTGGAGCTGACTCCCACAGCCAAGGTGGCAGCCAGAACAACTCTTGTTTTCTTTCAAGGACTCTGGGAACTACTTGCCTTGCCACCCAGACTTTGGGTCTGCGGGCTTTCCTGGCCACTCTATCCTCAAAAGCACCTTTTTTCATATTTCCCAGCACCGGCCTCCAATATTCCGAACATCCTGGCCTGGCTCCCACAGCCAAGGTGGCAGCCAGAACAACTCTTGTTTTCTTTCAAGGACTCTGGGAACTACTTGCCTTGCCACCCAGACTTTGGGGCTGCGGGCTTTCCTGGCCACTCTATCCTCAAAAGCACCTTTTTTCATATTTCCCAGCACCGGCCTCCAATATGCCGAACATCCGGAGCTGACTCCCACAGCCAAGGTGGCAGCCAGAACAACTCTTGTTTTCTTTCAAGGACTCTGGGAATTACTTGCATTGCCACCCAGACTTTGGGGCTGCGGGCTTTCCTGGCCACTCTGTCCTCAAAAGTACTTTTTTTTCAATTTTTCCCATCACCGGCCTCCAATATGCCGAACATCCTGGCCTGGCTCCCACAGCCAAGGTGGCAGCCAGAACAACTCTTGCTTTTTATGAACGCCTCTGGGAACTACTTGCATTGCCACCCAGACTTTGGGGCTGCGGGCTTTCCTGGCCTCTCTATCCTCAAAAGTACTTTTTTTTCAATTTTTCCCATCATCGGCCTCGAATATGCCGAACATCCTGGCCTGGCTCCCACAGCCAAGGTGGCAGCCAGAACAACTCTTCTTTTCTTTCAAGGACTCTGGGAACTACTTGCCTTGCCACCCAGACTTTGGGGCTGCGGGCTTTCCTGGCCACTCTATCCTCAAAAGCACCTTTTTTCATATTTCCCAGCACTGGCCTCCAATATTCCGAACATCTGGAGCTGACTCCCACAGCCAAGGTGGCAGCCAGAACAACTCTTGTTTTCTTTCAAGGACTCTGGGAACTACTTGCCTTGCCACCCAGACTTTGGGTCTGCGGGCTTTCCTGGCCACTCTATCCTCAAAAGCACCTTTTTTCATATTTCCCAGCACCGGCCTCCAATATTCCGAACATCCGGAGCTGACTCCCACAGCCAAGGTGGCAGCCAGAACAACTCTTGTTTTCTTTCAAGGACTCTGGGAATTACTTGCATTGCCACCCAGACTTTGGGTCTGCGGGCTTTCTTGGCCACTCTATCCTCAAAAGCACCTTTTTTCACCTTATCCCACCACCGGCCTCCAATATTCCGAACATCCTGGCCTGGCTCCCACAGCCAAGGTGGCAGCCCAAACAACTCTTGCTTTTTATGAACGCCTCTGGGAACTACTTGCCTTGCCACCCAGACTTTGGGGCTGCGGGCTTTCCTGGCCACTCTATCCTCAAAAGCACCTTTTTTCATATTTCCCAGCACTGGCCTCCAATATGCCGAACATCCGGAGCTGACTCCCACAGCCAAGGTGGCAGCCAGAACAACTCTTGTTTTCTTTCAAGGACTCTGGGAACTACTTGCATTGCCAGCCAGACTTTGGGGCTGTGGGCTTTCCTGGCCACTCTATCCTCAAAAGCACCTTTTTTCACCTTATCCCAGCTCCGGCCTCCAATATTCCGAACATCCTGGCCTGGCTCCCACAGCCAAGGTGGCAGCCCAAACAACTCTTGCTTTTTATGAACGCTTGTGGGAACTAGTTGCCTTGCCACCCAGACTTTGGGGCTGCGGGCTTTCCTGGCCACTCTATCCTCAAAAGCACCTTTTTTCACTTTATCCCAGCTCCGGCCTCCAATATTCCGAACATCCTGGCCTGGCTCCCGCACCCAAGGTGGCAGCCCAAACAACTCTTGCTTTTTATGAACGCCTCTGGGAACTCCTTGCCTTGCCACCCAGACTTTGGGGCTGCGGGCTTTCCTGGCCACTCTATCCTCAAAAGCACCTTTTTTCATATTTCCCAGCACCGGCCTCCAATACGCCAAACATCCGGATATGGCTCCCACAGCAAAGGTGGCAGCCCAAACAACTCTTCCTTTTATGAACGCCTCTGGGAACTACTTGCCTTGCCACCCAGACTTTGGGGCTGCGGGCTTTCCTGGCCACTCTATCCTCAAAAGCACCTTTTTTCATATTTCCCAGCACCGGCCTCCAATATTCCGAACATCCTGGCCTGGCTCCCACAGCCAAGGTGGCAGCCAGAACAACTCTTGTTTTCTTTCAAGGACTCTGGGAACTACTTGCCTTGCCACCCAGACTTTGGGGCTGCGGGCTTTCCTGGCCACTCTATCCTCAAAAGCACCTTTTTTCATATTTCCCAGCACCGGCCTCCAATATTCCGAACATCCTGGCCTGGCTCCCACAGCCAAGGTGGCAGCCAGAACAACTCTTGCTTTTTATGAACACCTCTGGGAACTACTTGCTTTGCCACCCAGACTTTGGGGCTGCGGGCTTTCCTGGCCACTCTATCCTCAAAAGCACCTTTTTTCATATTTCCCAGCACTGGCCTCCAATATTCCGAACATCTGGAGCTGACTCCCACAGCCAAGGTGGCAGCCAGAACAACTCTTGTTTTCTTTCAAGGACTCTGGGAACTACTTGCCTTGCCACCCAGACTTTGGGTCTGCGGGCTTTCCTGGCCACTCTATCCTCAAAAGCACCTTTTTTCATATTTCCCAGCACCGGCCTCCAATATTCCGAACATCCTGGCCTGGCTCCCACAGCCAAGGTGGCAGCCAGAACAACTCTTGTTTTCTTTCAAGGACTCTGGGAACTACTTGCCTTGCCACCCAGACTTTGGGGCTGCGGGCTTTCCTGGCCACTCTATCCTCAAAAGCACCTTTTTTCATATTTCCCAGCACCGGCCTCCAATATGCCGGACATCCTGGCCTGGCTCCCACAGCAAAGGTGGCAGCCCAAACAACTCTTGCTTTTTATGAACACCTCTGGGAACTACTTGCCTTGCCACCCAGACTTTGGGTCTGCGGGCTTTCCTGGCCACTCTATCCTCAAAAGCACCTTTTTTCATATTTCCCAGCACCGGCCTCCAATATTCCGAACATCCTGGCCTGGCTCCCACAGCCAAGGTGGCAGCCAGAACAACTCTTGTTTTCTTTCAAGGACTCTGGGAACTACTTGCCTTGCCACCCAGACTTTGGGGCTGCGGGCTTTCCTGGCCACTCTATCCTCAAAAGCACCTTTTTTCATATTTCCCAGCACCGGCCTCCAATATGCCGGACATCCTGGCCTGGCTCCCACAGCAAAGGTGGCAGCCCAAACAACTCTTGCTTTTTATGAACACCTCTGGGAACTACTTGCCTTGCCACCCAGACTTTGGGTCTGCGGGCTTTCCTGGCCACTCTATCCTCAAAAGCACCTTTTTTCATATTTCCCAGCACCGGCCTCCAATATTCCGAACATCCTGGCCTGGCTCCCACAGCCAAGGTGGCAGCCAGAACAACTCTTGTTTTCTTTCAAGGACTCTGGGAACTACTTGCATTGCCACCCAGACTTTGGGGCTGCGGGCTTTCCTGGCCACTCTATCCTCAAAAGTACCTTTTTTCACCTTATCCCAGCACCGGCCTCCAATATGCCGAACATCCTGGCCTGGCTCCCACAGCAAAGGTGGCAGCCCAAACAACTCTTGCTTTTTATGAACGCCTCTGGGAACTACTTGCCTTGCCACCCAGACTTTGGGGCTGCGGGCTTTCCTGGCCACTCTATCCTCAAAAGCACCTTTTTTCATATTTCCCAGCACTGGCCTCCAATATTCCGAACATCTGGAGCTGACTCCCACAGCCAAGGTGGCAGCCAGAACAACTCTTGTTTTCTTTCAAGGACTCTGGGAACTACTTGCATTGCCACCCAGACTTTGGGTCTGCGGGCTTTCCTGGCCACTCTATCCTCAAAAGCACCTTTTTTCATATTTCCCAGCACCGGCCTCCAATATTCCGAACATCCGGAGCTGACTCCCACAGCCAAGGTGGCAGCCAGAACAACTCTTGTTTTCTTTCAAGGACTCTGGGAATTACTTGCATTGCCACCCAGACTTTGGGTCTGCGGGCTTTCTTGGCCACTCTATCCTCAAAAGCACCTTTTTTCACCTTATCCCACCACCGGCCTCCAATATGCCGAACATCCTGGCCTGGCTCCCACAGCCAAGGTGGCAGCCAGAACAACTCTTGCTTTTTATGAACGCCTCTGGGAACTACTTGCCTTGCCACCCAGACTTTGGGTCTGCGGGCTTTCCTGGCCACTCTATCCTCAAAAGCACCTTTTTTCATATTTCCCAGCACTGGCCTCCAATATGCCGAACATCCGGAGCTGACTCCCACAGCCAAGGTGGCAGCCAGAACAACTCTTGTTTTCTTTCAAGGACTCTGGGAATTACTTGCATTGCCACCCAGACTTTGGGGCTGCGGGCTTTCCTGGCCACTCTGTCCTCAAAAGTACTTTTTTTTCAATTTTTCCCATCATCGGCCTCGAATATGCCGAACATCCTGGCCTGGCTCCCACAGCAAAGGTGGCAGCCAGAACAACTCTTGTTTTCTTTCAAGGACTCTGGGAACTACTTGCTTTGCCACCCAGACTTTGGGGCTGCGGGCTTTCCTGGCCACTCTGTCCTCAAAAGTACTTTTTTTTCAATTTTTCCCATCACCGGCCTCCAATATGCCGAACATCCTGGCCTGGCTCCCACAGCCAAGGTGGCAGCCAGAACAACTCTTGCTTTTTATGAACGCCTCTGGGAACTACTTGCATTGCCACCCAGACTTTGGGGCTGCGGGCTTTCCTGGCCTCTCTATCCTCAAAAGTACTTTTTTTTCAATTTTTCCCATCATCGGCCTCGAATATGCCGAACATCCTGGCCTGGCTCCCACAGCCAAGGTGGCAGCCAGAACAACTCTTGTTTTCTTTCAAGGACTCTGGGAACTACTTGCCTTGCCACCCAGACTTTGGGGCTGCGGGCTTTCCTGGCCACTCTATCCTCAAAAGCACCTTTTTTCATATTTCCCAGCACTGGCCTCCAATATTCCGAACATCCGGAGCTGACTCCCACAGCCAAGGTGGCAGCCAGAACAACTCTTGTTTTCTTTCAAGGACTCTGGGAATTACTTGCATTGCCACCCAGACTTTGGGTCTGCGGGCTTTCTTGGCCACTCTATCCTCAAAAGCACCTTTTTTCACCTTATCCCACCACCGGCCTCCAATATGCCGAACATCCTGGCCTGGCTCCCACAGCCAAGGTGGCAGCCCAAACAACTCTTGCTTTTTATGAACGCCTCTGGGAACTACTTGCCTTGCCACCCAGACTTTGGGGCTGCGGGCTTTCCTGGCCACTCTATCCTCAAAAGCACCTTTTTTCATATTTCCCAGCACTGGCCTCCAATATGCCGAACATCCGGAGCTGACTCCCACAGCCAAGGTGGCAGCCAGAACAACTCTTGTTTTCTTTCAAGGACTCTGGGAACTACTTGCATTGCCAGCCAGACTTTGGGGCTGTGGGCTTTCCTGGCCACTCTATCCTCAAAAGCACCTTTTTTCACTTTATCCCAGCTCCGGCCTCCAATATTCCGAACATCCTGGCCTGGCTCCCACAGCCAAGGTGGCAGCCCAAACAACTCTTGCTTTTTATGAACGCTTGTGGGAACTAGTTGCCTTGCCACCCAGACTTTGGGGCTGCGGGCTTTCCTGGCCACTCTATCCTCAAAAGCACCTTTTTTCACTTTATCCCAGCTCCGGCCTCCAATATTCCGAACATCCTGGCCTGGCTCCCGCACCCAAGGTGGCAGCCCAAACAACTCTTGCTTTTTATGAACGCCTCTGGGAACTCCTTGCCTTGCCACCCAGACTTTGGGGCTGCGGGCTTTCCTGGCCACTCTATCCTCAAAAGCACCTTTTTTCATATTTCCCAGCACCGGCCTCCAATACGCCAAACATCCGGATATGGCTCCCACAGCAAAGGTGGCAGCCCAAACAACTCTTCCTTTTATGAACGCCTCTGGGAACTACTTGCCTTGCCACCCAGACTTTGGGGCTGCGGGCTTTCCTGGCCACTCTATCCTCAAAAGCACCTTTTTTCATATTTCCCAGCACCGGCCTCCAATATTCCGAACATCCTGGCCTGGCTCCCACAGCCAAGGTGGCAGCCAGAACAACTCTTGTTTTCTTTCAAGGACTCTGGGAACTACTTGCCTTGCCACCCAGACTTTGGGGCTGCGGGCTTTCCTGGCCACTCTATCCTCAAAAGCACCTTTTTTCATATTTCCCAGCACCGGCCTCCAATATTCCGAACATCCTGGCCTGGCTCCCACAGCCAAGGTGGCAGCCAGAACAACTCTTGCTTTTTATGAACACCTCTGGGAACTACTTGCTTTGCCACCCAGACTTTGGGGCTGCGGGCTTTCCTGGCCACTCTATCCTCAAAAGCACCTTTTTTCATATTTCCCAGCACTGGCCTCCAATATTCCGAACATCTGGAGCTGACTCCCACAGCCAAGGTGGCAGCCAGAACAACTCTTGTTTTCTTTCAAGGACTCTGGGAACTACTTGCCTTGCCACCCAGACTTTGGGTCTGCGGGCTTTCCTGGCCACTCTATCCTCAAAAGCACCTTTTTTCATATTTCCCAGCACCGGCCTCCAATATTCCGAACATCCTGGCCTGGCTCCCACAGCCAAGGTGGCAACCAGAACAACTCTTGTTTTCTTTCAAGGACTCTGGGAACTACTTGCCTTGCCACCCAGACTTTGGGGCTGCGGGCTTTCCTGGCCACTCTATCCTCAAAAGCACCTTTTTTCATATTTCCCAGCACCGGCCTCCAATATGCCGGACATCCTGGCCTGGCTCCCACAGCAAAGGTGGCAGCCCAAACAACTCTTGCTTTTTATGAACACCTCTGGGAACTACTTGCCTTGCCACCCAGACTTTGGGTCTGCGGGCTTTCCTGGCCACTCTATCCTCAAAAGCACCTTTTTTCATATTTCCCAGCACCGGCCTCCAATATTCCGAACATCCTCGCCTGGCTCCCACAGCCAAGGTGGCAGCCAGAACAACTCTTGTTTTCTTTCAAGGACTCTGGGAACTACTTGCCTTGCCACCCAGACTTTGGGGCTGCGGGCTTTCCTGGCCACTCTATCCTCAAAAGCACCTTTTTTCATATTTCCCAGCACCGGCCTCCAATATGCCGGACATCCTGGCCTGGCTCCCACAGCAAAGGTGGCAGCCCAAACAACTCTTGCTTTTTATGAACACCTCTGGGAACTACTTGCCTTGCCACCCAGACTTTGGGTCTGCGGGCTTTCCTGGCCACTCTATCCTCAAAAGCACCTTTTTTCATATTTCCCAGCACCGGCCTCCAATATTCCGAACATCCTGGCCTGGCTCCCACAGCCAAGGTGGCAGCCAGAACAACTCTTGTTTTCTTTCAAGGACTCTGGGAACTACTTGCATTGCCACCCAGACTTTGGGGCTGCGGGCTTTCCTGGCCACTCTATCCTCAAAAGTACCTTTTTTCACCTTATCCCAGCACCGGCCTCCAATATGCCGAACATCCTGGCCTGGCTCCCACAGCAAAGGTGGCAGCCCAAACAACTCTTGCTTTTTATGAACGCCTCTGGGAACTACTTGCCTTGCCACCCAGACTTTGGGGCTGCGGGCTTTCCTGGCCACTCTATCCTCAAAAGCACCTTTTTTCATATTTCCCAGCACTGGCCTCCAATATTCCGAACATCCGGAGCTGACTCCCACAGCCAAGGTGGCAGCCAGAACAACTCTTGTTTTCTTTCAAGGACTCTGGGAATTACTTGCATTGCCACCCAGACTTTGGGTCTGCGGGCTTTCTTGGCCACTCTATCCTCAAAAGCACCTTTTTTCACCTTATCCCACCACCGGCCTCCAATATGCCGAACATCCTGGCCTGGCTCCCACAGCCAAGGTGGCAGCCAGAACAACTCTTGCTTTTTATGAACGCCTCTGGGAACTACTTGCCTTGCCACCCAGACTTTGGGTCTGCGGGCTTTCCTGGCCACTCTATCCTCAAAAGCACCTTTTTTCATATTTCCCAGCACTGGCCTCCAATATGCCGAACATCCGGAGCTGACTCCCACAGCCAAGGTGGCAGCCAGAACAACTCTTGTTTTCTTTCAAGGACTCTGGGAATTACTTGCCTTGCCACCCAGACTTTGGGGCTGCGGGCTTTCCTGGCCACTCTGTCCTCAAAAGTACTTTTTTTTCAATTTTTCCCATCACCGGCCTCCAATATGCCGAACATCCTGGCCTGGCTCCCACAGCCAAGGTGGCAGCCAGAACAACTCTTGCTTTTTATGAACGCCTCTGGGAACTACTTGCATTGCCACCCAGACTTTGGGGCTGCGGGCTTTCCTGGCCTCTCTATCCTCAAAAGTACTTTTTTTTCAATTTTTCCCATCATCGGCCTCGAATATGCCGAACATCCTGGCCTGGCTCCCACAGGAAAGGTGGCAGCCAGAACAACTCTTGTTTTCTTTCAAGGACTCTGGGAACTACTTGCTTTGCCACCCAGACTTTGGGGCTGCGGGCTTTCCTGGCCACTCTATCCTCAAAAGCACCTTTTTTCACCTTATCCCACCACCGGTCTCCAATATGCCGAACATCCGGAGCTGACTCCCACAGCCAAGGTGGCAGCCAGAACAACTCTTGCTTTTTATGAACACCTCTGGGAACTACTTGCTTTGCCACCCAGACTTTGGGGCTGCGGGCTTTCCTGGCCACTCTATCCTCAAAAGCACCTTTTTTCATATTTCCCAGCACTGGCCTCCAATATTCCGAACATCTGGAGCTGACTCCCACAGCCAAGGTGGCAGCCAGAACAACTCTTGTTTTCTTTCAAGGACTCTGGGAACTACTTGCCTTGCCACCCAGACTTTGGGTCTGCGGGCTTTCCTGGCCACTCTATCCTCAAAAGCACCTTTTTTCATATTTCCCAGCACCGGCCTCCAATATTCCGAACATCCTGGCCTGGCTCCCACAGCCAAGGTGGCAGCCAGAACAACTCTTGTTTTCTTTCAAGGACTCTGGGAACTACTTGCCTTGCCACCCAGACTTTGGGGCTGCGGGCTTTCCTGGCCACTCTATCCTCAAAAGCACCTTTTTTCATATTTCCCAGCACTGGCCTCCAATATGCCGAACATCCGGAGCTGACTCCCACAGCCAAGGTGGCAGCCAGAACAACTCTTGTTTTCTTTCAAGGACTCTGGGAATTACTTGCATTGCCACCCAGACTTTGGGGCTGCGGGCTTTCCTGGCCACTCTGTCCTCAAAAGTACTTTTTTTTCAATTTTTCCCATCACCGGCCTCCAATATGCCGAACATCCTGGCCTGGCTCCCACAGCCAAGGTGGCAGCCAGAACAACTCTTGCTTTTTATGAACGCCTCTGGGAACTACTTGCATTGCCACCCAGACTTTGGGGCTGCGGGCTTTCCTGGCCTCTCTATCCTCAAAAGTACTTTTTTTTCAATTTTTCCCATCATCGGCCTCGAATATGCCGAACATCCTGGCCTGGCTCCCACAGCCAAGGTGGCAGCCAGAACAACTCTTGTTTTCTTTCAAGGACTCTGGGAACTACTTGCATTGCCACCCAGACTTTGGGGCTGCGGGCTTTCCTGGCCACTCTATCCTCAAAAGCACCTTTTTTCATATTTCCCAGCACTGGCCTCCAATATTCCGAACATCTGGAGCTGACTCCCACAGCCAAGGTGGCAGCCAGAACAACTCTTGTTTTCTTTCAAGGACTCTGGGAACTACTTGCCTTGCCACCCAGACTTTGGGTCTGCGGGCTTTCCTGGCCACTCTATCCTCAAAAGCACCTTTTTTCATATTTCCCAGCACCGGCCTCCAATATTCCGAACATCCGGAGCTGACTCCCACAGCCAAGGTGGCAGCCAGAACAACTCTTGTTTTCTTTCAAGGACTCTGGGAATTACTTGCATTGCCACCCAGACTTTGGGTCTGCGGGCTTTCTTGGCCACTCTATCCTCAAAAGCACCTTTTTTCACCTTATCCCACCACCGGCCTCCAATATGCCGACCATCCTGGCCTGGCTCCCACAGCCAAGGTGGCAGCCCAAACAACTCTTGCTTTTTATGAACGCCTCTGGGAACTACTTGCCTTGCCACCCAGACTTTGGGGCTGCGGGCTTTCCTGGCCACTCTATCCTCAAAAGCACCTTTTTTCATATTTCCCAGCACTGGCCTCCAATATGCCGAACATCCGGAGCTGACTCCCACAGCCAAGGTGGCAGCCAGAACAACTCTTGTTTTCTTTCAAGGACTCTGGGAACTACTTGCATTGCCAGCCAGACTTTGGGGCTGTGGGCTTTCCTGGCCACTCTATCCTCAAAAGCACCTTTTTTCACTTTATCCCAGCTCCGGCCTCCAATATTCCGAACATCTGGAGCTGACTCCCACAGCCAAGGTGGCAGCCCAAACAACTCTTGCTTTTTATGAACGCTTGTGGGAACTACTTGCCTTGCCACCCAGACTTTGGGGCTGCGGGCTTTCCTGGCCACTCTATCCTCAAAAGCACCTTTTTTCATATTTCCCAGCACCGGCCTCCAATACGCCAAACATCCGGATATGGCTCCCACAGCAAAGGTGGCAGCCCAAACAACTCTTCCTTTTATGAACGCCTCTGAGAACTACTTGCCTTGCCACCCAGACTTTGGGGCTGCGGGCTTTCCTGGCCACTCTATCCTCAAAAGCACCTTTTTTCATATTTCCCAGCACTGGCCTCCAATATTCCGAACATCCTGGCCTGGCTCCCACAGCAAAGGTGGCAGCCAGAACAACTCTTGTTTTCTTTCAAGGACTCTGGGAACTACTTGCCTTGCCACCCAGACTTTGGGGCTGCGGGCTTTCCTGGCCACTCTATCCTCAAAAGCACATTTTTTCATATTTCCCAGCTCCGGCCTCCAATATTCCGAACATCCTGGCCTGGCTCCCACAGCCAAGGTGGCAGCCAGAACAACTCTTGCTTTTTATGAACACCTCTGGGAACTCCTTGCATTGCCACCCAGACTTTGGGGCTGCGGGCTTTCCTGGCCACTCTATCCTCAAAAGCACCTTTTTTCATATTTCCCAGCACTGGCCTCCAATATTCCGAACATCTGGAGCTGACTCCCACAGCAAAGGTGGCAACCAGAACAACTCTTGTTTTCTTTCAAGGACTCTGGGAACTACTTGCATTGCCACCCAGACTTTGGGGCTGCGGGCTTTCCTGGCCACTCTATCCTCAAAAGCACCTTTTTTCATATTTCCCAGCACCGGCCTCCAATATGCCGGACATCCTGGCCTGGCTCCCACAGCCAAGGTGGCAGCCAGAACAACTCTTGTTTTCTTTCAAGGACTCTGGGAACTACTTGCCTTGCCACCCAGACTTTGGGTCTGCGGGCTTTCCTGGCCACTCTATCCTCAAAAGCACCTTTTTTCATATTTCCCAGCACTGGTCTCCAATATTCCGAACATCCGGATCTGACTCCCACAGCTAAGGTGGCAGCCAGAACAACTCTTGTTTTTATGAACACCTCTGGGAACTACTTGCCTTGCCACCCAGACTTTGGGGCTGTGGGCTTTCCTGGCCACTCTATCCTCAAAAGCACCTTTTTTCATATTTCCCAGCACTGGCCTCCAATATTCCGAACATCTGGAGCTGACTCCCACAGCCAAGGTGGCAGCCAGAACAACTCTTGTTTTCTTTCAAGGACTCTGGGAACTACTTGCCTTGCCACCCAGACTTTGGGGCTGCGGGCTTTCCTGGCCTCTCTATCCTCAAAAGTACTTTTTTTTCACTTTTTCCCATCACCAGCCTCCAATATGCCGAACATCCGGAGCTGACTCCCACAGCCAAGGTGGCAGCCAGAACAACTCTTGTTTTCTTTCAAGGACTCTGAGAACTACTTGCATTGCCACCCAGACTTTGGGGCTGCGGGCTTTCCTGGCCACTCTATCCTCAAAAGCACCTTTTTTCACTTAATCCTAGCACCGGCCTCCAATATTCCGAACATCCTGGCCTGGCTCCCACAGGCAAGGTGGCAGCCCAAACAACTCTTGCTTTTTATGAACGCCTCTGGGAACTCCTTGCATTGCCACCCAGACTTTGGGTCTGCGGGCTTTCCTGGCCACTCTATCCTCAAAAGCACCTTTTTTCATATTTCCCAGCACTGGCCTCCAATATTCCGAACATCCGGAGCTAACTCCCACAACCAAGGTGGCAGCCCAAACAACTCTTGTTTTCTTTCAAGGACTCTGGGAACTACTTGCCTTGCCACCCAGACTTTGGGGCTGCGGGCTTTCCTGGCCACTCTATCCTCAAAGGCACCTTTTTTCATGTTTCCCAGCACTGGCCTCCAATATTCCGAACATCCGGAGCTGACTCCCACAGCCAAGGTGGCAGCCAGAACAACTCTTGTTTTCTTTCAAGGACTCTGGGAACTACTTGCCTTGCCACGCAGACTTTGGGGCTGCGGGCTTTCCTGGCCACTCTATCCTCAAAAGCACCTTTTTTCATATTTCCCAGCTCCGGCCTCCAATATGCCAAACATCTGGAGCTGACTCCCACAGCCAAGGTGGCAGCCCAAACAACTCTTGCTTTTTATGAACGCCTCTGGGAACTCCTTGCATTGCCACCCAGACTTTGGGGCTGCGGGCTTTCCTGGCCACTCTATCCTCAAAGGCACCTTTTTTCATATTTCCCAGCACCGGCCTCCAATATTCCGAACATCCGGAGCTGACTCCCACAGCCAAGGTGGCAGCCAGAACAACTCTTGTTTTCTTTCAAGGACTCTGGGAATTACTTGCATTGCCACCCAGACTTTGGGTCTGCGGGCTTTCTTGGCCACTCTATCCTCAAAAGCACCTTTTTTCACCTTATCCCACCACCGGCCTCCAATATGCCGACCATCCTGGCCTGGCTCCCACAGCCAAGGTGGCAGCCCAAACAACTCTTGCTTTTTATGAACGCCTCTGGGAACTACTTGCCTTGCCACCCAGACTTTGGGGCTGCGGGCTTTCCTGGCCACTCTATCCTCAAAAGCACCTTTTTTCATATTTCCCAGCACTGGCCTCCAATATGCCGAACATCCGGAGCTGACTCCCACAGCCAAGGTGGCAGCCAGAACAACTCTTGTTTTCTTTCAAGGACTCTGGGAACTACTTGCATTGCCAGCCAGACTTTGGGGCTGTGGGCTTTCCTGGCCACTCTATCCTCAAAAGCACCTTTTTTCACTTTATCCCAGCTCCGGCCTCCAATATTCCGAACATCTGGAGCTGACTCCCACAGCCAAGGTGGCAGCCCAAACAACTCTTGCTTTTTATGAACGCTTGTGGGAACTACTTGCCTTGCCACCCAGACTTTGGGGCTGCGGGCTTTCCTGGCCACTCTATCCTCAAAAGCACCTTTTTTCATATTTCCCAGCACCGGCCTCCAATACGCCAAACATCCGGATATGGCTCCCACAGCAAAGGTGGCAGCCCAAACAACTCTTCCTTTTATGAACGCCTCTGAGAACTACTTGCCTTGCCACCCAGACTTTGGGGCTGCGGGCTTTCCTGGCCACTCTATCCTCAAAAGCACCTTTTTTCATATTTCCCAGCACTGGCCTCCAATATTCCGAACATCCTGGCCTGGCTCCCACAGCAAAGGTGGCAGCCAGAACAACTCTTGTTTTCTTTCAAGGACTCTGGGAACTACTTGCCTTGCCACCCAGACTTTGGGGCTGCGGGCTTTCCTGGCCACTCTATCCTCAAAAGCACATTTTTTCATATTTCCCAGCTCCGGCCTCCAATATTCCGAACATCCTGGCCTGGCTCCCACAGCCAAGGTGGCAGCCAGAACAACTCTTGCTTTTTATGAACACCTCTGGGAACTCCTTGCATTGCCACCCAGACTTTGGGGCTGCGGGCTTTCCTGGCCACTCTATCCTCAAAAGCACCTTTTTTCATATTTCCCAGCACTGGCCTCCAATATTCCGAACATCTGGAGCTGACTCCCACAGCAAAGGTGGCAACCAGAACAACTCTTGTTTTCTTTCAAGGACTCTGGGAACTACTTGCATTGCCACCCAGACTTTGGGGCTGCGGGCTTTCCTGGCCACTCTATCCTCAAAAGCACCTTTTTTCATATTTCCCAGCACCGGCCTCCAATATGCCGGACATCCTGGCCTGGCTCCCACAGCCAAGGTGGCAGCCAGAACAACTCTTGTTTTCTTTCAAGGACTCTGGGAACTACTTGCCTTGCCACCCAGACTTTGGGTCTGCGGGCTTTCCTGGCCACTCTATCCTCAAAAGCACCTTTTTTCATATTTCCCAGCACTGGTCTCCAATATTCCGAACATCCGGATCTGACTCCCACAGCTAAGGTGGCAGCCAGAACAACTCTTGTTTTTATGAACACCTCTGGGAACTACTTGCCTTGCCACCCAGACTTTGGGGCTGTGGGCTTTCCTGGCCACTCTATCCTCAAAAGCACCTTTTTTCATATTTCCCAGCACTGGTCTCCAATATGCCGAACATCCTGTCCTGACTCCCACAGCCAAGGTGGCAGCCAGAACAACTCTTGTTTTCTTTCAAGGACTCTGGGAACTACTTGCCTTGCCACCCAGACTTTGGGGCTGCGGGCTTTCCTGGCCTCTCTATCCTCAAAAGTACTTTTTTTTCACTTTTTCCCATCACCAGCCTCCAATATGCCGAACATCCGGAGCTGACTCCCACAGCCAAGGTGGCAGCCAGAACAACTCTTGTTTTCTTTCAAGGACTCTGAGAACTACTTGCATTGCCACCCAGACTTTGGGGCTGCGGGCTTTCCTGGCCACTCTATCCTCAAAAGCACCTTTTTTCACTTAATCCTAGCACCGGCCTCCAATATTCCGAACATCCTGGCCTGGCTCCCACAGGCAAGGTGGCAGCCCAAACAACTCTTGCTTTTTATGAACGCCTCTGGGAACTCCTTGCATTGCCACCCAGACTTTGGGTCTGCGGGCTTTCCTGGCCACTCTATCCTCAAAAGCACCTTTTTTCATATTTCCCAGCACTGGCCTCCAATATTCCGAACATCCGGAGCTAACTCCCACAACCAAGGTGGCAGCCCAAACAACTCTTGTTTTCTTTCAAGGACTCTGGGAACTACTTGCCTTGCCACCCAGACTTTGGGGCTGCGGGCTTTCCTGGCCACTCTATCCTCAAAGGCACCTTTTTTCATGTTTCCCAGCACTGGCCTCCAATATTCCGAACATCCGGAGCTGACTCCCACAGCCAAGGTGGCAGCCAGAACAACTCTTGTTTTCTTTCAAGGACTCTGGGAACTACTTGCCTTGCCACGCAGACTTTGGGGCTGCGGGCTTTCCTGGCCACTCTATCCTCAAAAGCACCTTTTTTCATATTTCCCAGCTCCGGCCTCCAATATGCCAAACATCTGGAGCTGACTCCCACAGCCAAGGTGGCAGCCCAAACAACTCTTGCTTTTTATGAACGCCTCTGGGAACTCCTTGCATTGCCACCCAGACTTTGGGGCTGCGGGCTTTCCTGGCCACTCTATCCTCAAAGGCACCTTTTTTCATATTTCCCAGCACTGGCCTCCAATATTCCGAACATCTGGAGCTGACTCCCACAACCAAGGTGGCAGCCAGAACAACTCTTGTTTTCTTTCAAGGACTCTGGGAACTACTTGCCTTGCCACCCAGACTTTGGGGCTGCGGGCTTTCCTGGCCACTCTATCCTCAAAAGCACCTTTTTTCATATTTCCCAGCACCGGCCTCCAATATTCCGAACATCCTGGCCTGGCTCCCACAGCCAAGGTGGCAGCCAGAACAACTCTTGTTTTCTTTCAAGGACTCTGGGAACTACTTGCCTTGCCACCCAGACTTTGGGGCTGCGGGCTTTCCTGGCCACTCTATCCTCAAAAGCACCTTTTTTCATATTTCCCAGCACCGGCCTCCAATATGCCGGACATCCTGGCCTGGCTCCCACAGCAAAGGTGGCAGCCCAAACAACTCTTGCTTTTTATGAACACCTCTGGGAACTACTTGCCTTGCCACCCAGACTTTGGGGCTGCGGGCTTTCCTGGCCACTCTATCCTCAAAAGCACCTTTTTTCATATTTCCCAGCACCGGCCTCCAATATTCCGAACATCCTGGCCTGGCTCCCACAGCCAAGGTGGCAGCCAGAACAACTCTTGCTTTTTATGAACACCTCTGGGAACTACTTGCATTGCCACCCAGACTTTGGGGCTGCGGGCTTTCCTGGCCACTCTATCCTCAAAAGCACCTTTTTTCATATTTCCCAGCACCGGCCTCCAATATTCCGAACATCCGGAGCTGACTCCCACAGCCAAGGTGGCAGCCAGAACAACTCTTGTTTTCTTTCAAGGACTCTGGGAATTACTTGCATTGCCACCCAGACTTTGGGGCTGCGGGCTTTCTTGGCCACTCTATCCTCAAAAGCACCTTTTTTCACCTTATCCTACCACCGGCCTCCAATATGCCGAACATCCTGGCCTGGCTCCCACAGCCAAGGTGGCAGCCCAAACAACTCTTGCTTTTTATGAACACCTCTGGGAACTACTTGCCTTGCCACCCAGACTTTGGGGCTGCGGGCTTTCCTGGCCACTCTATCCTCAAAAGCACCTTTTTTCATATTTCCCAGCACTGGCCTCCAATATGCCGAACATCCGGAGCTGACTCCCACAGCCAAGGTGGCAGCCAGAACAACTCTTGTTTTCTTTCAAGGACTCTGGGAACTACTTGCCTTGCCACCCAGACTTTGGGGCTGCGGGCTTTCCTGGCCACTCTATCCTCAAAAGCACCTTTTTTCATATTTCCCAGCACCGGCCTCCAATATGCCGGACATCCTGGCCTGGCTCCCACAGCAAAGGTGGCAGCCCAAACAACTCTTGCTTTTTATGAACACCTCTGGGAACTACTTGCCTTGCCACCCAGACTTTGGGGCTGCGGGCTTTCCTGGCCACTCTATCCTCAAAAACACCTTTTTTCATATTTCCCAGCACCGGCCTCCAATATTCCGAACATCCTGGCCTGGCTCCCACAGCCAAGGTGGCAGCCAGAACAACTCTTGTTTTCTTTCAAGGACTCTGGGAACTACTTGCCTTGCCACCCAGACTTTGGGGCTGCGGGCTTTCCTGGCCACTCTATCCTCAAAAGCACCTTTTTTCACCTTATCCCACCACCGGCCTCCAATATTCCGAACATCCTGGCCTGGCTCCCACAGCCAAGGTGGCAGCCAGAACAACTCTTGCTTTTTATGAACACCTCTGGGAACTCCTTGCATTGCCACCCAGACTTTGGGGCTGCGGGCTTTCCTGGCCACTCTATCCTCAAAAGCACCTTTTTTCATATTTCCCAGCACTGGCCTCCAATATTCCGAACATCTGGAGCTGACTCCCACAGCAAAGGTGGCAACCAGAACAACTCTTGTTTTCTTTCAAGGACTCTGGGAACTACTTGCATTGCCACCCAGACTTTGGGGCTGCGGGCTTTCCTGGCCACTCTATCCTCAAAAGCACCTTTTTTCATATTTCCCAGCACCGGCCTCCAATATGCCGGACATCCTGGCCTGGCTCCCACAGCCAAGGTGGCAGCCAGAACAACTCTTGTTTTCTTTCAAGGACTCTGGGAACTACTTGCCTTGCCACCCAGACTTTGGGGCTGCGGGCTTTCCTGGCCACTCTATCCTCAAAAGCACCTTTTTTCATATTTCCCAGCACTGGTCTCCAATATTCCGAACATCCGGAGCTGACTCCCACAGCTAAGGTGGCAGCCAGAACAACTCTTGTTTTTATGAACACCTCTGGGAACTACTTGCCTTGCCACCCAGACTTTGGGGCTGTGGGCTTTCCTGGCCACTCTATCCTCAAAAGCACCTTTTTTCATATTTCCCAGCACTGGTCTCCAATATGCCGAACATCCTGTCCTGACTCCCACAGCCAAGGTGGCAGCCAGAACAACTCTTGTTTTCTTTCAAGGACTCTGGGAACTACTTGCCTTGCCACCCAGATTTTGGGGCTGCGGGCTTTCCTGGCCTCTCTATCCTCAAAAGTCCTTTTTTTTAACTTTTTCCCATCACCAGCCTCCAATATGCCGAACATCCGGAGCTGACTCCCACAGCCAAGGTGGCAGCCAGAACAACTCTTGTTTTCTTTCAAGGACTCTGAGAACTACTTGCATTGCCACCCAGACTTTGGGGCTGCGGGCTTTCCTGGCCACTCTATCCTCAAAAGCACCTTTTTTCACTTAATCCTAGCACCGGCCTCCAATATTCCGAACATCCTGGCCTGGCTCCCACAGGCAAGGTGGCAGCCCAAACAACTCTTGCTTTTTATGAACGCCTCTGGGAACTCCTTGCATTGCCACCCAGACTTTGGGTCTGCGGGCTTTCCTGGCCACTCTATCCTCAAAAGCACCTTTTTTCATATTTCCCAGCACTGGCCTCCAATATTCCGAACATCCGGAGCTAACTCCCACAACCAAGGTGGCAGCCCAAACAACTCTTGTTTTCTTTCAAGGACTCTGGGAACTACTTGCCTTGCCACCCAGACTTTGGGGCTGCGGGCTTTCCTGGCCACTCTATCCTCAAAGGCACCTTTTTTCATGTTTCCCAGCACTGGCCTCCAATATTCCGAACATCCGGAGCTGACTCCCACAGCCAAGGTGGCAGCCAGAACAACTCTTGTTTTCTTTCAAGGACTCTGGGAACTACTTGCCTTGCCACGCAGACTTTGGGGCTGCGGGCTTTCCTGGCCACTCTATCCTCAAAAGCACCTTTTTTCATATTTCCCAGCACCGGCCTCCAATATGCCAAACATCTGGAGCTGACTCCCACAGCCAAGGTGGCAGCCCAAACAACTCTTGCTTTTTATGAACGCCTCTGGGAACTCCTTGCATTGCCACCCAGACTTTGGGGCTGCGGGCTTTCCTGGCCACTCTATCCTCAAAGGCACCTTTTTTCATATTTCCCAGCACTGGCCTCCAATATTCCGAACATCTGGAGCTGACTCCCACAACCAAGGTGGCAGCCAGAACAACTCTTGTTTTCTTTCAAGGACTCTGGGAACTACTTGCCTTGCCACCCAGACTTTGGGGCTGCGGGCTTTCCTGGCCACTCTATCCTCAAAAGCACCTTTTTTCATATTTCCCAGCACCGGCCTCCAATATTCCGAACATCCTGGCCTGGCTCCCACAGCCAAGGTGGCAGCCAGAACAACTCTTGTTTTCCTTCAAGGACTCTGGGAACTACTTGCCTTGCCACCCAGACTTTGGGGCTGCGGGCTTTCCTGGCCACTCTATCCTCAAAAGCACCTTTTTTCATATTTCCCAGCACCGGCCTCCAATATGCCGGACATCCTGGCCTGGCTCCCACAGCAAAGGTGGCAGCCCAAACAACTCTTGCTTTTTATGAACACCTCTGGGAACTACTTGCCTTGCCACCCAGACTTTGGGGCTGCGGGCTTTCCTGGCCACTCTATCCTCAAAAGCACCTTTTTTCATATTTCCCAGCACCGGCCTCCAATATTCCGAACATCCTGGCCTGGCTCCCACAGCCAAGGTGGCAGCCAGAACAACTCTTGTTTTCTTTCAAGGACTCTGGGAACTACTTGCCTTGCCACCCAGACTTTGGGGCTGCGGGCTTTCCTGGCCACTCTATCCTCAAAAGCACCTTTTTTCATATTTCCCAGCACCGGCCTCCAATATGCCGGACATCCTGGCCTGGCTCCCACAGCAAAGGTGGCAGCCCAAACAACTCTTGCTTTTTATGAACACCTCTGGGAACTACTTGCCTTGCCACCCAGACTTTGGGTCTGCGGGCTTTCCTGGCCACTCTATCCTCAAAAGCACCTTTTTTCATATTTCCCAGCACCGGCCTCCAATATTCCGAACATCCTGGCCTGGCTCCCACAGCCAAGGTGGCAGCCAGAACAACTCTTGTTTTCTTTCAAGGACTCTGGGAACTACTTGCATTGCCACCCAGACTTTGGGGCTGCGGGCTTTCCTGGCCTCTCTATCCTCAAAAGTACTTTTTTTTCAATTTTTCCCATCATCGGCCTCGAATATGCCGAACATCCTGGCCTGGCTCCCACAGCCAAGGTGGCAGCCAGAACAACTCTTGTTTTCTTTCAAGGACTCTGGGAACTACTTGCTTTGCCACCCAGACTTTGGGGCTGCGGGCTTTCCTGGCCACTCTATCCTCAAAAGCACCTTTTTTCACCTTATCCCACCACCGGTCTCCAATATGCCGAACATCCGGAGCTGACTCCCACAGCCAAGGTGGCAGCCAGAACAACTCTTGCTTTTTATGAACACCTCTGGGAACTACTTGCTTTGCCACCCAGACTTTGGGGCTGCGGGCTTTCCTGGCCACTCTATCCTCAAAAGCACCTTTTTTCATATTTCCCAGCACTGGCCTCCAATATTCCGAACATCTGGAGCTGACTCCCACAGCCAAGGTGGCAGCCAGAACAACTCTTGTTTTCTTTCAAGGACTCTGGGAACTACTTGCCTTGCCACCCAGACTTTGGGTCTGCGGGCTTTCCTGGCCACTCTATCCTCAAAAGCACCTTTTTTCATATTTCCCAGCACCGGCCTCCAATATTCCGAACATCCGGAGCTGACTCCCACAGCCAAGGTGGCAGCCAGAACAACTCTTGTTTTCTTTCAAGGACTCTGGGAATTACTTGCATTGCCACCCAGACTTTGGGTCTGCGGGCTTTCTTGGCCACTCTATCCTCAAAAGCACCTTTTTTCACCTTATCCCACCACCGGCCTCCAATATGCCGAACATCCTGGCCTGGCTCCCACAGCCAAGGTGGCAGCCCAAACAACTCTTGCTTTTTATGAATGCCTCTGGGAACTACTTGCCTTGCCACCCAGACTTTGGGGCTGCGGGCTTTCCTGGCCACTCTATCCTCAAAAGCACCTTTTTTCATATTTCCCAGCACTGGCCTCCAATATGCCGAACATCCGGAGCTGACTCCCACAGCCAAGGTGGCAGCCAGAACAACTCTTGTTTTCTTTCAAGGACTCTGGGAATTACTTGCATTGCCACCCAGACTTTGGGTCTGCGGGCTTTCCTGGCCACTCTGTCCTCAAAAGTACTTTTTTTTCAATTTTTCCCATCACCGGCCTCCAATATGCCGAACATCCTGGCCTGGCTCCCACAGCCAAGGTGGCAGCCAGAACAACTCTTGCTTTTTATGAACGCCTCTGGGAACTACTTGCATTGCCACCCAGACTTTGGGGCTGCGGGCTTTCCTGGCCTCTCTATCCTCAAAAGTACTTTTTTTTCAATTTTTCCCATCATCGGCCTCGAATATGCCGAACATCCTGGCCTGGCTCCCACAGCCAAGGTGGCAGCCAGAACAACTCTTGTTTTCTTTCAAGGACTCTGGGAACTACTTGCTTTGCCACCCAGACTTTGGGGCTGCGGGCTTTCCTGGCCACTCTATCCTCAAAAGCACCTTTTTTCACCTTATCCCACCACCGGTCTCCAATATGCCGAACATCCGGAGCTGACTCCCACAGCCAAGGTGGCAGCCAGAACAACTCTTGCTTTTTATGAACACCTCTGGGAACTACTTGCTTTGCCACCCAGACTTTGGGGCTGCGGGCTTTCCTGGCCACTCTATCCTCAAAAGCACCTTTTTTCATATTTCCCAGCACCGGCCTCCAATATTCCGAACATCTGGAGCTGACTCCCACAGCCAAGGTGGCAGCCAGAACAACTCTTGTTTTCTTTCAAGGACTCTGGGAACTACTTGCCTTGCCACCCAGACTTTGGGGCTGCGGGCTTTCCTGGCCACTCTATCCTCAAAAGCACCTTTTTTCATATTTCCCAGCACCGGCCTCCAATATTCCGAACATCCTGGCCTGGCTCCCACAGCCAAGGTGGCAGCCAGAACAACTCTTGTTTTCTTTCAAGGACTCTGGGAACTACTTGCCTTGCCACCCAGACTTTGGGGCTGCGGGCTTTCCTGGCCACTCTATCCTCAAAAGCACCTTTTTTCATATTTCCCAGCACTGGCCTCCAATATGCTGAACATCCGGAGCTGACTCCCACAGCCAAGGTGGCAGCCAGAACAACTCTTGTTTTCTTTCAAGGACTCTGGGAATTACTTGCATTGCCACCCAGACTTTGGGGCTGCGGGCTTTCCTGGCCACTCTGTCCTCAAAAGTACTTTTTTTTCAATTTTTCCCATCACCGGCCTCCAATATGCCGAACATCCTGGCCTGGCTCCCACAGCCAAGGTGGCAGCCAGAACAACTCTTGCTTTTTATGAACGCCTCTGGGAACTACTTGCATTGCCACCCAGACTTTGGGGCTGCGGGCTTTCCTGGCCTCTCTATCCTCAAAAGTACTTTTTTTTCAATTTTTCCCATCATCGGCCTCGAATATGCCGAACATCCTGGCCTGGCTCCCACAGCCAAGGTGGCAGCCAGAACAACTCTTGTTTTCTTTCAAGGACTCTGGGAACTACTTGCTTTGCCACCCAGACTTTGGGGCTGCGGGCTTTCCTGGCCACTCTATCCTCAAAAGCACCTTTTTTCACCTTATCCCACCACCGGTCTCCAATATGCCGAACATCCGGAGCTGACTCCCACAGCCAAGGTGGCAGCCAGAACAACTCTTGCTTTTTATGAACACCTCTGGGAACTACTTGCTTTGCCACCCAGACTTTGGGGCTGCGGGCTTTCCTGGCCACTCTATCCTCAAAAGCACCTTTTTTCATATTTCCCAGCACTGGCCTCCAATATTCCGAACATCTGGAGCTGACTCCCACAGCCAAGGTGGCAGCCAGAACAACTCTTGTTTTCTTTCAAGGACTCTGGGAATTACTTGCATTGCCACCCAGACTTTGGGTCTGCGGGCTTTCTTGGCCACTCTATCCTCAAAAGCACCTTTTTTCACCTTATCCCACCACCGGCCTCCAATATGCCGAACATCCTGGCCTGGCTCCCACAGCCAAGGTGGCAGCCCAAACAACTCTTGCTTTTTATGAACGCCTCTGGGAACTACTTGCCTTGCCACCCAGACTTTGGGGCTGCGGGCTTTCCTGGCCACTCTATCCTCAAAAGCACCTTTTTTCATATTTCCCAGCACTGGCCTCCAATATGCCGAACATCCGGAGCTGACTCCCACAGCCAAGGTGGCAGCCAGAACAACTCTTGTTTTCTTTCAAGGACTCTGGGAATTACTTGCATTGCCACCCAGACTTTGGGGCTGCGGGCTTTCCTGGCCACTCTGTCCTCAAAAGTACTTTTTTTTCAATTTTTCCCATCACCGGCCTCCAATATGCCGAACATCCTGGCCTGGCTCCCACAGCCAAGGTGGCAGCCAGAACAACTCTTGTTTTCTTTCAAGGACTCTGGGAACTACTTGCTTTGCCACCCAGACTTTGGGGCTGCGGGCTTTCCTGGCCACTCTATCCTCAAAAGCACCTTTTTTCACCTTATCCCACCACCGGTCTCCAATATGCCGAACATCCGGAGCTGACTCCCACAGCCAAGGTGGCAGCCAGAACAACTCTTGCTTTTTATGAACACCTCTGGGAACTACTTGCTTTGCCACCCAGACTTTGGGGCTGCGGGCTTTCCTGGCCACTCTATCCTCAAAAGCACCTTTTTTCATATTTCCCAGCACTGGCCTCCAATATTCCGAACATCTGGAGCTGACTCCCACAGCCAAGGTGGCAGCCAGAACAACTCTTGTTTTCTTTCAAGGACTCTGGGAACTACTTGCCTTGCCACCCAGACTTTGGGTCTGCGGGCTTTCCTGGCCACTCTATCCTCAAAAGCACCTTTTTTCATATTTCCCAGCACCGGCCTCCAATATTCCGAACATCCTGGCCTGGCTCCCACAGCCAAGGTGGCAGCCAGAACAACTCTTGTTTTCTTTCAAGGACTCTGGGAACTACTTGCCTTGCCACCCAGACTTTGGGGCTGCGGGCTTTCCTGGCCACTCTATCCTCAAAAGCACCTTTTTTCATATTTCCCAGCACCGGCCTCCAATATGCCGGACATCCTGGCCTGGCTCCCACAGCAAAGGTGGCAGCCCAAACAACTCTTGCTTTTTATGAACACCTCTGGGAACTACTTGCCTTGCCACCCAGACTTTGGGTCTGCGGGCTTTCCTGGCCACTCTATCCTCAAAAGCACCTTTTTTCATATTTCCCAGCACCGGCCTCCAATATTCCGAACATCCTGGCCTGGCTCCCACAGCCAAGGTGGCAGCCGGAACAACTCTTGTTTTCTTTCAAGGACTCTGGGAACTACTTGCATTGCCACCCAGACTTTGGGGCTGCGGGCTTTCCTGGCCACTCTATCCTCAAAAGCACCTTTTTTCACCTTATCCCAGCACCGGCCTCCAATATGCCGAACATCCTGGCCTGGCTCCCACAGCAAAGGTGGCAGCCAGAACAACTCTTGCTTTTTATGAACGCCTCTGGGAACTACTTGCCTTGCCACCCAGACTTTGGGGCTGCGGGCTTTCCTGGCCACTCTATCCTCAAAAGCACCTTTTTTCATATTTCCCAGCACCGGCCTCCAATATTCCGAACATCCGGAGCTGACTCCCACAGCCAAGGTGGCAGCCAGAACAACTCTTGTTTTCTTTCAAGGACTCTGGGAATTACTTGCCTTGCCACCCAGACTTTGGGGCTGCGGGCTTTCCTGGCCACTCTGTCCTCAAAAGTACTTTTTTTTCAATTTTTCCCATCATCGGCCTCCAATATGCCGAACATCCTGGCCTGGCTCCCACAGCCAAGGTGGCAGCCAGAACAACTCTTGCTTTTTATGAACGCCTCTGGGAACTACTTGCCTTGCCACCCAGACTTTGGGGCTGCGGGCTTTCCTGGCCTCTCTATCCTCAAAAGTACTTTTTTTTCAATTTTTCCCATCATCGGCCTCCAATATGCCGGACATCCTGGCCTGGCTCCCACAGCCAAGGTGGCAGCCAGAACAACTCTTGTTTTCTTTCAAGGACTCTGGGAACTACTTGCTTTGCCACCCAGACTTTGGGGCTGCGGGCTTTCCTGGCCACTCTATCCTCAAAAGCACCTTTTTTCACCTTATCCCACCACCGGTCTCCAATATGCCGAACATCCGGAGCTGACTCCCACAGCCAAGGTGGCAGCCAGAACAACTCTTGCTTTTTATGAACACCTCTGGGAACTACTTGCCTTGCCACCCAGACTTTGGGGCTGCGGGCTTTCCTGGCCACTCTATCCTCAAAAGCACCTTTTTTCATATTTCCCAGCTGCGGCCTGCACTATGCCGGACATCCTGGCCTGGCTCCCACAGCCAAGGTGGCAGCCAGAACAACTCTTGCTTTTTATGAACACCTCTGGGAACTACTTGCTTTGCCACCCAGACTTTGGGGCTGCGGGCTTTCCTGGCCACTCTATCCTCAAAAGCACCTTTTTTCATATTTCCCAGCACTGGCCTCCAATATTCCGAACATCTGGAGCTGACTCCCACAGCCAAGGTGGCAGCTAGAACAACTCTTGTTTTCTTTCAAGGACTCTGGGAACTACTTGCATTGCCACCCAGACTTTGGGGCTGCGGGCTTTCCTGGCCACTCTATCCTCAAAAGCACCTTTTTTCATATTTCCCAGCACCGGCCTCCAATATTCCGAACATCCTCGCCTGGCTCCCACAGCCAAGGTGGCAGCCAGAACAACTCTTGTTTTCTTTCAAGGACTCTGGGAACTACTTGCCTTGCCACCCAGACTTTGGGGCTGCGGGCTTTCCTGGCCACTCTATCCTCAAAAGCACCTTTTTTCATATTTCCCAGCACCGGCCTCCAATATGCCGGACATCCTGGCCTGGCTCCCACAGCAAAGGTGGCAGCCCAAACAACTCTTGCTTTTTATGAACACCTCTGGGAACTACTTGCCTTGCCACCCAGACTTTGGGTCTGCGGGCTTTCCTGGCCACTCTATCCTCAAAAGCACCTTTTTTCATATTTCCCAGCACCGGCCTCCAATATTCCGAACATCCTGGCCTGGCTCCCACAGCCAAGGTGGCAGCCAGAACAACTCTTGTTTTCTTTCAAGGACTCTGGGAACTACTTGCATTGCCACCCAGACTTTGGGGCTGCGGGCTTTCCTGGCCACTCTATCCTCAAAAGTACCTTTTTTCACCTTATCCCAGCACCGGCCTCCAATATGCCGAACATCCTGGCCTGGCTCCCACAGCAAAGGTGGCAGCCCAAACAACTCTTGCTTTTTATGAACGCCTCTGGGAACTACTTGCCTTGCCACCCAGACTTTGGGGCTGCGGGCTTTCCTGGCCACTCTATCCTCAAAAGCACCTTTTTTCATATTTCCCAGCACCGGCCTCCAATATTCCGAACATCCTGGCCTGGCTCCCACAGCCAAGGTGGCAGCCAGAACAACTCTTGCTTTTTATGAACGCCTCTGGGAACTACTTGCCTTGCCACCCAGACTTTGGGGCTGCGGGCTTTCCTGGCCACTCTATCCTCAAAAGCACCTTTTTTCATATTTCCCAGCACTGGCCTCCAATATTCCGAACATCCGGAGCTGACTCCCACAGCCAAGGTGGCAGCCAGAACAACTCTTGCTTTTTAGGAACACCTCTGGGAACTACTTGCCTTGCCACCCAGACTTTGGGGCTGCGGGCTTTCCTGGCCACTCTATCCTCAAAAGCACCTTTTTTCATATTTCCCAGCTCTGGCCTCCAATATTCCGAACATCCTGGCCTGGCTCCCACAGCCAAGGTGGCAGCCAGAACAACTCTTGTTTTCTTTCAAGGACTCTGGGAATTACTTGCATTGCCACCCAGACTTTGGGGCTGCGGGCTTTCCTGGCCACTCTATCCTCAAAAGCACCTTTTTTCATATTTCCCAGCACCGGCCTCCAATATTCCGAACATCCGGAGCTGACTCCCACAGCCAAGGTGGCAGCCAGAACAACTCTTGTTTTCTTTCAAGGACTCTGGGAATTACTTGCATTGCCACCCAGACTTTGGGGCTGCGGGCTTTCCTGGCCACTCTATCCTCAAAAGCACCTTTTTTCATATTTCCCAGCACCGGCTTCCAATATTCCGAACATCCTGGCCTGGCTCCCACAGCCAAGGTGGCAGCCAGAACAACTCTTGTTTTCTTTCAAGGACTCTGGGAATTACTTGCATTGCCACCCAGACTTTGGGGCTGCGGGCTTTCCTGGCCACTCTATCCTCAAAAGCACCTTTTTTCACTTTATCCCAGCACCGGCCTCCAATATGCCGGACATCCTGGCCTGGCTCCCACAGCAAAGGTGGCAGCCCAAACAACTCTTGCTTTTTATGAACGCCTCTGGGAACTCCTTGCATTGCCACCCAGACTTTGGGGCTGCGGGCTTTCCTGGCCACTCTGTCCTCAAAAGTACTTTTTTTTCAATTTTTCCCATCACCGGCCTCCAATATGCCGGACATCCTGGCCTGGCTCCCACAGCCAAGGTGGCAGCCAGAACAACTCTTGTTTTCTTTCAAGGACTCTGGGAACTACTTGCATTGCCACCCAGACTTTGGGGCTGCGGGCTTTCCTGGCCACTCTATCCTCAAAAACACCTTTTTTCATATTTCCCAGCACCGGCCTCCAATATGCCGGACATCCTGGCCTGGCTCCCACAGCAAAGGTGGCAGCCCAAACAACTCATGCTTTTTATGAACGCCTCTGGGAACTACTTGCCTTGCCACCCAGACTTTGGGGCTGCGGGCTTTCCTGGCCACTCTATCCTCAAAAGCACCTTTTTTCATATTTCCCAGCACCGGCCTCCAATATGCCGAACATCCGGAGCTGACTCCCACAGCCAAGGTGGCAGCCAGAACAACTCTTGTTTTCTTTCAAGGACTCTGGGAATTACTTGCCTTGCCACCCAGACTTTGGGGCTGTGGGCTTTCCTGGCCACTCTATCCTCAAAAGCACCTTTTTTCATATTTCCCAGCACTGGCCTCCAATATTCCGAACATCCTGGCCTGGCTCCCACAGCCAAGGTGGCAGCCAGAACAACTCTTGCTTTTTATGAACACCTCTGGGAACTACTTGCTTTGCCACCCAGACTTTGGGGCTGCGGGCTTTCCTGGCCACTCTATCCTCAAAAGCACCTTTTTTCATATTTCCCAGCACTGGCCTCCAATATTCCGAACATCTGGAGCTGACTCCCACAGCCAAGGTGGCAGCCAGAACAACTCTTGTTTTCTTTCAAGGACTCTGGGAACTACTTGCCTTGCCACCCAGACTTTGGGTCTGCGGGCTTTCCTGGCCACTCTATCCTCAAAAGCACCTTTTTTCATATTTCCCAGCACCGGCCTCCAATATTCCGAACATCCTGGCCTGGCTCCCACAGCCAAGGTGGCAGCCAGAACAACTCTTGCTTTTTATGAACGCCTCTGGGAACTACTTGCCTTGCCACCCAGACTTTGGGGCTGCGGGCTTTCCTGGCCACTCTATCCTCAAAAGCACCTTTTTTCATATTTCCCAGCACCGGCCTCCAATATTCCGAACATCCGGAGCTGACTCCCACAGCCAAGGTGGCAGCCAGAACAACTCTTGTTTTCTTGCAAGGACTCTGGGAATTACTTGCCTTGCCACCCAGACTTTGGGGCTGCGGGCTTTCCTGGCCACTCTATCCTCAAAAGCACCTTTTTTCATATTTCCCAGCACCGGCTTCCAATATTCCAAACATCCTGGCCTGGCTCCCACAGCCAAGGTGGCAGCCAGAACAACTCTTGTTTTCTTTCAAGGACTCTGGGAACTACTTGCCTTGCCACCCAGACTTTGGGGCTGCGGGCTTTCCTGGCCACTCTATCCTCAAAAGCACCTTTTTTCATATTTCCCAGCACCGGCCTCCAATATTCCGAACATCCTGGCCTGGCTCCCACAGCCAAGGTGGCAGCCAGAACAACTCTTGTTTTCTTTCAAGGACTCTGGGAACTACTTGCCTTGCCACCCAGACTTTGGGGCTGCGGGCTTTCCTGGCCACTCTATCCTCAAAAGCACCTTTTTTCATATTTCCCAGCACTGGCCTCCAATATTCCGAACATCCGGAGCTGACTCCCACAGCCAAGGTGGCAGCCAGAACAACTCTTGCTTTTTAGGAACACCTCTGGGAACTACTTGCCTTGCCACCCAGACTTTGGGGCTGCGGGCTTTCCTGGCCACTCTATCCTCAAAAGCACCTTTTTTCATATTTCCCAGCTCTGGCCTCCAATATTCCGAACATCCTGGCCTGGCTCCCACAGCCAAGGTGGCAGCCAGAACAACTCTTGTTTTCTTTCAAGGACTCTGGGAATTACTTGCATTGCCACCCAGACTTTGGGGCTGCGGGCTTTCCTGGCCACTCTATCCTCAAAAGCACCTTTTTTCATATTTCCCAGCACCGGCCTCCAATATTCCGAACATCCGGAGCTGACTCCCACAGCCAAGGTGGCAGCCAGAACAACTCTTGTTTTCTTTCAAGGACTCTGGGAATTACTTGCCTTGCCACCCAGACTTTGGGGCTGCGGGCTTTCCTGGCCTCTCTATCCTCAAAAGCACCTTTTTTCATATTTCCCAGCACCGGCCTCCAATATTCCAAACATCCGGAGCTGACTCCCACAGCCAAGGTGGCAGCCAGAACAACTCTTGTTTTCTTTCAAGGACTCTGGGAATTACTTGCCTTGCCACCCAGACTTTGGGGCTGCGGGCTTTCCTGGCCACTCTATCCTCAAAAGCACCTTTTTTCATATTTCCCAGCACCGGCTTCCAATATTCCGAACATCCTGGCCTGGCTCCCACAGCAAAGGTGCCAGCCAGAAAAACTCTTGCTTTTTATGAACACCTCTGGGAACTACTTGCCTTGCCACCCAGACTTTGGGGCTGCGGGCTTTCCTGGCCACTCTATCCTCAAAAGCACCTTTTTTCATATTTCCCAGCTCCGGCCTCCAATATGCCAAACATCCTGGCCTGGCTCCCACAGCCAAGGTGGCAGCCAGAACAACTCTTGTTTTCTTTCAAGGACTCTGGGAATTACTTGCCTTGCCACCCAGACTTTGGGGCTGCGGGCTTTCCTGGCCACTCTATCCTCAAAAGCACCTTTTTTCATATTTTCCAGCACTGCTCTCCAATATTCCGAACACCCGGAGCTGACTCCCACAGCCAAGGTGGCAGCCAGAACAACTCTTGCTTTTTATGAACACCTCTGGGAATTACTTGCCTTGCCACCCAGACTTTGGGGCTGCGGGCTTTCCTGGCCACTCTATCCTCAAAAGCACCTTTTTTCATATTTCCCAGCACCGGCCTCCAATATGCCGGACATCCTGGCCTGGCTCCCACAGCCAAGGTGGCAGCCCAAACAACTCTTGCTTTTTATGAACGCCTCTGGGAACTACTTGCCTTGCCACCCAGACTTTGGGGCTGCGGGCTTTCCTGGCCACTCTATCCTCAAAAGCACCTTTTTTCATATTTCCCAGCACTGGCCTCCAATATTCCGAACATCCGGAGCTGACACCCACAGCCAAGGTGGCAGCCAGAACAATTCTTGTTTTCTTTCAAGGACTCTGGGAACTACTTGCCTTGCCACCCAGACTTTGGGTCTGCGGGCTTTCCTGGCCACTCTATCCTCAAAAGCACCTTTTTTCATATTTCCCAGCTCCGGCCTCCAATATGCCGAACATCCTGGCCTGGCTCCCACAGCCAAGGTGGCAGCCAGAACAACTCTTGTTTTCTTTCAAGGACTCTGGGAACTACTTGCCTTGCCACCCAGACTTTGGGGCTGCGGGCTTTCTTGGCCACTCTATCCTCAAAAGCACCTTTTTTCACTTTATCCCAGCACCGGCCTCCAATATGCCGGACATCCTGGCCTGGCTCCCACAGCCAAGGTGGCAGCCCAAACAACTCTTGCTTTTTATGAACGCCTCTGGGAACTACTTGCCTTGCCACCCAGACTTTGGGGCTGCGGGCTTTCCTGGCCACTCTATCCTCAAAAGCACCTTTTTTCATATTTCCCAGCACTGGCCTCCAATATTCCGAACATCCGGAGCTGACTCCCACAGCCAAGGTGGCAGCCCGAACAACTCTTGTTTTCTTTCAAGGACTCTGGGAACTACTTGCATTGCCACCCAGACTTTGGGGCTGCGGGCTTTCCTGGCCACTCTATCCTCAAAAGCACCTTTTTTCATATTTCCCAGCACTGGCCTCCAATATTCCGAACATCCTGGCCTGGCTCCCACAGCCAAGGTGGCAGCCAGAAGAACTCTTGCTATTTATGAACACCTCTGGGAACTACTTGCTTTGCCACCCAGACTTTGGGGCTGCGGGCTTTCCTGGCCACTCTATCCTCAAAAGCACCTTTTTTCATATTTCCCAGCACCGGCTTCCAATATTCCGAACATCGTGGCCTGGCTCCCACAGCCAAGGTGGCAGCCAGAACAACTCTTGTTTTCTTTCAAGGACTCTGGGAACTACTTGCCTTGCCACCCAGACTTTGGGGCTGCGGGCTTTCCTGGCCACTCTATCCTCAAAAGCACCTTTTTTCATATTTCCCAGCTCCGGCCTCCAATATGCCGAACATCCTGGCCTGGCTCCCACAGCCAAGGTGGCAGCCAGAACAACTCTTGTTTTCTTTCAAGGACTCTGGGAACTACTTGCCTTGCCACCCAGACTTTGGGGCTGCAGGCTTTCCTGGCCACTCTATCCTCAAAAGCACCTTTTTTCATATTTCCCAGCACCGGCCTCCAATATGCCGGACATCCTGGCCTGGCTCCCACAGCCAAGGTGGCAGCCCAAACAACTCTTGCTTTTTATGAACGCCTCTGGGAACTACTTGCCTTGCCACCCAGACTTTGGGGCTGCGGGCTTTCCTGGCCACTCTATCCTCAAAAGCACCTTTTTTCATATTTCCCAGCACTGGCCTCCAATATTCCGAACATCCGGAGCTGACACCCACAGCCAAGGTGGCAGCCAGAACAATTCTTGTTTTCTTTCAAGGACTCTGGGAACTACTTGCCTTGCCACCCAGACTTTGGGTCTGCGGGCTTTCCTGGCCACTCTATCCTCAAAAGCACCTTTTTTCATATTTCCCAGCTCCGGCCTCCAATATGCCGAACATCCTGGCCTGGCTCCCACAGCCAAGGTGGCAGCCAGAACAACTCTTGTTTTCTTTCAAGGACTCTGGGAACTACTTGCCTTGCCACCCAGACTTTGGGGCTGCGGGCTTTCTTGGCCACTCTATCCTCAAAAGCACCTTTTTTCACTTTATCCCAGCACCGGCCTCCAATATGCCGGACATCCTGGCCTGGCTCCCACAGCCAAGGTGGCAGCCCAAACAACTCTTGCTTTTTATGAACGCCTCTGGGAACTACTTGCCTTGCCACCCAGACTTTGGGGCTGCGGGCTTTCCTGGCCACTCTATCCTCAAAAGCACCTTTTTTCATATTTCCCAGCACTGGCCTCCAATATTCCGAACATCCGGAGCTGACTCCCACAGCCAAGGTGGCAGCCCGAACAACTCTTGTTTTCTTTCAAGGACTCTGGGAACTACTTGCATTGCCACCCAGACTTTGGGGCTGCGGGCTTTCCTGGCCACTCTATCCTCAAAAGCACCTTTTTTCATATTTCCCAGCACTGGCCTCCAATATTCCGAACATCCTGGCCTGGCTCCCACAGCCAAGGTGGCAGCCAGAAGAACTCTTGCTATTTATGAACACCTCTGGGAACTACTTGCTTTGCCACCCAGACTTTGGGGCTGCGGGCTTTCCTGGCCACTCTATCCTCAAAAGCACCTTTTTTCATATTTCCCAGCACCGGCTTCCAATATTCCGAACATCGTGGCCTGGCTCCCACAGCCAAGGTGGCAGCCAGAACAACTCTTGTTTTCTTTCAAGGACTCTGGGAACTACTTGCCTTGCCACCCAGACTTTGGGGCTGCGGGCTTTCCTGGCCACTCTATCCTCAAAAGCACCTTTTTTCATATTTCCCAGCTCCGGCCTCCAATATGCCGAACATCCTGGCCTGGCTCCCACAGCCAAGGTGGCAGCCAGAACAACTCTTGTTTTCTTTCAAGGACTCTGGGAACTACTTGCCTTGCCACCCAGACTTTGGGGCTGCGGGCTTTCTTGGCCACTCTATCCTCAAAAGCACCTTTTTTCACTTTATCCCAGCACCGGCCTCCAATATGCCGGACATCCTGGCCTGGCTCCCACAGCCAAGGTGGCAGCCAGAACAACTCTTGCTTTTTATGAACACCTCTGGGAACTACTTGCATTGCCACCCAGACTTTGGGGCTGCGGGCTTTCCTGGCCACTCTATCCTCAAAAGCACCTTTTTTCATATTTCCCAGCACCGGCCTCCAATATGCCGAACATCCTGGCCTGGCTCCCACAGCCAAGGTGGCAGCCAGAACAACTCTTGTTTTCTTTCAAGGACTCTGGGAACTACTTGCCTTGCCACCCAGACTTTGGGGCTGCGGGCTTTCCTGGCCACTCTATCCTCAAAAGCACCTTTTTTCATATTTCCCAGCACTGGTCTCCAATATTCCGAACATCCGGAGCTGACTCCCACAGCCAAGGTGGCAGCCAGAACAACTCTTGTTTTCTTTCAAGGACTCTGGGAACTACTTGCATTTCCACCCAGACTTTGGGGCTGCAGGCTTTCCTGGCCACTCTATCCTCAAAAGCACCTTTTTTCATATTTCCCAGCTCCGGCCTCCAATATGCCGAACATCCTGGCCTGGCTCCCACAGCCAAGGTTGCAGCCAGAACAGCTCTTGTTTTCTTTCAAGGACTCTGGGAACTACTTGCATTGCCACCCAGACTTTGGGGCTGCGGGCTTTCTTGGCCACTCTATCCTCAAAAGCACCTTTTTTCACTTTATCCCAGCACCAGCCTCCAATATGCCGGACATCCTGGCCTGGCTCCCACAGCCAAGGTGGCAGCCCAAACAACTCTTGCTTTTTATGAACGCCTCTGGGAACTACTTGCCTTGCCACCCAGACTTTGGGGCTGCGGGCTTTCCTAGCCACTCTATCCTCAAAAGCACCTTTTTTCATATTTCCCAGCACCGGCCTCCAATATTCCGAACATCCGGAGCTGACTCCCACAGCCAAGGTGGCAGCCAGAACAACTCTTGTTTTCTTGCAAGGACTCTGGGAATTACTTGCCTTGCCACCCAGACTTTGGGGCTGCGGGCTTTCCTGGCCACTCTATCCTCAAAAGCACCTTTTTTCATATTTCCCAGCACCGGCCTCCAATATTCCGAACATCCGGAGCTGACTCCCACAGCCAAGGTGGCAGCCAGAACAACTCTTGTTTTCTTTCAAGGACTCTGGGAACTACTTGCCTTGCCACCCAGACTTTGGGGCTGCGGGCTTTCCTGGCCACTCTATCCTCAAAAGCACCTTTTTTCATATTTCCCAGCACCGGCCTCCAATATGCCGGACATCCTGGCCTGGCTCCCACAGCCAAGGTGGCAGCCAGAACAACTCTTGCTTTTTATGAACCCCTCTGGGAACTACTTGCCTTGCCACCCAGACTTTGGGGCTGCGGGCTTTCCTGGCCACTCTATCCTCAAAAGCACCTTTTTTCATATTTCCCAGCTCTGGCCTCCAATATTCCGAACATCCTGGCCTGGCTCCCACAGCCAAGGTGGCAGCCAGAACAACTCTTGTTTTCTTTCAAGGACTCTGGGAATTACTTGCATTGCCACCCAGACTTTGGGGCTGCGGGCTTTCCTGGCCACTCTATCCTCAAAAGCACCTTTTTTCATATTTCCCAGCACTGGTCTCCAATATTCCGAACATCCGGAGCTGACTCCCACAGCCAAGGTGGCAGCCCGAACAACTCTTGTTTTCTTTCAAGGACTCTGGGAACTACTTGCATTTCCACCCAGACTTTGGGGCTGCAGGCTTTCCTGGCCACTCTATCCTCAAAAGCACCTTTTTTCATATTTCCCAGCTCCGGCCTCCAATATGCCGAACATCCTGGCCTGGCTCCCACAGCCAAGGTGGCAGCCAGAACAGCTCTTGTTTTCTTTCAAGGACTCTGGGAACTACTTGCCTTGCCACCCAGACTTTGGGGCTGCGGGCTTTCTTGGCCACTCTATCCTCAAAAGCACCTTTTTTCACTTTATCCCAGCACCGGCCTCCAATATGCCGGACATCCTGGCCTGGCTCCCACAGCCAAGGTGGCAGCCAGAACAACTCTTGCTTTTTATGAACGCCTCTGGGAACTACTTGCCTTGCCACCCAGACTTTGGGGCTGCGGGCTTTCCTGGCCACTCTATCCTCAAAAGCACCTTTTTTCATATTTCCCAGCACTGGCCTCCAATATTCCGAACATCCGGAGCTGACTCCCACAGCCAAGGTGGCAGCCAGAACAACTCTTGTTTTCTTTCAAGGACTCTGGGAATTACTTGCCTTGCCACCCAGACTTTGGGGCTGCGGGCTTTCCTGGCCACTCTATCCTCAAAAGCACCTTTTTTCATATTTCCCAGCACCGGCCTCCAATATTCCGAACATCCGGAGCTGACTCCCACAGCCAAGGTGGCAGCCAGAACAACTCTTGTTTTCTTTCAAGGACTCTGGGAATTACTTGCATTGCCACCCAGACTTTGGGGCTGCGGGCTTTCCTGGCCACTCTATCCTCAAAAGCACCTTTTTTCATATTTCCCAGCACCGGCCTCCAATATGCCGGACATCCTGGCCTGGCTCCCACAGCCAAGGTGGCAGCCAGAACAACTCTTGCTTTTTATGAACACCTCTGGGAACTACTTGCCTTGCCACCCAGACTTTGGGGCTGCGGGCTTTCCTGGCCACTCTATCCTCAAAAGCACCTTTTTTCATATTTCCCAGCACCGGCCTCCAATATTCCGAACATCCGGAGCTGACTCCCACAGCCAAGGTGGCAGGCAGAACAACTCTTGTTTTCTTTCAAGGACTCTGGGAATTACTTGCCTTGCCACCCAGACTTTGGGGCTGCGGGCTTTCCTGGCCACTCTATCCTCAAAAGCACCTTTTTTCATATTTCCCAGCACCGGCCTCCAATATTCCGAACATCCGGAGCTGACTCCCACAGCAAAGGTGGCAGCCAGAACAACTCTTGTTTTCTTTCAAGGACTCTGGGAATTACTTGCATTGCCACCCAGACTTTGGGGCTGCGGGCTTTCCTGGCCACTCTATCCTCAAAAGCACCTTTTTTCATATTTCCCAGCACCGGCCTCCAATCTGCCGGACATCCTGGCCTGGCTCCCACAGCCAAGGTGGCAGCCAGAACAACTCTTGCTTTTTATGAACACCTCTGGGAACTACTTGCATTGCCACCCAGACTTTGGGGCTGCGGGCTTTCCTGGCCACTCTATCCTCAAAAGCACCTTTTTTCATATTTCCCAGCTCCGGCCTCCAATATGCCGGACATCCTGGCCTGGCTCCCACAGCCAAGGTGGCAGCCAGAACAACTCTTGCTTTTTATGAACACCTCTGGGAACTACTTGCTTTGCCACCCAGACTTTGGGGCTGCGGGCTTTCCTGGCCACTCTATCCTCAAAAGCACCTTTTTTCATATTTCCCAGCACTGGCCTCCAATATTCCGAACATCTGGAGCTGACTCCCACAGCCAAGGTGGCAGCCAGAACAACTGTTGTTTTCTTTCAAGGACTCTGGGAACTACTTGCCTTGCCACCCAGACTTTGGGTCTGCGGGCTTTCCTGGCCACTCTATCCTCAAAAGCACCTTTTTTCATATTTCCCAGCACCGGCCTCCAATATTCCGAACATCCTGGCCTGGCTCCCACAGCCAAGGTGGCAGCCAGAACAACTCTTGCTTTTTATGAACACCTCTGGGAACTACTTGCCTTGCCACCCAGACTTTGGGGCTGCGGGCTTTCCTGGCCACTCTATCCTCAAAAGCACCTTTTTTCATATTTCCCAGCACTGGCCTCCAATATTCCGAACATCCGGAGCTGACTCCCACAGCCAAGGTGGCAGCCAGAACAACTCTTGCTTTTTATGAACACCTCTGGGAACTACTTGCCTTGCCACCCAGACTTTGGGGCTGCGGGCTTTCCTGGCCACTCTATCCTCAAAAGCACCTTTTTTCATATTTCCCAGGTCTGGCCTCCAATATGCCGAACATCCTGGCCTGGCTCCCACAGCCAAGGTGGCAGCCAGAACAACTCTTGTTTTCTTTCAAGGACTCTGGGAACTACTTGCCTTGCCACCCAGACTTTTGGGCTGCGGGCTTTCCTGGCCACTCTATCCTCAAAAGCACCTTTTTTCACATTTCCCAGCACCGGCTTCCAATATTCCGAACATCCGGAGCTGACTCCCACAGCCAAGGTGGCAGCCAGAACAACTCTTGTTTTCTTTCAAGGACTCTGGGAATTACTTGCATTGCCACCCAGACTTTGGGGCTGCGGGCTTTCCTGGCCACTCTATCCTCAAAAGCACCTTTTTTCATATTTCCCAGCACCGGCTTCCAATATTCCGAACATCCTGGCCTGGCTCCCACAGCCAAGGTGGCAGCCAGAACAACTCTTGTTTTCTTTCAACGACTCTGGGAATTACTTGCCTTGCCACCCAGACTTTGGGGCTGCGGGCTTTCCTGGCCACTCTATCCTCAAAAGCACCTTTTTTCACTTTATCCCAGCACCGGCCTCCAATATGCCGGACATCCTGGCCTGGCTCCCACAGCCAAGGTGGCAGCCCAAACAACTCTTGCTTTTTATGAACACCTCTGGGAACTACTTGCATTGCCACCCAGACTTTGGGGCTGCGGGCTTTCCTGGCCACTCTATCCTCAAAAGTACTTTTTTTTCACTTTTTCCCATCACCGGCCTCCAATATGCCGAACATCCTGGCCTGGCTCCCACAGCCAAGGTGGCAGCCAGAACAACTCTTGTTTTCTTTCAAGGACTCTGGGAACTACTTGCCTTGCCACCCAGACTTTGGGGCTGCGGGCTTTCCTGGCCACTCTATCCTCAAAAGCACCTTTTTTCATATTTCCCAGCACCGGCCTCCAATATGCCGGACATCCTGGCCTGGCTCCCACAGCCAAGGTGGCAGCCCAAACAACTCTTGCTTTTTATGAACACCTCTGGGAACTACTTGCCTTGCCACCCAGACTTTGGGGCTGCGGGCTTTCCTGGCCACTCTATCCTCAAAAGCACCTTTTTTCATATTTCCCAGCACCGGCCTCCAATATTCCGAACATCCGGAGCTGACTCCCACAGCCAAGGTGGCAGCCCGAACAACTCTTGTTTTCTTTCAAGGACTCTGGGAATTACTTGCATTGCCACCCAGACTTTGGGGCTGCGGGCTTTCCTGGCCACTCTATCCTCAAAAGCACCTTTTTTCATATTTCCCAGCACTGGCCTCCAATATGCCGAACATCCTGGCCTGGCTCCCACAGCCAAGGTGGCAGCCAGAACAACTCTTGTTTTCTTTCAAGGACTCTGGGAACTACTTGCCTTGCCACCCAGACTTTGGGTCTGCGGGCTTTCCTGGCCACTCTATCCTCAAAAGCACCTTTTTTCATATTTCCCAGCACTGGCCTCCAATATTCCGAACATCCTGGCCTGGCTCCCACAGCCAAGGTGGCAGCCAGAACAACTCTTGCTTTTTATGAACACCTCTGGGAACTACTTGCCTTGCCACCCAGACTTTGGAGCTGCGGGCTTTCCTGGCCACTCTATCCTCAAAAGCACCTTTTTTCATATTTCCCAGCACCGGCCTCCAATATGCCGGACATCCTGGCCTGGCTCCCACAGCCAAGGTGGCAGCCAGAACAACTCTTGCTTTTTATGAACACCTCTGGGAACTACTTGCATTGCCACCCAGACTTTGGGGCTGCGGGCTTTCCTGGCCACTCTATCCTCAAAAGCACCTTTTTTCATATTTCCCAGCTCCGGCCTCCAATATGCCGAACATCCTGGCCTGGCTCCCACAGCCAAGGTGGCAGCCAGAACAACTCTTGTTTTCTTTCAAGGACTCTGGGAACTACTTGCCTTGCCACCCAGACTTTGGGGCTGCGGGCTTTCTTGGCCACTCTATCCTCAAAAGCACCTTTTTTCACTTTATCCCAGCACCGGCCTCCAATATGCCGGACATCCTGGCCTGGATCCCACAGCAAAGGTGGCAGCCCAAACAACTCTTGCTTTTTATGAACGCCTCTGGGAACTACTTGCATTGCCACCCAGACTTTGGGGCTGCGGGCTTTCCTGGCCTCTCTATCCTCAAAAGTACTTTTTTTTCAATTTTTCCCATCACCGGCCTCCAATATGCCGAACATGCTGGCCTGGCTCCCACAGCCAAGGTGGCAGCCAGAACAACTCTTGTTTTCTTTCAAGGACTCTGGGAACTACTTGCATTGCCACCCAGACTTTGGGGCTGCGGGCTTTCCTGGCCACTCTATCCTCAAAAGCACCTTTTTTCACTTAATCCTAGCACCGGCCTCCAATATTCCGAACATCCTGGCCTGGCTCCCACAGCCAAGGTGGCAGCCCAAAGAACTCTTGCTTTTTATGAACGCCTCTGGGAACTACTTGCCTTGCCACCCAGACTTTGGGGCTGCGGGCTTTCCTGGCCACTCTATCCTCAAAAGCACCTTTTTTCATATTTCCCAGCTCCGGCCTCCAATATTCTGAACATCCTGGCCTGGCTCCCACAGCCAAGGTGGCAGCCAGAACAACTCTTGTTTTCTTTCAAGGACTCTGGGAACTACTTGCATTGCCACCCAGACTATGGGGCTGCGGGCTTTCCTGGACACTCTATCATCAAAGGCACCTTTTTTCACTTAATCCTAGCACCTGCCTCCAATATTCCGAACATCCTGGCCTGGCTCCCACAGCAAAGGTGGCAGCCCAAACAACTCTTGCTTTTTATGAACACCTCTGGGAACTACTTGCATTGCCACCCAGACTTTGGGGCTGCGGGCTTTCCTGGCCACTCTATCCTCAAAAGCACCTTTTTTCATATTTCCCAGCACTGGCCTCCAATATGCCGAACATCTGGAGCTGACTCCAACAGCCAAGGTGGCAGCCAGAACAACTCCTGTTTTCTTTCAAGGACTCTGGGAATTACTTGCATTGCCACGCAGACTTTGGGGCTGCGGGCTTTCCTGGCCACTCTCTCCTCAAAAGCACCTTTTTTCATATTTCCCAGCTCCGGCCTCCAATATGCCAAACATCCGGAGCTGACTCCCACAGCAAAGGTGGCAGCCCAAACAACTCTTGCTTTTTATGAACACCTCTGGGAACTACTTGCATTGCCACCCAGACTTTGGGGCTGCGGGCTTTCCTGGCCTCTCTATCCTCAAAAGTACTTTTTTTTCACTTTTTCCCATCACCGGCCTCCAAGATTCCGAACATCCTGGCCTGGCTCCCACAGCCAAGGTGGCAGCCAGAACAACTCTTGTTTTCTTTCAAGGACTCTGGGAACTACTTGCCTTGCCACCCAGACTTTGGGGCTGCGGGCTTTCCTGGCCACTCTATCCTCAAAAGCACCTTTTTTCATATTTCCCAGCTCCGGCCTCCAATATTCTGAACATCCTGGCCTGGCTCCCACAGCCAAGGTGGCAGCCAGAACAACTCTTGTTTTCTTTCAAGGACTCTGGGAACTACTTGCATTGCCACCCAGACTATGGGGCTGCGGGCTTTCCTGGACACTCTATCCTCAAAGGCACCTTTTTTCACTTAATCCTAGCACCTGCCTCCAATATTCCGAACATCCTGGCCTGGCTCCCACAGCAAAGGTGGCAGCCCAAACAACTCTTGCTTTTTATGAACACCTCTGGGAACTACTTGCATTGCCACCCAGACTTTGGGGCTGCGGGCTTTCCTGGCCACTCTATCCTCAAAAGCACCTTTTTTCATATTTCCCAGCTCCGGCCTCCAATATGCCGAACATCTGGAGCTGACTCCAACAGCCAAGGTGGCAGCCAGAACAACTCCTGTTTTCTTTCAAGGACTCTGGGAATTACTTGCATTGCCACCCAGACTTTGGGGCTGCGGGCTTTCTTGGCCACTCTCTCCTCAAAAGCACCTTTTTTCATATTTCCCAGCACCGGCCTCCAATATGCCGAACATCCTGGCCTGGCTCCCACAGCCAAGGTGGCAGCCAGAACAACTCTTGCTTTTTATGAACACCTCTGGGAACTACTTGCATTGCCACCCAGACTTTGGGGCTGCGGGCTTTCCTGGCCACTCTATCCTCAAAAGTACCTTTTTTCATATTTCCCAGCACCGGCCTCCAATATGCCGAACATCCTGGCCTGGCTCCCACAGCCAAGGTGGCAGCCAGAATAACTCTTGTTTTCTTTCAAGGACTCTGGGAACTACTTGCCTTGCCACCCAGACTTTGGGGCTGCGGGCTTTCATGGCCACTCTATCCTCAAAGGCACCTTTTTTCACTTAATCCTAGCACCTGCCTCCAATATTCCGAACATCCTGGCCTGGCTCCCACAGTCAAGGTGGCAGCCAGAACAACTCTTGCTTTTCATGAACGCCTCTGGGAACTACTTGCATTGCCACCCAGACTTTGGGGCTGCGGGCTTTCCTGGCCTCTCTATCCTCAAAAGCACTTTCTTTTCACTTTTTCCCAGCTCCGGCCTCCAATATGCCGAACATCCTGGCCTGGCTCCCACAGCCAAGGTGGCAGCCAGAACAACTCTTGTTTTCTTTCAAGGACTCTGGGAACTACTTGCCTTGCCACCCAGACTTTGGGGCTGCGGGCTTTCCTGGCCACTCTATCCTCAAAAGCACCTTTTTTCATATTTCCCAGCACCGGCCTCCAATATTCCGAACATCCGGAGCTGACTCCCACAGCCAAGGTGGCAGGCAGAACAACTCTTGTTTTCTTTCAAGGACTCTGGGAATTACTTGCCTTGCCACCCAGACTTTGGGGCTGCGGGCTTTCCTGGCCACTCTATCCTCAAAAGCACCTTTTTTCATATTTCCCAGCACCGGCCTCCAATATTCCGAACATCCGGAGCTGACTCCCACAGCCAAGGTGGCAGCCAGAACAACTCTTGTTTTCTTTCAAGGACTCTGGGAATTACTTGCATTGCCACCCAGACTTTGGGGCTGCGGGCTTTCCTGGCCACTCTATCCTCAAAAGCACCTTTTTTCATATTTCCCAGCACCGGCCTCCAATCTGCCGGACATCCTGGCCTGGCTCCCACAGCCAAGGTGGCAGCCAGAACAACTCTTGCTTTTTATGAACACCTCTGGGAACTACTTGCATTGCCACCCAGACTTTGGGGCTGCGGGCTTTCCTGGCCACTCTATCCTCAAAAGCACCTTTTTTCATATTTCCCAGCTCCGGCCTCCAATATGCCGGACATCCTGGCCTGGCTCCCACAGCCAAGGTGGCAGCCAGAACAACTCTTGCTTTTTATGAACACCTCTGGGAACTACTTGCTTTGCCACCCAGACTTTGGGGCTGCGGGCTTTCCTGGCCACTCTATCCTCAAAAGCACCTTTTTTCATATTTCCCAGCACTGGCCTCCAATATTCCGAACATCTGGAGCTGACTCCCACAGCCAAGGTGGCAGCCAGAACAACTGTTGTTTTCTTTCAAGGACTCTGGGAACTACTTGCCTTGCCACCCAGACTTTGGGTCTGCGGGCTTTCCTGGCCACTCTATCCTCAAAAGCACCTTTTTTCATATTTCCCAGCACCGGCCTCCAATATTCCGAACATCCTGGCCTGGCTCCCACAGCCAAGGTGGCAGCCAGAACAACTCTTGCTTTTTATGAACACCTCTGGGAACTACTTGCCTTGCCACCCAGACTTTGGGGCTGCGGGCTTTCCTGGCCACTCTATCCTCAAAAGCACCTTTTTTCATATTTCCCAGCACTGGCCTCCAATATTCCGAACATCCGGAGCTGACTCCCACAGCCAAGGTGGCAGCCAGAACAACTCTTGCTTTTTATGAACACCTCTGGGAACTACTTGCCTTGCCACCCAGACTTTGGGGCTGCGGGCTTTCCTGGCCACTCTATCCTCAAAAGCACCTTTTTTCATATTTCCCAGGTCTGGCCTCCAATATGCCGAACATCCTGGCCTGGCTCCCACAGCCAAGGTGGCAGGCAGAACAACTCTTGTTTTCTTTCAAGGACTCTGGGAATTACTTGCCTTGCCACCCAGACTTTGGGTCTGCGGGCTTTCCTGGCCACTCTATCCTCAAAAGCACCTTTTTTCACATTTCCCAGCACCGGCTTCCAATATTCCGAACATCCGGAGCTGACTCCCACAGCCAAGGTGGCAGCCAGAACAACTCTTGTTTTCTTTCAAGGACTCTGGGAATTACTTGCATTGCCACCCAGACTTTGGGGCTGCGGGCTTTCCTGGCCACTCTATCCTCAAAAGCACCTTTTTTCATATTTCCCAGCACCGGCTTCCAATATTCCGAACATCCTGGCCTGGCTCCCACAGCCAAGGTGGCAGCCAGAACAACTCTTGTTTTCTTTCAACGACTCTGGGAATTACTTGCCTTGCCACCCAGACTTTGGGGCTGCGGGCTTTCCTGGCCACTCTATCCTCAAAAGCACCTTTTTTCACTTTATCCCAGCACCGGCCTCCAATATGCCGGACATCCTGGCCTGGCTCCCACAGCCAAGGTGGCAGCCCAAACAACTCTTGCTTTTTATGAACACCTCTGGGAACTACTTGCATTGCCACCCAGACTTTGGGGCTGCGGGCTTTCCTGGCCACTCTATCCTCAAAAGTACTTTTTTTTCACTTTTTCCCATCACCGGCCTCCAATATGCCGAACATCCTGGCCTGGCTCCCACAGCCAAGGTGGCAGCCAGAACAACTCTTGTTTTCTTTCAAGGACTCTGGGAACTACTTGCCTTGCCACCCAGACTTTGGGGCTGCGGGCTTTCCTGGCCACTCTATCCTCAAAAGCACCTTTTTTCATATTTCCCAGCACCGGCCTCCAATATGCCGGACATCCTGGCCTGGCTCCCACAGCCAAGGTGGCAGCCCAAACAACTCTTGCTTTTTATGAACACCTCTGGGAACTACTTGCCTTGCCACCCAGACTTTGGGGCTGCGGGCTTTCCTGGCCACTCTATCCTCAAAAGCACCTTTTTTCATATTTCCCAGCACCGGCCTCCAATATTCCGAACATCCGGAGCTGACTCCCACAGCCAAGGTGGCAGCCCGAACAACTCTTGTTTTCTTTCAAGGACTCTGGGAACTACTTGCCTTGCCACCCAGACTTTGGGGCTGCGGGCTTTCCTGGCCACTCTATCCTCAAAAGCACCTTTTTTCATATTTCCCAGCACTGGCCTCCAATATTCCGAACATCCTGGCCTGGCTCCCACAGCCAAGGTGGCAGCCAGAACAACTCTTGCTTTTTATGAACACCTCTGGGAACTACTTGCCTTGCCACCCAGACTTTGGAGCTGCGGGCTTTCCTGGCCACTCTATCCTCAAAAGCACCTTTTTTCATATTTCCCAGCACCGGCCTCCAATATGCCGGACATCCTGGCCTGGCTCCCACAGCCAAGGTGGCAGCCAGAACAACTCTTGCTTTTTATGAACGCCTCTGGGAACTACTTGCATTGCCACCCAGACTTTGGGGCTGCGGGCTTTCCTGGCCTCTCTATCCTCAAAAGTACTTTTTTTTCAATTTTTCCCATCACCGGCCTCCAATATGCCGAACATGCTGGCCTGGCTCCCACAGCCAAGGTGGCAGCCAGAACAACTCTTGTTTTCTTTCAAGGACTCTGGGAACTACTTGCCTTGCCACGCAGACTTTGGGGCTGCGGGCTTTCCTGGCCACTCTATCCTCAAAAGCACCTTTTTTCATATTTCCCAGCTCCGGCCTCCAATATTCTGAACATCCTGGCCTGGCTCCCACAGCCAAGGTGGCAGCCAGAACAACTCTTGTTTTCTTTCAAGGACTCTGGGAACTACTTGCATTGCCACCCAGACTATGGGGCTGCGGGCTTTCCTGGCCACTCTATCCTCAAAGGCACCTTTTTTCACTTAATCCTAGCACCTGCCTCCAATATTCCGAACATCCTGGCCTGGCTCCCACAGCAAAGGTGGCAGCCCAAACAACTCTTGCTTTTTATGAACACCTCTGGGAACTACTTGCATTGCCACCCAGACTTTGGGGCTGCGGGCTTTCCTGGCCACTCTATCCTCAAAAGCACCTTTTTTCATATTTCCCAGCACTGGCCTCCAATATGCCGAACATCTGGAGCTGACTCCAACAGCCAAGGTGGCAGCCAGAACAACTCCTGTTTTCTTTCAAGGACTCTGGGAATTACTTGCATTGCCACGCAGACTTTGGGGCTGCGGGCTTTCCTGGCCACTCTCTCCTCAAAAGTACTTTTTTTTCACTTTTTCCCATCACCAGCCTCCAATATGCCAAACATCCGGAGCTGACTCCCACAGCAAAGGTGGCAGCCCAAACAACTCTTGCTTTTTATGAACGCCTCTGGGAACTACTTGCATTGCCACCCAGACTTTGGGGCTGCGGGCTTTCCTGGCCTCTCTATCCTCAAAAGTACTTTTTTTTCACTTTTTCCCATCACCGGCCTCCAAGATTCCGAACATCCTGGCCTGGCTCCCACAGCCAAGGTGGCAGCCAGAACAACTCTTGTTTTCTTTCAAGGACTCTGGGAACTACTTGCCTTGCCACCCAGACTTTGGGGCTGCGGGCTTTCCTGGCCACTCTATCCTCAAAAGCACCTTTTTTCATATTTCCCAGCTCCGGCCTCCAATATTCTGAACATCCTGGCCTGGCTCCCACAGCCAAGGTGGCAGCCAGAACAACTCTTGTTTTCTTTCAAGGACTCTGGGAACTACTTGCATTGCCACCCAGACTATGGGGCTGCGGGCTTTCCTGGACACTCTATCCTCAAAGGCACCTTTTTTCACTTAATCCTAGCACCTGCCTCCAATATTCCGAACATCCTGGCCTGGCTCCCACAGCAAAGGTGGCAGCCCAAACAACTCTTGCTTTTTATGAACACCTCTGGGAACTACTTGCCTTGCCACCCAGACTTTGGGGCTGCGGGCTTTCCTGGCCACTCTATCCTCAAAAGCACCTTTTTTCATATTTCCCAGCTCCGGCCTCCAATATGCCGAACATCTGGAGCTGACTCCAACAGCCAAGGTGGCAGCCAGAACAACTCCTGTTTTCTTTCAAGGACTCTGGGAATTACTTGCATTGCCACCCAGACTTTGGGGCTGCGGGCTTTCTTGGCCACTCTCTCCTCAAAAGCACCTTTTTTCATATTTCCCAGCACCGGCCTCCAATATGCCGAACATCCTGGCCTGGCTCCCACAGCCAAGGTGGCAGCCAGAATAACTCTTGTTTTCTTTCAAGGACTCTGGGAACTACTTGCCTTGCCACCCAGACTTTGGGGCTGCGGGCTTTCATGGCCACTCTATCCTCAAAGGCACCTTTTTTCACTTAATCCTAGCACCTGCCTCCAATATTCCGAACATCCTGGCCTGGCTCCCACAGTCAAGGTGGCAGCCAGAACAACTCTTGCTTTTCATGAACGCCTCTGGGAACTACTTGCATTGCCACCCAGACTTTGGGGCTGCGGGCTTTCCTGGCCTCTCTATCCTCAAAAGTACTTTCTTTTCACTTTTTCCCAGCTCCGGCCTCCAATATGCCGAACATCCTGGCCTGGCTCCCACAGCCAAGGTGGCAGCCAGAACAACTCTTGTTTTCTTTCAAGGACTCTGGGAACTACTTGCCTTGCCACCCAGACTTTGGGGCTGCGGGCTTTCCTGGCCACTCTATCCTCAAAAGCACCTTTTTTCACTTAATCCTAGCACCGGCCTCCAATATTCCGAACATCCTGGCCTGGCTCCCACAGCCAAGGTGGCAGCCCAAAGAACTCTTGCTTTTTATGAACGCCTCTGGGAACTACTTGCCTTGCCACCCAGACTTTGGGGCTGCGGGCTTTCCTGGCCACTCTATCCTCAAAAGCACCTTTTTTCATATTTCCCAGCTCCGGCCTCCAATATTCTGAACATCCTGGCCTGGCTCCCACAGCCAAGGTGGCAGCCAGAACAACTCTTGTTTTCTTTCAAAGACTCTGGGAACTACTTGCATTGCCACCCAGACTATGGGGCTGCGGGCTTTCCTGGACACTCTATCATCAAAGGCACCTTTTTTCACTTAATCCTAGCACCTGCCTCCAATATTCCGAACATCCTGGCCTGGCTCCCACAGCAAAGGTGGCAGCCCAAACAACTCTTGCTTTTCATGAACGCCTCTGGGAACTACTTGCCTTGCCACCCAGACTTTGGGGCTGCGGGCTTTCCTGGCCACTCTATCCTCAAAAGTACTTTCTTTTCACTTTTTCCCAGCACCGGCCTCCAATATTCCGAACATCCGGAGCTGACTCCCACAGCCAAGGTGGCAGCCCGAACAACTCTTGTTTTCTTTCAAGGACTCTGGGAACTACTTGCCTTGCCACCCAGACTTTGGGGCTGCGGGCTTTCCTGGCCACTCTATCCTCAAAAGCACCTTTTTTCATATTTCCCAGCACTGGCCTCCAATATGCCGAACATCCTGGCCTGGCTCCCACAGCCAAGGTGGCAGCCAGAACAACTCTTGTTTTCTTTCAAGGACTCTGGGAACTACTTGCCTTGCCACCCAGACTTTGGGTCTGCGGGCTTTCCTGGCCACTCTATCCTCAAAAGCACCTTTTTTCATATTTCCCAGCACTGGCCTCCAATATTCCGAACATCCTGGCCTGGCTCCCACAGCCAAGGTGGCAGCCAGAACAACTCTTGCTTTTTATGAACACCTCTGGGAACTACTTGCCTTGCCACCCAGACTTTGGAGCTGCGGGCTTTCCTGGCCACTCTATCCTCAAAAGCACCTTTTTTCATATTTCCCAGCACCGGCCTCCAATATGCCGGACATCCTGGCCTGGCTCCCACAGCCAAGGTGGCAGCCAGAACAACTCTTGCTTTTTATGAACACCTCTGGGAACTACTTGCATTGCCACCCAGACTTTGGGGCTGCGGGCTTTCCTGGCCACTCTATCCTCAAAAGCACCTTTTTTCATATTTCCCAGCTCCGGCCTCCAATATGCCGAACATCCTGGCCTGGCTCCCACAGCCAAGGTGGCAGCCAGAACAACTCTTGTTTTCTTTCAAGGACTCTGGGAACTACTTGCCTTGCCACCCAGACTTTGGGGCTGCGGGCTTTCTTGGCCACTCTATCCTCAAAAGCACCTTTTTTCACTTTATCCCAGCACCGGCCTCCAATATGCCGGACATCCTGGCCTGGATCCCACAGCAAAGGTGGCAGCCCAAACAACTCTTGCTTTTTATGAACGCCTCTGGGAACTACTTGCATTGCCACCCAGACTTTGGGGCTGCGGGCTTTCCTGGCCTCTCTATCCTCAAAAGTACTTTTTTTTCAATTTTTCCCATCACCGGCCTCCAATATGCCGAACATGCTGGCCTGGCTCCCACAGCCAAGGTGGCAGCCAGAACAACTCTTGTTTTCTTTCAAGGACTCTGGGAACTACTTGCCTTGCCACCCAGACTTTGGGGCTGCGGGCTTTCCTGGCCACTCTATCCTCAAAAGCACCTTTTTTCATATTTCCCAGCTCCGGCCTCCAATATTCTGAACATCCTGGCCTGGCTCCCACAGCCAAGGTGGCAGCCAGAACAACTCTTGTTTTCTTTCAAGGACTCTGGGAACTACTTGCATTGCCACCCAGACTATGGGGCTGCGGGCTTTCCTGGCCACTCTATCCTCAAAGGCACCTTTTTTCACTTAATCCTAGCACCTGCCTCCAATATTCCGAACATCCTGGCCTGGCTCCCACAGCAAAGGTGGCAGCCCAAACAACTCTTGCTTTTTATGAACACCTCTGGGAACTACTTGCATTGCCACCCAGACTTTGGGGCTGCGGGCTTTCCTGGCCACTCTATCCTCAAAAGCACCTTTTTTCATATTTCCCAGCACTGGCCTCCAATATGCCGAACATCTGGAGCTGACTCCAACAGCCAAGGTGGCAGCCAGAACAACTCCTGTTTTCTTTCAAGGACTCTGGGAATTACTTGCATTGCCACGCAGACTTTGGGGCTGCGGGCTTTCCTGGCCACTCTCTCCTCAAAAGTACTTTTTTTTCACTTTTTCCCATCACCAGCCTCCAATATGCCAAACATCCGGAGCTGACTCCCACAGCAAAGGTGGCAGCCCAAACAACTCTTGCTTTTTATGAACGCCTCTGGGAACTACTTGCATTGCCACCCAGACTTTGGGGCTGCGGGCTTTCCTGGCCTCTCTATCCTCAAAAGTACTTTTTTTTCACTTTTTCCCATCACCGGCCTCCAAGATTCCGAACATCCTGGCCTGGCTCCCACAGCCAAGGTGGCAGCCAGAACAACTCTTGTTTTCTTTCAAGGACTCTGGGAACTACTTGCCTTGCCACCCAGACTTTGGGGCTGCGGGCTTTCCTGGCCACTCTATCCTCAAAAGCACCTTTTTTCATATTTCCCAGCTCCGGCCTCCAATATTCTGAACATCCTGGCCTGGCTCCCACAGCCAAGGTGGCAGCCAGAACAACTCTTGTTTTCTTTCAAGGACTCTGGGAACTACTTGCATTGCCACCCAGACTATGGGGCTGCGGGCTTTCCTGGACACTCTATCCTCAAAGGCACCTTTTTTCACTTAATCCTAGCACCTGCCTCCAATATTCCGAACATCCTGGCCTGGCTCCCACAGCAAAGGTGGCAGCCCAAACAACTCTTGCTTTTTATGAACACCTCTGGGAACTACTTGCCTTGCCACCCAGACTTTGGGGCTGCGGGCTTTCCTGGCCACTCTATCCTCAAAAGCACCTTTTTTCATATTTCCCAGCTCCGGCCTCCAATATGCCGAACATCTGGAGCTGACTCCAACAGCCAAGGTGGCAGCCAGAACAACTCCTGTTTTCTTTCAAGGACTCTGGGAATTACTTGCATTGCCACCCAGACTTTGGGGCTGCGGGCTTTCTTGGCCACTCTCTCCTCAAAAGCACCTTTTTTCATATTTCCCAGCACCGGCCTCCAATATGCCGAACATCCTGGCCTGGCTCCCACAGCCAAGGTGGCAGCCAGAATAACTCTTGTTTTCTTTCAAGGACTCTGGGAACTACTTGCCTTGCCACCCAGACTTTGGGGCTGCGGGCTTTCATGGCCACTCTATCCTCAAAGGCACCTTTTTTCACTTAATCCTAGCACCTGCCTCCAATATTCCGAACATCCTGGCCTGGCTCCCACAGTCAAGGTGGCAGCCAGAACAACTCTTGCTTTTCATGAACGCCTCTGGGAACTACTTGCATTGCCACCCAGACTTTGGGGCTGCGGGCTTTCCTGGCCTCTCTATCCTCAAAAGTACTTTCTTTTCACTTTTTCCCAGCTCCGGCCTCCAATATGCCGAACATCCTGGCCTGGCTCCCACAGCCAAGGTGGCAGCCAGAACAACTCTTGTTTTCTTTCAAGGACTCTGGGAACTACTTGCCTTGCCACCCAGACTTTGGGGCTGCGGGCTTTCCTGGCCACTCTATCCTCAAAAGCACCTTTTTTCACTTAATCCTAGCACCGGCCTCCAATATTCCGAACATCCTGGCCTGGCTCCCACAGCCAAGGTGGCAGCCCAAAGAACTCTTGCTTTTTATGAACGCCTCTGGGAACTACTTGCCTTGCCACCCAGACTTTGGGGCTGCGGGCTTTCCTGGCCACTCTATCCTCAAAAGCACCTTTTTTCATATTTCCCAGCTCCGGCCTCCAATATTCTGAACATCCTGGCCTGGCTCCCACAGCCAAGGTGGCAGCCAGAACAACTCTTGTTTTCTTTCAAAGACTCTGGGAACTACTTGCATTGCCACCCAGACTATGGGGCTGCGGGCTTTCCTGGACACTCTATCATCAAAGGCACCTTTTTTCACTTAATCCTAGCACCTGCCTCCAATATTCCGAACATCCTGGCCTGGCTCCCACAGCAAAGGTGGCAGCCCAAACAACTCTTGCTTTTTATGAACACCTCTGGGAACTACTTGCATTGCCACCCAGACTTTGGGGCTGCGGGCTTTCCTGGCCACTCTATCCTCAAAAGCACCTTTTTTCATATTTCCCAGCTCCGGCCTCCAATATGCCGAACATCTGGAGCTGACTCCAACAGCCAAGGTGGCAGCCAGAACAACTCCTGTTTTCTTTCAAGGACTCTGGGAATTACTTGCATTGCCACCCAGACTTTGGGGCTGCGGGCTTTCTTGGCCACTCTCTCCTCAAAAGCACCTTTTTTCATATTTCCCAGCACCGGCCTCCAATATGCCGAACATCCTGGCCTGGCTCCCACAGCCAAGGTGGCAGCCAGAATAACTCTTGTTTTCTTTCAAGGACTCTGGGAACTACTTGCCTTGCCACCCAGACTTTGGGGCTGCGGGCTTTCATGGCCACTCTATCCTCAAAGGCACCTTTTTTCACTTAATCCTAGCACCTGCCTCCAATATTCCGAACATCCTGGCCTGGCTCCCACAGTCAAGGTGGCAGCCAGAACAACTCTTGCTTTTCATGAACGCCTCTGGGAACTACTTGCATTGCCACCCAGACTTTGGGGCTGCGGGCTTTCCTGGCCTCTCTATCCTCAAAAGTACTTTCTTTTCACTTTTTCCCAGCTCCGGCCTCCAATATGCCGAACATCCTGGCCTGGCTCCCACAGCCAAGGTGGCAGCCAGAACAACTCTTGTTTTCTTTCAAGGACTCTGGGAACTACTTGCCTTGCCACCCAGACTTTGGGGCTGCGGGCTTTCCTGGCCACTCTATCCTCAAAAGCACCTTTTTTCACTTAATCCTAGCACCGGCCTCCAATATTCCGAACATCCTGGCCTGGCTCCCACAGCCAAGGTGGCAGCCCAAAGAACTCTTGCTTTTTATGAACGCCTCTGGGAACTACTTGCCTTGCCACCCAGACTTTGGGGCTGCGGGCTTTCCTGGCCACTCTATCCTCAAAAGCACCTTTTTTCATATTTCCCAGCTCCGGCCTCCAATATTCTGAACATCCTGGCCTGGCTCCCACAGCCAAGGTGGCAGCCAGAACAACTCTTGTTTTCTTTCAAAGACTCTGGGAACTACTTGCATTGCCACCCAGACTATGGGGCTGCGGGCTTTCCTGGACACTCTATCATCAAAGGCACCTTTTTTCACTTAATCCTAGCACCTGCCTCCAATATTCCGAACATCCTGGCCTGGCTCCCACAGCAAAGGTGGCAGCCCAAACAACTCTTGCTTTTTATGAACACCTCTGGGAACTACTTGCATTGCCACCCAGACTTTGGGGCTGCGGGCTTTCCTGGCCACTCTATCCTCAAAAGCACCTTTTTTCATATTTCCCAGCTCCGGCCTCCAATATGCCGAACATCTGGAGCTGACTCCAACAGCCAAGGTGGCAGCCAGAACAACTCCTGTTTTCTTTCAAGGACTCTGGGAATTACTTGCATTGCCACCCAGACTTTGGGGCTGCGGGCTTTCTTGGCCACTCTCTCCTCAAAAGCACCTTTTTTCATATTTCCCAGCTCCGGCCTCCAATATGCCAAACATCCGGAGCTGACTCCCACAGCAAAGGTGGCAGCCCAAACAACTCTTGCTTTTTATGAACGCCTCTGGGAACTCCTTGCCTTGCCACCCAGACTTTGGGGCTGCGGGCTTTCCTGGCCTCTCTATCCTCAAAAGTACTTTTTTTTCACTTTTTCCCATCACCGGCCTCCAAGATTCCGAACATCCTGGCCTGGCTCCCACAGCCAAGGTGGCAGCCAGAACAACTCTTGTTTTCTTTCAAGGACTCTGGGAACTACTTGCCTTGCCACCCAGACTTTGGGGCTGCAGGCTTTCCTGGCCACTCTATCCTCAAAAGCACCTTTTTTCATATTTCCCAGCACCGGCCTCCAATATGCCGGACATCCTGGCCTGGCTCCCACAGCCAAGGTGGCAGCCCAAACAACTCTTGCTTTTTATGAACACCTTTGGGAACTACTTGCCTTGCCACCCAGACTTTGGGGCTGCGGGCTTTCCTGGCCACTCTATCCTCAAAAGCACCTTTTTTCATATTTCCCACCTCCGGCCTCCAATATTCTGAACATCCTGGCCTGGCTCCCACAGCCAAGGTGGCAGCCAGAACAACTCTTGTTTTCTTTCAAGGACTCTGGGAACTACTTGCATTGCCACCCAGACTATGGGGCTGCGGGCTTTCCTGGCCTCTCTATCCTCAAAGGCACCTTTTTTCACTTAATCCTAGCACCTGCCTCCAATATTCCGAACATCCTGGCCTGGCTCCCACAGCAAAGGTGGCAGCCAGAACAACTCTTGCTTTTTATGAACACCTCTGGGAACTACTTGCCTTGCCACCCAGACTTTGGGGCTGCGGGCTTTCCTGGCCACTCTATCCTCAAAAGCACCTTTTTTCATATTTCCCAGCTCCGGCCTCCAATATGCCGAACATCTGGAGCTGACTCCAACAGCCAAGGTGGCAGCCAGAACAACTCCTGTTTTCTTTCAAGGACTCTGGGAATTACTTGCATTGCCACCCAGACTTTGGGGCTGCGGGCTTTCTTGGCCACTCTCTCCTCAAAAGCACCTTTTTTCATATTTCCCAGCTCCGGCCTCCAATATGCCAAACATCCGGAGCTGACTCCCACAGCAAAGGTGGCAGCCCAAACAACTCTTGCTTTTTATGAACGCCTCTGGGAACTACTTGCCTTGCCACCCAGACTTTGGGTCTGCGGGCTTTCCTGGCCACTCTATCCTCAAAAGTACTTTTTTTTCACTTTTTCCCATCACCGGCCTCCAAGATTCCGAACATCCTGGCCTGGCTCCCACAGCCATAGTGGCAGCCCAAACAACTCTTGTTTTCTTTCAAGGACTCTGGGAACTACTTGCATTGCCACCCAGACTTTGGGGCTGCGGGCTTTCCTGGCCACTCTATCCTCAAAAGCACCTTTTTTCATATTTCCCAGCACCGGCCTCCAATATGCCAGACATCCTGGCCTGGCTCCCACAGCCAAGGTGGCAGCCAGAACAACTCTTGCTTTTTATGAACACCTCTGGGAACTACTTGCCTTGCCACCCAGACTTTGGGGCTGCGGGCTTTCCTGGCCACTCTATCCTCAAAAGCACCTTTTTTCATATTTCCCATCTCCGGCCTCCAATATGCCGAACATCCTGGCCTGGCTCCCACAGCCAAGGTGGCAGCCAGAATAACTCTTGTTTTCTTTCAAGGACTCTGGGAACTACTTGCCTTGCCACCCAGACTTTGGGGCTGCGGGCTTTCATGGCCACTCTCTCCTCAAAGGCACCTTTTTTCACTTAATCCTAGCACCTGCCTCCAATATTCCGAACATCCTGGCCTGGCTCCCACAGCCAAGGTGGCAGCCAGAACAACTCTTGCTTTTTATGAACGCCTCTGGGAACTACTTGCATTGCCACCCAGACTTTGGGGCTGCGGGCTTTCCTGGCCTCTCTATCCTCAAAAGTAATTTTTTTTCACTTTTTCCCATCACCGGCCTCCAATATGCCGAACATCCTGGCCTGGCTCCCACAGCCAAGGTGGCAGGCAGAACAACTCTTGTTTTCTTTCAAGGACTCTGGGAACTACTTGCCTTGCCACCCAGACTTTGGGGCTGCGGGCTTTCCTGGCCACTCTATCCTCAAAAGCACCTTTTTTCATATTTCCCAGCTGCGGCCTCCAATATGCCAAACATCCGGAGCTGACTCCCACAGCCAAGGTGGCAGCCCAAACAACTCTTGCTTTTTATGAACGCCTCTGGGAACTACTTGCATTGCCACCCAGACTTTGGGGCTGCGGGCTTTCCTGGCCACTCTATCCTCAAAAGCACCTTTTTTCATATTTCCCAGCACTGGCCTCCAATATGCCGAACATCCGGAGCTGACTCCCACAGCCAAGGTGGCAGCCCAAACAACTCTTGCTTTTTATGAACGCCTCTGGGAATTACTTGCATTGCCACCCAGACTTTGGGGCTGCGGGCTTTCCTGGCCACTCTATCCTCAAAAGCACCTTTTTTCATATTTCCCAGCATCGGACTCCAATATTCCGAACATCCGGAGCTGACTCCCACAACCAAGGTGCCAGCCAGAACAACTCTTGCTGTTTATGAACACCTCTGGGAACTACTTGCATTGCCACCCAGACTTTGGGGCTGTGGGCTTTCCTGGCCACTCTATCCTCAAAAGTACTTTTTTTTCACTTTTTCCCATCACCGGCCTCCAAGATTCCGAACATCCTGGCCTGGCTCCGACAGCCATAGTGGCAGCCCAAACAACTCTTGTTTTCTTTCAAGGACTCTGGGAACTACTTGCATTGCCACCCAGACTTTGGGGCTGCGGGCTTTCCTGGCCACTCTATCCTCAAAAGCACCTTTTTTCATATTTCCCAGCACCGGCCTCCAATATGCCGGACATCCTGGCCTGGCTCCCACAGCCAAGGTGGCAGCCAGAACAACTCTTGCTTTTTATGAACACCTTTGGGAACTACTTGCCTTGCCACCCAGACTTTGGGGCTGCGGGCTTTCCTGGCCACTCTATCCTCAAAAGCACCTTTTTTCATATTTCCCATCTCCGGCCTCCAATATGCCGAACATCCTGGCCTGGCTCCCACAGCCAAGGTGGCAGCCAGAATAACTCTTGTTTTCTTTCAAGGACTCTGGGAACTACTTGCCTTGCCACCCAGACTTTGGGGCTGCGGGCTTTCCTGGCCACTCTATCCTCAAAGGCACCTTTTTTCACTTAATCCTAGCACCTGCCTCCAATATTCCGAACATCCTGGCCTGGCTCCCACAGCCAAGGTGGCAGCCAGAACAACTCTTGCTTTTTATGAACGCCTCTGGGAACTCCTTGCCTTGCCACCCAGACTTTGGGGCTGCGGGCTTTCCTGGCCTCTCTATCCTCAAAAGTAATTTTTTTTCACTTTTTCCCATCACCGGCCTCCAATATGCCGAACATCCTGGCCTGGCTCCCACAGCCAAGGTGGCAGCCAGAACAACTCTTGTTTTCTTTCAAGGACTCTGGGAACTACTTGCCTTGCCACCCAGACTTTGGGGCTGCGGGCTTTCCTGGCCACTCTATCCTCAAAAGCACCTTTTTTCATATTTCCCAGCACCGGCCTCCAATATGCCGGACATCCTGGCCTGGCTCCCACAGCCAAGGTGGCAGCCAGAACAACTCTTGCTTTTTATGAACACCTTTGGGAACTACTTGCCTTGCCACCCAGACTTTGGGGCTGCGGGCTTTCCTGGCCACTCTATCCTCAAAAGCACCTTTTTTCATATTTCCCAGCTCTGGCCTCCAATATTCCGAACATCCTGGCCTGGCTCCCACAGCCAAGGTGGCAGCCAGAACAACTCTTGCTTTTTATGAACGCCTCTGGGAACTACTTGCCTTGCCACCCAGACTTTGGGGCTGCGGGCTTTCCTGGCCACTCTATCCTCAAAAGCACCTTTTTTCATATTTCCCAGCTGCGGCCTCCAATATGCCAAACATCCGGAGCTGACTCCCACAGCAAAGGTGGCAGCCCAAACAACTCTTGCTTTTTATGAACGCCTCTGGGAACTACTTGCATTGCCACCCAGACTTTGGGGCTGCGGGCTTTCCTGGCCACTCTATCCTCAAAAGCACCTTTTTTCATATTTCCCAGCACTGGCCTCCAATATGCCGAACATCCGGAGCTGACTCCCACAGCCAAGGTGGCAGCCAGAACAACTCTTGTTTTCTTTCAAGGACTCTGGGAATTACTTGCATTGCCACCCAGACTTCGGGGCTGCGGGCTTTCCTGGCCACTCTATCCTCAAAAGCACCTTTTTTCATATTTCCCAGCATCGGACTCCAATATTCCGAACATCCGGAGCTGACTCCCACAACCAAGGTGCCAGCCAGAACAACTCTTGCTTTTTATGAACACCTCTGAGAACTACTTGCATTGCCACCCAGACTTTGGGGCTGCGGGCTTTCCTGGCCACTCTATCCTCAAAAGTACTTTTTTTTCACTTTTTCCCATCACCGGCCTCCAAGATTCCGAACATCCTGGCCTGGCTCCCACAGCCATAGTGGCAGCCCAAACAACTCTTGTTTTCTTTCAAGGACTCTGGGAACTACTTGCATTGCCACCCAGACTTTGGGGCTGCGGGCTTTCCTGGCCACTCTATCCTCAAAAGCACCTTTTTTCATATTTCCCAGCACCGGCCTCCAATATGCCAGACATCCTGGCCTGGCTCCCACAGCCAAGGTGGCAGCCAGAACAACTCTTGCTTTTTATGAACACCTTTGGGAACTACTTGCCTTGCCACCCAGACTTTGGGGCTGCGGGCTTTCCTGGCCACTCTATCCTCAAAAGCACCTTTTTTCATATTTCCCATCTCCGGCCTCCAATATGCCGAACATCCTGGCCTGGCTCCCACAGCCAAGGTGGCAGCCAGAATAACTCTTGTTTTCTTTCAAGGACTCTGGGAACTACTTGCCTTGCCACCCAGACTTTGGGGCTGCGGGCTTTCATGGCCACTCTCTCCTCAAAGGCACCTTTTTTCACTTAATCCTAGCACCTGCCTCCAATATTCCGAACATCCTTGCCTGGCTCCCACAGCCAAGGTGGCAGCCAGAACAACTCTTGCTTTTTATGAACGCCTCTGGGAACTACTTGCATTGCCACCCAGACTTTGGGGCTGCGGGCTTTCCTGGCCTCTCTATCCTCAAAAGTAATTTTTTTTCACTTTTTCCCATCACCGGCCTCCAATATGCCGAACATCCTGGCCTGGCTCCCACAGCCAAGGTGGCAGGCAGAACAACTCTTGTTTTCTTTCAAGGACTCTGGGAACTACTTGCCTTGCCACCCAGACTTTGGGGCTGCGGGCTTTCCTGGCCACTCTATCCTCAAAAGCACCTTTTTTCATATTTCCCAGCTCTGGCCTCCAATATTCCGAACATCCTGGCCTGGCTCCCACAGCCAAGGTGGCAGCCAGAACAACTCTTGCTTTTTATGAACACCTCTGGGAACTACTTGCCTTGCCACCCAGACTTTGGGGCTGCGGGCTTTCCTGGCCACTCTATCCTCAAAAGCACCTTTTTTCATATTTCCCAGCTGCGGCCTCCAATATGCCAAACATCTGGAGCTGACTCCCACAGCCAAGGTGGCAGCCCAAACAACTCTTGCTTTTTATGAACGCCTCTGGGAACTACTTGCATTGCCACCCAGACTTTGGGGCTGCGGGCTTTCCTGGCCACTCTATCCTCAAAAGCACCTTTTTTCATATTTCCCAGCATCGGCCTCCAATATTCCGAACATCCGGAGCTGACTCCCACAACCAAGGTGCCAGCCAGAACAACTCTTGCTGTTTATGAACACCTCTGGGAACTACTTGCATTGCCACCCAGACTTTGGGGCTGCGGGCTTTCCTGGCCACTCTATCCTCAAAAGTACTTTTTTTTCACTTTTTCCCATCACCGGCCTCCAAGATTCCGAACATCCTGGCCTGGCTCCCACAGCCATAGTGGCAGCCCAAACAACTCTTGTTTTCTTTCAAGGACTCTGGGAACTACTTGCATTGCCACCCAGACTTTGGGGCTGCGGGCTTTCCTGGCCACTCTATCCTCAAAAGCACCTTTTTTCATATTTCCCAGCACCGGCCTCCAATATGCCAGACATCCTGGCCTGGCTCCCACAGCCAAGGTGGCAGCCAGAACAACTCTTGCTTTTTATGAACACCTTTGGGAACTACTTGCCTTGCCACCCAGACTTTGGGGCTGCGGGCTTTCCTGGCCACTCTATCCTCAAAAGCACCTTTTTTCATATTTCCCATCTCCGGCCTCCAATATGCCGAACATCCTGGCCTGGCTCCCACAGCCAAGGTGGCAGCCAGAATAACTCTTGTTTTCTTTCAAGGACTCTGGGAACTACTTGCCTTGCCACCCAGACTTTGGGGCTGCGGGCTTTCATGGCCACTCTCTCCTCAAAGGCACCTTTTTTCACTTAATCCTAGCACCTGCCTCCAATATTCCGAACATCCTGGCCTGGCTCCCACAGCCAAGGTGGCAGCCAGAACAACTCTTGCTTTTTATGAACGCCTCTGGGAACTACTTGCATTGCCACCCAGACTTTGGGGCTGCGGGCTTTCCTGGCCTCTCTATCCTCAAAAGTAATTTTTTTTCACTTTTTCCCATCACCGGCCTCCAATATGCCGAACATCCTGGCCTGGCTCCCACAGCCAAGGTGGCAGGCAGAACAACTCTTGTTTTCTTTCAAGGACTCTGGGAACTACTTGCCTTGCCACCCAGACTTTGGGGCTGCGGGCTTTCCTGGCCACTCTATCCTCAAAAGCACCTTTTTTCATATTTCCCAGCTGCGGCCTCCAATATGCCAAACATCCGGAGCTGACTCCCACAGCCAAGGTGGCAGCCCAAACAACTCTTGCTTTTTATGAACGCCTCTGGGAACTACTTGCATTGCCACCCAGACTTTGGGGCTGCGGGCTTTCCTGGCCACTCTATCCTCAAAAGCACCTTTTTTCATATTTCCCAGCACTGGCCTCCAATATGCCGAACATCCGGAGCTGACTCCCACAGCCAAGGTGGCAGCCCAAACAACTCTTGCTTTTTATGAACGCCTCTGGGAATTACTTGCATTGCCACCCAGACTTTGGGGCTGCGGGCTTTCCTGGCCACTCTATCCTCAAAAGCACCTTTTTTCATATTTCCCAGCATCGGACTCCAATATTCCGAACATCCGGAGCTGACTCCCACAACCAAGGTGCCAGCCAGAACAACTCTTGCTGTTTATGAACACCTCTGGGAACTACTTGCATTGCCACCCAGACTTTGGGGCTGTGGGCTTTCCTGGCCACTCTATCCTCAAAAGTACTTTTTTTTCACTTTTTCCCATCACCGGCCTCCAAGATTCCGAACATCCTGGCCTGGCTCCGACAGCCATAGTGGCAGCCCAAACAACTCTTGTTTTCTTTCAAGGACTCTGGGAACTACTTGCATTGCCACCCAGACTTTGGGGCTGCGGGCTTTCCTGGCCACTCTATCCTCAAAAGCACCTTTTTTCATATTTCCCAGCACCGGCCTCCAATATGCCGGACATCCTGGCCTGGCTCCCACAGCCAAGGTGGCAGCCAGAACAACTCTTGCTTTTTATGAACACCTTTGGGAACTACTTGCCTTGCCACCCAGACTTTGGGGCTGCGGGCTTTCCTGGCCACTCTATCCTCAAAAGCACCTTTTTTCATATTTCCCATCTCCGGCCTCCAATATGCCGAACATCCTGGCCTGGCTCCCACAGCCAAGGTGGCAGCCAGAATAACTCTTGTTTTCTTTCAAGGACTCTGGGAACTACTTGCCTTGCCACCCAGACTTTGGGGCTGCGGGCTTTCCTGGCCACTCTATCCTCAAAGGCACCTTTTTTCACTTAATCCTAGCACCTGCCTCCAATATTCCGAACATCCTGGCCTGGCTCCCACAGCCAAGGTGGCAGCCAGAACAACTCTTGCTTTTTATGAACGCCTCTGGGAACTCCTTGCCTTGCCACCCAGACTTTGGGGCTGCGGGCTTTCCTGGCCTCTCTATCCTCAAAAGTAATTTTTTTTCACTTTTTCCCATCACCGGCCTCCAATATGCCGAACATCCTGGCCTGGCTCCCACAGCCAAGGTGGCAGCCAGAACAACTCTTGTTTTCTTTCAAGGACTCTGGGAACTACTTGCCTTGCCACCCAGACTTTGGGGCTGCGGGCTTTCCTGGCCACTCTATCCTCAAAAGCACCTTTTTTCATATTTCCCAGCACCGGCCTCCAATATGCCGGACATCCTGGCCTGGCTCCCACAGCCAAGGTGGCAGCCAGAACAACTCTTGCTTTTTATGAACACCTTTGGGAACTACTTGCCTTGCCACCCAGACTTTGGGGCTGCGGGCTTTCCTGGCCACTCTATCCTCAAAAGCACCTTTTTTCATATTTCCCAGCTCTGGCCTCCAATATTCCGAACATCCTGGCCTGGCTCCCACAGCCAAGGTGGCAGCCAGAACAACTCTTGCTTTTTATGAACGCCTCTGGGAACTACTTGCCTTGCCACCCAGACTTTGGGGCTGCGGGCTTTCCTGGCCACTCTATCCTCAAAAGCACCTTTTTTCATATTTCCCAGCACCGGCCTCCAATATGCCAAACATCCGGAGCTGACTCCCACAGCAAAGGTGGCAGCCCAAACAACTCTTGCTTTTTATGAACGCCTCTGGGAACTCCTTGCATTGCCACCCAGACTTTGGGGCTGCGGGCTTTCCTGGCCACTCTATCCTCAAAAGCACCTTTTTTCATATTTCCCAGCACTGGCCTCCAATATGCCGAACATCCGGAGCTGACTCCCACAGCCAAGGTGGCAGCCAGAACAACTGTTGTTTTCTTTCAAGGACTCTGGGAATTACTTGCATTGCCACCCAGACTTTGGGGCTGCGGGCTTTCCTGGCCACTCTATCCTCAAAAGCACCTTTTTTCATATTTCCCAGCATCGGCCTCCAATATTCCGAACATCCGGAGCTGACTCCCACAGCCAAGGTGGCAGCCAGAACAACTCTTGTTTTCTTTCAAGGACTCTGGGAACTACTTGCCTTGCCACCCAGACTTTGGGGCTGCGGGCTTTCATGGCCACTCTATCCTCAAAAGCACCTTTTTTCATATTTCCCAGCTCTGGCCTCCAATATTCCGAACATCCTGGCCTGGCTCCCACAGCCAAGGTGGCAGCCAGAACAACTCTTGCTTTTTATGAACACCTCTGGGAACTACTTGCCTTGCCACCCAGACTTTGGGGCTGCGGGCTTTCCTGGCCACTCTATCCTCAAAAGCACCTTTTTTCATATTTCCCAGCTGCGGCCTCCAATATGCCAAACATCCGGAGCTGACTCCCACAGCCAAGGTGGCAGCCCAAACAACTCTTGCTTTTTATGAACGCCTCTGGGAACTACTTGCATTGCCACCCAGACTTTGGGGCTGCGGGCTTTCCTGGCCACTCTATCCTCAAAAGCACCTTTTTTCATATTTCCCAGCACTGGCCTCCAATATGCCGAACATCCGGAGCTGACTCCCACAGCCAAGGTGGCAGCCAGAACAACTCTTGTTTTCTTTCAAGGACTCTGGGAATTACTTGCATTGCCACCCAGACTTCGGGGCTGCGGGCTTTCCTGGCCACTCTATCCTCAAAAGCACCTTTTTTCATATTTCCCAGCATCGGACTCCAATATTCCGAACATCCGGAGCTGACTCCCACAACCAAGGTGCCAGCCAGAACAACTCTTGCTTTTTATGAACACCTCTGAGAACTACTTGCATTGCCACCCAGACTTTGGGGCTGCGGGCTTTCCTGGCCACTCTATCCTCAAAAGTACTTTTTTTTCACTTTTTCCCATCACCGGCCTCCAAGATTCCGAACATCCTGGCCTGGCTCCCACAGCCATAGTGGCAGCCCAAACAACTCTTGTTTTCTTTCAAGGACTCTGGGAACTACTTGCATTGCCACCCAGACTTTGGGGCTGCGGGCTTTCCTGGCCACTCTATCCTCAAAAGCACCTTTTTTCATATTTCCCAGCACCGGCCTCCAATATGCCAGACATCCTGGCCTGGCTCCCACAGCCAAGGTGGCAGCCAGAACAACTCTTGCTTTTTATGAACACCTTTGGGAACTACTTGCCTTGCCACCCAGACTTTGGGGCTGCGGGCTTTCCTGGCCACTCTATCCTCAAAAGCACCTTTTTTCATATTTCCCATCTCCGGCCTCCAATATGCCGAACATCCTGGCCTGGCTCCCACAGCCAAGGTGGCAGCCAGAATAACTCTTGTTTTCTTTCAAGGACTCTGGGAACTACTTGCCTTGCCACCCAGACTTTGGGGCTGCGGGCTTTCATGGCCACTCTCTCCTCAAAGGCACCTTTTTTCACTTAATCCTAGCACCTGCCTCCAATATTCCGAACATCCTTGCCTGGCTCCCACAGCCAAGGTGGCAGCCAGAACAACTCTTGCTTTTTATGAACGCCTCTGGGAACTACTTGCATTGCCACCCAGACTTTGGGGCTGCGGGCTTTCCTGGCCTCTCTATCCTCAAAAGTAATTTTTTTTCACTTTTTCCCATCACCGGCCTCCAATATGCCGAACATCCTGGCCTGGCTCCCACAGCCAAGGTGGCAGGCAGAACAACTCTTGTTTTCTTTCAAGGACTCTGGGAACTACTTGCCTTGCCACCCAGACTTTGGGGCTGCGGGCTTTCCTGGCCACTCTATCCTCAAAAGCACCTTTTTTCATATTTCCCAGCTCTGGCCTCCAATATTCCGAACATCCTGGCCTGGCTCCCACAGCCAAGGTGGCAGCCAGAACAACTCTTGCTTTTTATGAACACCTCTGGGAACTACTTGCCTTGCCACCCAGACTTTGGGGCTGCGGGCTTTCCTGGCCACTCTATCCTCAAAAGCACCTTTTTTCATATTTCCCAGCTGCGGCCTCCAATATGCCAAACATCCGGAGCTGACTCCCACAGCCAAGGTGGCAGCCCAAACAACTCTTGCTTTTTATGAACGCCTCTGGGAACTACTTGCATTGCCACCCAGACTTTGGGGCTGCGGGCTTTCCTGGCCACTCTATCCTCAAAAGCACCTTTTTTCATATTTCCCAGCACTGGCCTCCAATATGCCGAACATCCGGAGCTGACTCCCACAGCCAAGGTGGCAGCCCAAACAACTCTTGCTTTTTATGAACGCCTCTGGGAATTACTTGCATTGCCACCCAGACTTCGGGGCTGCGGGCTTTCCTGGCCACTCTATCCTCAAAAGCACCTTTTTTCATATTTCCCAGCACTGGCCTCCAATATGCCGAACATCCGGAGCTGACTCCCACAGCCAAGGTGGCAGCCAGAACAACTGTTGTTTTCTTTCAAGGACTCTGGGAATTACTTGCATTGCCACCCAGACTTTGGGGCTGCGGGCTTTCCTGGCCACTCTATCCTCAAAAGCACCTTTTTTCATATTTCCCAGCATCGGCCTCCAATATTCCGAACATCCGGAGCTGACTCCCACAGCCAAGGTGGCAGCCAGAACAACTCTTGTTTTCTTTCAAGGACTCTGGGAACTACTTGCCTTGCCACCCAGACTTTGGGGCTGCGGGCTTTCATGGCCACTCTATCCTCAAAAGCACCTTTTTTCATATTTCCCAGCTCTGGCCTCCAATATTCCGAACATCCTGGCCTGGCTCCCACAGCCAAGGTGGCAGCCAGAACAACTCTTGCTTTTTATGAACACCTCTGGGAACTACTTGCCTTGCCACCCAGACTTTGGGGCTGCGGGCTTTCCTGGCCACTCTATCCTCAAAAGCACCTTTTTTCATATTTCCCAGCTGCGGCCTCCAATATGCCAAACATCCGGAGCTGACTCCCACAGCCAAGGTGGCAGCCCAAACAACTCTTGCTTTTTATGAACGCCTCTGGGAACTACTTGCATTGCCACCCAGACTTTGGGGCTGCGGGCTTTCCTGGCCACTCTATCCTCAAAAGCACCTTTTTTCATATTTCCCAGCACTGGCCTCCAATATGCCGAACATCCGGAGCTGACTCCCACAGCCAAGGTGGCAGCCAGAACAACTCTTGTTTTCTTTCAAGGACTCTGGGAATTACTTGCATTGCCACCCAGACTTCGGGGCTGCGGGCTTTCCTGGCCACTCTATCCTCAAAAGCACCTTTTTTCATATTTCCCAGCATCGGACTCCAATATTCCGAACATCCGGAGCTGACTCCCACAACCAAGGTGCCAGCCAGAACAACTCTTGCTTTTTATGAACACCTCTGAGAACTACTTGCATTGCCACCCAGACTTTGGGGCTGCGGGCTTTCCTGGCCACTCTATCCTCAAAAGTACTTTTTTTTCACTTTTTCCCATCACCGGCCTCCAAGATTCCGAACATCCTGGCCTGGCTCCCACAGCCATAGTGGCAGCCCAAACAACTCTTGTTTTCTTTCAAGGACTCTGGGAACTACTTGCATTGCCACCCAGACTTTGGGGCTGCGGGCTTTCCTGGCCACTCTATCCTCAAAAGCACCTTTTTTCATATTTCCCAGCACCGGCCTCTAATATGCCGGACATCCTGGCCTGGCTCCCACAGCCAAGGTGGCAGCCAGAACAACTCTTGCTTTTTATGAACACCTTTGGGAACTACTTGCCTTGCCACCCAGACTTTGGGGCTGCGGGCTTTCCTGGCCACTCTATCCTCAAAAGCACCTTTTTTCATATTTCCCATCTCCGGCCTCCAATATGCCGAACATCCTGGCCTGGCTCCCACAGCCAAGGTGGCAGCCAGAATAACTCTTGTTTTCTTTCAAGGACTCTGGGAACTACTTGCCTTGCCACCCAGACTTTGGGGCTGCGGGCTTTCATGGCCACTCTATCCTCAAAGGCACCTTTTTTCACTTAATCCTAGCACCTGCCTCCAATATTCCGAACATCCTGGCCTGGCTCCCACAGCCAAGGTGGCAGCCAGAACAACTCTTGCTTTTTATGAACACCTCTGGGAACTACTTGCCTTGCCACCCAGACTTTGGGGCTGCGGGCTTTCCTGGCCACTCTATCCTCAAAAGCACCTTTTTTCATATTTCCCAGCTGCGGCCTCCAATATGCCAAACATCCGGAGCTGACTCCCACAGCCAAGGTGGCAGCCCAAACAACTCTTGCTTTTTATGAACGCCTCTGGGAACTACTTGCATTGCCACCCAGACTTTGGGGCTGCGGGCTTTCCTGGCCACTCTATCCTCAAAAGCACCTTTTTTCATATTTCCCAGCACTGGCCTCCAATATGCCGAACATCCGGAGCTGACTCCCACAGCCAAGGTGGCAGCCAGAACAACTCTTGTTTTCTTTCAAGGACTCTGGGAATTACTTGCATTGCCACCCAGACTTCGGGGCTGCGGGCTTTCCTGGCCACTCTATCCTCAAAAGCACCTTTTTTCATATTTCCCAGCATCGGACTCCAATATTCCGAACATCCGGAGCTGACTCCCACAACCAAGGTGCCAGCCAGAACAACTCTTGCTTTTTATGAACACCTCTGAGAACTACTTGCATTGCCACCCAGACTTTGGGGCTGCGGGCTTTCCTGGCCACTCTATCCTCAAAAGTACTTTTTTTTCACTTTTTCCCATCACCGGCCTCCAAGATTCTGAACATCCTGGCCTGGCTCCCACAGCCATAGTGGCAGCCAGAACAACTCTTGTTTTCTTTCAAGGACTCTGGGAACTACTTGCATTGCCACCCAGACTTTGGGGCTGCGGGCTTTCCTGGCCACTCTATCCTCAAAAGCACCTTTTTTCATATTTCCCAGCACCGGCCTCTAATATGCCGGACATCCTGGCCTGGCTCCCACAGCCAAGGTGGCAGCCAGAACAACTCTTGCTTTTTATGAACACCTTTGGGAACTACTTGCCTTGCCACCCAGACTTTGGGGCTGCGGGCTTTCCTGGCCACTCTATCCTCAAAAGCACCTTTTTTCATATTTCCCATCTCCGGCCTCCAATATGCCGAACATCCTGGCCTGGCTCCCACAGCCAAGGTGGCAGCCAGAATAACTCTTGTTTTCTTTCAAGGACTCTGGGAACTACTTGCCTTGCCACCCAGACTTTGGGGCTGCGGGCTTTCATGGCCACTCTATCCTCAAAGGCACCTTTTTTCACTTAATCCTAGCACCTGCCTCCAATATTCCGAACATCCTGGCCTGGCTCCCACAGCCAAGGTGGCAGCCAGAACAACTCTTGCTTTTTATGAACGCCTCTGGGAACTACTTGCATTGCCACCCAGACTTTGGGGCTGCGGGCTTTCCTGGCCTCTCTATCCTCAAAAGTAATTTTTTTTCACTTTTTCCCATCACCGGCCTCCAATATGCCGAACATCCTGGCCTGGCTCCCACAGCCAAGGTGGCAGCCAGAACAACTCTTGTTTTCTTTCAAGGACTCTGGGAACTACTTGCCTTGCCACCCAGACTTTGGGGCTGCGGGCTTTCCTGGCCACTCTATCCTCAAAAGCACCTTTTTTCATATTTCCCAGCACCGGCCTCCAATATGCCGGACATCCTGGCCTGGCTCCCACAGCCAAGGTGGCAGCCAGAACAACTCTTGCTTTTTATGAACACCTTTGGGAACTACTTGCCTTGCCACCCAGACTTTGGGGCTGCGGGCTTTCCTGGCCACTCTATCCTCAAAAGCACCTTTTTTCATATTTCCCAGCTCTGGCCTCCAATATTCCGAACATCCTGGCCTGGCTCCCACAGCCAAGGTGGCAGCCAGAACAACTCTTGCTTTTTATGAACGCCTCTGGGAACTACTTGCCTTGCCACCCAGACTTTGGGGCTGCGGGCTTTCCTGGCCACTCTATCCTCAAAAGCACCTTTTTTCATATTTCCCAGCATCGGACTCCAATATTCCGAACATCCGGAGCTGACTCCCACAACCAAGGTGCCAGCCAGAACAACTCTTGCTTTTTATGAACACCTCTGAGAACTACTTGCATTGCCACCCAGACTTTGGGGCTGCGGGCTTTCCTGGCCACTCTATCCTCAAAAGTACTTTTTTTTCACTTTTTCCCATCACCGGCCTCCAAGATTCCGAACATCCTGGCCTGGCTCCCACAGCCATAGTGGCAGCCCAAACAACTCTTGTTTTCTTTCAAGGACTCTGGGAACTACTTGCATTGCCACCCAGACTTTGGGGCTGCGGGCTTTCCTGGCCACTCTATCCTCAAAAACACCTTTTTTCATATTTCCCAGCACCGGCCTCCAATATGCCGGACATCCTGGCCTGGCTCCCACAGCCAAGGTGGCAGCCAGAACAACTCTTGCTTTTTATGAACACCTTTGGGAACTACTTGCCTTGCCACCCAGACTTTGGGGCTGCGGGCTTTCCTGGCCACTCTATCCTCAAAAGCACCTTTTTTCATATTTCCCAGCACCGGCCTCCAATATGCCGAACATCCTGGCCTGGCTCCCACAGCCAAGGTGGCAGCCAGAATAACTCTTGTTTTCTTTCAAGGACTCTGGGAACTACTTGCCTTGCCACCCAGACTTTGGGGCTGCGGGCTTTCATGGCCACTCTATCCTCAAAGGCACCTTTTTTCACTTAATCCTAGCACCTGCCTCCAATATTCCGAACATCCTGGCCTGGCTCCCACAGCCAAGGTGGCAGCCAGAACAACTCTTGCTTTTTATGAACACCTCTGGGAACTACTTGCCTTGCCACCCAGACTTTGGGGCTGCGGGCTTTCCTGGCCACTCTATCCTCAAAAGCACCTTTTTTCATATTTCCCAGCTGCGGCCTCCAATATGCCAAACATCCGGAGCTGACTCCCACAGCCAAGGTGGCAGCCCAAACAACTCTTGCTTTTTATGAACGCCTCTGGGAACTACTTGCATTGCCACCCAGACTTTGGGGCTGCGGGCTTTCCTGGCCACTCTATCCTCAAAAGCACCTTTTTTCATATTTCCCAGCACTGGCCTCCAATATGCCGAACATCCGGAGCTGACTCCCACAGCCAAGGTGGCAGCCAGAACAACTCTTGTTTTCTTTCAAGGACTCTGGGAATTACTTGCATTGCCACCCAGACTTCGGGGCTGCGGGCTTTCCTGGCCACTCTATCCTCAAAAGCACCTTTTTTCATATTTCCCAGCATCGGACTCCAATATTCCGAACATCCGGAGCTGACTCCCACAACCAAGGTGGCAGCCAGAACAACTCTTGCTTTTTATGAACACCTTTGGGAACTACTTGCCTTGCCACCCAGACTTTGGGGCTGCGGGCTTTCCTGGCCACTCTATCCTCAAAAGCACCTTTTTTCATATTTCCCATCTCCGGCCTCCAATATGCCGAACATCCTGGCCTGGCTCCCACAGCCAAGGTGGCAGCCAGAATAACTCTTGTTTTCTTTCAAGGACTCTGGGAACTACTTGCCTTGCCACCCAGACTTTGGGGCTGCGGGCTTTCATGGCCACTCTATCCTCAAAGGCACCTTTTTTCACTTAATCCTAGCACCTGCCTCCAATATTCCGAACATCCTGGCCTGGCTCCCACAGCCAAGGTGGCAGCCAGAACAACTCTTGCTTTTTATGAACGCCTCTGGGAACTACTTGCATTGCCACCCAGACTTTGGGGCTGCGGGCTTTCCTGGCCTCTCTATCCTCAAAAGTAATTTTTTTTCACTTTTTCCCATCACCGGCCTCCAATATGCCGAACATCCTGGCCTGGCTCCCACAGCCAAGGTGGCAGCCAGAACAACTCTTGTTTTCTTTCAAGGACTCTGGGAACTACTTGCCTTGCCACCCAGACTTTGGGGCTGCGGGCTTTCCTGGCCACTCTATCCTCAAAAGCACCTTTTTTCATATTTCCCAGCACCGGCCTCCAATATGCCGGACATCCTGGCCTGGCTCCCACAGCCAAGGTGGCAGCCAGAACAACTCTTGCTTTTTATGAACACCTTTGGGAACTACTTGCCTTGCCACCCAGACTTTGGGGCTGCGGGCTTTCCTGGCCACTCTATCCTCAAAAGCACCTTTTTTCATATTTCCCAGCTCTGGCCTCCAATATTCCGAACATCCTGGCCTGGCTCCCACAGCCAAGGTGGCAGCCAGAACAACTCTTGCTTTTTATGAACGCCTCTGGGAACTACTTGCCTTGCCACCCAGACTTTGGGGCTGCGGGCTTTCCTGGCCACTCTATCCTCAAAAGCACCTTTTTTCATATTTCCCAGCTCCGGCCTCCAATATGCCAAACATCCGGAGCTGACTCCCACAGCAAAGGTGGCAGCCCAAACAACTCTTGCTTTTTATGAACGCCTCTGGGAACTCCTTGCATTGCCACCCAGACTTTGGGGCTGCGGGCTTTCCTGGCCACTCTATCCTCAAAAGCACCTTTTTTCATATTTCCCAGCACTGGCCTCCAATATGCCGAACATCCGGAGCTGACTCCCACAGCCAAGGTGGCAGCCAGAACAACTCTTGTTTTCTTTCAAGGACTCTGGGAATTACTTGCCTTGCCACCCAGACTTTGGGGCTGCGGGCTTTCCTGGCCACTCTATCCTCAAAAGCACCTTTTTTCATATTTCCCAGCATCGGCCTCCAATATTCCGAACATCCGGAGCTGACTCCCACAGCCAAGGTGGCAGCCAGAACAACTCTTGTTTTCTTTCAAGGACTCTGGGAACTACTTGCATTGCCACCCAGACTTTGGGGCTGCGGGCTTTCATGGCCACTCTATCCTCAAAAGCACCTTTTTTCACTTAATCCTAGCACCGGCCTCCAATATTCCGAACATCCTGGCCTGGCTCCCACAGCCAAGGTGGCAGCCCAAAGAACTCTTGCTTTTTATGAACGCCTCTGGGAACTACTTGCCTTGCCACCCAGACTTTGGGGCTGCGGGCTTTCCTGGCCACTCTATCCTCAAAAGCACCTTTTTTCATATTTCCCAGCTCCGGCCTCCAATATTCTGAACATCCTGGCCTGGCTCCCACAGCCAAGGTGGCAGCCAGAACAACTCTTGTTTTCTTTCAAGGACTCTGGGAACTACTTGCATTGCCACCCAGACTATGGGGCTGCGGGCTTTCCTGGACACTCTATCATCAAAGGCACCTTTTTTCACTTAATCCTAGCACCTGCCTCCAATATTCCGAACATCCTGGCCTGGCTCCCACAGCAAAGGTGGCAGCCCAAACAACTCTTGCTTTTTATGAACACCTCTGGGAACTACTTGCCTTGCCACCCAGACTTTGGGGCTGCGGGCTTTCCTGGCCACTCTATCCTCAAAAGCACCTTTTTTCATATTTCCCAGCTCCGGCCTCCAATATTCCGAACATCTGGAGCTGACTCCAACAGCCAAGGTGGCAGCCAGAACAACTCCTGTTTTCTTTCAAGGACTCTGGGAATTACTTGCATTGCCACGCAGACTTTGGGGCTGCGGGCTTTCTTGGCCACTCTCTCTTCAAAAGCACCTTTTTTCATATTTCCCAGCTCCGGCCTCCAATATGCCAAACATCCGGAGCTGACTCCCACAGCAAAGGTGGCAGCCCAAACAACTCTTGCTTTTTATGAACGCCTCTGGGAACTACTTGCATTGCCACCCAGACTTTGGGGCTGCGGGCTTTCCTGGCCACTCTATCCTCAAAAGTACTTTTTTTTCACTTTTTCCCATCACCGGCCTCCAAGATTCCGAACATCCTGGCCTGGCTCCCACAGCCAAGGTGGCAGCCAGAACAACTCTTGTTTTCTTTCAAGGACTCTGGGAACTACTTGCATTGCCACCCAGACTTTGGGGCTGCGGGCTTTTCTGGCCACTCTATCCTCAAAAGCACCTTTTTTCATATTTCCCAGCACCGGCCTCTAATATGCCGGACATCCTGGCCTGGCTCCCACAGCCAAGGTGGCAGCCAGAACAACTCTTGCTTTTTATGAACACCTTTGGGAACTACTTGCCTTGCCACCCAGACTTTGGGGCTGCGGGCTTTCCTGGCCACTCTATCCTCAAAAGCACCTTTTTTCATATTTCCCATCTCCGGCCTCCAATATGCCGAACATCCTGGCCTGGCTCCCACAGCCAAGGTGGCAGCCAGAATAACTCTTGTTTTCTTTCAAGGACTCTGGGAACTACTTGCCTTGCCACCCAGACTTTGGGGCTGCGGGCTTTCATGGCCACTCTATCCTCAAAGGCACCTTTTTTCACTTAATCCTAGCACCTGCCTCCAATATTCCGAACATCCTGGCCTGGCTCCCACAGCCAAGGTGGCAGCCAGAACAACTCTTGCTTTTTATGAACGCCTCTGGGAACTACTTGCATTGCCACCCAGACTTTGGGGCTGCGGGCTTTCCTGGCCTCTCTATCCTCAAAAGTAATTTTTTTTCACTTTTTCCCATCACCGGCCTCCAATATGCCGAACATCCTGGCCTGGCTCCCACAGCCAAGGTGGCAGCCAGAACAACTCTTGTTTTCTTTCAAGGACTCTGGGAACTACTTGCCTTGCCACCCAGACTTTGGGGCTGCGGGCTTTCCTGGCCACTCTATCCTCAAAAGCACCTTTTTTCATATTTCCCAGCACCGGCCTCCAATATGCCGGACATCCTGGCCTGGCTCCCACAGCCAAGGTGGCAGCCAGAACAACTCTTGCTTTTTATGAACACCTTTGGGAACTACTTGCCTTGCCACCCAGACTTTGGGGCTGCGGGCTTTCCTGGCCACTCTATCCTCAAAAGCACCTTTTTTCATATTTCCCAGCTCTGGCCTCCAATATTCCGAACATCCTGGCCTGGCTCCCACAGCCAAGGTGGCAGCCAGAACAACTCTTGCTTTTTATGAACGCCTCTGGGAACTACTTGCCTTGCCACCCAGACTTTGGGGCTGCGGGCTTTCCTGGCCACTCTATCCTCAAAAGCACCTTTTTTAATATTTCCCAGCACTGGCCTCCAATATGCCGAACATCCGGAGCTGACTCCCACAGCAAAGGTGGCAGCCAGAACAACTCTTGTTTTCTTTCAAGGACTCTGGGAATTACTTGCATTGCCACCCAGACTTTGGGGCTGCGGGCTTTCCTGGCCACTCTATCCTCAAAAGCACCTTTTTTCATATTTCCCAGCATCGGCCTCCAATATTCCGAACATCCGGAGCTGACTCCCACAGCCAAGGTGGCAGCCAGAACAACTCTTGTTTTCTTTCAAGGACTCTGGGAACTACTTGCATTGCCACCCAGACTTTGGGGCTGCGGGCTTTCATGGCCACTCTATCCTCAAAAGCACCTTTTTTCACTTAATCCTAGCACCGGCCTCCAATATTCCGAACATCCTGGCCTGGCTCCCACAGCCAAGGTGGCAGCCCAAAGAACTCTTGCTTTTTATGAACGCCTCTGGGAACTACTTGCCTTGCCACCCAGACTTTGGGGCTGCGGGCTTTCCTGGCCACTCTATCCTCAAAAGCACCTTTTTTCATATTTCCCAGCTCCGGCCTCCAATATTCTGAACATCCTGGCCTGGCTCCCACAGCCAAGGTGGCAGCCAGAACAACTCTTGTTTTCTTTCAAGGACTCTGGGAACTACTTGCATTGCCACCCAGACTATGGGGCTGCGGGCTTTCCTGGACACTCTATCATCAAAGGCACCTTTTTTCACTTAATCCTAGCACCTGCCTCCAATATTCCGAACATCCTGGCCTGGCTCCCACAGCAAAGGTGGCAGCCCAAACAACTCTTGCTTTTTATGAACACCTCTGGGAACTACTTGCATTGCCACCCAGACTTTGGGGCTGCGGGCTTTCCTGGCCACTCTATCCTCAAAAGCACCTTTTTTCATATTTCCCAGCTCCGGCCTCCAATATTCCGAACATCTGGAGCTGACTCCAACAGCCAAGGTGGCAGCCAGAACAACTCCTGTTTTCTTTCAAGGACTCTGGGAATTACTTGCATTGCCACGCAGACTTTGGGGCTGCGGGCTTTCTTGGCCACTCTCTCTTCAAAAGCACCTTTTTTCATATTTCCCAGCTCCGGCCTCCAATATGCCAAACATCCGGAGCTGACTCCCACAGCAAAGGTGGCAGCCCAAACAACTCTTGCTTTTTATGAACGCCTCTGGGAACTACTTGCATTGCCACCCAGACTTTGGGGCTGCGGGCTTTCCTGGCCACTCTATCCTCAAAAGTACTTTTTTTTAACTTTTTCCCATCTCCGGCCTCCAAGATTCCGAACATCCTGGCCTGGCTCCCACAGCCAAGGTGGCAGCCAGAACAACTCCTGTTTTCTTTCAAGGACTCTGGGAACTACTTGCCTTGCCACCCAGACTTTGGGGCTGCGGGCTTTCCTGGCCACTCTATCCTCAAAAGCACCTTTTTTCATATTTCCCAGCACCGGCCTCCAATATGCCGGACATCCTGGCCTGGCTCCCACAGCCAAGGTGGCAGCCCAAACAACTCTTGCTTTTTATGAACACCTTTGGGAACTACTTGCCTTGCCACCCAGACTTTGGGGCTGCGGGCTTTCCTGGCCACTCTATCCTCAAAAGCACCTTTTTTCATATTTCCCAGCTCCGGCCTCCAATATTCTGAACATCCTGGCCTGGCTCCCACAGCCAAGGTGGCAGCCAGAACAACTCTTGTTTTCTTTCAAGGACTCTGGGAACTACTTGCCTTGCCACCCAGACTTTGGGGCTGCGGGCTTTCCTGGCCACTCTATCCTCAAAAGCACCTTTTTTCACTTAATCCTAGCACCTGCCTCCAATATTCCGAACATCCTGGCCTGGCTCCCACAGCAAAGGTGGCAGCCCAAACAACTCTTGCTTTTTATGAACACCTCTGGGAACTACTTGCATTGCCACCCAGACTTTGGGGCTGCGGGCTTTCCTGGCCACTCTATCCTCAAAAGCACCTTTTTTCATATTTCCCAGCTCCGGCCTCCAATATGCCGAACATCCGGAGCTGACTCCCACAGCCAAGGTGGCAGCCAGAACAACTCCTGTTTTCTTTCAAGGACTCTGGGAATTACTTGCATTGCCACCCAGACTTTGGGGCTGCGGGCTTTCTTGGCCACTCTCTCCTCAAAAGCACCTTTTTTCATATTTCCCAGCTCCGGCCTCCAATATGCCAAACATCCGGAGCTGACTCCCACAGCAAAGGTGGCAGCCCAAACAACTCTTGCTTTTTATGAACGCCTCTGGGAACTACTTGCATTGCCACCCAGACTTTGGGGCTGCGGGCTTTCCTGGCCTCTCTATCCTCAAAAGTACTTTTTTTTCACTTTTTCCCATCACCGGCCTCCAATATGCCGAACATCCTGGCCTGGCTCCCACAGCCAAGGTGGCAGGCAGAACAACTCTTGTTTTCTTTCAAGGATTCTGGGAACTACTTGCCTTGTCACCCAGACTTTGGGGCTGCGGGCTTTCCTGGCCACTCTATCCTCAAAAGCACCTTTTTTCACTTAATCCTAGCACCGGCCTCCAATATTCCGAACATCCTGGCCTGGCTCCCACAGCCAAGGTGGCAGCCAGAACAACTCTTGCTTTTTATGAACGCCTCTGGGAACTACTTGCATTGCCACCCAGACTTTGGGGCTGCGGGCTTTCCTGGCCACTCTATCCTCAAAAGCACCTTTTTTCATATTTCCCAGCACCGGCCTCCAATATGCCAAACATCCTGGCCTGGCTCCCACAGCCAAGGTGGCAGCCAGAATAACTCTTGTTTTCTTTCAAGGACTCTGGGAACTACTTGCCTTGCCACCCAGACTTTGGGGCTGCGGGCTTTCCTGGCCACTCTATCCTCAAAAGCACCTTTTTTCACTTAATCCTAGCACCGGCCTCCAATATTCCGAACATCCTGGCCTGGCTCCCACACCCAAGGTGGCAGCCAGAACAACTCTTGCTTTTTATGAACGCCTCTGGGAACTACTTGCCTTGCCACCCAGACTTTGGGGCTGCGGGCTTTCCTGGCCACTCTATCCTCAAAAGCACCTTTTTTCATATTTCCCAGCATCGGACTCCAATATTCCGAACATCCGGAGCTGACTCCCACAACCAAGGTGGCAGCCAGAACAACTCTTGCTTTTTATGAACACCTCTGGGAACTACTTGCCTTGCCACGCAGACTTTGGGGCTGCGGGCTTTCCTGGCCACTCTATCCTCAAAAGCACCTTTTTTCATATTTCCCAGCTCCGGCCTCCAATATTCCGAACATCTGCAGCTGACTCCAACAGCCAAGGTGGCAGCCAGAACAACTCTTGTTTTCTTTCAAGGACTCTGGGAACTACTTGCCTTGCCACCCAGACTTTGGGGCTGCGGGCTTTCTTGGCCACTCTATCCTCAAAAGCACCTTTTTTCATATTTCCCAGCACTGGCCTCCAATATTCCGAACATCCTGGCCTGGCTCCCACAGCCAAGGTGGCAGCCAGAACAACTCTTGTTTTCTTTCAAGGACTCTGGGAACTACTTGCCTTGCCACCCAGACTTTGGGGCTGCGGGCTTTCCTGGCCACTCTATCCTCAAAAGCACCTTTTTTCATATTTTCCAGCTCCGGCCTCCAATATGCCGGACATCCTGGCCTGGCTCCCACAGCCAAGGTGGCAGCCAGAACAACTCTTGCTTTTTATGAACGCCTCTGGGAACTCCTTGCATTGCCACCCAGACTTTGGGGCTGCGGGCTTTCCTGGCCACTCTATCCTCAAAAGCACCTTTTTTCATATTTCCCAGCTCCGGCCTCCAATATGCCGAACATCCTGGCCTGGCTCCCACAGCCAAGGTGGCAGCCAGAACAACTCTTGCTTTTTATGAACACCTCTGGGAACTACTTGCATTGCCACCCAGACTTTGGGGCTGTGGGCTTTCCTGGCCACTCTATCCTCAAAAGCACCTTTTTTCATATTTCCCAGCTCCGGCCTCCAATATGCCGGACATCCTGGCCTGGCTCCCACAGCCAAGGTGGCAGCCAGAATAACTCTTGTTTTCTTTCAAGGACTCTGGGAACTACTTGCCTTGCCACCCAGACTTTGGGGCTGCGGGCTTTCCTGGCCACTCTATCCTCAAAAGCACCTTTTTTCACTTAATCCTAGCACCTGCCTCCAATATTCCGAACATCCTGGCCTGGCTCCCACAGCCAAGGTGGCAGCCAGAACAACTCTTGCTTTTTATGAACGCCTCTAGGAACTACATGCCTTGCCACCCAGACTTTGGGGCTGCGGGCTTTCCTGGCCACTCTATCCTCAAAAGCACCTTTTTTCATATTTCCCAGCTCCGGCCTCCAATATGCCGGACATCCTGGCCTGGCTCCCACAGCCAAGGTGGCAGCCAGAACAAATCTTCCTTTTATGAACGCCTCTGGGAACTACTTGCCTTGCCACCCAGACTTTGGGGCTGCGGGCTTTCCTGGCCACTCTATCCTCAAAAGCACCTTTTTTCATATTTCCCAGCTCCGGCCTCCAATATGCCAAACATCCGGAGCTGACTCCCACAGCAAAGGTGGCAGCCCAAACAACTCTTCCTTTTATGAACGCCTCTGGGAACTACTTGCATTGCCACCCAGACTTTGGGGCTGCGGGCTTTCCTGGCCACTCTATCCTCAAAAGCACCTTTTTTCATATTTCCCAGCTCTGGCCTCCAATATTCCGAACATCTGGAGCTGACTCCCACAGCCAAGGTGGCAGCCAGAATAACTCCTGTTTTCTTTCAAGGACTCTGGGAATTACTTGCATTGCCACCCAGACTTTGGGGCTGCGGGCTTTCTTGGCCACTCTATCCTCAAAAGCACCTTTTTTCATATTTCCCAGCACCGGCCTCCAATATGCCAAACATCCTGGCCTGGCTCCCACAGCAAAGGTGGCAGCCAGAACAACTCTTGTTTTCTTTCAAGGACTCTGGGAACTACTTGCCTTGCCACCCAGACTTTGGGGCTGCGGGCTTTCCTGGCCACTCTATCCTCAAAAGCACCTTTTTTCATATTTCCCAGCACCGGCCTCCAATATGCCAAACATCCTGGCCTGGCTCCCACAGCCAAGGTGGCAGCCAGAATAACTCTTGTTTTCTTTCAAGGACTCTGGGAACTACTTGCCTTGCCACCCAGACTTTGGGGCTGCGGGCTTTCATGGCCACTCTATCCTCAAAGGCACCTTTTTTAACTTAATCCTAGCACCTGCCTCCAATATTCCGAACATCCTGGCCTGGCTCCCACAGCCAAGGTGGCAGCCCAAACAACTCTTGCTTTTTATGAACGCCTCTGGGAACTACTTGCATTGCCACCCAGACTTTGGGGCTGCGGGCTTTCCTGGCCTCTCTATCCTCAAAAGTACTTTCTTTTCACTTTTTCCCATCACCGGCCTCCAATATTCCGAACATCCTGGCCTGGCTCCCACAGCCAAGGTGGCAGGCAGAACAACTCTTGTTTTCTTTCAAGGACTCTGGGAACTACTTGCCTTGTCACCCAGACTTTGGGGCTGCGGGCTTTCCTGGCCACTCTATCCTCAAAAGCACCTTTTTTCATATTTCCCAGCTCCGGCCTCCAATATTCCGAACATCCTGGCCTGGCTCCCACAGCCAAGGTGGCAGCCAGAACAACTCTTGCTTTTTATGAACACCTCTGGGAACTACTTGCATTGCCACCCAGACTTTGGGGCTGTGGGCTTTCCTGGCCACTCTATCCTCAAAAGCACCTTTTTTCATATTTCCCAGCTCCGGCCTCCAATATGCCGAACATCCTGGCCTGGCTCCCACAGCCAAGGTGGCAGCCAGAATAACTCTTGTTTTCTTTCAAGGACTCTGGGAACTACTTGCCTTGCCACCCAGACTTTGGGGCTGCGGGCTTTCCTGGCCACTCTATCCTCAAAAGCACCTTTTTTCACTTAATCCTAGCACCTGCCTCCAATATTCCGAACATCCTGGCCTGGCTCCCACAGCCAAGGTGGCAGCCAGAACAACTCTTGCTTTTTATGAACGCCTCTAGGAACTACTTGCCTTGCCACCCAGACTTTGGGGCTGCGGGCTTTCCTGGCCACTCTATCCTCAAAAGCACCTTTTTTCATATTTCCCAGCTCCGGCCTCCAATATGCCGGACATCCTGGCCTGGCTCCCACAGCCAAGGTGGCAGCCAGAACAAATCTTCCTTTTATGAACGCCTCTGGGAACTACTTGCATTGCCACCCAGACTTTGGGGCTGCGGGCTTTCCTGGCCACTCTATCCTCAAAAGCACCTTTTTTCATATTTCCCAGCTCCGGCCTCCAATATGCCAAACATCCGGAGCTGACTCCCACAGCAAAGGTGGCAGCCCAAACAACTCTTCCTTTTATGAACGCCTCTGGGAACTACTTGCATTGCCACCCAGACTTTGGGGCTGCGGGCTTTCCTGGCCACTCTATCCTCAAAAGCACCTTTTTTCATATTTCCCAGCTCTGGCCTCCAATATTCCGAACATCTGGAGCTGACTCCCACAGCCAAGGTGGCAGCCAGAATAACTCCTGTTTTCTTTCAAGGACTCTGGGAATTACTTGCATTGCCACCCAGACTTTGGGGCTGCGGGCTTTCTTGGCCACTCTATCCTCAAAAGCACCTTTTTTCATATTTCCCAGCACCGGCCTCCAATATGCCAAACATCCTGGCCTGGCTCCCACAGCAAAGGTGGCAGCCAGAACAACTCTTGTTTTCTTTCAAGGACTCTGGGAACTACTTGCCTTGCCACCCAGACTTTGGGGCTGCGGGCTTTCCTGGCCACTCTATCCTCAAAAGCACCTTTTTTCATATTTCCCAGCACCGGCCTCCAATATGCCAAACATCCTGGCCTGGCTCCCACAGCCAAGGTGGCAGCCAGAATAACTCTTGTTTTCTTTCAAGGACTCTGGGAACTACTTGCCTTGCCACCCAGACTTTGGGGCTGCGGGCTTTCATGGCCACTCTATCCTCAAAGGCACCTTTTTTAACTTAATCCTAGCACCTGCCTCCAATATTCCGAACATCCTGGCCTGGCTCCCACAGCAAAGGTGGCAGCCCAAACAACTCTTGCTTTTTATGAACGCCTCTGGGAACTACTTGCATTGCCACCCAGACTTTGGGGCTGCGGGCTTTCCTGGCCTCTCTATCCTCAAAAGTACTTTCTTTTCACTTTTTCCCATCACCGGCCTCCAATATGCCGAACATCCTGGCCTGGCTCCCACAGCCAAGGTGGCAGGCAGAACAACTCTTGTTTTCTTTCAAGGACTCTGGGAACTACTTGCCTTGTCACCCTGACTTTGGGGCTGCGGGCTTTCCTGGCCACTCTATCCTCAAAAGCACCTTTTTTCACTTAATCCTAGCACCGGCCTCCAATATTCCGAACATCCTGGCCTGGCTCCCACAGCCAAGGTGGCAGCCCAAACAACTCTTGCTTTTTATGAACGCCTCTGGGAACTACTTGCCTTGTCACCCAGACTTTGGGGCTGCGGGCTTTCCTGGCCACTCTATCCTCAAAAGCACCTTTTTTCATATTTCCCAGCTCCGGCCTCCAATATGCCAAACATCCGGAGCTGACTCCCACAGCAAAGGTGGCAGCCCAAACAACTCTTGCTTTTTATGAACGCCTCTGGGAACTCCTTGCCTTGCCACCCAGACTTTGGGGCTGCGGGCTTTCCTGGCCACTCTATCCTCAAAAGCACCTTTTTTCATATTTCCCAGCACCGGCCTCCAATATGCCGGACATCCTGGCCTGGCTCCCACAGCCAAGGTGGCAGCCAGAACAACTCTTGCTTTTTATGAACCGATCTGGGAACTACTTGCCTTGCCACCCAGACTTTGGGGCTGCGGGCTTTCCTGGCCACTCTATCCTCAAAAGCACCTTTTTTCATATTTCCCAGCTCCGGCCTCCAACATTCCGAACATCCTGGCCTGGCTCCCACAGCCAAGGTGGCAGCCAGAATAACTCTTGTTTTCTTTCAAGGACTCTGGGAACTACTTGCCTTGCCACCCAGACTTTGGGGCTGCGGGCTTTCATGGCCACTCTATCCTCAAAGGCACCTTTTTTCACTTAATCCTAGCACCTGCCTCCAATATGCCGGACATCCTGGCCTGGCTCCCACAGCCAAGGTGGCAGCCCAAACAACTCTTGCTTTTTATGAACGCCTCTGGGAACTACTTGCATTGCCACCCAGACTTTGGGGCTGCGGGCTTTCCTGGCCACTCTATCCTCAAAAGCACCTTTTTTCATATTTCCCAGCTCCGGCCTCCAATATTCCGAACATCTGGAGCTGACTCCAACAGCCAAGGTGGCAGCCAGAACAACTCTTGTTTTCTTTCAAGGACTCTGGGAATTACTTGCCTTGCCACCCAGACTTTGGGGCTGCGGGCTTTCCTGGCCACTCTATCCTCAAAAGCACCTTTTTTCATATTTCCCAGCACTGGCCTCCAATATTCCGAACATCCTGGCCTGGCTCCCACACCCAAGGTGGCAGCCAGAACAACTCTTGTTTTCTTTCAAGGACTCTGGGAACTACTTGCTTTGCCACCCAGACTTTGGGGCTGCGGGCTTTCCTGGCCACTCTATCCTCAAAAGCACCTTCTTTCATATTTCCCAGCTCCGGCCTCCAATATGCCAAACATCCGGAGCTGACTCCCACAGCCAAGGTGGCAGCCCAAACAACTCTTCCTTTTATGAACGCCTCTGGGAACTACTTGCCTTGCCACCCAGACTTTGGGGCTGCGGGCTTTCCTGGCCACTCTATCCTCAAAAGCACCTTTTTTCATATTTCCCAGCTCCGGCCTCCAATATGCCGAACATCTGGAGCTGACTCCCACAGCCAAGGTGGCAGCCAGAACAACTCCTGTTTTCTTTCAAGGACTCTGGGAACTACTTGCCTTGCCACCCAGACTTTGGGGCTGCGGGCTTTCCTGGCCACTCTATCCTCAAAGGCACTATTTTTCATATATCCCAGCACCGGCCTCCAATATTCCGAACATCCTGGCCTGGCTCCCACAGCCAAGGTGGCAGCCAGAACAACTCTTGCTTTTTATGAACACCTCTGGGAACTACTTGCCTTGCCACCCAGACTTTGGGGCTGCGGGCTTTCCTGGCCACTCTATCCTCAAAAGTACCTTTTTTCATATTTCCCAGCTCCGGCCTCCAATATGCCAGACATCCTGGCCTGGCTCCCACAGCCAAGGTGGCAGCCAGAACAACTCTTGCTTTTTATGAACACCTCTGGGAACTCCTTGCCTTGCCACCCAGACTTTGGGGCTGCGGGCTTTCCTGGCCTCTCTATCCTCAAAAGCACCTTTTTTCATATTTCCCAGCTCCGGCCTCCAATATGCCGAACATCTGGAGCTGACTCCCACAGCCAAGGTGGCAGCCAGAACAACTCTTGTTTTCTTTCAAGGACTCTGGGAACTACTTGCATTGCCACCCAGACTTTGGGGCTGCGGGCTTTCCTGGCCACTCTATCCTCAAAAGCACCTTTTTTCATATTTCCCAGCTCCGGCCTCCAATATTCCGAACATCCTGGCCTGGCTCCCACAGCCAAGGTGGCAGCCAGAACAACTCTTGTTTTCTTTCAAGGACTCTGGGAACTACTTGCTTTGCCACCCAGACTTTGGGGCTGCGGGCTTTCCTGGCCACTCTATCCTCAAAAGCACCTTCTTTCATATTTCCCAGCTCCGGCCTCCAATATGCCAAACATCCGGAGCTGACTCCCACAGCCAAGGTGGCAGCCCAAACAACTCTTCCTTTTATGAACGCCTCTGGGAACTACTTGCCTTGCCACCCAGACTTTGGGGCTGCGGGCTTTCCTGGCCACTCTATCCTCAAAAGCACCTTTTTTCATATTTCCCAGCTCCGGCCTCCAATATTCCGAACATCTGGAGCTGACTCCCACAGCCAAGGTGGCAGCCAGAACAACTCCTGTTTTCTTTCAAGGACTCTGGGAACTACTTGCATTGCCACCCAGACTTTGGGGCTGCGGGCTTTCCTGGCCACTCTATCCTCAAAGGCACTCTTTTTCATATATCCCAGCACCGGCCTCCAATATTCCGAACATCCTGGCCTGGCTCCCACAGCCAAGGTGGCAGCCAGAACAACTCTTGCTTTTTATGAACACCTCTGGGAACTACTTGCCTTGCCACCCAGACTTTGGGGCTGCGGGCTTTCCTGGCCACTCTATCCTCAAAAGTACCTTTTTTCATATTTCCCAGCTCCGGCCTCCAATATGCCAGACATCCTGGCCTGGCTCCCACAGCCAAGGTGGCAGCCAGAACAACTCTTGCTTTTTATGAACACCTCTGGGAACTACTTGCCTTGCCACCCAGACTTTGGGGCTGCGGGCTTTCCTGGCCACTCTATCCTCAAAAGCACCTTTTTTCATATTTCCCAGCTCCGGCCTCCAATATGCCGAACATCCGGAGCTGACTCCCACAGCCAAGGTGGCAGCCAGAACAACTCTTGTTTTCTTTCAAGGACTCTGGGAACTACTTGCATTGCCACCCAGACTTTGGGGCTGCGGGCTTTCCTGGCCACTCTATCCTCAAAAGCACCTTTTTTCATATTTCCCAGCTCTGGCCTCCAATATTCCGAACATCTGGAGCTGACTCCCACAGCCAAGGTGGCAGCCAGAACAACTCCTGTTTTCTTTCAAGGACTCTGGGAATTACTTGCATTGCCACCCAGGCTTTGGGGCTGCGGGCTTTCTTGGCCACTCTATCCTCAAAAGCACCTTTTTTCATATTTCCCAGCACCGGCCTCCAATATGCCGAACATCCTGGCCTGGCTCCCACAGCAAAGGTGGCAGCCCAAACAACTCTTGTTTTCTTTCAAGGACTCTGGGAACTACTTGCCTTGCCACCCAGACTTTGGGGCTGCGGGCTTTCCTGGCCACTCTATCCTCAAAAGCACCTTTTTTCACTTAATCCTAGCACCTGCCTCCAATATTCCGAACATCCTGGCCTGGCTCCCACAGCAAAGGTGGCAGCCCAAACAACTCTTGCTTTTTATGAACGCCTCTGGGAACTACTTGCCTTGCCACCCAGACTTTGGGGCTGCGGGCTTTCCTGGCCTCTCTATCCTCAAAAGTACTTTTTTTTCACTTTTTCCCATCACCGGCCTCCAATATGCCGAACATCCTGGCCTGGCTCCCACAGCCAAGGTGGCAGCCAGAACAACTCTTGTTTTCTTTCAAGGACTCTGGGAACTACTAGCCTTGCCACCCAGACTTTGGGGCTGCGGGCTTTCCTGGCCACTCTATCCTCAAAAGCACCTTTTTTCACTTAATCCTAGCACCGGCCTCCAATATTCCGAACATCCTGGCCTGGCTCCCACACCCAAGGTGGCAGCCCAAACAACTCTTGCTTTTTATGAACGCCTCTGGGAACTACTTGCCTTGCCACCCAGACTTTGGGGCTGCGGGCTTTCCTGGCCACTCTATCCTCAAAAGCACCTTTTTTCATATTTCCCAGCTCCGGCCTCCAATATTCCGAACATCTGGAGCTGACTCCAACAGCCAAGGTGGCAGCCAGAACAACTCTTGTTTTCTTTCAAGGACTCTGGGAATTACTTGCCTTGCCACCCAGACTTTGGGGCTGCGGGCTTTCTTGGCCACTCTATCCTCAAAAGCACCTTTTTTCATATTTCCCAGCACTGGCCTCCAATATTCCGAACATCCTGGCCTGGCTCCCACAGCCAAGGTGGCAGCCAGAACAACTCTTGTTTTCTTTCAAGGACTCTGGGAACTACTTGCCTTGCCACCCAGACTTTGGGGCTGCGGGCTTTCCTGGCCACTCTATCCTCAAAAGCACCTTTTTTCATATTTTCCAGCTCCGGCCTCGAATATGCCGAACATCCTGGCCTGGCTCCCACACCCAAGGTGGCAGCCAGAACAACTCTTGCTTTTTATGAACGCCTCTGGGAACTACTTGCCTTGCCACCCAGACTTTGGGGCTGCGGGCTTTCCTGGCCACTCTATCCTCAAAAGCACCTTTTTTCATATTTCCCAGCTCCGGCCTCCAATATGCCGAACATCCTGGCCTGGCTCCCACAGCCAAGGTGGCAGCCAGAACAACTCTTGCTTTTTATGAACACCTCTGGGAACTACTTGCATTGCCACCCAGACTTTGGGGCTGCGGGCTTTCCTGGCCACTCTATCCTCAAATGCACCTTTTTTCATATTTCCCAGCTCCGGCCTCCAATATTCCGAACATCCTGGCCTGGCTCCCACAGCCAAGGTGGCAGCCAGAACAACTCTTGTTTTCTTTCAAGGACTCTGGGAACTACTTGCCTTGCCACCCAGACTTTGGGGCTGCGGGCTTTCCTGGCCACTCTATCCTCAAAAGCACCTTTTTTCACTTAATCCTAGCACCTGCCTCCAATATTCCGAACATCCTGGCCTGGCTCCCACAGCCAAGGTGGCAGCCCAAACAACTCTTGCTTTTTATGAACGCCTCTGGGAACTACTTGCCTTGCCACCCAGACTTTGGGGCTGCGGGCTTTCCTGGCCACTCTATCCTCAAAAGCACCTTTTTTCATATTTCCCAGCACCGGCCTCCAATATGCCGAACATCCGGAGCTGACTCCCACAGCCAAGGTGGCAACCAGAACAACTCTTGTTTTCTTTCAAGGACTCTGGGAACTACTTGCCTTGCCACCCAGACTTTGGGGCTGCGGGCTTTCCTGGCCACTCTATCCTCAAAAGCACCTTTTTTCATATTTCCCAGCTCCGGCCTCGAATATGCCGGACATCCTGGCCTGGCTCCCACAGCCAAGGTGGCAGCCAGAACAACTCTTCCTTTTATGAACGCCTCTGGGAACTACTTGCGTTGCCACCCAGACTTTGGGGCTGCGGGCTTTCCTGGCCTCTCTATCCTCAAAAGTCTTTTTTTTTAACTTTTTCCCATCTCCGGCCTCCAAGATTCCGAACATGCTGGCCTGGTTCCCACACCCAAGGTGGCAGCCAGAACAAATCTTGTTTTCTTTCAAGGACTCTGGGAATTACTTGCATTGCCACCCAGACTTTGGGGCTGCGGGCTTTCCTGGCCACTCTATCCTCAAAAGCACCTTTTTTCATATTTCCCAGCTCCGGCCTCCAATATTCCGAATATCCTGGCCTGGCTCCCAAACCCAAGGTGGCAGCCAGAACAACTCTTGTTTTCTTTCAAGGACTCTGGGAATTACTTGCATTGCCACCCAGACTTTGGGGCTGCGGGCTTTCCTGGCCACTCTATCCTCAAAAGCACCTTTTTTCACTTAATCCTAGCACCGGCCTCCAATATGCCGGACATCCTGGCCTGGCTCCCACAGCCAAGGTGGCAGCCAGAACAACTCTTGCTTTTTATGAACACCTTTGGGAACTACTTGCCTTGCCACCCAGACTTTGGGGCTGCGGGCTTTCCTGGCCACTCTATCCTCAAAAGCACCTTTTTTCATATTTCCCAGCACTGGCCTCCAATATGCCGAACATCCGGAGCTGACTCCCACAACCAAGGTGGCAGCCAGAACAACTCTTGCTTTTCATGAACGCCTCTGGGAACTCCTTGCATTGCCACCCAGACTTCGGGGCTGCGGGCTTTCCTGGCCACTCTATCCTCAAAAGCACCTTTTTTCATATTTCCCAGCTCTGGCCTCCAATATTCCGAACATCCTGGCCTGGCTCCCACAGCCAAGGTGGCAGCCAGAACAACTCTTGTTTTCTTTCAAGGACTCTGGGAACTACTTGCATTGCCACCCAGACTTTGGGGCTGTGGGCTTTCCTGGCCACTCTATCCTCAAAAGCACCTTTTTTCATATTTCCCAGCACTGGTCTCCAATATTCCGAACATCCGGAGCTGACTCCCACAGCCAAGGTGGCAGCCAGAACAACTCTTGTTTTCTTTCAAGGACTCTGGGAATTACTTGCATTGCCACCCAGACTTTGGGGCTGCGGGCTTTCCTGGCCACTCTATCCTCAAAAGCACCTTTTTTCATATTTCCCAGCATCGGACTCCAATATTCCGAACATCCGGAGCTGACTCCCACAACCAAGGTGGCAGCCAGAACAACTCTTGCTTTTTATGAACACCTCTGGGAACTACTTGCCTTGCCACCCAGACTTTGGGGCTGAGGGCTTTCCTGGCCTCTCTATCCTCAAAAGTACTTTTTTTTAACTTTTTCCCATCTCCGGCCTCCAAGATTCCGAACATGCTGGCCTGGTTCCCACACCCAAGGTGGCAGCCAGAACAAATCTTGTTTTCTTTCAAGGACTCTGGGAATTACTTGCATTGCCACCCAGACTTTGGGGCTGAGGGCTTTCCTGGCCACTCTATCCTCAAAAGCACCTTTTTTCATATTTCCCATCTCCGGCCTCCAAGATTCCGAACATGCTGGCCTGGTTCCCACACCCAAGGTGGCAGCCAGAACAACTCTTGTTTTCTTTCAAGGACTCTGGGAACTACTTGCCTTGCCACCCAGACTTTGGGGCTGCGGGCTTTCCTGGCCACTCTCTCCTCAAAAGCACCTTTTTTCATATTTCCCAGCTCCGGCCTCCAATATGCCAAACATCCGGAGCTGACTCCCACAGCAAAGGTGGCAGCCCAAACAACTCTTCCTTTTATGAACGCCTCTGGGAACTACTTGCATTGCCACCCAGACTTTGGGGCTGCGGGCTTTCCAGGCCACTCTATCCTCAAAAGCACCTTTTTTCATATTTCCCAGCTCCGGCCTCCAATATTCCGAAAATCTGGAGCTGACTCCCACAGCCAACGTGGCAGCCAGAACAACTCCTGTTTTCTTTCAAGGACTCTGGGAATTACTTGCATTGCCACCCAGACTTTGGGGCTGCGGGCTTTCCTGGCCACTCTATCCTCAAAAGCACCTTTTTTCATATTTCCCAGCACCGGCCTCCAATATGCCAAACATCCTGGCCTGGCTCCCACAGCCAAGGTGGCAGCCAGAACAACTCTTGTTTTCTTTCAAGGACTCTGGGAACTACTTGCCTTGCCACCCAGACTTTGGGGCTGCGGGCTTTCATGGCCACTCTATCCTCAAAAGCACCTTTTTTCATATTTCCCAGCTCCGGCCTCCAATATTCCGAACATCCTGGCCTGGCTCCCACAGCCAAGGTGGCAGCCAGAATAACTCTTGTTTTCTTTCAAGGACTCTGGGAATTACTTGCCTTGCCACCCAGACTTTGGGGCTGCGGGCTTTCATGGCCACTCTATCCTCAAAGGCACCTTTTTTCACTTAATCCTAGCACCTGCCTCCAATATTCCGAACATCCTGGCCTGGCTCCCACAGCAAAGGTGGCAGCCCAAACAACTCTTGCTTTTTATGAACGCCTCTGGGAACTACTTGCATTGCCACCCAGACTTTGGGGATGCGGGCTTTCCTGGCCTCTCTATCCTCAAAAGTACTTTTTTTTCACTTTTTCCCATCACCGGCCTCCAATATGCCGAACATCCTGGCCTGGCTCCCACAGCCAAGGTGGCAGCCAGAACAACTCTTGTTTTCTTTCAAGGACTCTGGGAACTACTAGCCTTGCCACCCAGACTTTGGGGCTGCGGGCTTTCCTGGCCACTCTATCCTCAAAAGCACCTTTTTTCACTTAATCCTAGCACCGGCCTCCAATATGCCGAACATCCTGGCCTGGCTCCCACAGCAAAGGTGGCAGCCCAAACAACTCTTGCTTTTTATGAACGCCTCTGGGAACTACTTGCATTGCCACCCAGACTTTGGGGCTGCGGGCTTTCCTGGCCACTCTATCCTCAAAAGCACCTTTTTTCATATTTCCCAGCTCTGGCCTCCAATATGCCAAACATCCGGAGCTGACTCCCACAGCCAAGGTGGCAGCCCAAACAACTCTTCCTTTTATGAACGCGTCTGGGAACTACTTGCATTGCCACCCAGACTTTGGGGCTGCGGGCTTTCCTGGCCACTCTATCCTCAAAAGCACCTTTTTTCATATTTCCCAGCACTGGCCTCCAATATTCCGAACATCCGGAGCTGACTCCCACAACCAAGGTGCCAGCCAGAACAACTCTTGTTTTCTTTCAAGGACTCTGGGAATTACTTGCATTGCCACCCAGACTTTGGGGCTGCGGGCTTTCCTGGCCACTCTATCCTCAAAAGCACCTTTTTTCACTTTATCCCAGCACTGGTCTCCAATATTCCGAACATCCGGAGCTGACTCCCACAACCAAGGTGGCAGCCAGAACAACTCTTGCTTTTCATGAACGCCTCTGGGAACTCCTTGCATTGCCACCCAGACTTTGGGGCTGCGGGCTTTCCTGGCCACTCTATCCTCAAAAGCACCTTTTTTCATATTTCCCAGCTCTGGCCTCCAATATTCCGAACATCCTGGCCTGGCTCCCACAGCCAAGGTGGCAGCCAGAACAACTCTTGTTTTCTTTCAAGGACTCAGGGAACTACTTGCATTGCCACCCAGACTTTGGGGCTGTGGGCTTTCCTGGCCACTCTATCCTCAAAAGCACCTTTTTTCATATTTCCCAGCACTGGTCTCCAATATTCCGAACATCCGGAGCTGACTCCCACAGCCAAGGTGGCAGCCAGAACAACTCTTGTTTTCTTTCAAGGACTCTGGGAATTACTTGCATTGCCACCCAGACTTTGGGGCTGCGGGCTTTCCTGGCCACTCTATCCTCAAAAGCACCTTTTTTCATATTTCCCAGCATCGGACTCCAATATTCCGAACATCCGGAGCTGACTCCCACAACCAAGGTGGCAGCCAGAACAACTCTTGCTTTTTATGAACACCTCTGGGAACTACTTGCCTTGCCACCCAGACTTTGGGGCTGCGGGCTTTCCTGGCCTCTCTATCCTCAAAAGTCCTTTTTTTTAACTTTTTCCCATCTCCGGCCTCCAAGATTCCGAACATGCTGGCCTGGTTCCCACACCCAAGGTGGCAGCCAGAACAAATCTTGTTTTCTTTCAAGGACTCTGGGAATTACTTGCATTGCCACCCAGACTTTGGGGCTGCGGGCTTTCCTGGCCACTCTATCCTCAAAAGCACCTTTTTTCATATTTCCCAGCTCCGGCCTCCAATATTCCGAATATCCTGGCCTGGCTCCCAAACCCAAGGTGGCAGCCAGAACAACTCTTGTTTTCTTTCAAGGACTCTGGGAACTACTTGCCTTGCCACCCAGACTTTGGGGCTGCGGGCTTTCCTGGCCACTCTATCCTCAAAAGCACCTTTTTTCATATTTCCCAGCTCCGGCCTCCAATATTCCGAACATCCGGAGCTGACTCCCACAGCCAAGGTGGCAGCCAGAACAACTCTTCCTTTTATGAACGCCTCTGGGAACTACTTGCATTGCCACCCAGACTTTGGGGCTGCGGGCTTTCCAGGCCACTCTATCCTCAAAAGTACCTTTTTTCATATTTCCCAGCTCCGGCCTCCAATATTCCGAACATCTGGAGCTGACTCCCACAGCCAAGGTGGCAGCCAGAACAACTCCTGTTTTCTTTCAAGGACTCTGGGAATTACTTGCATTGCCACCCAGACTTTGGGGCTGCGGGCTTTCTTGGCCACTCTATCCTCAAAAGCACCTTTTTTCATATTTCCCAGCACCGGCCTCCAATATGCCAAACATCCTGGCCTGGCTCCCACAGCCAAGGTGGCAGCCAGAACAACTCTTGTTTTCTTTCAAGGACTCTGGGAACTACTTGCCTTGCCACCCAGACTTTGGGGCTGCGGGCTTTCCTGGCCACTCTATCCTCAAAAGCACCTTTTTTCACTTAATCCTAGCACCAGCCTCCAATATGCCGAACATCCTGGCCTGGCTCCCACAGCAAAGGTGGCAGCCCAAACAACTCTTGCTTTTTATGAACGCCTCTGGGAACTACTTGCATTGCCACCCAGACTTTGGGGCTGCGGGCTTTCCTGGCCACTCTATCCTCAAAAGCACCTTTTTTCACTTAATCCTAGCACCTGCCTCCAATATTCCGAACATCCTGGCCTGGCTCCCACAGCCAAGGTGGCAGCCCGAACAACTCTTGTTTTCTTTCAAGGACTCTGGGAACTACTTGCCTTGCCACCCAGACTTTGGGGCTGCGGGCTTTCCTGGCCACTCTATCCTCAAAAGCACCTTTTTTCATATTTCCCAGCTCCGGCCTCCAATATGCCAAACATCCTTGCCTGGCTCCCACAGCCAAGGTGGCAGCCCAAACAACTCTTGCTTTTTATGAACACCTCTGGGAACTACTTGCATTGCCACCCAGACTTTGGGGCTGCGGGCTTTCCTGGCCTCTCTATCCTCAAAAGTACTTTTTTTTAACTTTTTCCCATCTCCGGCCTCCAAGATTCCGAACATGCTGGCCTGGTTCCCACAGCCAAGGTGGCAGCCAGAACAAATCTTGTTTTCTTTCAAGGACTCTGGGAATTACTTGCCTTGCCACCCAGACTTTGGGGCTGCGGGCTTTCCTGGCCACTCTATCCTCAAAAGCACCTTTTTTCATATTTCCCAGCTCCGGCCTCCAATATTCCGAACATCCTGGCCTGGCTCCCACAGCCAAGGTGGCAGCCAGAACAACTCTTGTTTTCTTTCAAGGACTCTGGGAACTACTTGCATTGCCACCCAGACTTTGGGGCTGCGGGCTTTCCTGGCCACTCTATCCTCAAAAGCACCTTTTTTCATATTTCCCAGCTCCGGCCTCCAATATGCCAAACATCCGGAGCTGACTCCCACAGCAAAGGTGGCAGCCAGAACAACTCTTCCTTGTATGAACGCCTCTGGGAACTACTTGCATTGCCACCCAGACTTTGGGGCTGCGGGCTTTCCTGGCCACTCTATCCTCAAAAGCACCTTTTTTCATATTTCCCAGCTCCGGCCTCCAATATGCCGAACATCCTGGCCTGGCTCCCACAGCCAAGGTGGCAGCCAGAACAACTCTTGTTTTCTTTCAAGGACTCTGGGAACTACTTGCATTGCCACCCAGACTATGGGGCTGCGGGCTTTCCTGGCCACTCTATCCTCAAAAGCACCTTTTTTCACTTAATCCTAGCACCTGCCTCCAATATTCCGAACATCCTGGCCTGGATCCCACAGCCAAGGTGGCAGCCAGAACAACTCTTGTTTTCTTTCAAGGACTCTGGGAACTACTTGCATTGCCACCCAGACTATGGGGCTGCGGGCTTTCCTGGCCACTCTATCCTCAAAGGCACCTTTTTTCACTTAATCCTAGCACCTGCCTCCAATATTCCGAACATCCTGGCCTGGATCCCACAGCAAAGGTGGCAGCCAGAACAACTCTTGCTTTTTATGAACACCTCTGGGAACTACTTGCCTTGCCACCCAGACTTTGGGGCTGCGGGCTTTCCTGGCCACTCTATCCTCAAAAGTACCTTTTTTCATATTTCCCAGCACAGGCCTCCAATATTCCGAACATCCTGGCCTGGCTCCCACAGCCAAGGTGGCAGCCAGAACAACTCTTGTTTTCTTTCAAGGACTCTGGGAACTACTTGCATTGCCACCCAGACTTTGCGGCTGTGGGCTTTCCTGGACACTCTATCCTCAAAAGCACCTTTTTTCATATTTCCCAGCTCCGGCCTCCAATATGCCGGACATCCTGGCCTGGCTCCCACACCCAAGGTGGCAGCCAGAATAACTCTTCTTTTCTTTCAAGGACTCTGGGAACTACTTGCATTGCCACCCAGACTTTGGGGCTGCGGGCTTTCATGGCCACTCTATCCTCAAAGGCACCTTTTTTCACTTAATCCTAGCACCTGCCTCCAATATTCCGAACATCCTGGCCTGGCTCCCACAGCCAAGGTGGCAGCCCAAACAACTCTTGCTTTTTATGAACGCCTCTGGGAACTACTTGCATTGCCACCCAGACTTTGGGGCTGCGGGCTTTCCTGGCCTCTCTATCCTCAAAAGTACTTTTTTTTCACTTTTTCCCATCACCGGCCTCCAATATGCGGAACATCCTGGCCTGGCTTCCACAGCCAAGGTGGCAGCCAGAACAACTCTTGTTTTCTTTCAAGGACTCTGGGAACTACTTGCCTTGCCACCCAGACTTTGGGGCTGTGGGCTTTCCTGGCCACTCTATCCTCAAAAGCACCTTTTTTCACTTAATCCTAGCACCTGCCTCCAATATTCTGAACATCCTGGCCTGGCTCCCACAGCCAAGGTGGCAGCCCAAACAACTCTTGTTTTCTTTCAAGGACTCTGGGAACTACTTGCATTGCCACCCAGACTATGGGGCTGCGGGCTTTCCTGGCCACTCTATCCTCAAAGGCACCTTTTTTCACTTAATCCTAGCACCGGCCTCCAATATTCCGAACATCCTGGCCTGGCTCCCACAGCAAAGGTGGCAGCCCAAACAACTCTTGCTTTTTATGAACGCCTCTGGGAACTACTTGCATTGCCACCCAGACTTTGGGGCTGCGGGCTTTCCTGGCCACTCTATCCTCAAAAGCACCTTTTTTCATATTTCCCAGCTCTGGCCTCCAATATGCCGAACATCCTGGCCTGGCTCCCACAGCCAAGGTGGCAGCCAGAACAACTCTTGTTTTCTTTCAAGGACTCTGGGAACTACTTGCCTTGCCACCCAGACTTTGGGGCTGCGGGCTTTCCTGGCCACTCTATCCTCAAAAGCACCTTTTTTCATATTTCCCAGCACCGGCCTCCAATATGCCGAACATCCGGAGCTGACTCCCACAGCCAAGGTGGCAGCCAGAACAACTCTTGTTTTCTTTCAAGGACTCTGGGAACTACTTGCCTTGCCACCCAGACTTTGGGGCTGCGGGCTTTCTTGGCCACTCTATCCTCAAAAGCACCTTTTTTCATATTTCCCAGCTCTGGCCTCCAATATGCCGGACATCCTGGCCTGGCTCCCACAGCCAAGGTGGCAGCCAGAACAATCTTGCTTTTTATGAACACCTCTGGGAACTACTTGCCTTGCCACCCAGACTTTGGGGCTGCGGGCTTTCCTGGCCACTCTATCCTCAAAAGCACCTTTTTTCATATTTCCCAGCACCGGCCTCCAATATTCCGAACATCCTGGCCTGGCTCCCACAGCCAAGGTGGCAGCCAGAACAACTCTTGTTTTCTTTCAAGGACTCTGGGAACTACTTGCATTGCCACCCAGACTTTGGGGCTGCGGGCTTTCCTGGCCACTCTATCCTCAAAGGCACCTTTTTTCACTTAATCCTAGCACCTGCCTCCAATATTCCGAACATCCGGAGCTGACTCCCACAGCCAAGGTGGCAGCCCAAACAACTCTTGCTTTTTATGAACACCTCTGGGAACTACTTGCCTTGCCACCCAGACTTTGGGGCTGCGGGCTTTCCTGGCCACTCTATCCTCAAAAGTACCTTTTTTCATATTTCCCAGCACCGGCCTCCAATATGCCGAACATCCGGAGCTGACTCCCACAGCCAAGGTGGCAGCCCAAACAACTCTTGTTTTCTTTCAAGGACTCTGGGAACTACTTGCATTGCCACCCAGACTTTGGGGCTGCGGGCTTTCCTGGCCACTCTATCCTCAAAAGTACCTTTTTTCATATTTCCCAGCACTGGCCTCCAATATTCCGAACATCCTGGCCTGGTTCCCACAGCCAAGGTGGCAGCCAGAACAACTCTTGTTTTCTTTCAAGGACTCTGGGAACTACTTGCCTTGCCACCCAGACTTTGGGGCTGCGGGCTTTCCTGGCCACTCTATCCTCAAAAGCACCTTTTTTCATATTTCCCAGCTCCGGCCTCCAATATGCCAAACATCCTTGCCTGGCTCCCACAGCCAAGGTGGCAGCCCAAACAACTCTTGCTTTTTATGAACACCTCTGGGAACTACTTGCCTTGCCACCCAGACTTCAGGGCTGCGGGCTTTCCTGGCCTCTCTATCCTCAAAAGTACTTTTTTTTAACTTTTTCCCATCACCGGCCTCCAAGATTCCGAACATGCTGGCCTGGTTCCCACACCCAAGGTGGCAGCCAGAACAAATCTTGTTTTCTTTCAAGGACTCTGGGAATTACTTGCATTGCCACCCAGACTTTGGGGCTGCGGGCTTTCCTGGCCACTCTATCCTCAAAAGCACCTTTTTTCATATTTCCCAGCTCCGGCCTCCAATATTCCGAACATCCTGGCCTGGCTCCCACAGCCAAGGTGGCAGCCAGAACAACTCTTGTTTTCTTTCAAGGACTCTGGGAACTACTTGCCTTGCCACCCAGACTTTGGGGCTGCGGGCTTTCCTGGCCACTCTATCCTCAAAAGCACCTTTTTTCATATTTCCCAGCTCCGGCCTCCAATATGCCAAACATCCTTGCCTGGCTCCCACAGCCAAGGTGGCAGCCCAAACAACTCTTGCTTTTTATGAACACCTCTGGGAACTACTTGCATTGCCACCCAGACTTTGGGGCTGCGGGCTTTCCTGGCCTCTCTATCCTCAAAAGTACTTTTTTTTAACTTTTTCCCATCTCCGGCCTCCAAGATTCCGAACATGCTGGCCTGGTTCCCACACCCAAGGTGGCAGCCAGAACAAATCTTGTTTTCTTTCAAGGACTCTGGGAATTACTTGCCTTGCCACCCAGACTTTGGGGCTGCGGGCTTTCCTGGCCACTCTATCCTCAAAAGCACCTTTTTTCATATTTCCCAGCTCCGGCCTCCAATATTCCGAACATCCTGGCCTGGCTCCCACAGCCAAGGTGGCAGCCAGAACAACTCTTGTTTTCTTTCAAGGACTCTGGGAACTACTTGCCTTGCCACCCAGACTTTGGGGCTGCGGGCTTTCCTGGCCACTCTATCCTCAAAAGCACCTTTTTTCATATTTCCCAGCTCCGGCCTCCAATATGCCAAACATCCGGAGCTGACTCCCACAGCAAAGGTGGCAGCCAGAACAACTCTTCCTTTTATGAACGCCTCTGGGAACTACTTGCATTGCCACCCAGACTTTGGGGCTGCGGGCTTTCCAGGCCACTCTATCCTCAAAAGCACCTTTTTTCATATTTCCCAGCACCGGCCTCCAATATTCCGAACATCCTGGCCTGGCTCCCACAGCCAAGGTGGCAGCCAGAACAACTCTTGTTTTCTTTCAAGGACTCTGGGAACTACTTGCATTGCCACCCAGACTATGGGGCTGCGGGCTTTCCTGGCCACTCTATCCTCAAAAGCACCTTTTTTCACTTAATCCTAGCACCTGCCTCCAATATTCCGAACATCCTGGCCTGGATCCCACAGCCAAGGTGGCAGCCAGAACAACTCTTGTTTTCTTTCAAGGACTCTGGGAACTACTTGCATTGCCACCCAGACTATGGGGCTGCGGGCTTTCCTGGCCACTCTATCCTCAAAGGCACCTTTTTTCACTTAATCCTAGCACCTGCCTCCAATATTCCGAACATCCTGGCCTGGATCCCACAGCAAAGGTGGCAGCCAGAACAACTCTTGCTTTTTATGAACACCTCTGGGAACTACTTGCCTTGCCACCCAGACTTTGGGGCTGCGGGCTTTCCTGGCCACTCTATCCTCAAAAGTACCTTTTTTCATATTTCCCAGCACAGGCCTCCAATATTCCGAACATCCTGGCCTGGCTCCCACAGCCAAGGTGGCAGCCAGAACAACTCTTGTTTTCTTTCAAGGACTCTGGGAACTACTTGCATTGCCACCCAGACTTTGCGGCTGTGGGCTTTCCTGGACACTCTATCCTCAAAAGCACCTTTTTTCATATTTCCCAGCTCCGGCCTCCAATATGCCGGACATCCTGGCCTGGCTCCCACACCCAAGGTGGCAGCCAGAATAACTCTTCTTTTCTTTCAAGGACTCTGGGAACTACTTGCATTGCCACCCAGACTTTGGGGCTGCGGGCTTTCATGGCCACTCTATCCTCAAAGGCACCTTTTTTCACTTAATCCTAGCACCTGCCTCCAATATTCCGAACATCCTGGCCTGGCTCCCACAGCCAAGGTGGCAGCCCAAACAACTCTTGCTTTTTATGAACGCCTCTGGGAACTACTTGCCTTGCCACCCAGACTTTGGGGCTGCGGGCTTTCCTGGCCTCTCTATCCTCAAAAGTACTTTTTTTTCACTTTTTCCCATCACCGGCCTCCAATATGCGGAACATCCTGGCCTGGCTTCCACAGCCAAGGTGGCAGCCAGAACAACTCTTGTTTTCTTTCAAGGACTCTGGGAACTACTTGCCTTGCCACCCAGACTTTGGGGCTGTGGGCTTTCCTGGCCACTCTATCCTCAAAAGCACCTTTTTTCACTTAATCCTAGCACCTGCCTCCAATATTCTGAACATCCTGGCCTGGCTCCCACAGCCAAGGTGGCAGCCCAAACAACTCTTGTTTTCTTTCAAGGACTCTGGGAACTACTTGCATTGCCACCCAGACTATGGGGCTGCGGGCTTTCCTGGCCACTCTATCCTCAAAGGCACCTTTTTTCACTTAATCCTAGCACCGGCCTCCAATATTCCGAACATCCTGGCCTGGCTCCCACAGCAAAGGTGGCAGCCCAAACAACTCTTGCTTTTTATGAACGCCTCTGGGAACTACTTGCATTGCCACCCAGACTTTGGGGCTGCGGGCTTTCCTGGCCACTCTATCCTCAAAAGCACCTTTTTTCATATTTCCCAGCTCTGGCCTCCAATATGCCGAACATCCTGGCCTGGCTCCCACAGCCAAGGTGGCAGCCAGAACAACTCTTGTTTTCTTTCAAGGACTCTGGGAACTACTTGCCTTGCCACCCAGACTTTGGGGCTGCGGGCTTTCCTGGCCACTCTATCCTCAAAAGCACCTTTTTTCATATTTCCCAGCACCGGCCTCCAATATGCCGAACATCCGGAGCTGACTCCCACAGCCAAGGTGGCAGCCAGAACAACTCTTGTTTTCTTTCAAGGACTCTGGGAACTACTTGCCTTGCCACCCAGACTTTGGGGCTGCGGGCTTTCTTGGCCACTCTATCCTCAAAAGCACCTTTTTTCATATTTCCCAGCTCTGGCCTCCAATATGCCGGACATCCTGGCCTGGCTCCCACAGCCAAGGTGGCAGCCAGAACAATCTTGCTTTTTATGAACACCTCTGGGAACTACTTGCCTTGCCACCCAGACTTTGGGGCTGCGGGCTTTCCTGGCCACTCTATCCTCAAAAGCACCTTTTTTCATATTTCCCAGCACCGGCCTCCAATATTCCGAACATCCTGGCCTGGCTCCCACAGCCAAGGTGGCAGCCAGAACAACTCTTGTTTTCTTTCAAGGACTCTGGGAACTACTTGCATTGCCACCCAGACTTTGGGGCTGCGGGCTTTCCTGGCCACTCTATCCTCAAAGGCACCTTTTTTCACTTAATCCTAGCACCTGCCTCCAATATTCCGAACATCCGGAGCTGACTCCCACAGCCAAGGTGGCAGCCCAAACAACTCTTGCTTTTTATGAACACCTCTGGGAACTACTTGCCTTGCCACCCAGACTTTGGGGCTGCGGGCTTTCCTGGCCACTCTATCCTCAAAAGTACCTTTTTTCATATTTCCCAGCACCGGCCTCCAATATGCCGAACATCCGGAGCTGACTCCCACAGCCAAGGTGGCAGCCCAAACAACTCTTGTTTTCTTTCAAGGACTCTGGGAACTACTTGCATTGCCACCCAGACTTTGGGGCTGCGGGCTTTCCTGGCCACTCTATCCTCAAAAGTACCTTTTTTCATATTTCCCAGCACTGGCCTCCAATATTCCGAACATCCTGGCCTGGTTCCCACAGCCAAGGTGGCAGCCAGAACAACTCTTGTTTTCTTTCAAGGACTCTGGGAACTACTTGCCTTGCCACCCAGACTTTGGGGCTGCGGGCTTTCCTGGCCACTCTATCCTCAAAAGCACCTTTTTTCATATTTCCCAGCTCCGGCCTCCAATATGCCAAACATCCTTGCCTGGCTCCCACAGCCAAGGTGGCAGCCCAAACAACTCTTGCTTTTTATGAACACCTCTGGGAACTACTTGCCTTGCCACCCAGACTTTGGGGCTGCGGGCTTTCCTGGCCTCTCTATCCTCAAAAGTACTTTTTTTTAACTTTTTCCCATCACCGGCCTCCAAGATTCCGAACATGCTGGCCTGGTTCCCACACCCAAGGTGGCAGCCAGAACAAATCTTGTTTTCTTTCAAGGACTCTGGGAATTACTTGCATTGCCACCCAGACTTTGGGGCTGCGGGCTTTCCTGGCCACTCTATCCTCAAAAGCACCTTTTTTCATATTTCCCAGCTCCGGCCTCCAATATTCCGAACATCCTGGCCTGGCTCCCACAGCCAAGGTGGCAGCCAGAACAACTCTTGTTTTCTTTCAAGGACTCTGGGAACTACTTGCCTTGCCACCCAGACTTTGGGGCTGCGGGCTTTCCTGGCCACTCTATCCTCAAAAGCACCTTTTTTCATATTTCCCAGCTCCGGCCTCCAATATGCCAAACATCCGGAGCTGACTCCCACAGCAAAGGTGGCAGCCAGAACAACTCTTCCTTTTATGAACGCCTCTGGGAACTACTTGCATTGCCACCCAGATTTTGGGGCTGCGGGCTTTCCAGGCCACTCTATCCTCAAAAGCACCTTTTTTCATATTTCCCAGCTCCGGCCTCCAATATTCCGAACATCCTGGCCTGGCTCCCACAGCCAAGGTGGCAGCCAGAACAACTCTTGTTTTCTTTCAAGGACTCTGGGAACTACTTGCCTTGCCACCCAGACTTTGGGGCTGCGGGCTTTCCTGGCCACTCTATCCTCAAAGGCACCTTTTTTTACTTAATCCTAGCACCTGCCTCCAATATTCCGAACATCCTGGCCTGGCTCCCACAGCCAAGGTGGCAGCCCAAACAACTCTTGCTTTTTATGAACGCCTCTGGGAACTACTTGCCTTGCCACCCAGACTTTGGGGCTGCGGGCTTTCCTGGCCTCTCTATCCTCAAAAGTACTTTTTTTTCACTTTTTCCCATCACCGGCCTCCAATATGCGGAACATCCTGGCCTGGCTTCCACAGCCAAGGTGGCAGCCAGAACAACTCTTGTTTTCTTTCAAGGACTCTGGGAACTACTTGCCTTGCCACCCAGACTTTGGGGCTGTGGGCTTTCCTGGCCACTCTATCCTCAAAAGCACCTTTTTTCACTTAATCCTAGCACCTGCCTCCAATATTCTGAACATCCTGGCCTGGCTCCCACAGCCAAGGTGGCAGCCCAAACAACTCTTGTTTTCTTTCAAGGACTCTGGGAACTACTTGCATTGCCACCCAGACTATGGGGCTGCGGGCTTTCCTGGCCACTCTATCCTCAAAGGCACCTTTTTTCACTTAATCCTAGCACCGGCCTCCAATATTCCGAACATCCTGGCCTGGCTCCCACAGCAAAGGTGGCAGCCCAAACAACTCTTGCTTTTTATGAACGCCTCTGGGAACTACTTGCATTGCCACCCAGACTTTGGGGCTGCGGGCTTTCCTGGCCACTCTATCCTCAAAAGCACCTTTTTTCATATTTCCCAGCTCTGGCCTCCAATATGCCGAACATCCTGGCCTGGCTCCCACAGCCAAGGTGGCAGCCAGAACAACTCTTGTTTTCTTTCAAGGACTCTGGGAACTACTTGCCTTGCCACCCAGACTTTGGGGCTGCGGGCTTTCCTGGCCACTCTATCCTCAAAAGCACCTTTTTTCATATTTCCCAGCACCGGCCTCCAATATGCCGGACATCCGGAGCTGACTCCCACAGCCAAGGTGGCAGCCAGAACAACTCTTGTTTTCTTTCAAGGACTCTGGGAATTACTTGCATTGCCACCCAGACTTTGGGGCTGCGGGCTTTCTTGGCCACTCTATCCTCAAAAGCACCTTTTTTCATATTTCCCAGCTCTGGCCTCCAATATGCCGGACATCCTGGCCTGGCTCCCACAGCCAAGGTGGCAGCCAGAACAATCTTGCTTTTTATGAACACCTCTGGGAACTACTTGCCTTGCCACCCAGACTTTGGGGCTGCGGGCTTTCCTGGCCACTCTATCCTCAAAAGCACCTTTTTTCATATTTCCCAGCACCGGCCTCCAATATTCCGAACATCCTGGCCTGGCTCCCACAGCCAAGGTGGCAGCCAGAACAACTCTTGTTTTCTTTCAAGGACTCTGGGAACTACTTGCATTGCCACCCAGACTTTGGGGCTGCGGGCTTTCCTGGCCACTCTATCCTCAAAGGCACCTTTTTTCACTTAATCCTAGCACCTGCCTCCAATATTCCGAACATCCGGAGCTGACTCCCACAGCCAAGGTGGCAGCCCAAACAACTCTTGCTTTTTATGAACACCTCTGGGAACTACTTGCCTTGCCACCCAGACTTTGGGGCTGCGGGCTTTCCTGGCCACTCTATCCTCAAAAGTACCTTTTTTCATATTTCCCAGCACCGGCCTCCAATATGCCGAACATCCGGAGCTGACTCCCACAGCCAAGGTGGCAGCCCAAACAACTCTTGTTTTCTTTCAAGGACTCTGGGAACTACTTGCATTGCCACCCAGACTTTGGGGCTGCGGGCTTTCCTGGCCACTCTATCCTCAAAAGTACCTTTTTTCATATTTCCCAGCACTGGCCTCCAATATTCCGAACATCCTGGCCTGGTTCCCACAGCCAAGGTGGCAGCCAGAACAACTCTTGTTTTCTTTCAAGGACTCTGGGAACTACTTGCCTTGCCACCCAGACTTTGGGGCTGCGGGCTTTCCTGGCCACTCTATCCTCAAAAGCACCTTTTTTCATATTTCCCAGCTCCGGCCTCCAATATGCCAAACATCCTTGCCTGGCTCCCACAGCCAAGGTGGCAGCCCAAACAACTCTTGCTTTTTATGAACACCTCTGGGAACTACTTGCCTTGCCACCCAGACTTCAGGGCTGCGGGCTTTCCTGGCCTCTCTATCCTCAAAAGTACTTTTTTTTAACTTTTTCCCATCACCGGCCTCCAAGATTCCGAACATCCTGGCCTGGCTCCCACAGCCAAGGTGGCAGCCAGAACAAATCTTGTTTTCTTTCAAGGACTCTGGGAATTACTTGCATTGCCACCCAGACTTTGGGGCTGCGGGCTTTCCTGGCCACTCTATCCTCAAAAGCACCTTTTTTCATATTTCCCAGCTCCGGCCTCCAATATTCCGAACATCCTGGCCTGGCTCCCACAGCCAAGGTGGCAGCCAGAACAACTCTTGTTTTCTTTCAAGGACTCTGGGAACTACTTGCCTTGCCACCCAGACTTTGGGGCTGCGGGCTTTCCTGGCCACTCTATCCTCAAAAGCACCTTTTTTCATATTTCCCAGCTCCGGCCTCCAATATGCCAAACATCCGGAGCTGACTCCCACAGCAAAGGTGGCAGCCAGAACAACTCTTCCTTTTATGAACGCCTCTGGGAACTACTTGCATTGCCACCCAGACTTTGGGGCTGCGGGCTTTCCAGGCCACTCTATCCTCAAAAGCACCTTTTTTCATATTTCCCAGCTCCGGCCTCCAATATTCCGAACATCCTGGCCTGGCTCCCACAGCCAAGGTGGCAGCCAGAACAACTCTTGTTTTCTTTCAAGGACTCTGGGAACTACTTGCCTTGCCACCCAGACTTTGGGGCTGCGGGCTTTCCTGGCCACTCTATCCTCAAAAGCACCTTTTTTCATATTTCCCAGCTCCGGCCTCCAATATGCCGGACATCCTGGCCTGGCTCCCACAGCCAAGGTGGCAGCCAGAACAACTCTTGCTTTTTATGAACACCTCTGGGAACTACTTGCATTGCCACCCAGACTTTGGGGCTGCGGGCTTTCCTGGCCACTCTATCCTCAAAAGCACCTTTTTTCATATTTCCCAGCTCCGGCCTCCAATATTCCGAACATCCTGGCCTGGCTCCCACAGCCAAGGTGGCAGCCAGAATAACTCTTGTTTTCTTTCAAGGACTCTGGGAACTACTTGCCTTGCCACCCAGACTTTGGGGCTGCGGGCTTTCATGGCCACTCTATCCTCAAAGGCACCTTTTTTCACTTAATCCTAGCACCTGCCTCCAATATTCCGAACATCCTGGCCTGGCTCCCACAGCAAAGGTGGCAGCCCAAACAACTCTTGCTTTTTATGAACGCCTCTGGGAACTACTTGCATTGCCACCCAGACTTTGGGGATGCGGGCTTTCCTGGCCACTCTATCCTCAAAAGCACCTTTTTTCATATTTCCCAGCCCCGGCCTCCAATATTCCGAACATCCTGGCCTGGCTCCCACAGCCAAGGTGGCAGCCAGAACAACTCTTGTTTTCTTTCAAGGACTCTGGGAACTACTTGCCTTGCCACCCAGACTTTGGGGCTGCGGGCTTTCCTGGCCACTCTATCCTCAAAAGCACCTTTTTTCATATTTCCCAGCTCCGGCCTCCAATATGCCAAACATCCGGAGCTGACTCCCACAGCAAAGGTGGCAGCCAGAACAACTCTTCCTTTTATGAACGCCTCTGGGAACTACTTGCATTGCCACCCAGACTTTGGGGCTGCGGGCTTTCCAGGCCACTCTATCCTCAAAAGCACCTTTTTTCATATTTCCCAGCTCCGGCCTCCAATATTCCGAACATCCTGGCCTGGCTCCCACAGCCAAGGTGGCAGCCAGAACAACTCTTGTTTTCTTTCAAGGACTCTGGGAACTACTTGCCTTGCCACCCAGACTTTGGGGCTGCGGGCTTTCCTGGCCACTCTATCCTCAAAAGCACCTTTTTTCATATTTCCCAGCTCCGGCCTCCAATATGCCGGACATCCTGGCCTGGCTCCCACAGCCAAGGTGGCAGCCAGAACAACTCTTGCTTTTTATGAACACCTCTGGGAACTACTTGCATTGCCACCCAGACTTTGGGGCTGCGGGCTTTCCTGGCCACTCTATCCTCAAAAGCACCTTTTTTCATATTTCCCAGCTCCGGCCTCCAATATTCCGAACATCCTGGCCTGGCTCCCACAGCCAAGGTGGCAGCCAGAATAACTCTTGTTTTCTTTCAAGGACTCTGGGAACTACTTGCCTTGCCACCCAGACTTTGGGGCTGCGGGCTTTCATGGCCACTCTATCCTCAAAGGCACCTTTTTTCACTTAATCCTAGCACCTGCCTCCAATATTCCGAACATCCTGGCCTGGCTCCCACAGCAAAGGTGGCAGCCCAAACAACTCTTGCTTTTTATGAACGCCTCTGGGAACTACTTGCATTGCCACCCAGACTTTGGGGATGCGGGCTTTCCTGGCCTCTCTATCCTCAAAAGTACTTTTTTTTCACTTTTTCCCATCACCGGCCTCCAATATGCCGAACATCCTGGCCTGGCTCCCACAGCCAAGGTGGCAGCCCAAACAACTCTTGTTTTCTTTCAAGGACTCTGGGAACTACTTGCATTGCCACCCAGACTTTGGGGCTGCGGGCTTTCCTGGCCACTCTATCCTCAAAAGCACCTTTTTTCACTTAATCCTAGCACCTGCCTCCAATATTCCGAACATCCTGGCCTGGCTCCCACAGCCAAGGTGGCAGCCCAAACAACTCTTGTTTTCTTTCAAGGACTCTGGGAACTACTTGCATTGCCACCCAGACTATGGGGCTGCGGGCTTTCCTGGCCACTCTATCCTCAAAAGCACCTTTTTTCACTTAATCCTAGCACCTGCCTCCAATATTCCGAACATCCTGGCCTGGATCCCACAGCAAAGGTGGCAGCCCAAACAACTCTTGCTTTTTATGAACGCCTCTGGGAACTACTTGCATTGCCACCCAGACTTTGGGGCTGCGGGCTTTCCTGGCCACTCTATCCTCAAAAGCACCTTTTTTCATATTTCCCAGCACCGGCCTCCAATATGCCGAACATCCGGAGCTGACTCCCACAGCCAAGGTGGCAGCCAGAACAACTCTTGTTTTCTTTCAAGGACTCTGGGAACTACTTGCATTGCCACCCAGACTTTGGGGCTGCGGGCTTTCCTGGCCTCTCTATCCTCAAAAGTACTTTTTTTTAACTTTTTCCCATCTCCGGCCTCCAAGATTCCGAACATGCTGGCCTGGTTCCCACACCCAAGGTGGCAGCCAGAACAAATCTTGTTTTCTTTCAAGGACTCTGGGAATTACTTGCATTGCCACCCAGACTTTGGGGCTGCGGGCTTTCCTGGCCACTCTATCCTCAAAAGCACCTTTTTTCATATTTCCCAGCTCCGGCCTCCAATATTCCGAACATCCTGGCCTGGCTCCCACAGCCAAGGTGGCAGCCAGAACAACTCTTGTTTTCTTTCAAGGACTCTGGGAACTACTTGCCTTGCCACCCAGACTTTGGGGCTGCGGGCTTTCCTGGCCACTCTATCCTCAAAGGCACCTTTTTTCACTTAATCCTAGCACCTGCCTCCAATATTCCGAACATCCTGGCCTGGCTCCCACAGCAAAGGTGGCAGCCCAAACAACTCTTGCTTTTTATGAACGCCTCTGGGAACTACTTGCATTGCCACCCAGACTTTGGGGCTGCGGGCTTTCCTGGCCACTCTATCCTCAAAAGCACCTTTTTTCACTTAATCCTAGCACCTGCCTCCAATATTCCGAACATCCTGGCCTGGCTCCCACAGCCAAGGTGGCAGCCCAAACAACTCTTGTTTTCTTTCAAGGACTCTGGGAACTACTTGCATTGCCACCCAGACTTTGGGGCTGCGGGCTTTCCTGGCCACTCTATCCTCAAAAGTACCTTTTTTCATATTTCCCAGCTCTGGCCTCCAATATTCCGAACATCCTGGCCTGGCTCCCACAGCCAAGGTGGCAGCCAGAACAACTCTTGTTTTCTTTCAAGGACTCTGGGAACTACTTGCCTTGCCACCCAGACTTTGGGGCTGCGGGCTTTCCTGGCCACTCTATCCTCAAAAGCACCTTTTTTCATATTTCCCAGCACCGGCCTCCAATATGCCGGACATCCTGGCCTGGCTCCCACAGCCAAGGTGGCAGCCAGAACAACTCTTGCTTTTTATGAACACCTCTGGGAACTACTTGCCTTGTCACCCAGACTTTGGGGCTGCGGGCTTTCCTGGCCACTCTATCCTCAAAAGCACCTTTTTTCATATTTCCCAGCTCCGGCCTCCAATATTCCGAACATCCGGAGCTGACTCCCACAGCCAAGGTGGCAGCCAGAACAACTCTTGTTTTCTTTCAAGGACTCTGGGAACTACTTGCCTTGCCACCCAGACTTTGGGGCTGCGGGCTTTCATGGCCACTCTATCCTCAAAGGCACCTTTTTTCACTTAATCCTAGCACCTGCCTCCAATATTCCGAACATCCTGGCCTGGCTCCCACAGCAAAGGTGGCAGCCCAAACAACTCTTGCTTTTTATGAACGCCTCTGGGAACTACTTGCATTGCCACCCAGACTTTGGGGCTGCGGGCTTTCCTGGCCACTCTATCCTCAAAAGCACCTTTTTTCACTTAATCCTAGCACCTGCCTCCAATATTCCGAACATCCTGGCCTGGCTCCCACAGCCAAGGTGGCAGCCCAAACAACTCTTGTTTTCTTTCAAGGACTCTGGGAACTACTTGCATTGCCACCCAGACTTTGGGGCTGCGGGCTTTCCTGGCCACTCTATCCTCAAAAGTACCTTTTTTCATATTTCCCAGCACTGGCCTCCAATATTCCGAACATCCTGGCCTGGCTCCCACAGCCAAGGTGGCAGCCCAAACAACTCTTGCTTTTTATGAACACCTCTGGGAACTACTTGCCTTGCCACCCAGACTTCAGGGCTGCGGGCTTTCCTGGCCTCTCTATCCTCAAAAGTACTTTTTTTTAACTTTTTCCCATCTCCGGCCTCCAAGATTCCGAACATGCTGGCCTGGTTCCCACACCCAAGGTGGCAGCCAGAACAAATCTTGTTTTCTTTCAAGGACTCTGGGAACTACTTGCATTGCCACCCAGACTTTGGGGCTGCGGGCTTTCCTGGCCACTCTATCCTCAAAAGCACCTTTTTTCGTATTTCCCAGCTCCGGCCTCCAATATTCCGAACATCCTGGCCTGGCTCCCACAGCCAAGGTGGCAGCCAGAACAACTCTTGTTTTCTTTCAAGGACTCTGGGAACTACTTGCATTGCCACCCAGACTTTGGGGCTGCGGGCTTTCCTGGCCACTCTATCCTCAAAAGCACCTTTTTTCATATTTCCCAGCACCGGCCTCCAATATGCCGGACATCCTGGCCTGGCTCCCACAGCAAAGGTGGCAGCCCAAACAACTCTTGCTTTTTATGAACGCCTCTGGGAACTACTTGCATTGCCACCCAGACTTTGGGGATGCGGGCTTTCCTGGCCTCTCTATCCTCAAAAGTACTTTTTTTTCACTTTTTCCCATCACCGGCCTCCAATATGCCGAACATCCTGGCCTGGCTCCCACAGCCAAGGTGGCAGCCCAAACAACTCTTGTTTTCTTTCAAGGACTCTGGGAACTACTTGCATTGCCACCCAGACTTTGGGGCTGTGGGCTTTCCTGGCCACTCTATCCTCAAAAGCACCTTTTTTCACTTAATCCTAGCACCTGCCTCCAATATTCCGAACATCCTGGCCTGGCTCCCACAGCCAAGGTGGCAGCCCAAACAACTCTTGTTTTCTTTCAAGGACTCTGGGAACTACTTGCATTGCCACCCAGACTATGGGGCTGCGGGCTTTCCTGGCCACTCTATCCTCAAAAGCACCTTTTTTCACTTAATCCTAGCACCTGCCTCCAATATTCCGAACATCCTGGCCTGGATCCCACAGCAAAGGTGGCAGCCCAAACAACTCTTGCTTTTTATGAATGCCTCTGGGAACTACTTGCATTGCCACCCAGACTTTGGGGCTGCGGGCTTTCCTGGCCACTCTATCCTCAAAAGCACCTTTTTTCATATTTCCCAGCTCCGGCCTCCAATATGCCGAACATCCGGAGCTGACTCCCACAGCCAAGGTGGCAGCCAGAACAACTCTTGTTTTCTTTCAAGGACTCTGGGAACTACTTGCATTACCACCCAGACTTTGGGGCTGCGGGCTTTCCTGGCCACTCTATCCTCAAAAGCACCTTTTTTCATATTTCCCAGCACCGGCCTCCAATATGCCAAACATCCGGAGCTGACTCCCACAGCAAAGGTGGCAGCCAGAACAACTCTTCCTTTTATGAACGCCTCTGGGAACTACTTGCATTGCCACCCAGACTTTGGGGCTGCGGGCTTTCCAGGCCACTCTATCCTCAAAAGCACCTTTTTTCATATTTCCCAGCTCCGGCCTCCAATATGCCGAACATCCTGGCCTGGCTCCCACAGCCAAGGTGGCAGCCAGAACAACTCTTGTTTTCTTTCAAGGACTCTGGGAACTACTTGCCTTGCCACCCAGACTTTTGGGCTGCGGGCTTTCCTGGCCACTCTATCCTCAAAAGCACCTTTTTTCATATTTCCCAGCACCGGCCTCCAATATGCCGGACATCCTGGCCTGGCTCCCACAGCCAAGGTGGCAGCCAGAACAACTCTTGCTTTTTATGAACACCTCTGGGAACTACTTGCCTTGTCACCCAGACTTTGGGGCTGCGGGCTTTCCTGGCCACTCTATCCTCAAAAGCACCTTTTTTCATATTTCCCAGCTCCGGCCTCCAATATTCCGAACATCCGGAGCTGACTCCCACAGCCAAGGTGGCAGCCAGAACAACTCTTGTTTTCTTTCAAGGACTCTGGGAACTACTTGCCTTGCCACCCAGACTTTGGGGCTGCGGGCTTTCATGGCCACTCTATCCTCAAAGGCACCTTTTTTCACTTAATCCTAGCACCTGCCTCCAATATTCCGAACATCCTGGCCTGGCTCCCACAGCAAAAGTGGCAGCCCAAACAACTCTTGCTTTTTATGAACGCCTCTGGGAACTACTTGCATTGCCACCCAGACTTTGGGGCTGCGGGCTTTCCTGGCCACTCTATCCTCAAAAGCACCTTTTTTCACTTAATCCTAGCACCTGCCTCCAATATTCGGAACATCCTGGCCTGGCTCCCACAGCAAAGGTGGCAGCCAGAACAACTCTTGTTTTCTTTCAAGGACTCTGGGAATTACTTGCATTGCCACCCAGACTTTGGGGCTGCGGGCTTTCCTGGCCACTCTATCCTCAAAAGCACCTTTTTTCATATTTCCCAGCTCCGGCCTCCAATATGCCAAACATCCGGAGCTGACTCCCACAGCAAAGGTGGCAGCCAGAACAACTCTTCCTTTTATGAACGCCTCTGGGAACTACTTGCATTGCCACCCAGACTTTGGGCTGCGGGCTTTCCAGGCCACTCTATCCTCAAAAGCACCTTTTTTCATATTTCCCAGCTCCGGCCTCCAATATTCCGAACATCCTGGCCTGGCTCCCCCAGCCAAGGTGGCAGCCAGAACAACTCTTGTTTTCTTTCAAGGACTCTGGGAACTACTTGCCTTGCCACCCAGACTTTTGGGCTGCGGGCTTTCCTGGCCACTCTATCCTCAAAAGCACCTTTTTTCATATTTCCCATCTCCGGCCTCCAATATGCCGGACATCCTGGCCTGGCTCCCACAGCCAAGGTGGCAGCCAGAACAACTCTTGCTTTTTATGAACACCTCTGGGAACTACTTGCATTGCCACCCAGACTTTGGGGCTGCGGGCTTTCCTGGCCACTCTATCCTCAAAAGCACCTTTTTTCATATTTCCCAGCTCCGGCCTCCAATATTCCGAACATCCTGGCCTGGCTCCCACAGCCAAGGTGGCAGCCAGAATAACTCTTGTTTTCTTTCAAGGACTCTGGGAACTACTTGCCTTGCCACCCAGACTTTGGGGCTGCGGGCTTTCATGGCCACTCTATCCTCAAAGGCACCTTTTTTCACTTAATCCTAGCACCTGCCTCCAATATTCCGAACATCCTGGCCTGGCTCCCACAGCAAAGGTGGCAGCCCAAACAACTCTTGCTTTTTATGAACGCCTCTGGGAACTACTTGCATTGCCACCCAGACTTTGGGGCTGCGGGCTTTCCTGGCCACTCTATCCTCAAAAGCACCTTTTTTCATATTTCCCAGCTCCGGCCTCCAATATTCCAAACATCCTGGCCTGGCTCCCACAGCCAAGGTGGCAGCCCAAACAACTCTTGCTTTCTTTCAAGGACTCTGGGAACTACTTGCCTTGCCACCCAGACTTTGGGGCTGCGGGCTTTCCTGGCCACTCTATCCTCAAAAGCACCTTTTTTCATATTTCCCAGCTCCGGCCTCCAATATGCCAAACATCCGGAGCTGACTCCCACAGCAAAGGTGGCAGCCAGAACAACTCTTCCTTTTATGAACGCCTCTGGGAACTACTTGCATTGCCACCCAGACTTTGGGGCTGCGGGCTTTCCAGGCCACTCTATCCTCAAAAGCACCTTTTTTCATATTTCCCAGCTCCGGCCTCCAATATGCCGAACATCCTGGCCTGGCTCCCACAGCCAAGGTGGCAGCCAGAACAACTCTTGTTTTCTTTCAAGGACTCTGGGAACTACTTGCCTTGCCACCCAGACTTTGGGGCTGCGGGCTTTCCTGGCCACTCTATCCTCAAAAGCACCTTTTTTCACTTAATCCTAGCACCTGCCTCCAATATTCCGAACATCCTGGCCTGGCTCCCACAGCAAAGGTGGCAGCCCAAACAACTCTTGCTTTTTATGAACGCCTCTGGGAACTACTTGCATTGCCACCCAGACTTTGGGGATGCGGGCTTTCCTGGCCTCTCTATCCTCAAAAGTACTTTTTTTTCACTTTTTCCCATCACCGGCCTCCAATATGCCGAACATCCTGGCCTGGCTCCCACAGCCAAGGTGGCAGCCCAAACAACTCTTGTTTTCTTTCAAGGACTCTGGGAACTACTTGCATTGCCACCCAGACTTTGGGGCTGCGGGCTTTCCTGGCCACTCTATCCTCAAAAGCACCTTTTTTCACTTAATCCTAGCACCTGCCTCCAATATTCCGAACATCCTGGCCTGGCTCCCACAGCCAAGGTGGCAGCCAGAACAACTCTTGTTTTCTTTCAAGGACTCTGGGAACTACTTGCATTGCCACCCAGACTTTGGGGCTGCGGGCTTTCCTGGCCACTCTATCCTCAAAAGCACCTTTTTTCACTTAATCCTAGCACCTGCCTCCAATATTCCGAACATCCTGGCCTGGATCCCACAGCAAAGGTGGCAGCCCAAACAACTCTTGCTTTTTATGAACGCCTCTGGGAACTACTTGCATTGCCACCCAGACTTTGGGGCTGCGGGCTTTCCTGGCCACTCTATCCTCAAAAGCACCTTTTTTCATATTTCCCAGCACCGGCCTCCAATATGCCGAACATCCGGAGCTGACTCCCACAGCCAAGGTGGCAGCCAGAACAACTCTTGTTTTCTTTCAAGGACTCTGGGAACTACTTGCCTTGCCACCCAGACTTTGGGGCTGCGGGCTTTCCTGGCCACTCTATCCTCAAAAGCACCTTTTTTCATATTTCCCAGCTCCGGCCTCCAATATGCCAAACATCCTGGCC